>NC_067410.1:112320716-113520716 GCF_009764475.1 Pristis pectinata | reverse complement strand
CTTTTTCGTCCCCTTAGCGCAGGGTTGACTGCAGACAGATTCTGGAACCTGTGGAGACAGAACATCCTTCACTGATTCAGACCATAGAATGAACAATCTCTTGAGACATCAGATTGTTTTTGCGAGATTTATTTCAAATCAAGAACCAGAGGGAATGGGTTTAAACTGAGAAGGGAAAGATTTAATAGGAGCCTGAGGGGCAAATTTTCCCACAGAAGTGGTACGGAGCTGGAAAGAGCTGCCAGAGGAAGTGGTTGAGGCAGGTACAATAACAGCATTTAAAAGACACTCGGGCAGGTACATGGGTAGGGAAGATTTCGAGGGATATGGGTCAAATGCGGCAAATGGGGCTAGCTTGGATGGCATCTTGGTCCGCATGGGCGAGATTGGCCGAAGGGGCCTGTTTCCGTGCTGTATAAATTTACGACTCTGTTGATTACATAGAACATAGAACAAAAAGCACAGAACAAGGCCCTTCGGTCCACAATGTGGGTGCCGACATTTGCTACTCCCTCTTACCTACAGAATGCCCTCTATTTTCCTCTCATTCATGTGCTCGTCTAAATCCCTCTGAAAAGCCTCCACCACCCTATCAGCAACGCATACCAGGCATCCACGACTCTCTGAGTAAAATGTACCCCTCCCATCTATTCTGAACCTATCTCCTCTCACCTTGTGCATGCCCTCTAGTATTGGATCACTCAATAATGGGAAAAAAGATATTGCTTGTCCACCCTAGCTATGCCCATTAATTTATACACTTCCAAAAGATCACCCCTCCGCCTCCGTCGCTCCAGAGAATAGAGCCTAAGTTTGTCCAGCCTCTCCTGATAGCACATGCCCTCTAATCCAGGCAGCATCCTAGTAAAACTCCTCTGCACCCTCTCTAAAGTCTGGACATCCTTCCTATAGTGAGGTGACCAGAATTGCATGTAATACTCTAAATTCAGCCTAACCAAAGTTCTATAGAGATGCATCATAACTTCTTGGCTCCCGCACTCAATACTTCGATTAATAAATGCAAGCATTCCATAAGCCTTCTTAACCACCCTGTCTACCTGTGTAGCCACTTTCAATGAGTCATGGACGCACCCCAAGATCTCTCCGATTGTTTCAAGTGCTTTTTTTGCAGCTAACGATCACTGTAGTTTGCCTTTTGCACTGTAGTGATGAAATCTCTGTCCAAGCCCTGGTACATTGCTGGTTTGTATTTTCACATGTGTCCCGCGGTTGCAGTGTAACTTGTGATTCTTTATTCCCGCCGGTGAGATGTGAATAAATGGCTTGCTTTGTTGTAAATAGACATAAACTTGTGAAAAGAATTAAAAACTACAACCCACTATAAAATTATGTGCTTCTATCATTATTAAAATTGTTCCTTACACTGTGTTGAGATTCATGCCAAACAATTCCATCTTCATCCAAGACAAATTCATTGCCTGAAGGCAGGGCAGAGTCGTAATATCCAACTTTAACAAACTCTACTGAACCGTCAACGCGCCTTTGCCAGTTTATCAGGTCATAGGAAGCGACGGGATCTCCATTTTCATGAAAGCTTATTTGCTCTCCGAACTGATTGGTGAACTGCCCCCCCCCCCCAAGGTAGAGCAAAAGCTGCAAACACAACAATATTCATTTAGTTAAAGTCCTTATCTATACCTGACATACATTATTCTGACTTTTGTGGGACTGTTTATGCTCCTTTTGCCTGCCGGGGGGAAGCGGCTCGTTCCTCACCTGCCAAGGTAGAATGTTTGACTTTTGGCCACATGTTTTGTTGACAAAAGGTTCTTGTCCGTTTTTACACGATTGTGAATTGTGAAGAATGTGTGCTACAGAGTACACCGCTTTGTACACATTGTAGGAGATTGTTAACTATGACACATCAGTATAGGTGCTCTCAGCCGTGTCCAAACTCTCTGACCCGGTGCATGGCTTGTATGGAGACGATGACGTGTTTGCTTTCAGGGTCTGATTTGGAGTTGTTGGGCTGCAGCTAAAAACATCCTGCCACAGTTCTTCCACAAACGGTGCTGAGGACGGATGAAGTTTGACCAGAAACTCTCTCAGACCAGGAATATCCTCTTTCCTGATTCCGAACCCAGTTGTTCCAGAAAATATTTCCCGGGTTTCCTCTGTCCACAATCGGGCTGATGTTATCCATCCTTCGCTTGCTATGAGTTGAATATCAGTAATGTTCTGCAGCCACATTTCTTTTAGCAAAGACATGGTATCGCTTTCAAATGTAAAAGCAGTTACCACTTTAGCAGAGGACTTTTGCATCGTCGCTGTCACTTGAATCAATTTAAATCTGGTGCTTGCAGGAGAGATAAATTCAATGAAGGCGATACATGTGTCATATTTAGAAACTTCTTCGATAAACGACAATATCGCGAATCGACCATATTCACTGTCTTCAGCTACATTCCCAACCCAAAGCCACTGGAAGCGCTGTACAAGTCTGCCCAAGGCTTTGATCTGAGAGGCGTCACTAGGAACAGTCCTGTACAATGTTGGGAACTCGCTCTTATCACTTAGGCAGGTGCAGGAAGAAGAATAGTTAACCTGGAAGTTAATGCACATTGTACACAACAGATCGAGCACGTATTTGAGATTCCTTGACTAATAACACACGTCTGATTGAGGGGTAAAGATTGTCCGATTGAGCATAATCCCTCACTATTCTGTTGGAAGGCAAAATGTGTATCGAATGGGGATTCAAGACCTGCGCCTCCGTAAGCCGGCATTCATCACTAAGGACCCTCACCACCCGGGACGTGCCCTCTTCTCGTTACTACCATCGGGGAGGGGGTACAGGAGCCTGAAGACCCCGCACTCGACGATTCAGGAACAGCTTCTTCCCCTCCGCCATCAGATTTCTGAACGGTCCATGAAGCCATGAACACTACCTCGTTATTCTCTTTTTTTTCCCCACTATTTATTTATTTTGTAATTTATGGTGATGTTAACGTCTTTGCACTGTACTGCTGCCGCAAAACAACACATTTCATGACATATAAGTCAATGATAATAAATATGATTCTGATTCTAGATTGCGAGAAAGTGCTATATTCTCAAAAAGAAGTTATGTTATTGTGTTTGAATTTGTGATTAAATTATTTGTGAACTTTAATGCAGCGGGGGAATTGAATGGGTGGCGTGGGAGGATGCTGGACGAGGTCATTCTGGATAGTTTTCGAAAGGGTGAAACTAATGGACCCGGAATCTCACACTTCACACTCAAGTTCTCAGAGGAGTACTTCACATTCATTTCGTTATAAATCCAACATTTAAGATACAACAACATTTTTAGATAACACCTTTAATATTGTAAAACATCTGAATGTTTTTCACTGGGTGTCAGAGTCGGACTGAATGTGACAACCAGTCGTATTAGAGATATCATGACAGACGGAGGTAGGTTTAAGGCGAGTCACAATCAGGAAAGACTGGGAGAGGAATGGAGAGGTTTAAGACAGAATCTACAATGCGAAAATTCGTGCGGTTAAAATCATGCTTACTTGGGGTCCATAACTGGAAAAGAACGGAGATCTCGGAGTCCTGTGGATCCGGAGGAAGAAATATTGGGGAGGGATGAGAGCCAGCGTCAGTGAGCAGCACAGTGATGTTAGATTAGAGCATCCAGTGTGAGTCAGGACATTGTCAGCTGTGGAAGAATGACAGAAATGCTAGGAAAACCCACCAGGTCAGGCATCGTTGGTGGAAAGAGAAATAGTGAAGGTTTCGGATCCGGGATTCCTCATCTTAACTCTTTCTGCCTGCTCCCTGAGATTTTCAAGCATTTTCAGTGTTAAATGACAAAGATGAACTCTTGATCTCCCAATCTACCACGCCATGGCCCTTGTACTTTATTCATCTGCCTGCCCTGCACTTTCTCTGTAACGGTAACACTGTATTCTGCATTCCCTTTTCCTTTTCTACCACCTCGATGTACTGATGCAGAATGTTCTGTCTGCATGATATCCAAACAGAAGGTTTTTTCACTATGTCTCGGTATATGTGACAACAATAAACCAATTACCTTTTTTTCAGATTTCCAACATCTGCATTTTTATTTATTTTCGAGTATTGAATGGCATGGCCTATTGAAGGGCTCGAGTTGGTAAAGTGTAGAGATAACAAAGAATGGATGGAAGTTTCAGCAGCAGTTGAGGTGACATAGTGGGCTTTTAGGGCTTTTTACCGAGAACAATTGAGGCGGCCAGAGAGATGGTGTGAACTTAAGGCTAGAAACTCATCTCGGGATCAGATAGAACGCCAAATTTGCATAGACTGATTAAGCAAAAGAGTTTCTATGGAATGGAATGGTGGTCAGATAAACGGGAGTGATGTGCATCAAAGGCAATGGATTCAGACTTCCCAAGTTGCAGAAGTTCGACATGTTTGCTGTTGTACGTCGGACAAACTGATGATTTAGTAATACGAAAGGTGCAGAGAAAGGCCACCATGAAGTTAACCCGGGCATCATCAGTGCATTTGCGGAAACGGATGCTGTATATTTGTATAATGTGAGGAGGCGCAGCATTAAGATGAGGGCGAGGAGGGGACACGGGGGGGGGGGGGGGGGGGGGGGGGGGAGGGGTGGGTGGGAGGAGAGGTTGGCAGTAAATAATGGCATTGGAACTATTTGCCGCTGATCTCTGGTTGTGACCGGATAACTGAATTGCACCAGGCCAGTGCTGCCGTATCATATGGCGACAGCAGAGAGGCGTTGGACGTAGATGCGTGATCCATCTGGTGAACGACAGACTATCTGAGAGAAACAAGAAGACAATGTATATATTTATCGCAGCCACTTCAGGTGTCAGTAATGACCAGCCATAAGCAAATGTGATGTTATATAGATATTAAGACTTATTTATTAGTCACATGTACATCGAAGCCCACAGTGAAATGCATCTTTTTGCGTTTCTGAGAATGTGCTGGATAAATCTACCTGAAACAATGAAACGGATATTAGCTAACTGATCATGTTACCCTGTTCTGTTATATTCTGTTCTTTCTGGCATCGGAAGTTGTAGCTTGTGGTTAAGTGTTAGGAAAATGACCCACGGCAGTAAAAAAGTTACCAAATAATTCTACAATCAGCAATGCAGACAACTACGACTTTCCTTCATTGAACTTTTCCTACTTCTGCCTCTTGTGGTGACATTCAATAAACGTCAGTTAATTGATGAATCCTACCAGGCCAATATGGAAAGGAGCCAAGATGCGGGAAAAGGCGATCGATTCTGAAGATGCTGCGTCTCCCACAACGATGGACACCGATGGGAGTGCCGCGCACGTGTAGCTGGACTCAGGCCCATCACCCTTGTTCAGTAACTTGAGGACTCCCTTGAGAATGTGCATGGCAGCTATCAAAGATCTTATAGCTGAGAGTTACATTGGGAAGCAGCTCGGGATTCCTGTTGATTTCATCTATTGCAAAGATCAGCGTTTGTGCCCAACGGAGCTCCCTTTAAGTAAACGTATAGGAGTTGTGACATCATGTTATCGAAGCACAGAACATTGACTAGACCGCACTTCTACAGCAGTGTGCACAGTTCTGGTCGCCACACTACAGGAAGGATGTGGTAGTAATGGAAAGTGTGCAGAAGAGATTCAATGGGATGCTGCTTGGGATGGAGCGTAGTAGTTATAGTGTGAGATTGGATGAGCTGGATTTATTCTCACAAGACATAAGAGTCTAAGGGGTGACCTTACAGAACTTTATAAAATTATGAAGGGCATAGATAGGGTAGATAGTCTTCTTCTCAGGACAGGGGAGTCCAGTACTAGATGGAACAGGTTTGAGGTGAGAGGGTAGAAATGTAAAGGAGATCTGAGGGGCGAGCTTTTCATAGAAGATGGTGAATATTTGGACAGAGCTGCCAGAGGAGATCATAGAGGCAGATGCAGTGAGGCATTTGGCATTGGGAAGATGCAGAAGGATACAGGCCTAATGCGGGCAAATTGGATTAGTGCAGATAGACATTTCGGTCAGCATGGACAAGATGGGCCGAAAGGGCCAGTTTCTGTGCTGTAAGTTTCTACAGTTCTATGACTCTTTGAAGTGAATATCAACATTAATGTTGAAGGATGCTATCAGAATGAAAAACGTTTCGACGGCTCTTTTCTGGGACGTAGTCACTGTAGTTTAATAAGCTGTTTCCAACGAAACTGCGACAAACACGTGTTAATAGAAAGTCCAAGCTCACTCAACCTATCCTCATAAGACATGTTCTCCAATCCAGGCAACATCCTGGTAAATCTCCTCTGCACCCTCTCTAAAGCTTCCACATCCTTCCTCTTATGAGGCGACCAAACTGAACACAATACTCTAAGCATAGTCTGACCATAGTTCTATAGAGCTGCAACATCACCTCGCGGCTCTTGAGCTCCATACCCCGACTAATGAAGGCCAAAACTCCATACGCCTTCTTAACAATCCTATAGACCTGCGCAACCTATAGTATAAGTTAACTGTCTGAGCTGGAGCTCCCAGCGTGATTCAACTTCTGTGATGCTGTTAATAATTTTTCTAACATTTTGCAACAATTGTAATCTAGTACTCGCCTTCAGCTGTTAGCCTCGCTCTCTATTGTAATAGGCGCTGCTTTAAATATAAAACACATATTTTACCATATTCAGGGAAACAATCCTATCGTGTGTGTGGTAGGTCAGGTGAACTGATAAATATACTTACTGAAGGCAGCGAACTAGTTGAGGTTTGAAGCGAAACGTGTTATACACCGGAGCAGTTCTAAAATGTAATGGGAATAAACCTCCCAAGATGACATCTCCGGGTTGCGAAACACCAGGATTAAACTTTTCTCGCAGTTTGCACGCAGGTTGAGTTTCCGAAGCCATCCCTTTGATTGCGAAAAGGAATAATAGTCTCCAAATAGAAAGGGACTGCATTATAAAGCTCAAAACACTTTTCGAAGGCCACTGAAAAATATAATACAGGCCTTCGGCTAGGTGTCTATTTATATATTCACTGGTAAATATGCACTGCCGGTGTGCTTTAATAACTGACAGATAAAATCATCCCATTGGAATAACATAAAGTGACTTCCGCCTTCTTGGTACGCAGGTGTGCAGTGAAATGGTAATCAGTACGTTTTGTGGATTCTGAGGCAACGCTGTCTGTAAAGAGTTTGAACATTGATGCTTCTTCTCCTTCCCTTTCCTGGCCTATCTCTTTTTTTTCTATCTATTTTTCCTTTCTCTCCTTACGATTGACCCATCCCCCGGTGAATCTGCTCTCCCCTCCTCCCACGCACCTGCCTGTCACTATCTCTTACCTGTATCTACCTATCACACCTTGTGCCCACTCCGCCTCCCCTCTTTTGTCCACCTATCACTGCTCTGTTTTTCCCTCCGAAATATTGGGCTTCCCCTTTTCCTATCTTCAGTCCTGAAGAAGGGTCCTGACCAGAAACGTTGACCGCCTGCTGTTCTCCACGGATGCTGCCTGGCCTGCTGAGTTCCTCCAGCATCATCGTGTTTTCCATTTAGATGGCAGCACCTGCAGTCCTTTGTTTCTCTAGTTAAACAACCATGACGTTGGTGTTACTAATTAGATTATGGAAGATTGACATTAACATCAAATATCACACAGGAGTGAGATACTCAGATGAATACACACGTAACCTAATACATCGACCTATAAGCATAAAGATGGGACAACTGCAACCCCCAATGTCACGTTGGAACTTCAGAACTATGGGTTGAGAGGATACTTAATGAGGAGCGTTGGAGTGAAGCTGAGCATTGTTCACTAACATTTACAGTAGTAATCTTTTCTAAATACATAAAGCTTTTAGAAGGTTTAGAAGAGCAGGTACTGAAAGAATCTCCTCAAACAAGATAAGTTGGAACGAGGGATAGGTCTTCCGATATTTAACGTTTACATTAAGACAATTGTCTTCATTCAGCGGCTTGTCAACCTCTTCGCCATAGAGCGCTTCAATAGTTATTGAAGCCTAAGACCATCTGCTTCTGATGCAGTGGAAGAAGAGGAAGGCTATGAGAAGTGTGAGAGCTGAAAAAGAAATCGTGATTCTTTTACAAGTCGAAGGAAATACGTGGCTGAGCGGGGACCTATTCCTACTTCTTATGTTACCACTAAGATAAAAGTTACAAATCAACCAGCTCGTTTTCAACCCTCAGAAGTATAGGGAGGAGATGGTGTATTTAGTACACGAGCAACACATTTGTACTGCTATAGCTACAAATAAAATTGAAGCTCCAAGGTTAGACCGTGAACAAGATGTGGCACACAACGTTCTGCGAGATTGGATACAAACGAGGTCCTAGTCACTTCCAGTTAACAGCTGAAAACAGAGTACACAATTCAAAGATTAATTTTGTTACTGGTGTCTTTCTTTCCTTCAATTGCAGCACCGCAATGGTCTTCTGGTGCTTTGGATTATTTCATCCATGCAAATCCCACGTTCTGGCTCCGTGTGGGATTTTGTTTTCATGCTTCACTTGGAATGTCAGTGATTGTTCGAGGTGATGCGGCCTTTCGCACTTGGAACGTTAACCCTCTGCTGGCCCCGGATCTATAGTTTGGCTGTATCTCAATACGTTAATTAATTAATCACTCAAAGCTTGTCGCAGACAGATCAGAGAGTTGATAATGTCATCAATATTTGCATCCTCGTGTACTTGAAAAACAAAGCAATTGACTGAAAAAATAACATTTGGAATTATTTTGCATTTTGATTTATTTCAAAGCCGATATAAACTGGAATATCCTTCAAATCTAAATGAGTCTAGCAATCTACTGTAATATTTAACATGTCAGTTTATAAGTATTGGGAGAACAACAAACAGGTATATCCTTTTCACAAAAACAGGACAAATGCGATCTGGCTACAGGTGTTTCTCAATCATCAGCAAGATGAGAGAGGGAGTCGTCGACAATCAAATGCTACTTACTCTTTGGTGTGGGAAAACTGCGGTGCGACACCCCAGAGTTTTTCTATCATCTGTGAAGCATGTCAGGAATGATATGGAATAATATCGACTTGCCTGCATTGATTCAGCTTCAACAGAAGCTCGACACTATCCACAAGGATACTTCCTCAGGAGGCTAAAGAAATTTGGTTTATCCCCTTTGACTCTCACGAACTTTTACAGATGCACCATAGAAAGCATCCTATCAGGATGTACCACGGCTTGGTGCGGCAACTGCTCTGCCCAGGACCGCAAGCAACTGCAGAGAGTTGTGGACACAGCTCAGCGCATTACGGACACCAGCCTCCCCTCCTTGGACTCTGTCTTTACCTCTCGTTGTCTTTTGGTGAAGGAGCCAGCATAATAAAAGACCCCACCCACCCGGGACATTCTCTCTTCTCTCCTCTTCCATCGGGTAGCAGATACAGGAGCCTGAGGGCACGTACCACCAGACTTAAGGACAGCTTCTACCCCATAGTGATAAGACTATTGAACAGCTCCCTTATACAATGATATGGACTATGACATGATCCACCTTATTGCACTGCACTTTCTCTGTAGCTGTGACACTTTACTCTCTGCTGTTATTGTTTTTACCTGTACTACATCAATGCACTCTGTATTAATTCAATGTAACTGCACTGTGTAATGAATTGACCTGTACGATCGGTTTGTAAGACAAGCTTCTCACTGTACCTCTGTACAAGTGACAATAATAAACCAATACCAATACCAAGGAAGCGATCCATTTGATGATGCCCTATGACCCATCCTTTACATCCATTCCCCGCCACCAGTGGATTCAATGTATGCTATCTATTACCTGTTCTTCAGTTACTCACCTGTTTCGGGAACATCTTCCAAACCGGCAACCTTAACGTCCAAGACAAACAAGGACTTGAGGCGCACCACCAACTGAACACTTCCTTCAAGTTGCTTATTATTTTCACCTTGAATTTCAGCACCATTCCTTCATTGTCGCTGGGTCTGAATCCCGGATCTCCCTACCCAAAAGTAATTTGGAAGTACCTTCATCAGAAACACAGCAGTGGTTCAAGAGGGTAACTCACCATCACTAGCGTCTGGGGGCAATGAGAAAAGGGCAACAAATGCTGACCTTACCAGCGAGCTCAGACCTGGAAACCGAATTAAAAATAAATAAAACGCAGCTACCTTGGTGAATCACAGAGATTGCAAAGACTGTGAGTCACAAGGCATGGAGAGATTTCAACTCCACATTGAGAATATTAATATCGAGGCGTGGTTAACCCAAATAACAAGTGTATCGCGAACACACGGGTGCTGAATCTGCACAGGACGTCCAAATCTCCAACCCTCGATAGACAATGAGTTTCTCAAAGTCTCCCATGGTCAAGGTTTTCAAAATGTCAATTTTGTATTCCCTGGGTGACACAATTCTTGGAATCGATACATACTTTTAAAGTTTTCACATACTTTGCCGAACAGTGATTAAAAATTGTGCATAATTTTAACAATATATTGCAATTAAGAGTCATGTGATGCTGTTCGGGTTATCCCCTGCTTTACTTAGGAATTGCGAAGCGCTGTTCACAATGGTGCACTTCAGAGACCCCGACATTTTTCTTACGACTAAATAGCCCTTTATTTTTCCGTAATTTCCAGTGTCTTTACGACCCCTGGAGCAATATTGAGAATTTTAACACTTCCAAGTGTAATTGACATACAACCTTTTTCCATAGGAGCAAACAAAATGGAGCGGCGAGCGGCTACTCCCTGCATAATGCACACATTCCACATATTATTCTCGGATAGAATTATTTTTTTTTCGAGTGGCCATCCCTTATCAGCAGCAAGCACGACGCTTCACGGAAAGATGTAAAACATCACTTGGAGAACTTCTTGGAGACTGATGAGCCTTAACCCGATCTGTCACTTTGGAGGGAGAATCCCATCTTTCCTGCGTTGAGACTGAAAACGTGTCTCTCATGTTAATACGACTGTGACTTTCCCACATGTAACCTTAATCTATTTCTGATGGAGAATACATTTGGTCCTTAGTTCCTTTCTCTAAATCGCGAACATTGAACTATTCCCTCAATATTCATGCATTTCTTGAGCGGCATTCTAAGTTGGAGCATTTCAGTGCATTTCCTTAAAGTCTGTAGAATATTGATTAATGGTACCACGTGCAATTTGACCCTTGCATTTGCAATAATATAAACAGAGGCGACTAATAATTTGCAACCTATCTTACAATTGATGACATTCTTGTTAACTAAACACATTGAAGATGTTTTTGTTTCCGTTTAGAAAGAATCGTGAGTGTCATTATTACTTTTGTCGATAGGACTTTTACCCTCAGTCACGGATTATGCCCCTTTATGCATTTCAGTTTCTTTTGAGCCACATTGGGGTCGTTCCCAATCAAATTGTTAGATTAAAATGTGTGCTGCTTCTTCTCACCATTCAGAACCTATGAACTAAATTGAAAAAGAGAGAGAGAAACCAGGAAGCTTCAGTTTGACAGGTGAACTTAGTTTACTGGGGTTCAGGCTACATTAACGAAATGAAAACCTGTTGAGGTTTCCAGTGTCAAAATGAAAATAAAAAACAAACGAAAAGATCTCACGAATCATCCGAAAACGTCAGAGCTCCTGGCAAAGGTCAAAAGTCTGTATTGGTCTCAGACAAGAAGTCAGACTGCAAGTCCCACCACCGATTTAAATAAACTGAGCAAAGCAAGGCGTATTTTCGGGATAGGGATAATTGACAGAATCTGGCCACGGAAGAGGACTGTTTTTAGCTGGAGAAAGAGGCGTCCAATTGATAGACTTCCACGTTAAATAAATGAATTATTCCAAACAGAATTTAATTTTGCCTCCCCCACTCCTCTGTCCTCATCACCCCCATCCACCAATGACCAAGCCTTCAACTGATTCTTCTCCAAAACTACCAAAGAGAAATACTCAACATTGAACACGGGGACCTAAGTAATGGTTCATCTAAATTGCAGAGAAGACTATATTTTCCAAATTACCCAACTGGCAAACAATTTTACACACCACGCGGATTCATTCTGCTGTCTAATTTAGTTGTTCGTGTTCAAAGATCTATTATTCCTAAAGTTTCACTGTGAGATGAGGCACGATGTCATGATTTGGATTGTCACTCGTCATCTTAATATCCTGAATTGATTTCTGTCTCACAGCGGCAGGTATCTCGAGGGCATCCCCAGGATTCTTCAAACGAAGTCATTAGCTCCTCTGTTACTTTACCAGCTACGGCCTCGAATCTTCTCGCCCTCCAAAACACGTGGCTAATCCGCACTTTACCTTCATGTACCATTCTTTACCGGAGCCATTTATGTCCAGACCGGATAGAAATATATGGAGCTCACTGTTGAAGAATACATTTGCTTCACAGCGCCAACATCGTTCTGAATGAGAGGCCCAAAGAGCGCTATTGCCCTCTAGATGAAAAATTTTGATTACCAGCATAATTTTATGCTCTAATTTTATTCCTTATTTTTTATTAATGACCCAACCGTCGGCAGTAATTTTCACAGTATGCAACTAACGAAGCCTTTTAACATTTTAATCATTGCTGTCTTCTCTCATGGTGGTGTCAGCACGGTTCGAAACAGGTTGTTGAAATTCTATGCACTTGCGTGTGTCCTCAGATGTTCTCCCCAGATTCTTGGTGTGGTGGGGATTCTTGGTCTGTGGTAGTTTCTGTGGTGCTGCGGAAGTGGCAACAAACTTGCTGCAATCTTTTAGAAATGCAAGTGATTTTCTCCTCCCATTCACCCATCTTCTCAGCCACACGCAGGAGAGCTGCCTCTGCTGCCTCGACGTGACATAGATATTCCATGGAAGGCGGGCTCTCTGTACTTTGGGTCCTTGGATGCTCAGCAAAACGCGATGGCTTCTCCATTTTCTGTCGATGTATTGTCCTCTCCCTTTCTTCTATCACCAGCTCCTCGCGGTTAGTTACGTTGACCGACCCGCCCACTGCCACCTCCGACAGATTTGCAACGTCCTGTAAACCTGCCTCATTATCCTGGGGCTTTTCTATGGAAGATGCCATCATTGGGAAGGCTTGGATGTGGCTCAAGAAAAAAATACCGAAATTATTTATACGATCATTATCGTGGCAATCCGCTTCTTCAAGGTATTCCCAATGATTTGAAAAGCAGAATCTTCTTCAGCTACACCCGCGAAGACATTTCGCCTGAACAAAATAAAAGTTGTGTGTAAGTAATACTGAAGTGACTTAAACATCACATTAACCCGACACGGTTTGGAATTATTGTGAGCCGTAAGAAGCATCTGAATTATGAGAGACTTCCTAACTGACGGCACTCTTCTCAGTTCAAGCTTCTTCAGACACTGCTAGCTTTACCTTGTTGTGGAGAAAGTCGCGTTACCCTGTAATTGGTTGGGGCATTTATTTCTTATCTGTCTACTGGCGGTAGAGCTAAAGGCATCGACATTACTTTTCTTAATCACGCAGGTGTTATCTCCAACAAGCAAACCGCAGCAGATGTTAGTTCCCAGGTAAACCCACAACAGGTGGCGAATTCGACATCAGTAGTTAATGTCTCGGGACCTGCGTAATATAGTACTCACCCAGAGTTAATCGCCTGAGATGTAATCAGTTCCCCCCTCTTAATAGATAGATTTGGCGTTGAATGAATCTTCAGGTTTTCGGTTAGTAGAAAATTGAGCGGACAACAGCATAACTTCTCAGTATTCGATCGTGTTAATCAACGATTTCTAGCCCCGTCTCACGCTTCGTTGAATAACTAGAATACTTGTAACATTGTAGTGGTTGAGGGACATCACATTACTCTCTTACAGAGCGTGCGTTCGTCAGGGAATGCCTTATTTGTAGCTATTCCAAGGCTGGATAATATGATAACAAAACATCCTCGTGCTTCTTTGCACATTGGACAAAAAAAGTCTTTATCACTTCACCGTAGAAGCCTAGTGGACGAGAAATTCTTCTTTCGTCGCTAACGCTGGATTGTGCAATAAATGGAACAGAGCACTGTGGGCAGCAGCTGCCAGTTAAGAGTTAAAACACCTAGCTCTAGCAACTAAGGAGGAATTTCTATCACACTCCAGGGGACAGTGAGCATTTCAACACACTAAAATGCGTCAATTATTCATGCATACATTTGCACGTGTGCAAGTGGTACTACAAGTGTGAAATGATGCATTTTGGAAAGTTAAACCAGGGTAGGACTTACACAGTAAATAACATGCCCCTAGAGAGGGTTATGGAACAGAGACACCCCGGGGTACATGTTTCCCTGAAAGTGGAGACACAGGTAGACGGGGTGGTGAAGGAGGCGCTTGGCATGTTTGCCTTCATTGCTAAGGGTACTGAGTTCAAGAGTTGGAACGTTATGTTACAACTGTTAACTACATTGGTGAGGGCATACTTGAAATACTGTGTGCAGTTCTTAGCGAAAGGATGTCATTACGCTGGAAATGAGGCGGAAAAGATTCACAGAGATGCTGCTGGGACAGGAGGGCTTGAGTTATAAGGAGAGACTGGATAGGCTGGATAGGAGAGACTAGGGAGGCTGAGGGGTGATATTATAGAGGTATGCAAAACGATGAAATGCACAGATAAAATTAATGGTCACAGTTTTTTTTCCACAGTCTGTCATAGGTTTAAGGCGAGAGGGGAAAGGTTTAAAGGGGACCTGAGGGGCAACTTTTTCCATATAGAGGGAGATGGGTACGTGAAACAAGATGCCAGAAGAAATGGTAGAGGCGGGTACAATTACAATGTTTAGTAGACGCTTAGACAGGTACATGGAGAGGAAAGGTTCAGAGGGACATGGGCCAAACGTAAGCAGGTGGGACTAACTCAAGTAGTCAGCATGGATGATCTGGGCCTAAGGGCCTGTTTACGTGCTGTATAACTCGATGAGTCTATGACCTTGCCAGCAAAATCCACATCCTGAAAAAAAAACCCAAATGAAACGAAAAAATAGGATATCCGTACATTGTAGTTCTGTTTTATTCAAGATTTAACAAATTATATCCAAGCACCGTGCATAACCTGTGTGGCGGATGCTCCGAGCGGCAATTGAACGAACATCAGTTTCCGTCATTGAACCACCTTACATAGGACTGGATAAGAAATACCGCAAAAGTCACGGGGCCTTTATCTCGGGACTCCTGCCCACCCACTGAGCTTTTGTTTACCTTGGCTTTTCTTCCCTATATTACTTTTAACCCTTTCTTGCAGGATATGTGTTGCTGTCTTCCTGAATTAAAATCTACCTGTTACCCCCACCACCAACTATTGGCACTTTCCCCCCAAGATTGATTTTGAGTCGACATTCCAGGATTTCGTTTCTGTCCTGTTGCCATCTCTCTGGTCAAGTTACTCCTTGCTTTACAACTTGTTCCTGCTATTTAGCGGCGAAATGGTCTTCTAGCCATCTGTGGAATAGCCTGAATTTCCTGACGCTCCCAACTCGACATCCGGATTAATTGATATGCCATTGAAAGCACTATGTTCAGATGCAACAAATTACTTTCAATCCCCTTCCCGCACAACACACACACACACACACACACACACACACACACACACACACACACACACACACACACACACACACACACACACACACACACACACACACACACACACCGATTCTCGCTCAATTCTCTTGCTGGCCAATAGTTTATTTCAGCTGGCTATTGATGATCCCATAATATTATCGAAAATCTTTCATTATCAGTGTGTGGTGTTAAATATCTTACCACAGCCATGGGCTATTGACTTGCATAAGTTTGAACAGAAAATGTGTAAATTCTGCAATTTATTTCTCTTTTAAAGATAATAAATCGGAAGTCCACATCACATTTGCAGCTATTGTCGGCAATCATTTTAGTGGGAGGGAAATATATTTAATGGAAAATCAAAACGATGTTCCTCAATTACACCATTTTCTGGCGATATTTATGTCTTGCCATGTCTTATTTAATTCCATATTCGTTTAAAAAGCAACTTTACCTTCCTTTCTCATATTTAATTTCCTTGCTTCGTTGGACATCCTTCCACATCCGAAACGCAGCCCATTAGCACTCCCGAGATTTGGTTATAAATGGCCAACTGGTCATGTTGAATTTCTTTCGGATTTTCCGGCTGTCCTGCCAGGAAAAATTAGCAGTGGAGTCCTTTGCAATTCTAAAACAAATTGAACAATGAACATTGGATTTTAAATGTTGCATGATAGTACAGCTAGTTTATTATTGGGAGATATATTTGATTTCTATAGTATCGTATTGTTATCGAAAAACATCATGTTCTGTTTGGACAGAAGCATTACATTCCTTTTGTTATTATGTACTTTCCACAACTTTCATTGCCCACCAATGCCACGTCGATGTCCGTATCAGTTTGCTGAAGGTTTAATTTGTAACTTAATGTTAATTTTCAAACTCAAGTCCAAACTAAACCAGCAAACGAGGCAGAAAGGAAACGGAAGATAAGCTGACGTGGTGTGAGGCAGTGGTAGGAGACAAAAGAGACCGCAGATGTTGGAATCTGGACCAAAGAGAACGACTGCTGGAGGAACTCAGCGGTTCAGGCAGCATCCGTGGAGGGAAATGCACAATCAACGTTTCGGGTTGAAACCCTTCATCTGGATCTAAAACGTCAACTTTCCATTTCCCTCCACAGATGCTGTCTGACCCACTGAGTTCCTCCAGCAGTTGGTTTTGTGGGCAGTAGCAAGTTCGTGCTGCGCCCAAGCACTGAAGCGGATTAATTGCTGTAGGCCAGCCTGCTTCTGTGCTGTGAAACGAGCAAGGCAGAAGAGGATGAGAGTGCAGATGAAACAAAAGGCAACCTACATTTCAAAGAAGAGGTGCGCAACCTAACTCAGACTAACCTAGAGCCACCAGAGACAGTCACCTATCACTCACCAGCTTCTGTCTCTAAACATCTCCTCTCCCTTCCTCATCTGGCTCCATCTGTCCATTATCCCCTATCTTCTGGTCCCACCTATCACCTACCAGCCCCTGTCTCACCCTCCCTCTCAGCTCTTTATACTGTTTATCTCCCCTCTACACTCAGTCCTGATGCAGGGTCACGACCCCAAACGTCCACCATTCCTTTACCTCCACGGATGTTGTTCGACACGCTGAGTTCCTTCAGCAGTTTGCTTTCTGTTTCAGACTAGCTTAGGTTCTGATGGACTGGGAATATTCCAAGGTTAAGTAATTTATGACCAACCAGTATGAATGGAATTAGTGCACTGAGCAATATTATTTTCCAGAAAATGAGCAAGATTGTTTTTCTTAAACCAGAGAAAAGCACCGAGCACGAGCACAGAATGGCGTGCAACTTCATATTCACTTAACAATCTTCTAAAGGAATGTCGGACCGTATATGAGTAGCATTAAGCGGTTAGTTCGGTAATAGGGACGGCTGCTTTGACTTGTCCGGTCGTGAGGGCAGTACTGGCTGTGACAGTTTCAATCACGTTTGATCTGAACCACGCAGTTCAACAAAAGTTGCTTTCACCATTTGAGGGGACAACCTGTAGAATGGTATTGGGGAGTTAGTCCCAATGGCGCAGAACTCCCATCTGTGCTGATCGCAAAATCGCCTTATTTAAAAAAATATTTGGATATGCAGCAAGAGTGTCTAACCTGAAGTCTGCGGAAAGGCAGATGGCAAGTGCGATTAGGCTGGATACCTCCGGCAGCAAAGGACACAGTGCAACAAACGGCCTGGGAAAGTAAAGTCCGATGTGTTTATAAAGGTTTCAGAGTTTGTCATCAAAGTTCCGCGATATTTGGCGCAGTTAAACGAGGAAATCTGGAAGTTGTTCCCAGTGACGTAATGCTCTTCCACAGGGTGCACTGTTAAGGTCATCGACGATTCTAACACCCACACTGCCAGCAATCACCGGACCAAATGTTTCCGATGAATGGTCGTCGAACTTAAAAGTTGATCCTATTTCTCTATCCACAGATGCTGCCTACCCTCCACTTTCTTCCAGAGGTTTGTTTCCCAGCTTTTTTTCTCTCTCTCTGGAAGTGGAGGACATACTCAGCCTGACCTGCCTGCTAGGTTAATTCCACCCCCACTCACCTCCCTTCCCTGGCACTACCTGCCTGTCATCTCACACCACTCCTCAGTCGATATAAGAGAAAAGAAAATGTTGATGTACCAACTGACCAAAGCTTGTGAAAAAGTCGCTGAAAGCTAACACACAGGTGCAGCAAGAGATTGGAAAGGAAGTTGGCATATTGACAGGAACAAGGAGAAGGTTTGAACGCAAGATCTTGGTGAGATTTGCAACTGAAGTATTCTGTATATTGTGTAAGGTTTGGTCTCCTTACCTGAGGAAATATGTACTTCCTATCCTGGGAAGTATAGATTAATTTGGTGTCAGGGACATGTGGGTGGAACTAAGGAATTTCTTCAATACAGTTAAGACGTGGAAGAAGGTTGTGGAAAAGGGGGGGGGGTGGTGGTGGTGGTGGTGATGGGGGTGGGGGACAGGTTAAGCTACTGTGGCGATGGTTGTGTAATATTTGCTGATGTTGTTCCAACATACTAAGACTATGCACAGGGAGGAAAGATAGATGTAAGTTAGACGTACAGACAAGCAGAAAGGGCATGCTATCCAAGTCTGATAACTCGATATTTAGTTCAGAAGACTTCAAATTCCCAGCTGGAATATGAGGTGTTGTTGCTCCTGTTGGGTCTCATTGTAACAATGCAAGTGGCCACAGACAGAGAGTGCAACGTGGGAGTGGGATGGTGAATTAAAATGGCAGACAACTGGAAGCTCAGAGTCATTCCTGGGGCTGAGCGATTGTGATCTTCAAAGCGATTACCCAATCTGCTTTTGGTTTCTGCGGTGCAGAGAAGGTCACATTGTGAACACCGAATGAAGTACACCAGATTAGAAGTGCGAGTGAATCGCTGATCCATCTGCAAAGAAAGTTTGTGCCCCTGGTTGGAGAGAGGGAAGAGAAGAGGTAAGGGACAGCTGTTGCACCTCCTGTGGTTACACAGGTTAGTGCCATACCACGGCGAGCGGTAGATCCTCTCTTCTAACCCCGCCTACATTTTTGAATCAGATTTTCGGCATCTGCAGTTTTCCAGAACTGAAACATAAACAAGGAATATACCAAAAACTGAAAAGGTACAAAGGGTCATTTAGAAACAGCGAATTTAAAAGAGGTTTAAGAACAGCAGTCCAAATACAATAAAAAATAGACTATTAATGCCACCAGAAGAGGGTATAGTCGTGTGCGGAAACGTCAAGATGATAGTTGATCTTCTATCTCAGTACCATTTTCTTGCACGATCCCTTTATCTACTAACTCCCTTCATATCCCGCAATCTGTCCATCACTGTTTTGAATGAGCTGAAAACCGAGCTGCCACAGTCCTCCAGGTTTGAGAATTGAAATGCCTTCCCTAATTTTCAGATCTAATGGAAGGTCTCTCATCTGAAGAATTAAATGTTTCTATTTCCACAGGTGCTGCCCGACCTGATTGGCTTTCCAGCCTTATTTATTTTCTGTTTTGTTATCACATTGGCTCAGTTTTTCTTACCTTACTCGTTAACGGTGTCCTACCGGGAAAGTCCCAGCAACTTACCATTAACAACTGATTTCACAGACCAGGTTGCGTTGCAAAAAACAAACTACTGGAAGAATTCAGTGGGTAAAGAAGCATCTTTGGAGGGAAAGGGATGGTCGATATTCCTGCTCGAGAACGTGGATCTGGACTGAGAGTGTCGGGGAAGATAGCCAGGATATGGAAGTGAGACGGAGGGGTGAGACGAAGGTATTGGAATTGGTATTGGTATCGGTTTATTATTGTCACATGTACCCAAGTACAGTCAAAATCTTGTCTTGCATACGTTCATACAGATCAAGTCATTACACACTGCATCGAGGTAGTATAAGGTAAAACAACAGAATGCAGAATAAAGGGTAACAGCTACAAAAGGAGAAGAAATCCAGGTAGATAGGTATGTGGGTGACCGGCAGATGGAAACAGATGGGGGAGGGCGATGAGTCTTGGTAATGGAGACGTGGGGTGGGGGGGGGGGAGCTAATAGAAAAGGTGAACAAGGGGAGGTGGCGTCGTCGCGGTGGGAAAGGAACACAACAGGGGAGTGGGCTACCTGAAATTGGAAGAATCAATGTATACAGCCCCGGGTGGAGGCTACCCAGATGGAATATGATCTGCAGTTCTTCTAGTCTCACCGCAGCAGTGGAGAAGGCCAAGGACAGACAAATTAGTGTAGGAATGGGAAGGGGAGTTGAATTAACATGAAACTGGAAACTCAAGATGGCCTCTGCGGACATAGAGCAGGCGCTCTTCAAAATGGTTACTTAATCAATGTTTGCCAGTATAGAGGAGGCCACGTCGTGGGTACCGAATCGATTTTGAGGAGGTGCATGAGAATCTCTTTCTCACCTGGAAGTTCCGGGATGGTGCTGAGGGAGGAGGTAAAGGGTCAAGTGGTCAAGTGGAGCACCTCCTGCAGTTGCTGGAGAATGTGCCGGGGAAGGGTAGATGGACAGGGTAGTGCGTACCCGTGAATCACAGAGAGCGTGGTCCCTGCAGAATGCAGAAGGAGGTTCATGGGGAGAGGAGATGATGTGGCTGGCGGTGGGATCCTGTTGGAGCTGGAAAAAGTGGCTGAGGATAATTTGCTTGATGGGAGGCTTGTGGGTGTAAGGACCAGGGAACTCTTATCCCCGTTCTCTCTGGGGAGAGATGGGGGCGGGTTAAGAACAGATGTGTGGTAAATGGAGCAAACGCATGAGAGGTCTGCATAAACTCTGCCAGAGAGCAAACCAAGTTTCCTGAAGGAGGAGAGCATTCGGGACGTCCCATTGTGCAAAAGCCTCATCTTAAGAACAGACGTAGAACAGGGAGAAGATGGCATCCTTATGGGAGACAGGGTGGAGGAGGTGTAGTGAAGGCGATTATGGACGTCCGTAGGTTCAGAGAAGGTATCGGTGGAAGCTTGTCTTCCGACTCCTGTTTGTATCTGCAGCAGCTGATTGACCCGTTGAGTTCTTCGAGCAGCTTCTTTTTGCTCCAAATTCCAGTATCTGTCTCTTGCATATTCAACAGAATGTCCTGGTTTCTGCTGCCATTAAACCATTTCGACTCATCCTATCACAGACATGTCTCTGGAGGCTGGTTATGGCACGCATTAACTCCAGCCTCCCAAACAACCTCGACCCACTGCAATTCGCCTACCACCGAAACAGGTCAATGGCGGACGCCATCTCCCTGGCCTGACGCACATCTCTGGAGCATTTGGGCAGTAAAGACACTTACGTTAGACTATTGTTTATTGACTTCAGCTCCACCTTCAATACTATAATTCCAAGCACAGTGATCACCAAACTCCGAGACCTGAGACTCAACACCTCCCTCTGCAACTGGATCCCTGACTCCCTGACCAACAGACCGCAGCCAGTAAGGATAGGCAGCAACATCTTTGGCACTATTATTCTCAACACTGGTGCTCCACAGCTCCAAGCTGTGTCTTCAGCCCCCTAATCTGCTCCCTATATACTCATGACTGTGTGTCCAGATTCTGCTCTAACTCCATCTACATGTTTGCAGATGATACCACTGTAGTGAGCCGTATCTCACATAATGATGTGTTGTCGTACAGGAAGGACATAGAGAGCTAAGTAACATAATGTCATGATAACAACCTTTCCCTCAATGTTAGAAAAACAAAGGAGCTGGTAATTGACTGCAGGAAAAGGGGTGGAGTGGTGCACATGCTCCTGTCTACATCAACGGTGCTGAGGTCAAGAGAGTTGAGAGCTTCACGTTCCTTGGACTGGGCATCACCAATAGCCTGTCCTGGTGCAATCATGTACACACCACGGCCAGGAAAGCTCACCAGCCCATCTACTTCCTCAGGAGGCTAAAGAAATTTGGTACGTCCCCGTGGACCTGCACCAATTTTTATTGATGCACAACAGAGCGCATCCTATCTGGATGCATCACAGCTTGGTATGGCAACTGCTCTGCCCGTGACGGCAAAACACTGCAGAGAGTTGTGGACACAGCTCAGCACATCAAGCAAAGCAGCCTCCCCTCCATGGACTCCGTCTAAACTTCTGGCTGCCTCGGTAAAGCAGCCAGCATAATCAAAGAACATACCCAACCCGGACATTCTCTCTTTTCCCCTCTGACATCGGGCAGAAGGTACAAAAGTCTGAAAGCACGTACCACCAGGCTCAAGGACACCTTCTATCCCGCTGTCATAAGACTATTGAACGGATCCCTAGTACAATAAGATGGACTCACAATCAGAATCAGGTTTATTACCACTGACATACGTCGTGAAATTTGTTCTTTTGCGGCAGCAGTACAGTGCAAGACATAAAAATTACTACGTTACCAAAAATAAATAAATAGTGCAAAAGAGGAATAACAAGGTAGAGTTCATGGGTTCATGGACCGTTCAGAAATCTGATGGCAGATGGGAAGAAACTGTTCCTCAACCGTTGAGTGTGGGTTTTCAGGCTCCTGTACCTCCTCCCTGATCGTAGTAATGAGAAGAGTGCATGTCCCAGATGGTGAGGCTCCTTAATGATGGATGTTGACTTCTTGGGGCATCACCTGTTGAACATGTCCTCGATGGTGGGGAGGGTTGTGCCCGAGATGGAGCTGTCTGAGTCTACAACCCTCTGCAACCTCTTGATCCCATATCAGGCGATGATACAACCAGTCAGAAAGCTCTCCACTGTACATTTATAGAAATTCACAAGAGTCTTCGGTGTCAGGCCAAATCTCCTCAAACTCCCAATGAAGTAGAGTTGTTGGCATGCCTTCTTCATAATTGCATCAATGTGTTGGGCCCAGGATAGATCCTTGGAGATGTTGACGCCCAGGAACTTGAAGCTGCTCACCCTTTCCACCGCTGACCCCTCAATGAGGACTGGTGTGTGTTCTCATCCTCCCCTTCCTGAAGTCCACAATCAATTCCTTGGTCTTCCTGACATTGTGAGAGGTTGTTTTTGTGACACCACTCAACCAGCCGATCTATCTCACTCCTGTCTCCAGCTGATATTCTGCCAACAACAGTGGTGTCATCGGCGTATTGACAGACAGCGTTTGAGCTGTGCCTTGCTACACAGTCATGTGTCGAGAGAGAATAGATTAGTGGGCTACTTATGCATCCTTGAGGTGCACCTGTGTTGATTGTCAGTGAGGAGCAGGTGTTACTACCGATCTGCTCTGACTGCGGTCTCCCGATGTGGAAGGCGCAGAGGGAGGTACGGAGGCCCAGGTTTTGAAGCTTGGTGAGTAATACAGAAGTGATGGTGTTGAATTGATGGGGTTGAACAGTCTGATGTACGTTTTAATTTTGTCTAGGTGCTCTAAAGCCGGGTGAAGAACCAGTGAGATTGCACCCACAATAAATGTTGTACAGGCAAAAGCTGTGAAACGCAAGTTGGCGCGGTTCCTGAACCCGAACGCAGAAGAAGAATGCGGACAGAAGAGACAGCAGATGCTGGAATCTGAAGCAACAAACAATCTGCTGGAGGAATTCAGTGGGTCGAACAGCATTTGTGGGAGGAAAGGAATTGATGTAGGTTTTCGATCGGAAACATTGACAATTATTTTCCTCCCACAGATGCCCCTGGACCCATTGTTCCTCCGGCAGATTGTTTTTTTTGCTGCAGAAGGACAATGCCGGAAATGCCCAGAAGAAGAGGATTGTCTGTGGAGAGGCAAAAACGACAGACGAGGACTGGCCCATAATGACACACACAGTTGTTTACCTGAAATGCTTCCTATTCCATACTGAATCTCATAGCCTTCAAGATGCCCAGAGTGAAGATTTGGTGCTGTTCCTCAGTGCTATGTTGTTCCTTATTGACAATGATAATTCAGGGAAGGCGTGGAATGAAGAATTAAAGTGCAGGAAGCTGGCAGCTCAGTGAAACCCTGTCAACTGAGTGAACGTGTTCCACAAGGAGGTCACCTATTCTGCGATTGGTTTCTCCAATGTAAAGGAGACCACATTGTCATCACTGAATGCAATGCACAAGATGGGAAGAGATGAAAATGATGAGCTGCTTCATCTGGATTGTGTCCCTGGATAGTGAGAATGGGTAAGTTAAATGCACAGGTCTTTGTATTCCTGTGTTTGCGCGGGGAACTCAACCTTTTAGAGGAACTGGTTGAGGGCGATGCAGGTGTGGACTGCAGAGTCACAAATGAAATGGACGGTGCAGAATTCTGAAAGTGGGTTGGAGGAGAAGATACGCATAGTGCTGAAATCTCATTGCAGGATGATCCGTTGGAATGTATATGCTAGTTAGGTCGAAGAGGAGGCCCCATTCTGTCCAGTTGGAGGAGAGAGATCGAGGTGAGGCAAAAGATGAGACTTGCTCATAAACTATGTCAACGATCGCAGAGAGAAAGGCAAGGTTATGGAAAAAAGGAACCATGTGAGATTCATCTTTGCGGAAGGTCTCGACAGCAGAGACAGATATCAGAGACGGAGTAGCTGGGATAATGAAATAGTGTCAAAGCGGGAAGCATTCTTGGTAGAAGTAATTGGATTCACGGAAACACATTTTGGAGCTGATTCATAGTAAGCACAAAAGAAGGTCGTTCTGATCCTTGAAGTGAAATCAATTCTGCTCCGATATTTCGCTGCCGCAGTTCCTAAGACTAAATGCTGTGGTCATGAGTTATGTCTGTTCATAAACTTCACAGGCCTTAGTTTTATTCTTCTGTCTGATATGATAATCACTGATAAGCTGGAAGTTTATGTTTGATTGCAATTTCTATTGGCGAGCTGTTGACGATCGAACTTGGAGAAATGGTGAACACGTATGTTAAAGGGACAAAATGCACTTCGGGATAGGGTTTCTTCGGACGGGACACTGAATACAAGAGTCGGGACGTCTTGTTACAGTTGAACAAGATGTTGATGAGACTGCACCTGGAATACTGTGTGCATTTACTATTGGAAAGATGTGATACAGGACAGGTTCATGGATAGGAAAGGTTAGAGGGATATGCGTCAAATTCCGTCAAATAGTACCAGCCTAGGAAGGCACATGGGTCGGCATGGGCGAATTGGGCCAAAAGGCCTGTTTCCCTGCCGTATGTATCCGTGTCTTTAAAAGTTTCTCATGGATGATGCCGGAACGGGAGGGATTGAGTGATAAATAGACACTAGATAGGCTGAGACCTAGGCTGAGGTGCGACCTGATAAAGGTTTAGAAAATGCTGAGTGTATAGATAATGTGAATGGTCACAGTCTTTTCCAGGGCAGAGGAGTCTAAAAGTAGTGGACGTAGAATTAAGATGAGAGGGGAAAGATTTAAAGGGAATCTGAGGGTCAAGTCTTTCACACAGAGGGATCTGCAAGAGGAAGTAGTGAAGGTGGTTACAATTACGATGTTCAAATGACGTTTGGACAGAATCATTGATAGGGAAGATACAGTGAGATATGGGGCAAATGCAGGCAAATGAAGTCACCTTGGTCAGCACGGGATTGGGCCGAAGGTTCTGTTTCCTTTCTTTATCACTCTATGGTTCTCTGTCTAACACTTCAATTGAGGCATAATCTGCGCTCTATACAACTGTAACATGACATCCCAGCTCTTGTACTCAAGTCCCTCGAATGATGAAGGTCAGCAAGCCATATGCCTCCCTCACCACACTGTCTACCCGTGTCGCCACTTTCAGGGAACAATATACTTATATCCTTAGGCCTCTGTTCAGCAACACTCCTCAGGGCCTGACAGTCATTTCATGTAACTTTCCAAAATGTATCACTTCACACTTTGCTGAGTTAAATTCCACCTGTCATCCCTTGTCCCACTTTCCCAGTTGATCAATATCCTATTGTAACCTTATACAACCTTCTTCACTGTCCACCACACTAGCAATTTGGTATCATGCGCAAATTTACTGATCATTGTATTTACTAATGATCCAAATCATTAACATGCATGTCAAGCAACAGATGAAGCAGCACTGATCCCTATGAGACGCCACTGGCCACATACCTCCAATCTGAAAAGAAAGAACCCTTTACTTCCACCCTCCACTTCCTACCATCAATCCGTTTTGTATCCTATTGGAAGCTCACCCTGGTTCCATGTGCTCTTACCTTCTGGACCAGGTTATATGCGAGACTGTCAAAGACCTCGCTAATGTCCTATTTTCGTATCATTGGCAAATTTGGAACTTTACGTTTCGCTCCCTCCTGCAGTTATTAATATACACAGTAAACAGTTCAGGGCCAATAACCGACCCCTGTGGTACGCCACTTGTTACATCCCTCTAACCTGAAAAGGGCCCATTTATTTCAATTCTTTTTTTCTTTGTGACAGCCGGTTTTCAATCAAGTGCTAACATACTTCCTCCAATACCCTCGGCCCTTAGTTTATTCTCCAGCCTCTTATATGCACGTTTTCACACTTACTTTTGATATCCATTTCATCTACAAACTTCCCTCTATCAATTCTCCCTGTCACATCATCAAAGAGTTCTAGTAAATGTGTGAAACATGACTTACATTTCATAACACCATGTTGACGACGTTTGATTATTTTCAACTTTCCGATATGATTACTAATTTCCTCTGATTATTGACTCTAGCATCTTTCCAAACAATATATGTTAAACTAACCGGCCTTCAGCTTCCGACCTTCTGTCTTTTCGTTTTAAAGAAGATTAGTTATTTTCTCGTTTTCTGATTTTATGTCATTGCCTCCTAGGGGACATTTAGCACAAGATTTCTCATTATTCCTACCTGATTACTTATGACCCTGTTACCGAGTAAGGTCAGAAACATATTGTTCTAAGAAGCAATCCATGACGTACTCCACAAATTCTTACTCTTGCCACTTTGGATAATCTGATCAGTATGTAGATTAAAGTATCTCATGATAATTGCAGTTCCCTTCAAATATGCCCTAAATATTTCCACATTTATAGTCCGCCTGTCGGGCGTTCAAATTTTGGGGGTCCACAAACTGCTCCCAATCCCTGCTGATCATCATATAAAACCAAACCTAATGTGCATTACTCCCCACTGCTGCTACGTCATGACTGAACACTGCTCTGACATCTTCCTTGAAAAACAACGCCATCCCGTCTCCATTTCCTTTTGGCCTGTTCGTTTGGAATATTTGGTGTCCCTGCAACTACATCTCAATAATAGCTGTACAGTACAGTCGATATGTTGCTCTATGTGCTCTCAACTAATCTACCTTATTACAACGTCCACTGGATCCACTTGAGCTTTGATTATTTTAGATGTGTCCACGAGAGGACGGAAATTTATTTCATGAGGGTGTTTTTAATAAAGAGGCGTAAATTTCAGTGAATTGTCTTAGAGAAGCTGAGAAAAGGATATTTCAGTCAATGCGGGTGGTGTTTTAATTCAGATAACTATTTTGAACGATGTTTTGAACATGTTGATCCGTTAAGTAATGTTAAGAACCTGCTTAAATAAGTGGATCGGGTATACGATATAGAAACAAGAGGTCTATCCTCTCATCACATCCTTTTCCCTTCACCTTCCGCCATTTCATATGATATTTTAAATCACATATAATTTAAAGTGAAACCGCGAAATGAGCTGGGCGTTGGGAGAAATAAATACTTTATGCACATTCCCCGTGGATACCTGGTGGACAGACTGCAGCGTTCAGGATTCATAACATGGTGGCGGGACTATTATGTGTAACTCACACAGGCGTCTGCTCCGAACGGCCTCCTGCTGTTCTACCAAGTTCACTGACAACATAACTAAGTATTTCCCAGTGACATACTTACTGATCTGATAAAGGATCGGCGTTGACACGATGGATTTTAACCACTTTATGATTGGATGTCTTTTTCTGTCCAGAATATTCTTTATGCTATTTTGTAATTCATCTTAAACATTTCCATTTAAAGCGGAACTCCATTTATTTGCTTTGTTCGGTGTTTTTGTTTTGCACGGTACGATTGTTGCAATCCCAGGCATAAATCAGATGAAGAGATGATCTGTAATCTAACAGGTTATTCTGCAACCATTCCTACCAGGTGCAATTTACACAGCTGTTCCAAGTCTAACTGAAGAAAGATCTGTAGATCTGTCGATAATGATGTTACTTTTCAAGATCGCAATGGATGCAGAATAAATTCAGATGATTCAGTAAGATAACCACACATAAACAAGGGGGGGGAGGGAGAGAGAGAGAGAGAGAGAGAGAGAGAGAGAGAGAGAGAGAGAGAGAGAGAGAGAGAGAGAGAGAGAGAGAGAGAGAGAGAGAGAGAGAGAGAGAGAGAGAGAAGAGAGCCTGTAATGCGTAGCGAACTTCAGGAAAACTCTGCTTTAAGTGTGGAATGTATGCGTGTGAGCAAGACCAATATAGGGCCGGGGAGGATGGGTTTTCACAGCTTTCAAAATTACCACTGAGCAAATCAATGATCTCCATATGTCAGTAATCGAATAAAAGAGAATTGTCCTCACAACACAAAAAAGTGATGTCTTGCCTCCAATTTACGTGTTTGTTTCACAACTGCAGAAAAACCAGTGCGCTTCCCAAGAATCTCTGTCATTTGCAGTCTGTCCATTTCATTAGGTGGGGTGGGAGGTGTCGGTCGAAATATTGCTACAAATTTCCTGCAGCCCATATTGCACGAAATAGTCAAATGGCATCTGCGGAAGATCCAAGAGGCTGTTGACCGGCTGAGTGAACGGATGCAGGCTGGTAGCCCCCCCCCCCCCACACACACACACGATGATTTCTGCCGCAACTGACCCTGAAGGTATCCAAATACTGGCGTGGGTTATGCTGGTGATAACCTGGTGTTTACGACCTCAAACTTGATTGTTGATTTCAGCATTGATTTCCTAAAGTCAGGGGGTAAGACGGATTTGAAAATATGGAGAATGAGAGCAATCAGAGTTCCTAACCACGCGGGACAAAATAATAGAAAGTAAGGCACTGGAGGTCTTCAGATATTCAGCAGAGAGGGAGGCGAGTAAGATGTTAACATTCAAAGGTAGATGTCCTAGAATTCATCGCATTGACATATGTTCTTGATTGTATGAGTAGGATCATAGCGTTATAGAGATAGTTGAAATGCACAAGTTTACGCGTGGCTGGTCCAAGGTTGCAGGGATATGATCCGAGAATGTGAATGTCGCTCTGGGAATGGAGCAACCATTTGAAGCCAAATGTCCGCGGTACTGGGAGTCGGAGAATTTAAGTACTCGGGATGTTTACTTCTTGGCTATTAGGATAAATTAACAGGGTATACATTGTGCACAGAAGACTTCAAATACTAATAACATTAATGTAAAGAATAGAAAATATTTAAGTGAATCGGAGGGTGCAATGAGAATTAAATATAACATCCTTTAGAGGTCAGGCATTGGTCAGGGCTCATTTGGAATATTGTGAACAATTCTGGGCCCCATATCTAAGGAAGGATGTGCTGGCCCTGGAGATGGTCCAGATGACCTTCTCAAGAATGATCCCAGGAATGAAAAGTTGAACATATTTGGAGTGTTTGATGGCTCTGGGCCTATACTGGAGGGAGTTCAGAAGGATGAGGGGGGAACTCATTGAAAGCTAGCGGACACTGAAAGGCCTGGACAGAATGTACGTGGAGAGGACGTTTGCATTACCAGGAGAGTCTAGAATCCGAGGACACGTCCTTTTAAAACTGAGATGAGGAGGGATTTCTTCAACCAGAGGGTGGTTAATCTATGGAATTCAAAACCCCACTGGGCTTTGGAGACCAAGTGATTCATAGGTTCTTGATTGGTAAGGGGCTCAAGGGTTACGGGGAGAAGGTGGGACAATGGGGTTGAAAAAAAAAGCCATGATTGTATGGTGGAGCAGACTCGATGGGCTGAATGGACTAATTCTGCTCCTATATCTTATGCTCTTTGGAAAGCACATGCACGAGGAGTCGTAAATCCACTTCGACTTGTTAAACTCACAGAGTCACACGAAGAAGGAAAACGTTGGAGAGGGGTGCAAAAGCCTTGAGATCAAAGGCAGATTTTTTTTCGAATTGGTGGACAATACAATTTTATTTCAACAGATGGATATTACTGAGTATCAAATACGAATGAAAGTGGAGGAGCAAATTTTCGAAAAGAGGCATAAAGCTGTGGGAGTTGTAGTGTAGCAATCCCGGGATATTTAATTACAGAATCTGAAACGGATAGTGGAGAAAACGAAGAGGACGTGCGGAAAGTGTGCAAAGTTTTGTTTTGATGAGTAGCTGAAGATCACAAGTGAGCTGGGCTCCGTTGGACAACATTGTTGATACTATGAACTCGGCATACTTTCAGTTATGAGTTACTTGTCGAGAGGGAGAATTGCAGTTAAGAGGAAGATTATCTTCAACAAGCATAACGAAGAAAGACCACGGTGAATAGGATAATTTGATGGCTTAATTCGTTAAGGAGTCCAATCGCCATAGAGTTGTACAGCATAGACAAGGCAACCTCTTCACCATGCCTATCTATACTAATCCACTTGCCTGCATTAATTTCCCATACCCAAAATGCCTGATCATTCAAGTATCTGTCAAGATGCGTGTTAAATGTTGTTAACGTTTCTGCCTCCAGCATCTCCCCTGGCAGCTGCTTCCAGATACCAATTACACTTTGTGCGAGAGAAATTACCACCCAGATTATCTTTGATTCTCATCCCTCTTACCTTAAACCGATGCCCTCTAGTTTGAGATACCCCTTCCATGGGAAACAGACACTGGCTGCCTACCTGTCTATGCCGCTCATAATTTTATATACCTCCATCATGTCTTCGCTCACCCTATTTCGCTCGTGTGAATGAAGACTAAAACTATCCAATCCCTCCTTATCATTTAAGCCCTCCAATAAAGGCAACATCCTTGTGAATCTTTTCTGCACCCTCTCTATCTTAATCATGTCCTTCCAATAGTGTGGTGACCAGAACTGCACACAATACTCAAGTGCGGCCTAACCAACGTTTCCTACAACTGTAACATCACGTCCCAACTCTTGTACTCAGTGCCTCGGCCGATGAAGGGAAGCATGCCATACGCCTTCCTCGTCACCCTGTCCACCTGTGTTTCAGTTTTCAGGGAAATATGTACTTGCACCTGAAGATATCACTGTTCAGAGCAAATTATAGAGATGGAGGAAGCTGGCGGTTGTTTTATACGCTGAACATAAAAAGTACACGAGAACGACATGAAATTGAATACGAGCGGCAAAGTGTAGCAGAACATATCAGCGGCAAAATTAAAAGTTAACCCAGACGTTTTTACTCGGAGAGGAGCCAATTTGAACAAACGTACAAAGTGAAGAGCAGAAGGGAAACAGATGCGGAATGTTAAACACCACCTTTGGCAAAGAGATGGACAACTGGTGGACTACAGTTGATTTAACCATTTATTGTGCGATATTTTTGGATAATTTTGTTGCAAATTTGTTATATCTACAGAAGGAGTTTTCTGTAAACACTAACGGAATTAAATGTTTTGTACCGAGCTCACAGATGATTGCTAAGATGATGCTGCAAAGATTTTAATCTTCTATCCACAGCAGGAACACCTGCCTCCCCCCCAAACTCTCCTCCACCTTCCTTCGCTTCTTGTTGCAAACGTTTTGCCTAAAATGGCAACAATGACTGCTATTGGTTTATCGATTCCATGAATCTGCAGCAAAACCTGCTGAACTCACTGCCGGGCCCCTTTTAAGAGTATTTTTCTTGGTGACCTGATTAAACTGTTTTCCAATTAATCTATCACCGGGCTGAACTGTTCCTTCTCCAGAAATCTGCCAATCAAGTTCTCCCTTATGTACATCCAACGCAGTCAAATGCAGTGGCTGAGGATATTCGTGATATTTCTGCAAATTCCAATGTGTAAGTTACTCATATCTGTCCCTTTCTTCGAAATAGATACAATTCTGCAATTTAGATTCTCAGAATGGTGGATTGTTTAAAATATTTCTTATATAAAAAACCTATCTGCATTCATTGGATTACTTTATTTTATTTTTCATATTTATGGTTGTCTCTCTGGTGATAACAGTGTCAACAAGTTCGCAGGTCCGCATAGTTCGGAAAAAAAACAGGCTCGAGAACGGAAAGTCTCTCTTAACCAGTATAAAAGGGGAATCTCTGGCAGATTCTTATTCCTTCTATTGATAAGGCATAATATTGCACGGACCTGTGAGATGAGATGAGATGGATGTCGACTGATATCTGGCTGAAGTATATTAAGGACCATATCTACGTTGAATACGGATCGGTTTTAGCAGATTATTCTGCTGTGTAATAGATAGTATTAAAAAAAAATCTGCATTCTGTGTTGGAGCCTGTTACAATCTGCAATGAAAAGATGACGTTAGATTTTAGCATTAGGTTACAGTCAATATTCTGTGATGAAGCACATGGACGTCACTTTAAGAGAATGTGATTCAGCATTATGTTCGTGCGAGTTTAGAATTTTAATAACGATATTTGAACCGAATATGGAAATAAATAAATGGATATGGAGATAAAATCAATGAAATTATACCTGATGAAAATGTCCGTCATGTTTTAGTTTTCAATCTATCAGCAGAAAACTAAATCGCCCTTTTGGAAATCTAATTCATTTCGATTTTAGTTTGAACTCAATAGATAGTTTGAAATTCTTATAAATATCACCGAGAATCTAATGGGATGCTGTAATCTCCAGAATAGATAGTCTTTGTCCTTCTGATTCTGGAGATTGGCTGGGCATAGGCTCTGAACGGTGATTAATCAACAGTATACAATTATGCCGATAATGGTTTATAACCTCAGTTTTTGCTAGTTTCACCGGGTCTGTACCATTTATGGCCAACGTTTTATGATTTTAGAACGACTTGTGTTTCAGTTTCGGTCAGAATCAATTTAACGAAATTTCATGATTTCTGCATCAGAGGCGACACAGTTGGTAATAACTTCGCGCCAGCTACTCCGATTCCAGTCATTTTCTCATCGAAGTCTCACACGAGTGAAGTGATATGGGAATGATGTATTGTTGGTGTTACCATGTTTTAACTGAGGTTAAATCAAGGCCCTTTCATTGTTCTTTGAGGCTCCTTTGGAAGCAGTCTCCCCGGCGTCTTGTGGCCAATATTCATCATGTAATCAATGTCCACTAAAAGGCAACTCTTTTTTCTTTCTTTGAAGAAATATATTTTGTACAAATTAATCATCTAATTTTATACTTTCCTGGCACACATCAAATTCTGCCCCATCCAATCCCTTTGTACTATGGCAGTCCCGGTCAATATCAGGGAAGTTAAGATTAACGACTTTTACAACCGTATTATTTCTACCGCTATCTGCTATCTCGCTACATGCTTACTCCGATAATTCCGGCTGACTGTTGGGGGTGTATAATATGATCACCCCCTTCTTGTTTCTAAGTTCTACCCATATAGTATCATTGCACGATCCCCTGTAAATACCCTTTCTGAGTACTACTGTGCAATTCTCTCTATTTAAATCGCAGCTCCCCCACCTCTCCTATCTCCACCACCATCACACCTGTAGCTGTTGAATTATATGAATGATCATGGGCGGGTGAGGATGGGAAATGTGGCCGGTGGGTGCCACCTGAGGGTAGTCGAAATTCTAGGATTATTACCATCTGTGATATCGAATGAAAGAATATGAAAAACTCAGAAAAAAAAGTCCTATCAGACAGAGCCTGTTTCCCCCATAACTGGGATCTTCTAATTATGTTACAATTTAATCTCTCTCTTTCTCTCTATCTCTCTCACACACAACACACACACACATATTCTTTCTAATATACTGTGAACAGGAAAAAGATCAGTTAAATCAGGCAACGGCCGAGACGAGTTTCGCTCTTTCCCAACACTAGAATCTTAATACGTTTCAAGTCATCACACGGATTTGCTGCAGGGAAGACAAAATGACGGACAGGTAATATACTACGAATTAGATGGACTGCAAATGAACTTTCAATTCTTTGCCTTTCGTTTCAGTATCCCCGCCATGTTTAATTCATCCCAAAGGATTAGTTTCGACATCTGTGCATGATTTAATAGCTGCATTTGCGCAGATATCACCCACCTGTCATTCCACCTCTCTGAAATTCATTGAAACCTATGTTGTTAAGCAAGATTTTGGTGACATATTGCAAAATAACTGTGTTTCAAATGTGCTTGCTTTATTTCCCTCTTCTAAAGCCTTATGGACTTTCAGTAAGGGCATTTTACTGAGGAGGAGATCTCCTTTACTGGAACCGACCAATATGCGTTGCTGAAACCGGTAGAGGGTTCCTTCCACCCGCCTCGGAACGGGCTGCAAATTGAAACCCCACCTCAGCGAAATAGTTGTTCATCCAATCGAATGAAATCTCAGTAGCTTTAAAAGAGTCTATTGCAGGACATATATCAGCTCATTGACCATATTTTTGAAGCCCCAACCACTGGGAAGCTGCGTGTTTCTGTCAAAAGCAAAGTACTACGTATGTTGGAATATAAAATAACAGTGGAATATGTTGGAGATTCGCAGAAGTCCAAGCAGCATCCATGGAGAGAGGAACAGAGTCATCTTCCGTTTCGATGATCTTACATCCCAACAGTGTTCCTCTGTGCACTTCATTTCGAGCATCTCTGGATGAAATTGCAAATCAGACTTACATAGGTTATCTAAAAAACATACCTCCAGGTGGCTAATTTCGGTAATAAGAGCTAGTTTGAAGATTAGTTTACACTAGGTTTGATAATAAAATATTATTTAAAGTCCAGTGCTTAGTTTGTCAGATGTTAGACGGGATTTGTTCACTGAATATAACCTCTATATAAATAATTTGAGGTATTATCAATTCTGACAGTTTGTCTTTCTCTGGCCAATACGATTCTGCGGGAAATGCACTGAAATCACACTCAAGTATACCAACATATATGGGCTCCTTAATCATATGTTTGCAATCATTTTAATTGCCCAAAACACCAAAAAAAAAAACACTTTACAGTTCATATTAGGCGGATTACACCGGTTTCCATCGATATTGTGACAATTCCGATACACTGCAAAATTCTATGACCATTGTGGAGAGATGCAATAAATGGTGCAGGAAAACATTGCGAACCTGTTTCGGTGTGAGTGTGTCCGTGTTCAATTCCTTTGTACAAGGTGTCAGCCCGTTTATAGGTTTCCAACATTTCCAGCAACCCCAATTATTATTTCAGTTTCAGGAATTCGATCCACGGCTCAACCTCTAAGCCAAACTGCCACAGTCGAAGCAGCAAGAGAAACAGGTAAACGTTCAAGTCATTTGATAATCAATATACAGGTGATGTTCTGGTGCACGCCGATAAAAAGAAAGTGAGTGCGGGGTGTCTTGAAACAGATTTAAGGTAGATAAGTCGCTTGAGAATGATAGGAATTTTCCCAGGATACCCGGGGAAGGGAGGGAGGAGATTGCTGTGGCCTTACAGAGATCTTTGTATCCTCTTTCGTCACGGACGGAATGCCAGTAGACTGAAAAAAGGTTGTTGTTGTTCCTTTGTTTAAGAAGGAAAACGGTGAGAAACGAGGAAATGATAGACAGGTGAACCTTACATCAGTGGTACGGAAATTATTGGAGAAGATACTTCAGGTCAGAATTTACCCTCATTTGGAATATTGTGGACATCTGGGGGTTAATCGGTATGGTCTTGTGCTGGTGAAGTCCTGTCTCACAATCTTGAATTAGTTTTTTGAAGAAGTGACGAAGATGATGAAGCTAGGGCAGTGGATGGTGTCAACATGGACATTAGAAATGCATTCAACAAGGTCCCAGATAGTAGGCTGGTCGTGGAAATTAAATCATGTGGGATCAATGCAGAGTTGACAAGTTGCACGCAAAATTAGCTTTATCACGGAAGATAGAATATAGTGGTGTTTTTCCGACTGGAGGTCTGTGATCAGTGGTGTTCCACAAGGATCAGTGCTGCGACCTCTGTTACTTGTAATATATGTTATGATTTGGATGACAATGCAGGTAGTCTGATTAGTAAGTTTGAAGATGACATGGTGGAGCTGTGAATAATGTGGAATGTTATGTTAAAGGAATATAGCAGAAATTTGGGCGGTCGATAGAGTTTAATCCAGACAAGTGTGTGGTGATGCATTTTGTGAGGTCAAATGGAAAAGTAAAGGATCCAGAGAACCCTTAGGCGCATCGATAGACAGAGGGATCTTGAGAAAGTGGCCCTGAAAGTGACAAGTGGATAGGGTGGTAAAGAAGGCATATGGCCTGCACGCATTCATCAGTCGGGGCAGTTAGGATAAACTTTGGAAGTCATATTGCAGCTGTGTAAAACGTTTGTGATACAAAACTTGAACTATTGTGTGCCGTTCTAGTCTCCACACAAGGACCTGGAGGAGTTTGGGACGGCACAGAAGCGATTCACCAGGATGTTGCCTGGATTGGAGTGCATTAGCTACAAAAAGAATTTGGACAAACTCCGAAACACCAGAAGCTGAGGGGTGACCTGAAAGAAATATATCTGATAGAAATAGATAAAATCATGTGATGAACAAATAAGGTAGATTGTCAGTCTTCTTTCCTTGGGTAGAAACGTCAAATACGAGAGGGCATAGGTTTAAGGTGAGAGGGGGGTTTATATGAGATATGCGAGGCTTTTTTTTATGCAAAGTATGCTAGCTGCCTGGAACGCCTAGCCAGTTGAGATGGGAGAATCAAAAATATAGCACCATTTACAAGGCATTTAGACAGACATATGAACAAGCCGTGAATAGAGGGTTAGGGACCTATGCATGCAGATGGGATTAGTTTAGATTCGTATTATGGTTGGCGCATACAGAGTTAGACAACATGTCTGTTGCTATGCTGTTTGCTCTACGTTATATTCTTAGTTTACAGAAGAATGCAATTCAGGTATTAGTAGAATAAAATAAAACTTTCGCACAAGGAACTCGCCATATAGCTACTTTTTCCCTCTGAATACACAATTGATATCGATTTTCTGAGACTTTGCTTCTGGATTGGATGCCAAATTATTTGCCTTCTGTATTTTACCAGCACTGGCTATTTATTCGGAGGGAAAACTGGTTGGTAAATGGTACAAGATAATTTGCATGCACAGACATTTTTTTTAATAATAACTAGGTAGTTATTCCTTGATCAATTACAATTACTTGTGAAATTAAACTTGTTCAAACCGATTACATCAACTAACATTGTCAGTTGGAAATGGGAACGGATGTCCTAACGAAGTCACCGATCCTGCTGAGTGAGATAGAATTGCTCCGAGCGCAACTGATATCATAGCAACGTAATGATACCGGTTCTCCAAAACCTTTTCATAAATTAGACTGAGCTATGACCCGAACTCTAAGTAATTTTATTGCTTCTTACCTTTCTTTCAATTGTGGCGGCTAGAAATCATGAGATTATATTACTAATTCAGAACCCTGACTAACGATCCAGAGGCATGCGTTGAAGTCACACCTAGAAATTAACATACAGTTAATTGATTCACCACCCTCTATGTGAAAGAATACTACCGTGAAATCTCCTTTAAATTTCTCCCCTCACACATTAAACGCGTGCCCTCTGGTTCTAGACTGCCTCGCCTCGGGGAAAATACACTATCTATTCTTTCAATGCCCCTCATAATCTAATAAAACTCGATAAAGTCACCACCCAGTCTTCAAAGATCCAATGATTTACATCCCAGAGGTTTAATAGTGTCGGATATCCAGATATTAGATGTTGTTCTCATCACCTTTCAAAATTCCATGGAGTATGGAATGGTTCCTGCAAATTGGAATGCAGAAAGTGATTCCAATATTTATCAAAGAAGAAATAGAGAGAAAGAGAGAGAGAGAGAGAGAGAGAGAGAGAGAGAGAGAGAGAGAGAGAGAGAGAGAGAGAGAGAGAGAGATGGAGAGAGAGGGAGAGAGAATACATAGAGAACTATTCACCCGTTTTCTTAAGACGAGGAGTAAGGAAGTGTTGGTATCAGGATAGATGTGGGGAAAAGGGGATCACGTTTAACGAATGAATTGGAGTTCTTTGACCATTTAACGACTATGTACATAAGTGGGAACTAACCGATGAGGTGTATTTGGGCATGCAGAAAGCTTTAGATAAAGTTCCTCACAGGAGGATGGATAACAACGTCAGACCGCATGAACTTGAGAGCAATATACTGGCAAAGTCTGGCGGAACTTGGCAGAGTTCCGGCAGAGTTTGAACTCAGGCAGAGTTCGAAAATATGGTAGGATTTAAAGTAGCTTTCTCACGTTGACAGGTTATGACTCGTGGGGTAGCTCAGGATCAGAGCTTTCGACCCAGCCATTCAACACCTGGTGATATTTTGACTCGGGGAAAAGGTGTCATATTTCTAAATGTATTGATGATGCAAAATGTGTGAATACTGAACAAGATGTAAAGCGGTCCCTCGGGCTATAGACAAACTATGTGAGTGGGCGAGAACTTGGCAAACAGAATATAATATTCGAAGAGATCGTGCACATCTGAAGCAAACTGAAAGTTAAATAGCGAGAAATTGATAAAGTTGTTCAAATTGTCCCGGGTATACTTTTATAACTCACCAAAGGCTAATATGCAGTTGCAGAAAATAATGAGCAAGACAAATGGTATGTTGGCCTTTATAGGAGAGGATTTGTGTATGGAAAACGATGTGTTACCGCCTCGAAGAGATGAATGTTAATATATTGAAGGTAGGTTTCGTTTCCTTACTTAACACATATCAAAAAGAAAATAAAAGAGTACAATGTCCATTCACCAAACTTATTCGTAGGTTGTTTAAGCTTGCCATATGATTGAATAGGCTGGGTCTATATTATCTCGACAGTTTTGAAGAATGAGATATAATCCATTGAAACTTACAAAATTCTTACAGGATATATGCAAGGAGGATGTTTGTCCTGACTGGGGAGTCTAGAAGGTTACAGTAAGAATAAGAAGGAAGCCAATTAGGACTGAACTGAGGAGCCAGTTATTTGTTCAGTGTGTGTCGTATGTTGGCCTGAGAAACCTGGAGGCTCAGCTATCTTGCTCACTCTTAAAAAAGATCGATGAATGGCTGAATAGGAAGGGAATCAAAAGATAACGGGATTGTGCATCAACATGTAACTGAGGTAGACAGTGATCTTGATGAGCAGGAGCCTACTTCTGCTCCTAACTATTATATTATTAAGATGGTTGATTCTTAGCTATTTCCTTAAAAGATGTTACAAACTCTCAGTTGAAGTGTCATTAAGGATAGGAATCAAATTGTGATACAGTCCGCTTTGCTCAATTCCCATTAATGATTTTAAAACTAAAGGCTGTAAGTAAATTGGATTCGTTACATTCCACTTTATTTGCACTTTATTTTCGACACATAAAGGAGGAGAGAAAGATATGAGGATCAGCGCATGGTGCTTTTCAGAATATACCCTGCATAAAATAATAGTTCCAGGAACATCAAACTAGCACATTACAAAGAAGTAAAACGAATTTGGGCTGAGTACAAGCAAAGAAGTCCACCAGAATGGAACTGACCGTGGCTCTAACTTTGATGTTTTGACCCTCTCTGAAGTCAGAATTTTCCTCCGCACCCACCAGCGCAAAAACCCTGCCACTGCAGACCCTTCTTCATTTATTCTGCGTTTCGTGAATCCAAACGCTCTGCACCTTTGTCTTGTGGTGGAACGCAAATTGATGCAGATCCATTCACATTCCCAAAGGTTGGGATGCGTACGCACTGGTGACACCATGTGTACAGAGGGTCTCCAACAGTTCATGATCACGGGAAGGTTAATAAGGGAAATTATTTCAAATTAATCTCTCTAGCTATATTTATATAGTTTCATCTGCGGCAAAAGTCTTAAAGGATCAGAGATAAAGAGCCGTTATTCGAAGTCATCAAAACAGTAACAGTAACAAGTATCACGGTTGTTCAGAACATAATTTAATTTTAAACTGCGTTTAAGCTCATATCAAAAGACAGTTAATTACTTCAGTTCAGCTTCTTCCATTAACCTTTGTCTTGACTTTCTAAGCGATCGGAGAACTGAAATTGGTCGGACTGGAAGCACCTTGTATCGGAGATTTAAAGATTAAGTACAAAGGTCAGTGGACCTTCCTATGCAGCAGTCAGTGGAATTCAGTCCTTGGAGAAATCGTCTGTAGACAGCTTGGCTGCAAGTATTACGACAGCTTACTTATCAAACCCATTTCGCCTGAATACGGACCGGTTTTGTTGAAGACGTTTCAGTGCAAGGGAACCGAGACTTCACTGTCGGAGTGTTCTTCCATTGTTACGAACCCGGAGCGCTGCGAAACTGATGCGATTGTTAGCATCTTTTGTCAAGGTATTTGCGTTACTACATTTTGTTTCTGTTTTATGAACTGTGGCTGTCACCACAACATATTTATGCCAATTGTCTTCTAGCTGGTCTTCAAGTAATATGGAAGAAAGAAATCCAGATACAGTAAATTAGAAGATAAAACATAAATAATTGGGACTAATCCACAGTCCCTGTCTGTAAAAAAAAACAGATTTCTCGGGGCTCATTGTCACACACCGGGTGTCTCGCGTTGGCAAAGACTGAGTTCTTGAAACCAAAGGGAAATAATTTGGAAATTCAGCTGAAAATTAATCCGGAAACATAAATATTCAGCGTCGTCAGGCTGTTGAGTAAATCTGAATAAGTTAATATAATGTGTCTTATCTGCTTCAGAATGAACTTCAGCAAAAATATAAAGTATACCACCGTAAGGTTGGACACAGGGCTTCCATTCGAAAATCATGAAATAATAATACATATCACAATAATATACTCCGCCAAATCACCAGAGGGTGCACATAGTTTATTTAAGCTCTTCGTTATTTCCACATTGCAAGTGGTAAGATAATGATCTGCGATAAGGGGTACCTGAATTTCGGAAAGGTGACCATAAGTGGTGTTCAAAGTAGGAAGCAACCCGTTAGCTTCACATTATTTGCTTTAGAAACTTATTTTTTCAGGTTCTGCGCATTGCGTTGGCCTCCCTCCCAGTATAAAACTCACCATTAGTTTATTCATACCTCTTTTATGCGCTGCCTTTGCAGGCGAATTTCGTTTTACAATTAAACTCGATCAGTTAGCTATGTCTTTAATGATGTCGGAATGCGCTCATTGTCAACTATGTGCAGAGCCAACCGTTTCCTCCTGCTATCTTTACATTTGGTGCAAGTTACAGGAGGAATAACAAGCGATCTGCTGTGTGAAAGGGTTTCCCGTACTTCAGTTTAAATAACAGAATATTTCAAGAGAAATAACTGGAAGTTTTATTTTATCACACAACAGTTGAAAGGAGAATGTTACTGACCGATGGAGGCAGCCCGTGTGCTGGGAGAGTGGAGGCCAGCAATTTCGTACCGATCTGGCGCAGTTTATGTGGCCGCATGTGGGATATGAACGAGGCTCAATCTGTGTGCACCTTCCTTGGCTGTGGCGACGCTGTATCTGCTTCAGGAAATTCAAAGTTTGGAGTTGGAAACTTTAAGGTTTTGCAAGCTGAACTTCGCTGCAACGGCAGCGAGGACGATCCCTGGAAGTGTCAGAGGTTTGCCTTGGCTCACGATAATTGCTCCCTGGAAAGCGAAGCAGCCGGTGTTATTTGTTCAGGTAATTACCTGCCTGTGCCATTTTAGCTTATGTCTGCATTGGCACCCACAGCAGTGAACCATACAGAAGACAAAATCTCCACAGTACGGGGAGACGAACGCTGTGACAAATAGAATTGACAGAGTGTGGTTACTTAATATAAATTATGCGCTTCGTTATAACCGCCATACTTAGTGCGCCGTTAAGATAATGAGTGAATAGCCCAGAGGATAGCCAAGCCACTTTATTAGTGACGGAAATAGTTGTGCCAGCGTATTCAGCGATGCAACGAAGAGATCATTTTAAGGGCTAACACATTTATTGCTTGCCGTAAGCAATCATGGGAGTCTATTGATTTTTGTGGGTGTACGCGCGTCACTTCTGGACATCCTGGAGAGATATGAACCAAGAGGAATACAAGTTTTTAAAGTGAAATAAAAACACAGGTACCCCCATCAGTCGATGTTAATTAAGTAGACAGATCCACGGATTGCCTTAAGGGTATTCATTAGCAGAAGCAGACGCCGATAATTTTTGTACCTTCAACCATCTCGTTGTCGCAAACATTTAGCGATACGTTGACAATGTTCAGAGAATGCGAAGCACAGACACTTCATGTTAGGCATGTTCTTATGAAAAACCACAATTCTTTTACAACAATTTCTTTACCATTCGGTTTAATTTGATTATTAACCGGTGAATTTAATACTGTTGTGACTTGGAACCGAGTCACTGGAGAGACACTGAAGCTGGTTGATATAAAGAGTTTATTCATTGCGACAAACAGACATTCTCCTTGAGACTCTCTCAGTGGAGTCTCTCCAGCTAAAAGTACATCAAGTTTTCAAACTTGTAGATAGAAAGATAACAGCAGGTGATTCAATACAATTTCAGCAGCTACAATGACAGAGTTTACTTCAATATTTTGAGTCTGACCAATGGTTCCTTTAAATTATCCGGGAGCACAGTGTAACTGACAAGACACCTCTGAACTTTCAAACACCTTTGTTGGGACAAAGTAATTCACATGGATGGTCTAAAGCTTCTGAAGACAGAGATCCCAGATACAGCAAAACTAGTGTTGTGAGGGCTGATTCTCTAAGTACACAAATATCCCAATTATTTATAGAGCAGATATGCTTGTGACTACGTTTGATGTGCTAGATGACAATACAGGTCTGGTCTGGACGCCTCCTTGATCTCAATAAGAATGATGTAAAATAACTCAGCCATTGTCGCCTGGTCTGATGCAGGTCAGTTAACTTACACTCATTGACTTACGTTTGGCTGATCCGTAAGAGAACGTCTCATGATCACATCACTTTGCAAACCATACCCCTTCAGCAGCCAGACCCCTGCTGTGGGACAGTAGCTGTGCTCTGTTGACAGTACTGTTTATTTACAAAGCTACCCTTTTACTTTCAGACTGATAACTGCTTGCATTTATCAAATGAAGACTGGTTCCTGTTTGAATTAGTGCCTGCTTTATTCAGATAATTCCACAACTCCTAAATGCAAAACAAATGCATCTTTAAACAAACACATGCTAAGTTTAAATCTATTATTTGGAATGTATTATTACAATTTCCCAAGAAAGAAGGTTTGTAATTAAATGGCTTTATACTCAGCCATAAAATTCTAATGATTACAACGTTCAGCGTGAAAGAGAATGTAAACCTTCAAATGACAATATAGATATCTCGCTAGTTTCTGCACTGTGCGACGAAATTTCCTGGTAGTGTATTGCGATGATATAGGCCACACCTCCTCTTATTTCAGAACAGAAGTATAAAAGGAGTATAATGTCAGGGGAATGATCCAGTGAGGTCTTTGCTCAGCTTCAAACCTGTTCAGCGAAACTATTTTGTTTATGGAATGTTTCATAGAACATAATCTATTTTTTTAAAAAAGTGAAACATTAGTTAACGGTGACTTGTATAAATAATGCCCGGCACGTTTGATCGCACTTCTAGTTTCTATTAAAAACATTCTTGTTTGATACTGTTTATTGAAGCACACTTTCCTGAAGATCATTTACCATTTGCTCATAAACCGCAGGACATAGAGAACCCAGGCTTGTGGGTGGACCGGATAAATGCTCTGGAAGACTGGAGATACTGTATGGAGAGACCTGGGGCACTGTATGTGAATCACATTGGGATTATCTGGATGCACGTGTTGTATGCACAGCGCTGAAATGCGGTGAAGTGATATCAGTTGTTAGAGGGGCATATTTTGGAGAGGGCCGTGGTCCCATATGGCAGGATTCCTACGAGTGTCAAGGTAATGAGTCGCATATCTGGGACTGCGTTACGACACGAAGAAATCTACACAACTGCACCCATAGAAATGATGTCAGCATCATTTGTTCTGGTAGGTGATTCAACCACCCATACATCGGAGCAGATATGTAAAAGCATTAAACTTAATGTATTATTCTCTATGCTAGTGATCGTAAAAGCCTACAGTTTGTAGATGGATGTAATTGAACCTGCATCTTCCGTTTTATTATCAGAAGCTGAAAGTCAAGCTATGATATACCCGAGCATGTTCATAAATTCACTTATCAGTCAATTTAGTCGATGCATTTATATTTTAAAATTATCACGCGCATTGCGTCCAAACAAAACTGCCCGAAGGTTCTTACAAGCTGAAAAACAGAATGCATGGAATCCTGCGCCCACAATAAACTCTTTTCACATTTCGCAGTACCTCCTTTACTCTCGACATTTCAAACCGCTTTTGTCTCATGCCATTGTTCGCTACATCAACTCAATATTGTCCAAAACTTCCAAACTATCGACTTCCCAGTTCGGGTTTCCCATTTTCCTTTCTGTGTTCGTGTCATTCAAATACCCGAATGAGGTTGCCCCAGCAGTCTACTTCCCGCCTAATTAGAACAGCACAGCGCAGCAACAGGTCCTTCGGCCCACGATGTTGTACTGAACTAATTAATCTAGGAATTAAACGCCTACCTAAACTAATCCCTTCAGCCGACATAATGTTCCCCTATTCTCTGTACATACATGTGCCTAAGAGTCTCTTAAATGTATCGTATCTGCCTCCACTAGCATCCCTTGGCAGTGGACTCCAGGCACCTACAACGTTTTCTGGTGCATTCTTTCCCCGTACATTCGCTTTGGACTTAACCCTTCAATATTAAATGCATGCCCTCTAGCATTGGACATTTTGATCCTGGGAAAAAAGATACCTGCTGCTCGCACTGTGCCTCTCATAATCTTATAAACATCTATTATGTCTCCCATCAGCCGCCGTCACTCCAGAGAAAATAACTCAAGTTTGTCCAACCACTTCTTATAACACATGCCCTCTAATCCAGGCAGCATCTTGATAAACCTCATCTGCTGCCTCTCGAAAGCCTCCATATCCTTCCGATAATGGGGCGACCAGAATTGAATGCAATACTCCAGATACAGCCTAACCAGAGATTTATAATGCTGCAACATTACTTCCTGACTATTGGACTCAATGCCTCGACTGATAAAGGCAAGCACGTGCCTTCTTAACCACCCTATCAACCTGTGCAGCCACTTTCAGGGAACTATTCACTTGGACTTTCTCTGTACACGAAGACTGTTCAGGGTGTTGCAATTAACTGTGTACTGTCCCTTTACACTCGATCTCCTAAAGGGCATCATCTCACATTTGGCTGTATTAAACCCTGTCTGCCATTTCCCCGCCCATATTTGTCACTGATCTTTTTCTCCCTGTATCCTTTGGCAATCTTCTGCACTATACTGAACGGCATCAATCCTTGTGTAGGTGGAACACTGCCACCTCCATGTTTCCAACATGTTACATACAGCTCTGACTTGGAAATATTCGCCAGTCCTTCATCGTCTCCAGGTCTAAATCTAAAAACTCTCCACCCCACAGAACACAAGAAATTTGGAGCAGGTGTACCTGGCTCAAACTCTCTCCTCCATTTAACATCAATATGGCTCATCTGCCCCAGGCCCCAGCTTCTCCTCCGTGCCAGTTCCTCACAGCCGATAAATAATCTACTATATCTTTAAATATTTAGAGAAAGGCTTGCTCTCACCGCCCAGATTCAGAAAATGAATAAAATGTTCCCAAAACGCAAATAATGAATTTACTTCTACTTCTTTCAAGTTTGATCTGATCACAGCCTGTTCTCCTCCACATGGCGAGGACCAAATTCAGTTTGACTGGCCGCTTTGCCTAATACTTCAGCTTCCTGAACAATTGCAAGCCCAAGCTTCTTGAATCGCCGCTCTCTTTGCCTTGAAAATATTTCTGCAACACTGTTGAGCAATAAATTCCTAGATTTTGACCTAACGTTCATGAAGGAATAGCTCGGAATGCCATGCCACTTAGAAATAAATCTGCAGTTGATAATATTCCCGTGCATCTACTCACCTTTATCTCCTTGGCCTTCGAGGTTGTGTGTCTGGGAATTTCCCTTGGGTTACAAAGAAAGGCACATTCAGTAGCCACGGTGACAATAATAGTTCAGGGAATGAATACTTCGCTTTTGAGATTGGGTTCTGTTCGAGAAGATTCCTTTTTTCCTGGATATTGTTGAGCTTCTACGGCAGCGTAGGAGTTGCGTTCACTCAGGCAAGCCTTGAATATTCCACCATGCCGTGAACTTCCAGGTCTAAAAAAGCGAATCTTTCTCTCTGGAATATACCATCGCTCTGACCTGCTCCTTTAATCACACTGGCTATGTGGCGGGTCCATCTGATTTTCCTGCAAGTGATGATCTCCAGCCTGTTAACGGTATACTGAATGATGATATTTCCATGGAATATTAAGTGTAGCTAGAATCTGGCATTTGTAAAAAAATAATTACCAGATAATTTTGTGGCGATATGCTCCTGATAAATTCTCAGCTGAAGTCTGAATGCTGTCCAGATTTTATTTTGCATACGTGTAGTTTCAATCGCTAAGGAAGATTGAAAGGAATTGCACATTGTGCGATCCACAAAGATATCCCCCGTTGAGCACTTACAATAAAAGGAATGCCATCGTTCAAGCAATTGAAGGAACCCAGAGACTGATACCCTGAGGCTGGGTGATCGACTTCCAAAAATTCCAAGCCTTTTTTGTTGCTGTATGACGTGAGTCCAATCCTTGAAGCTTCCTCCCCAAATGGTCATGGACTTCAAACTTAGTAGTTTTCTTTGCTGGCACACCTGCGAAATGTTACTTTCAGCTTACGTGTGGATTTCAAATCTTTTGTTAATTTTGGTCAGAAGTTACGATGAGGTCCAGAACCCACGGATCCTGGTGAAAGCCGCCGGCTAGCATTGTCGACGGCTCCTTTCATACATTTGTTAATGACTATGTATAGACTGACTGAGCAATAAATAACAGGCCTGGATTTGATCCCCGTGTTGTAAGGAAGACACAGCGAAGCAATTTCCCACATATGAGCTAGTTGTCACTGTTAGCATTCTACGGGAAAAGATCTCAATCTGAAGCACGCCTTCTGTATTACAAACAATATACGGTCTCGTCCCCCATCCCTTGTTGTCTGTAGTGCTCTCATACATTTCTTGATATCATGTGGAGAGAATCAAACACTCTGAAAACTGGCTTTTGTGACGGTGGGTATTTCAGGAGGAAGTTGAATTGGACATTCACTCAGCTCTTCTGGATGAACATGTTTGCAAATGTTTCAGTCTTACTTTTAATGCACATGTTGGTCACCGCCATAAGTAAAAATGGTATATTCTAGGAGCTCCCTCCTCCTGTTAGTTATTTGATTGTCTACAGTTAGTTACGGATGAATATGGAAGGGATGAAAATCTTTGATTTGCTGTGTTGGTTGTAGGGTTTCAGATCTAAGTATGGAATGCATATAAGTTGTATTGGAACCTCAACACGAGGTCATTTTTTTCTTCATAGGACAGGTCCTGCAACGCCTTCTGCGCCGCTCCTTGATCCATGTTTAATCCCCTGGCTTGATAACCAAAGGTGAAACAATTCGGGGTAGCGTACATTGCCTTCTGATGTCTGATCCGATGAAACATACACCAGCTGTGGTTTATTTATTACTTATGAAGAGCTGACAAGTTTTGTCAGTCATCTTCTGTTGTCTTCACAGTTTTGGCAGATATTCGTGTTTATTCTTCCTCGCACACCACTCCCATTACTTTGATTCTTAATATGTGTTTTTATATCGAATTCGCCTCGGTTTTGATGAAATAATCTCGACATGAAACTACCTCCGTTTCTTTTTGCACAATTTCTGGCAGACCTGGTGAGTAATTCTAGCACTTATATAATTTTGAGAGTTAAGTTTGTGCGATGTTTTGCTATGGATTTGAAATCAACTGAACCAATGGCCCGCTTCTTCCATTCTTCAGTATTTTAGTGTCACCTGTCAAGAAGTTTATCCTCATTTTCCTTAGCTTTCCATAGATGTGTTCCTCTTGCATTTTCTAGCTGTTCATTTTACTTACAAAGATGGTGCAGTGCGTGCTGCTTAGACAATGCTATTTGTTAGGCTAAGCGAAGGATGGATTCGCCACTGTACACTTTCTCTATCCACTATGTACACCAGCATAACTTTGTTTATTGTTTATACCCTAAAGGACAAAAGGGACCAAGGTTAGTTGGTGGCAAAGACGACTGCTCAGGGAGAGTGGAAATCTTACGTGGCGAAACCTGGGGTACGGTCTGCGATATTTACTGGGATTTACAGGATGCGGCTGTCGTCTGCAATCATCTCCATTGTGGAACTGCGATATTAGCGCCTAGGGGAGCACACTTTGGTGAGGGAAACGGTTCAATATGGAATGATATCAATGAATGTCGCGGCAATGAGATGCGACTGAGTGACTGCCAGTCTGCATCATGGGGTCAACATCAGTGCACACACAAAAACGATGCTGGTGTTATCTGTTCCGGTAGGTGATTTACTGTTAAGTATCATGCATCCTTAAACTAGGAATGACTTATTTGCAGAGGCTAATCGGTGACAATTTGTCTCATCGAGTAACATATATATTGGAGTAATTTGGGAAGTAATAGGGTGAGTTTATCCTGTAGCACTACAGCGGCCAAGATTCGGTTATCTTGTATCCTCTTGAATTTGTCCTGACTAAGCAGTAGAAAATTGATCGCTGTAAAGCTTGAATGGAAGCATAAATGTGAAAGTTAGAAAGCACTTCAGGAAACAGATGCTCGGAGAGAAAAACAGATTTAACGTTTCAAGTCAACAGTCATTCATTAGGACTGGAAAAGGAAGAAAACGAGTATACTTAAAGTTACAGAGAGGGGAGGGTACAAAGGTAACACTTGGGGCAGAGTGGTGACCAAGTTTTTCCAGGTGGTCAAATTGCTTTAAGCGGCGTCGAATTCATTGGAATAAAACAAAGTGTGAGACCGTGGAATTGAAAAATAATAGCAGTTGAAAAAAAAGCGGCAATAAAAGGGAATGCTGTAAATACTCAACAGATTATGTAGCATTGGAATTGGTTTATTATAAATGTCACATGTACCTAGGTACAGTGAAAAACTTGGTTTGCATACTTTTCATACAGATCAGTTCATCAGGCCGTGCATTGAGGTAGTACAGGATAAAACAATAACAAAATGCAGAATAAAGTGTAACAGCTTCAGAGAACGATGAGTTCCTTCAGATTAGCAGAATTCGCCACTGGGAAAAAGATCAACATAATGGAATTCGTAACGAAAAGCAAAAATGCTTGTGACGCTCAGCGAGTCAGGCATTATCTGTGGGAGAAGAATCAGTTACAGTTTCGTGTCGAAAACTTAGTCTCCTGATCATACTAAATCATTGCTCCCAGCATTTTCTGTGTTTATATCTGAGTTGTCTAATTCTGACACAAACGGAAAATGCTCTTTTTCTGAAATTGTTGAATTCATTTTTGAGTCGAGGGCTCTGGATGATGTTTTAGTTCAGTTAATGCTCCGAGCATCCGGGAAATTGTAATGAGTCTGTTGAGTGAAATTTGAATGGTGCATCGTCTGCTGAATACGGTGAATGAAATTCCAGAATAATCGAAAAGAAATTCAGTCCTGGTATCTGCGCATTAATTTTATTGAATAGATGCTGTCCTTTCGCTCTCATATTGGTCAGCCAAGCTTAGTCTGGTTGATGAGCAGGTCCTCATTCCGAATTGAGGAATCACACCTTATTACCAAGCTCTTAATGAGAATTCATTAATTCTCGATTACATTTAATTCTACCGTTTCATTGTGACTCATCAAACACTAATATCATGAAAAGAACGTCCGGTTATTTCTAGTTGTAACATAACACTTTAATCAGGTTGGGAAATTCTAATAATCGGATTTACTGTACTCCACAACTTCGTAAATTGTTGCAAAATTGTCTCTGTTGTTCAGTGAAACATCCCCTGGTTGAGTTGGAAACAAGTACAGAAAGTTTTAAAGGACATCTGAAACTTGGTTTAAACAACACTGCTGAAGTCCTGTAGTTGCCATGTGTTAGAATGCAAAGATTAATGCAGTCTGAATGGAAAGCAGAAAACTGAACATGAATCACGCTATAAAACGCACACACTACTTATTACTGCAGGATATACTATATTACACACAATTTAGAGGATTGCAATATAATCAATATATATGCGAGTATGTGTTGAAAACAAGTCGCAATTTGAAATATATTTCAAATAAATACTTATTGATATTTCATCCAGAAATTATAAGGAATTATTTTAACACATATAAAAATAATTTATAAGCTGGCCATTCAGGGAAGAAAAGTGCACACGTTACCTCTATGTGTAGAGTAAAGGAGATACCCTCTATTCTCCCGTCAACGTAGCTTCAACAGAACTTTAAACAGTACAAGATGGTCTACCCCGATCTTAGTTCCAGACAACCAGATAAGGACCTGTCTTTTGACGACTGAGACCTCAGCGGAATATTTGTCCCACACCTTTCTTTCTGATATCGATCGTAATTACAACTGTTTCCAATGATATTAATTTTGGATGTTAAACTAAACAACCATATAAACTTCGACTGTATGTTCACTATATGCTCTTGTAAAATATAGAATGACATTGATTTCCCAATTACGCTGTTACAGATGAGCGTTGGCAGTTGCGATTGGTCAATGGAGCAAGTGGTTGTGATGGTCGAGTGGAGGTTTATTATGACGGTGTTTGGGGCCGAGTAATTGACAGCCTGTGGAATTCCAGAGATGCCGATGTCGTGTGTAGACAGTTGAACTGTGGCTCCGCGTTAAATGTTTACAACCACTGGAAATATGGAATCGGTAAAGGACCGGTGTTGATGAATAACGTCAGTTGCAATGGGAGCGAACTCCACCTCTGGAACTGCACTTACACACAACCGAACCATTTACCTATCGGCGATGATGTTGGCGTAGTTTGTTCTAGTAAGAATTTTTTTCTTAACTTCCTCAACTATTGTGTAAATATGCATCGAGTGTTCCGAACTTCAGTAGACATTGCCGACGTCTTCTCTGGCCTTGCTCTTTTTCAAGGGCATTGGCTTTTACTAATGCAACGACATGTACAGTAGTAAAATACAAAAACAACTTCATTTGAGTTTTGGTTTTGAGGTTCTCATCACTGGCCTGTAAAACCACGAAGTTCGATGGTATCAGATCAAATATGCCAAGGAATTTTCTCACCGTGTTACATTGGTCAATCATTGCCATTTTGTGTTGAAACAAAAAGGTTAACAAAGCACCGAGAGCAGCAAGGAAGGGATTGTTAGCTGGTTGGGGACGTTAACTTTCATCACAAAGATCCGCTCATTATCACCGTTACTATGGAAGTGCAAAGCTGCCAGAGTGCGGTAGTGCAGCGAGAATTGAAACGAAACAAAAACGAAACCTGGCATTTTCATCAGTCTACCTTTCAGTGATAGTCGGTGGACGACCTTCTCTCTCCTTGAAGACAAAATCCGGTCTTAATAGTGGGCGCCTTCGGATTTGTTGAATAGGACTTCATTCCACCATAATCAGTTACATATGGGCTGGCACTTATTTGTTTCTACCATGACCATCGGGTCCGGAGACACACTTGCTCTAACCAGGAACTTAAAAGAGTATGTAATGTGTAGAAGCAACTATAAGTACAAAGGAGGAGAGAAAACAGACAAACCACATTGCAGGAAAACTGATGCTGAAAACGGAATGAACATGTTGCGGTCAAACACGACCAATATCTCAAATAAAGGATCCGATCAGTGACGTACGTTCCTGGCACAACCAATCGTGAATGGTGGTAAACAGTTAAATAGCAAATGGGAAGAAAATACCTCATGGACGTTTGTATTCCGAAGAAAGGCAGCTAATTTTATTGGTCTTAAAAAGCTGCAGGACGAATAATGCATTTCTTCTTCCGTTGTGGCTCCACCATGACTGGTATACCTGCTTGCAAACGAATCGATCCTCTCCATCTGACATCAAGAAACGTTCTACCACAATGTATCCAGAAAGGGCATCGGATTCTGTAACTTCCAGTCGTCAGTAAAGTGACGGATGGTATACAGTGACACGAGGGACTGCAGATGCTGGAAACTGGAACAAAACACAAAAAACGAAGGAACTCAGCAGGCAGGCAGCATCTTTGGAGGGAAATGGACAGTCGACATTTCGGGTCGAGACCCTTCATCTGGACTGAAAAGTAGACGGGAGATAGTCAGTATAAAAAGGTGAAGGGAAGGGGTGAATCAAGAGCCGGCAGGCGATAGGTGGGTCCAGGTGAGGGGGGTGGGGGTGGGGGTGGGAAGTTGGAATATCGTCATAAACTGGAGGTGAGAGTTAGAAGTGACAAAGGGCTAAACTGCTGAGCGTCACTTTTGAAGAACATGCTGACTGACGCTGGGTGTGATTGCGGCCAGATTTGATCACTGAATTTGGACCACTGAGCTGAATTCCAGCGATGTGGTGAGAATAACTGTCTTTGATATTAAGCCATTGTTTACCGAGTGTAAATTGTAAAACCCTCCTAAAATGACAAAAATGGTGGAAAGCACGGACATGTACTGATTGGAATCATATCGTTCTGGTCGTTGGAGACAAATCCACTTCATTATTTTGCTGGAGGAGTTCATTAGTCAAGACGCCAAATGGACGTGGGCGATCTACAAACAGGCTTTGATTTTATTCTCCCATGTGAAAATAAAATTATTAACAAGCCAACATAATTTGTCCTGTGATTGAATATGACAATTAATTATGAAAAATATGTACCTCTACCTTCGAAGTCAAAAATGCAGCTTGGTTACAGGAACTACCTATCGGTAACTAAAGAACAGTTATGCAATTCCAAATGAAAAACTTGTCTGATCTGAAGGCAAATGTGCAGATACTCCTATACATATGTTTTTATTATCTCTCTAGGTGCAGGCATTCATTGCCTGAGAGGTGATATTTGAAAATACTTGGCAAGTTGCTACGTACACAGTGAAGTCAAGACATTGCATTTCAGGAGGTTCTGAAAGTTTCAGCTGGAAAGAATGCCAATCAAGACCACCGCTTTGCCTTGGCCGTTGCTGAGCTGCCTCAGTGTTCCTTGATCTACATTCGTTCAGGGAAATAGAAGTAATATATCCGAATTCTGACGCCTTAAAATGATGGAGACATAGAATACTGACAAGACTTTGAGTAGTAGTTGCATGACATGGATGCTACTTTTCAATCATTAGCCCACTGTCATAATATCCATGTCGAAAACGCCATGCTTCAATACCTGAGAAGATCTGAATAAAACGTAACGTTATCCAATAATCATCAATTTTAAGAAGAAAACATTGATGAGGCTGATGAATATGGACTGGCGGAGGACACATCATTAAAGAAAGCCAGCACCAGTGACATTGACGGAACTCATCCGTCCCTTTATTTCATAAATGAACGCTGTTTGTAGACTTTATATTAGAGACAGTAAAAAATAAATATTATTCGTTGAGAGGAAATCAATTGCGAGGCTTACTCACTCTGCATTTGGAAATATATGTTTTCAAGTGGTATTATTTCTGTATTGTAGATCACGTTTCCGTGAGACTGATGGACGGCGGAAGTCGTTGTGCCGGAAGGGTAGAAGTTTACTACAACGGAACCTGGGGGACGGTGTGCGATGATTCTTGGGATCTAACAGATGCTCATGTTGTCTGTAAACAACTGAATTGTGGATATGCTCTGAATGCTACAGTTTCCGGCTGGTTTGGTCAAGGTTCAGGTCCTATTTGGGCGGATAACCTCAAGTGTTCATCGAATAGTTCGGCCTTGTGGCAATGTCTGGTGAGACCATGGGGTGAGAGCGACTGCACTCATAAAGAAGATGCTGGAGTTATATGTTCGGGTGAGGAGTGATTTAAGACATGCAAAGATTTTCACTCCAGATAATAGTCCAGCTCCTAAATACATGGGAAGGGGAAGTACGGCCACGGGAATCATTGAATTTGATATTATGCTCTGTTAGTGCAGGAAACGAACAGAACTTTACAATAGTTTATGAGCAAATATTCTAATATTCACTTTGATTCAATAGATTGCGTGCCTGAATTAATGTCAGAAGGCGGTTTATTTGTGCCTCACTCCAATTAGTTAAACGAAGAAGTCAGTTCAATTCAGGGTAAGAGTACTGTCACACTGATGCAAGTGTCATCTTCGGATGAGCCAGCAATTGTTTTTCGTCTAATTTGTGCCATGGAAGTTTTAATCCACTTCTGTGAAGTAGTGAACAGAAATAAGTTTATCCAACTATCATTGTCACTAAGACAGCTTCTGGAGTTATTTTCAAATTGTTGCTGGTACCTTTCTGTGAAGTATTTCCTCTTAAACAACGACATGACTTCCGAAATGCTTTGTTGATTCATAAGTATAGGCTATCGTGAAAGAACTGTATAGAAATTATTTCTTCTTTCCAGATTTGTTATTACCTGAGCTACTTGACCATTTGCATCTTCTAAGTTAAGCGATCATTGTTTTAACATCAGAATCTCATGGCACAAACAGAACACGATCAGATGTTCGTACAGTTTAATTAGGTGTCTTAGAACCAAAACGAAGTCTCCACCTTTTGTTCCCCAGATCACAGGTCAGTAAGGTTGGTGAATGGAATGAATCCCTGCCAGGGCAGACTTGAAGTTTTCTTCAATGGGACCTGGAGCACCGTTTGCTCTGATTCCTTCAACATGGTGAATGCAGGTGTGGTTTGCGCCCAGCTCAACTGTGGATCAGCAACATCTGTAGGAAACTGTATGGAATTTGGCAAAGGACCTGGACGGATCTGGCTGGGTGATATGAAATGCCGCTTGGACGACTCAATGTTATGGCAATGCCCTTCTTCACCCTGGGGTCAACATAGCTGCAAACACGAGGAGGACGTCAGGGTAGTTTGTTCAGGTAAAGTCTTCAAAATGAGCTTCTTACATTTAGAAACATAGAGACATAGAAAAACTAAACAAAAATTCAGGACATTCGGCCCACAAAGCTATGCCGAACATGTTCCTACCCTAGAAATTACTAGGCTTACTCATAGCCCTCTATTTTTCTCAGCTCCATGTACCTATCCAACAGTCTCTTAAAAGACCCTATCGTATCCGCCTCCACCACCGTTGCCGGTAGCCCATTCACACTCACCACCCTCTGAGCAAAAAACTTACCCCTGACATCTCCTCTGTACCTACTCCCCAGCACCTTAAACCTATGTCCTCTTGTGGCCACCATTTCAGCCCTGGGGAAAAGCCTCTATCTACCCGATCAATACCTCTCATCATCTTATATACCTCTGTCAGGTCCCCCTCATCCTCCGTCGCTCCAAGGAGAAAAGGCCGAGTTCCCTCAACCTGCTTTCATAAGGCATGCTCCCCAATCCAGGCAGCATCCTTGTAAATCTCCCCTGCACCCTTTCTATGGCTTCCACATCCTTCCTGTAGTGAGGCGAACAGAACTGAGCACAGCATTGCAAATGAGGTCTGACCAGGGACCTATATAGCTGCAACATTACCTCTCGGCTCCTAAATTCAATTCCCCGATTGATGAAGGACAATACACCATATGCCTGCTTAACCACAGGGTCAACCTGCGCAGCCGCTTTGAGCGTCCTATGGACCCCAAGATCCCTATGATCCTACACACTGCCAAGAGTCCTACCATTAAGACTATATTCTGCCATCATATTTGACCTACCAAAATGAACCACTTCACACTTATCTGGGTTGAACTACATCTGCCACTTCTCAGCCCAACTCTGCATCCTATCTATGTCCTTCTGTAACCTCTGACAGCCCTCCAAACTATGCACAACACCCTCAACCTTCGTGTCATCCGCAAACTTACTAACCCACCCCTCCACTTCCTCATCCAGGTCGTTTATTAAAATCACAAAGAGCAAGGGTCCCAGTACATATCCCTGATGTATACCACTGGTCACCAACATCCACGCAGAATACGACCCTTCAACAACCACTCTTTGGGCCAGCCAGTTCTGAATCTACACTGCAATGCCCTCTTGGATCCCATGCCTCCTTACTTTCTCAATAAGCCTTGCATGGGGTACCTTATCAAACGCTTTGCTGAAATCCGTATACACTACATCTACGGCTCTCCCTTCATCGATGTGTTCAGTCACATCCTCAAAAAATTCAATCAGGCTCGTAAGGTAGGACCTGCCCTTGATAAAGCCATGCTGACCGTTCCTAATCATATTATACCTTTCCAAATGTTCATAAATCCTGCCGCTCAGGATCTTTTCCATTAGCTTACCAACCACTGAGGTGAGACTCACTGGTCTATAATTCCCTGGGCTATCTCTACTCCCTTTCTTGAATAAGCGAACAACATCCGCAACCCTCCAATCTACCGGAACCTCTCCCGTCTCCATCGACGGTGCACAAATCATCGCCAGAGTCTCCGCAATCTCTTCCTTCGACTCCCACAGCAGCCTGGGGTACATCTCATCCTGTCCCGTCGACTTATCCAACTTGATGCTTTCCAAAAGTTTCAGCACCTCCTCTTCCTTAATATCTACATGCTCAAGCATTTCAGCCCGCTGCAAGTCCCCACTACAATTCCCCAGATCTTTTCCCGTAGTGAATACTGACTATAGTATTCATTAAGTACCTCCGCCATTTCTTCCGGATCCATACACACTTTCCTACTACTGCACTTGATAGGATCTATTCTTTCGCATCTTTTCCTCTTGCTCTTCACATACTTGTAGAGTGCCTTGGTGCCTTTCCTTAATCCTGCCCACCAAGGCCTTCTCATGCCCCCTTCTGGCTCTCCTAATCTCCTTCTTAAACTCCTTCCTATTAGCCTTATACTCTTCCAGATATCTAACATTACCTCGCTCTCTGTACCTTTTGTAAGCTTTTCTTTTCCTTTTGACAATAGTTCACCAAAATAACGGGTGGAACTTGTTTTACAGAATTAAACACGACGAAAAACCGAGATAAGGAGAGTCAGAAGGAAAAGAAAATTCATTCAGTTCCGGAGGATTCTGGTAATTACTCAGATGTTATGTGTCCAAGGATTTACTTTCATAGGTCGATGTTCAGACATCTGTTTGTTTCTCCCTCCACATCTATTTCTCTCAGAAAGATGTATTACATTTATTCACAATCCCATATGGATACAATCTGTTCTTCGCCGTATTGCATCCTGTACTGTTGATGAAGCGGCACATTTAAGTTCGGCAGGGAATACAATTCTCCAGTCAGCTGTTTTGGGAACATCTAAGCAACGACATTATTGCCTTCTTTGCAAGAGCAGGTGATCATTGAAAGAGGTTGGACGCTGTCACCATGCTCAGAAGTCGAGGAAGGTTTATGTGGGTGACTCTGTCAGAGTATGGTTCAATAGGCAATGAGATTGTTTGAAGACTGCACGCAAAATGGGCAAAGTCACGGAGCTTTCTGTCTTTGTGCATGTGTAGTTTTTGTGAAAAACATAGTTGCTTAATTCAGAAGTTATGAATGTACATTTAACCCCGAGAGTGTACAGTTACTTTCTGCTGACGATATTAGACATTCGCTTTGATGCGGCATGGTAACCCGAACAATGAGAATCATGAATCATTGAACCTCTAACGGATGTCACAGCAGACTATGACACAATAGTACAAGGAAAGCAAAAGTAAACAGTGCGTTTAGTGCAAGTTAATGTTCTCAAATGTGCACGCGTGCATTGTTTGTTTCAGCGCTACAGCTCGTGGCAGGTTTCGATATTTGCTCGGGAAGAGTTGAAGTTTTCTTTAGCGGGACGTGGGGAACGGTGTGTGACGATTCGTGGGATAATCACGATGCTGCCGTCGTCTGTAGACAATTAAACTGTGGTGATCCAGTCTTGGCTTCCGGCGGGATGTGGTTCCCCCAAGGAAACGGCACTATTTGGATGTACGAAGTTAAATGCAGAGGAAGTGAGCTGTTCCTGTGGGATTGTCAGTTTTCTGCAATAGGTCGTCATGACTGTGGACACAAAGAAGACGTCGTTGTGATATGTTCCGGTCAGTTATAGAACATAGAACAGTACAGCACACTACGGGCCCTTTGGCTCACAATTTTGTGCCGACCGATATATACCTACTTCTTCATCAATCTAACTATTCCCTCCGACACAACCCATAACCCTCCATTTGTCTTACGTCCATGTTCCTATCTTAAAATCTTTTAAACGTCCCTATTGTATCAGCATCTGCCACCACCCGCGGCAGTACATTCCAGGAACCCACCACTTTCCGTATAAAAACCTACCTCTGACATCTCCTCGAAACTTTCTTCCTTTGACAAACTTATGTCCTCTGGTATTGGCCATAGCCGCCCTGGGGGTGCTTGCTGTCCACTCTATCTATGCCCCTCATAATCTAAAACACCTCTGTCGTCGCCTCTCATCCTGTGTCGCTCCAAAGAGAAAAGCCCGACCTCACTCAATCCTTCCTCAAAAGACATGCTCTCGAATCCAGGCAGCATCCTGTTAAACCTCCTCTGCACCCTCTCTAAAGCTTCCACATCCTTCTTATAATGTGACCAGAACTGAATGCAATACTCTCAGTGTGGACTAAGTTTTATAGAGCTGCAACGTTACCTCGCGGCTCTTGAACTCAATCCCCCTACTGATGAAGGCCAGCACACCTTCTGCCTTCTTAACCACCATATCAACTTGCGTGGCAACTTTGAGGGATCTATGTACTAGGATACCAGGTTGCCCCACAGTGCTAAGAATCCTCCCATTAACCTTGCCCTCCGCCTTCAAATTCTTTCCTTCAAAGTGTATCAGTTCACACTTTTCCGCATTGAACTCTATCTGCCGCTTCTCCGCCCAGCTCTGCAGTCTATCTATATCCCGCTGTAACCGACGACAATCTTCTACACTATCCAAAACACCTCGGACCTTCGTGTCATCTGCAGACTGACTAATCCATCTCTCCACTTCCTCATTAAAGTCATTTATAAAAAAATCACAAAGAGCAGGGGGCCCAGAATAGATCCCTGAAGAACACCACTGGTCAGCGACCTCCAGGCAGAATATTCTATAAATACCACCCTCTGCCTTCTGTGGGCAAACCAATTCCGAATCCACGCAGTCATATCTCCGTGGAATCTGTGTCTCATGACTTTCTGGGTAAGCCTACCACAGGGAACCTTGTCAAGCGCCTCAGTAGAATCCATATACACCACATCCACCGCTCTACCTTCATCTCCTTGGAAAACCCAATTAGGCTCGTGAGGCACAACCTGCCCTTCAAAAAGCCATGCTGACTATTCCTGATAAGACTATGCTTCTCCAAATGCTCGTAAATCCTATCCCTAAGATTCCTCTCCAATAGCTTGCTCACCACTGATGTAAGATTCACTGGTCAAAAATTCCCAAGATTATCCCTATTACCTTTCTTGAACAAAGGAACAACATTTGTCTTCTTACAATTCTCTGGAACCACTCCTGTGGCTAGAGAGGATGCAGATATCATCGTCAACGCCCCAGCAATCTCTTCCCTCGCCTCCCGTAGAAACCTGTGGTATATACCGTCTGGCCCTGGGTTCTTATCTATCCTAATGTTTTTCAGAAGCTCCAACACTACCTCTTTCTTAATATCAACATGCTCCAGCACATTAACCTGTTCCACGCTGATCTCACATTCGTCAAAATTCCTCTCCATCGTGAACAAAGTATTTATTAAGGACATCCCCTACTCCTCCGCCTCCAGGTACATTTTCCCCCTTTATCTCTGAGCTGTCCTACCCTCAATCTAGCCATACTCTTGTTCTTTATGTATGTGTAGAACGTCCTGGGGTCTTCCTTAATTCTACCCACTTAGGCCTTCTCATGTTCTGGCTCCCCGAAGTCCCTTCTTAAGCTCTTACTGGCTCCTTTATATTACTCAAGACCCCTGCCTGATCTTTGCTTTCTAAACCTTAAGTATGCTTCCTTCTTCCTCGGCTAAATGTTTCACCTCTGTTGTCAACCACGGTTCCATTACTCTGCCATCCTTTCCCTGTCTCTGTGGGACAAACCTACCAGAACCCACATGTAAGTGTTCCCCAAACAACCTCCACATTTCTTTTGTGTATTTCCCTGAGAACATCTGTTCCCAATTTATTCTGCCAAGTTCCTGCCTAATGCTGTCGTAAATGGCCCTACCCCATTAAAAATAACTTCCCTATATCATCCTCACCCATCCCTGCCCATAGCTTTGCTAAAGGTCAGGGTGCTGTGGTCACTTGCTCCGAAATACTCGCCCACCGAGAGGTCTGTCACATGACCAGTTCATTGCCTTGTACCAGATCCAGTATGGCTTCTCCTCCAATCGGCCTGTCCACATACTGTGTCAGGAATCTTTCCTGGACACACCTAACAAATTCTGCCCCATCTAAACCTTTTGCACCGAGGAGGTGCGAATAAATATTGTGGAAGTTGAAGTATCCCATGACAACAGCCCTGTTATTTTTGCACCTTTCCAAAATCTGCCTCCTGATCTGTTCCTCAGTGTCTCTGTTTCTACTGGGGGGGGGGGGAGTTCTACAGAATACTCCCAACAGAGTGATCTCTCCTTTCCTGTCTCTGACTTCCACCCACACTTACTCAGTAGATGATCTCTCCACGACAATCTCTCATCCTGCAGCTGTGATACTATGTCTGATTAGTAATTACACTCCTCACCTCTTTACCTCCCTCACTATGGCTTTTGAAACATCTGAACCCCTGAACATCAAGCAGCCAATCTGGCTCTTGCGACAGGCAAGTCTCTGCAATGGCCACAACATCGTATTTACACGTACTGATCCATGGTCTGAGTTTATCATCCTTGTCCTTAACACATCTTACATTAAAGTAAACACATTTCAACCCATCCAACTGATTTCGTTTATACCCAATCCATTGCCTATCCTTCCTCCCAGTCTCTCCGCATAATGCATCTACCTTTACACCAACTGCTCCATCATCTGACCTTACGCTCTGGTTCGTATCCCCCTGCCAACCTAATTTAAACTTTCCCCAACAGTTCTAGCAAACCTACTCCCAAGGACATTGGTCGCTCTCGAGTTCAGGTGTAACCCGCTTCATTTGTACTGGTCATACTTTCACCAGAAGAGATCCCAGTGATCGACAAATTTGAAACCCTGCCCCCTGCACCATCTTTTCTGCCACAACTTCGTTTGCCATATCTTGCTATTCCTACCCTCACTGGCAGGTGGTACAGGCAGCAATCCAGAGATTACCAACCTTGAGGTCCTGCTTTCTAGCTTCATTTTTAATTCCCTATATTCCCTCTTCAGAACCTCATCTCTTTTTCTATCCATGTCGTTAGTACCAATGTGCACCACGACTTCTGGCTGCTCACTCTCCCTCTTAAGAATGCTGTACACTCGATCGGAGACATCTCTGACCTCTGACAGTGACCTTACGCTTCTGATCGTACTGGGAACTTCTCCCTTTGCGTCGACCCATCTGAGGTTAGCATACTGATCCTGAAAGAACTCCTCACTCTTGCAGCACTGCATCTATCATTGACCTTGCAGTCCTGAACTACCTGTGTCCGAAGCTCCTCGTTTTTTTTTCCTCAGCAAGCGCTTCCTTCTTTAAGCCTGTTAATAAAGTGTATCGTTTAACCACTTTGATCACATTTCCAATATTCTGCCATGCTGATGCTTATACGGTTTGTTTTGCAACCCTGTAGTTTGTTTGAAAGCTTTGGAAGGAGAAAAAGCGTAAGACGCACATTTAGACTGTTGAGCATAAGCGAGTCTCTGTTAAAATGTGGGATGAAAATTATTCTTAGAATAATCAGAAAATTATTCTTAACCCCGGTAATAGACGGAGCTTTTATCTTTTGTTAGCCTTGACTATTTCGATTTGATTCAGTGGCTACATCTGCGATTTAAGCAGCAGGCCGAATTTGTAGTATTGTCTGTCCTTGCTTTCAGGTCGTCAGCAGCACGCCGGTCCTTTTAACTATTTCCAAGCGTTGATTTACGTTTTACCTTGCATTCTTTGTTGTCTGTTGGTCGTGGTATCGAATTACTTGATCAAAGTAACGAAGATAAACTTCCTGAAAGGTTGGTAAATGAATGATCAAAATCTGTGGAGCGTAATTGATATTATATTTTCTGTAAAACTTATTCATTGATAGAATCATGGAGTCATACAGCACAGAAACAGACTCTTCACAACAAGCCCATTCGTCCATAAAGCACCCAATTATCTGACACTGAGCTCATATTATTCTCTCGATATTCCCATAGATTCACACCGGATTCTACTACTCAAGTACACAGTAAGGGGTTGTGGGAGGAAACATATGCGGTTACAGGAGGAACATACAGATTTCCATAAATGTCGCCCGTTTGTCAGGATTGAACTCGGGTGGCTGGAACTCTGAGGCAGCAACTCTACCAGCTACGCCGGTGTGCTGCACATTCCTTGTCGAAGTTACTTTAATGAAATGAGAATCCACAAAAAGACTGGCGGAGCAGATAAAATAGACAGCAAATTAATCCGGTGTCAGCTACTTCCATGGTTTGAAGACTGTTTTCAGAAGTCACTTTAGTAATCTGAGCTCATAAATCTTGCTTGATAATCCAGTGCAATTTGGAGATTACCGTAGAATATGATGTATTTTCAAAGAGATGTTAAATGGAGATTCGTTCCGCTAGACGTCAAAATATCCGAGGGATCGCCATCGAAGATTATTTTAGTAAAACTTTGCGAGTTAAGAGGTTGCACGTTGGCGCGGGAAGGAGATTGCTTGGTTAACAGTAAAGAGCAGGTAGGCTGCTTTATCATTGAGTTGGTGTTGGGGCGTCAATTCACAATTCGTATGAATGACTGAAGAAAACACTCAAAATGTGGTTGCTAAATTTCTGATGGCAGAAATGTAGGTAGGAAGGTAAATTTTGAAGTAAATAACATAAAATGACAAAATGTGGAATTATCACTTTTGGTAGAAAAAGGTCATATGAATTGTAAGAAACTGCTGAGTTTAGCATTCGAAGGGCAGGTTGTCTTATGGGCAAAGTTTGGACGCGCTGGACTTGCAAGCAACGAGTTTGGAACAGCGGGAGATGACTTCACTAAAATATATAGATCCTCAGGGGGTTAAACGGGCTAGACTTGGAGAGGACACACACACTCACACACACACGCTCACACAAACACACACACACACACACACGCACACACGCACACACACACACACACACATATCTATCTATCTGTCTGTCTGTCTGTCTGTCTGTCTGTCTGTCTGTCTGTCTGTCTGTCTGTCTGTCTATCTATCTATCTATCTATCTATCTATCTATCTATCTATCTATCTATCTATCTATCTATCTATCCATCCATCTATCCCAGTATATTCACTCCTGCGTCAACAAGCTAAACGGTCGACCCTCCCCTGCAAGGATATTAACGAGATGACTGTAATGATCTGCTTCGTGTTAGAAACGGAGCTTTAGCCAGATGATTGCGCAGGAGTTGATTCTGTCTTGAAAATGCTCCCAGGCAGACAATGGGCGTCTTCTGGAAAAGTAGGCATAGATAACTCTCGATGGATTCAGAGATCACAAAGCGCATAGAAATGGGAATTAATATCACAAAGTACAGGCAGAATAAAAGCTCGATGCAAAGAGCTAGGGGAACCAGCAAACGAATTTGCTTTCCATTTCTCGCCCGATATTCATTCATTCTTGGTATTTTAGGCGAAGGAAAATGGCGACCATCTATGACTGAATTTCCTGAGCAGTTTTATGAGGACATTGATATTCAAGAAATTGGAGCGCAACTTGGTAATTATATTTAAATTTGATGGAAGCGTTTCCTTTCAAATTGTATGTTCTCAGTTTATTAAGATTTGTTTTGTCAGTAGATTCACGTTCTGTCAGTTTAGTAAACAAAGTGGAGTATTGTACGGTCAGCGAGTTACGTGAAAATAAGGAAGGTAAGTCTGATTGAATTTCTGTTGCATGATACTCACAACAGAAATAAAATGAATGTTTGCCTTGGAATCAGATACAGATATTTATATACATTCGTCAATTGAAAGATTAAAACAAAACAAAAACACAAATGTAGATGCTGGAAATCTTAAATGAAAACAAAAAATGCAGGAAACACACGGTCCGTCAGATTGGTTCTATGGACTGAGAAACAGTGGGTAATTTAGGTTGAAGATCCTTCATAAATGACATTTATATTATAAAACCATATTTATTTCTTGTCATGGAACCATTAAAATGTGCTCAGTATATGGATACATTTGCACACGTCCTCTGATGTTATTTCTCTCTTGATGCCCAAAGTCTTTCTGCCCAATGGGTGCATTCAACTTGGCTGGACGCATTTACCTCCAGCATTACTTTGGAAGTTCGAAACCATCAAGCTCAAATCAACCCATTGACCAGCACCCAGTCCACTACCCGAAACATTCATTCCTTGCACCATCACAGCACCATGACTCAGAGTGTGCGAGCTGCAAGATATATTCGACTGACAAGCCACGGTTACTCCGATAGCACCTCACAAACCTCAATGTTTATTACCAGGAAAGAAAGAGGCCGCAGGTACATGATAACATTACAACGTTCAGGCTCCCTTCCAAGCTGCACGCCAACATGACTTCCCGTTGCTTAATCGCTCGGTCCAAGTCCTGGAACAGTCTATAGATAAGCAGCATGGGAAGTCTTTCACAGCAGAACTGCAGCGGTTAAAAATAATAACTCATACAAGCTGACCAAAGATAATTTGGGAAGGACAATACATTCGGGCGCCATAATAAATGACAGATTCCGAAAAATCTGATAATAAATAAAATCTTCTTCTTACAGGATGGGAATGACATCAGGAAATGTCTTCCATGATAAGAAATAGAAGTAGAATTCATCAACATTTATACGCTGGAAGTTTCACAATTAAACGCAGTGAAACGATAATGCAAACTGCTGATGCCGTTAGCAGGTCAGGCAACATGAGTGGAGAGAGAAATAGACTTGCTAAAGTCAAAGAAGGACTTCAAGATTTTGAGATAAAAACAGAAAAAGGCTGGGAATACTCAGCGGGTTAGGACGCATCTGTGGAAAGTGAAACAGAGCTGACATTTCGGGCGGAAGACCTTCTTTCCATTTTCACTCACTTGCTGAATTCTCTTCCAGGAATGTTTGACCAGTAGAAGTTCTCTGCTCTCCTACGGGATTAACGTTCATCTCTCTTGAACTGCTGCCATTCACACGTTGAACAGATAACCTTATTTACAGTTTATCCCCAATGTCATCTCGATTTTACCTTATCGGAGACATCCCCCAACCCCTTCTTCCCAGCAGCATAACTAGCTTCTTTTGTCTCCTTACATATGTTCTGACGAGTGGTCTTCCAGTTGAAGCGTCAGCCTCTTCACACAGATGTGCCTCGTATGCTGATAGTTCTCAGCATTTTCTGCTTTAATTTGAGAAACGCAATTTGCCTTTCAGATCAATGCCCTTTCACCAGCACTCTAGATGAAGAGTTATCACTTGGAAACGTTCTAGAGTCACAAGAGTCATCCAGCACGGAAACAGGTCCTTTTGCCCAACTCATCCATGCCGACCAGGATGTCTATCTGAGATTGTTCCATTTGACTGTATTTGGCCCTCATCCATCTCGGGCTTTCCTATCCGTTTACCTGCCCAAAAGGTTTTTACCCGCCTCCGATATTCCCCCTGGCGGCTCGTTCCCTGTGCCCCCGCCCTCATCCTGAAAAGGATGCCCCTCAGATCCCTTTTAAATTTGACCCTCAGATTCTTTTTAATTTACCTCCATTTCTTTCCTGCTGAACCAGCGGAATTTTTAAAGCAATTCCTGTTCTTGCTTAAGGGTTCAAACACCTGCAGGTTTAGCTTTATAAAGACGTTGATAGATTGCATCGAGAGAGCCCCGGCTGAGTGAATAGTAAATTAATGACATTTACTGATAACAATTACCTGGTAGGATAATACCCACAATTTGCTAAAGCCGCATTTATTATTTGGTGCTGCATGGGCCATATGATAGCGTGGAGGTTAGCGTAACGCTGTTACAGAGCCGGCGACCCGGGTTCAATTCCGGCCGCTGTGTAAAGGGTTTGCACATTCTCCCCGTGTCTGTGTGGGTTTCCTCCGGGTGCTCCGGTTTCCTCCCACATTCCAAAGACGTACGGGTTAGGAAGTTGTGGGCATGCTATGTTGGCGCCGGAAGCGTGACGACGCTTGCGGGCTGCCCCCGGAACACTCTACGCAAAAGATGCATTTCACTGTGTGTTTCGATGTACATGTGACTAATAAAGAAATCTTCTCTAGCTTATGTGTTTCACCTTTTAGGTCTCAATACTTCCGTTGACGGTAATTTCGGAGAAGGATGTGAAGCCACTGGATAATTTTGCATGGAGTTGCGAGAGTTCCCAACATTTGAATTCATCTCTAGAGTTAGTTATAAATACTCTGTCATCGATTCATTTTGTTTTCAATTTTATTGTCTCGGGACACCACTGCTGTAATTGGCAATAAGCATCCAGTCGGTTTGACGGCGTGACTACTGTACAACAGATTGGAACATTCTGAAAGCTCATTCGCTGTTTCAAAATCCAAAATAGTTATAGTTGGATTGAACTTTCTTTGTAAATGTTTCATAATTTTAGTATTTTATCTCCTAGTCATTGAATTTGCAGGGATTCGTTCACAATGTGTCCGCATTTTACTGTTAGTGTTTTTTTTTGATATATGGGCTTGTTTCGAGGAATTGCGCTTGTTGATATTTTAGAATCATAGAACCATAGCACAATACAGACCCTTCGGCCCACAGTGTTGTAGCAACCTTTAAACCTCGCCTGTCTATCTAACCCCGTCCTCCCACATATCCCCCTATTTTAAATTCATCCATATGCTTATCTAACAATCTCTTGAATTTGACCAATGTACCTGCCTGCACCACGTCCCCAGGCAGCGCATTCCATGCCCCAACCATTCTATGGGCGAAAAACCTCCCTCTGATATCTCCCTTGAACTCCCCACCCAGACTTTAAAGCCATGCCCTCTTGTATGGCCCATTGGTGCCCTGGAAAAGGGGCGCTGGTTGTCTACTCTATCTATTCCTCTTAATATTTTGTATACCTCTATCATGTGTTACGGATTCAGTGAAAGTCCCTTTAAGATAGAGGGTGTGTGTGTATGTGTGTGTGGGGCGTGCTTACGTCAATAGAAGATAAAGGACGTAATGACGTTGTTGAAGAAGTTAAAAGAAGGAGAGAGAGAGAGAAGGGAGAGAGACACCAGCCTGCTAGTTTTCTCTATCGATGGATGAGAAACAATAACTGTGTTTGCCACTGAAATCCATGTATGGAAGTTGGCAGTAATCCGGTGGAGTTCACTTTGTTGCTGACCTGTAGAAGGAAACAGGTATTTGTGTGGATGACCAAGATTCGGATGCTTTTCGGGGTGAGGAAGTCACTACCGAGTAAACACTGAAGTGTCGCTGGGGTTCCATCGTGGAACATTTGGATTTCGTATTTACTCTCTCCATGTTTCTCTACGTTTACGTCTTATCTTCAGACAACGGTGGTTGTTGAAGAAGCCCTTGCTCATGTTTCACCTTATAGTTTGCGGAACTGAACTTTAAGAACTATTCCGGAACTGGGAGTTTTGGGACTTTGCCACACACACACACGAAGAGTTTAGTTTTGGGGTTAACGTTCAAGGTTTAACATTTTTTGAATTCTAACATACTAACATTTTTACTTTTATTTTACGTATTATCATAAGTAGTGATTAATAAAATAGTTTTTAACACTGAATCATGCTCAGTGTGTTTCTTTTGCTGCTGGTTCGTGACAAAATTGGGGGCTCGTCCGGGATCCAATCCAAAGATTAACGAGTGTCGTCTGGGATCGTTCCCCAGATTGACGAGATTTGTTCGGGATTCAATCCAAAGATTTTTGAGGGAGGTCTGATAAATTCTTTTTAATTGGCTTGTGTGTGTGGAAACCAGCAGCAATGGATATTAAGGCATTTTTGGAGTCACCAACCCAAAAGGGATTGGAGGTGGCGAAAAAGGATGATTTGATAAAGATTGCTACAAAGCTAAACCTTACAGAAGTAAAGCAGTCTATGAGCTGGGAGCAAAGATTTTGTCACGAACCAGCAACAAAAGAAACACACTGAGCATGATTCAGTGTTAAAAACTATTTTATTAATCACTACTTATGATAATACGTAAAATAAAAGTAAAAATGTTAGTATGTTAGAATTCAAAAAATGTTAAACCTTGAACGTTAACCCCAAAACTAAACTCTTCGTGTGTGTGTGTGGCAAAGTCCCAAAACTCCCAGTTCTGGAATGGTTCTTAAAGTTCAGTTCCGCAAGCCATAAGGTGAAACATGAGCAAGGGCTTCTTCAACAACCACCGTTGTCTGAAGATAAGACGTAGACGTAGAGAAACATGGAGAGAGTACATACGAAATCCAAATGTTCCACGATGGAACCCCAGCGACACTTCAGTGTTTACTCGGTAGTGACTTCCTCACCCCGAAAAGCATCCGAACCGTGGTCGTCCACACAAATACCTGTTTCCTTCTACAGGTCAGCAACAAAGTGAACTCCACCGGATTATTTCCAACTTCCATACATGGATTTCAGTGGCAGACACAGTTATTGTTTCTCATCCATCGATAGAGAAAACTAGCAGGTTGGTGTCTCTCTCCCTTCTCTCTCTCTCTCCTTCTTTTAACTTCTTCAACAACGTCATTACGTCCTTTATCTTCTATCGACGTAAGCACGCCACACACACACACACACACACACACACACACACACACACACACACACACACACACACACACACACACACACACACACACACACACACACACACATTATCTTAAAGGGACTTTCACTGAGTCCGTAACACATGTCTCCCCTCATTCTCCTTCTCTCCAAAGAGAAAAGCCCTAGCTCCCTTAGTCTCTCATGTTTTGTCCGTCATGCTCTTATATTGTGTTCTTTTTGTGAATCGGGAAACCTAAAGATGCAACATTGACCTTAGTTTGGTATATCCGAAGGATTGATAGTACTGTTGTTTGTTCAGACAACTATGTAATGAATTTTGGAATTAAGAGATGAATGCGATTCTCGCTACTAAACTGGTCATGCCTTTCGCAGTTTTACGCAGCAGTTCTTTCGATTATTTTTAGTGACAAGAATTGCAAAGATTTCGCTCATTGGTTTAATACTTTGATCTTAAGTCAGAACTATTCTGTAGAAGGGTACTTAGTCTTGCGATCAATAAACGTCAACATATCTGAAATCAGCTTTGGAAAATCTAATAAGGAAACATAAAAGCGTACTTCACGCGAAATCGATTTCTTTGCATTCAAGCATATTACAATTCGCCCAGCATTTTAGGCCTTTATGGACCGACGTTTTCACACAATTCATGCTTTTTGGAACTGTATATTTCCAAAGACAAACTATAACGCAAAGAAACGAAAATGAAGCCGAAAATCCTTCGGATTCTTTCGTCTTTCTGACTTGAAAGCACTTCGTCCAAATAAAATGGTTCACTTACACACGTCAGCTGATCCACCATTTCAACCACATTTTCTTCTAAGGCTGCCTTTGTGGTTTTTTTTAGACACATTAACTAATAAAATATAAGCAAGGTTAATGACATTGAAACCCAATAAATCCGCAGGACCTCATTCTCGACACGATGAAGTTTTGAAAGTGGTGGCTTTCCATTGGTTATAATTTTTCAAACGCCAGCGAATTAAGGTGCGTGGAGGAAAGTTCAGGGAAGATGACAGAGGTAGGATTTTTTACAAAAAGAATGGTGGGTGACTGGAATACACCGGGGGCGGTGGTAGAAGCCGAAAGGATATGGTCATTTAAGAGAGGAAAGAAAACTAAAGATTTATAGGAGGTGAAGTAGAGAGGGAGATAGATTGAATCGGATAAGGTTTATGTAGGTCGGCACACCATTGTGGACTGAAGGGCCCGTACAGTGCTGCACTGTTCTATGTTCCATGTTCTATGAATAGTGGAGTTGTCCTGCAGAAGGCAGGAGAGCAACTGTGATCCCAATATTCAGAAATCAGGGAGAAAGAGATCAGGGAATTCCCAACGTTCACTTACCGTCATGAGGAGGTTTTCAATTTGCAATGAGGAATGTAGTAAGAAGAAGCGGAATTGATTTATTATTCTCACATATACTGAGGTACAGTTAAAATCTTGTCTTGCATACCGTTCATAATATCAATTGAATCCAGAGTGCATTGAGGTTGTACAATAACAGAGTGCAGAATAAAGTGTAGCAGCTCCACAGAAAGTGCAGTGCAGGTAAACAGTAAGTTGGAAGGTCATAACGAAGTAGATTGTGAGGTCAAGAGCCAATCTTATCGTACTAGAGAACCGTTCAGTAGTCTTACTACAGCAGAATAGTAGCTGTCCTTGAGCCTGATGGCACATGCTTTCAGGGTTTTGTATCTTCTGCCAGATAGGTGGGGACGAAGAGAGAATGTCCGGGATGGGTGCAGTCTTTGACTATGCTTTACTGAGGCAGCGAGAAGTATAAACATGGAGGCGAGGCTGTTTTCCTTAATGTGCTGAGCTGTGTCCACAACTCTGCCGTTTCTTGCTGTCACGGCCATACCAAGCCGTGAAGCATCCAATTAGGATGCCTTCTATGATATATCAATAAAAACTGGTGAGGGTCGTCTGGGACTGGCCAAATTTTTCAGCCTCTTGAGGCAGTAGAGAAGCTGGTGAGCTTTCCTGGCCCTGGCGTCTCCGTGGTTCGACCAGGAAAAGCTATTGTTGATGATCACACCTCGCAACTTGAAGTTCCCAACACTCTCGACCTCAGCACCGTTGACGTAGACAGGATCATGCGCACGGCCCTTCTTGAAGACAACAACCAGCTCTTCTGTTTTGCTGACATCGAGGGAAAGGTTGTTGTCATGATATCATGATAGTAAGCTCTTTATCTCCTTCCTGTACTTGGACTCATCGCTTTTTGAGATACGGCCACAACGGTGGTATTATCTACAAACTTGTACAGGGAGTTAGAAACAGAATCTGGCCACGCAGTCATGAGTTTATAGGGAGTAGAGTAGGGAGCTGAGGAAGAAGCCTGGGGGCACCACTTTTGACAATAATCGTGGCAGTGTTGTTGTTCTCCATCCTTACTGATTGCGGTCTGTTGGTCAGGAAGTCAAAGATCCTGTTGCAAAGTCCCAGGTCTCGGAGTTTGGTGATGCGTTTGCTTGGAATTATCGTGGCTAAGGTGGAGCTGTAGGCAATAAACAATAATGTAACGTAGGTGTATTTACCGTCCAAAGCACAATAAACCAATATTGAGAGATTCCAGCATGGATTAATTAAAGATAAATCAGAGCTGACAAATATGTTGGAGTTCTTTAACGATCTGTCGAGTTAAAGATAGATAAGGAAGAACATGTTCATTTGTTGTATTTAGTTTCTCAAAAGGCGTGCGATCATATCCCAGATCGTACATTGGACAACCGTGTTAGAACACATGGATTTAGATGTATAATTTGATCATGGATGGATAAGTAGTTAGCAGACAGAGGAAAAATAGTGTGAATAAATGTTTGTTTATGAGGTTTCTTGGCTCTGATGAGCCACGGCCACATGCAGCAGTCCTTGTAAACCAGCTATTCACAGTATATAGCTGGCTGCTAAATCAAATATCATATTTCCAAATCTGCAGATGATGAAATACTCGACAGGATTATGGGTTTGGAAAAGGATATAAAGGAACTTTATGAAATTACCTGAGCTGAATGAATGGACGAGAACATGACAGATGAATGGGAATGTAAAAAATCTGAGGTCATCCACCGCTGAAAAACAGAACAAATCTCTCCCTGAACTGTCATATTTGCTTGCATTTGCCCATTTCTCTCAAAAACTTTTCCAGATACCCACCGCCACCTCTGTGAAAGACCTGCCCAACAGGTTCACACTATATCTCTCACTGTCACCTATGTCCACCATTTTAGACTCCTGAAACCTGGAGAAAAGACTGTGACCGATTTTTAATCCTCTATAAATCTCCTCCCGGCCTCCTTAGCTTCAGAGAAAACTGTCCCAGGCTATCCAGTCTCTCATCATAACTCAAGCCCTCCAGTCCCAGGAACATCCTTGTGAGTCTTGACCGCATCCATCCGAACTTTCCTACTCGGAAACTCGGAAGGTAGTTTGCCTCCCAGGTGCCAGGGTCCGGGATGTTTCAGATCGCGTCCAAGATATCCTGAAGGAGTAGGGAGAACAGCCAGAGGTCGTGGTACATATTGGTACCAACGACATAGGTAGGAAAAGAAATGTCCTGAAAAAAGACAATAAAGAATTAGGAAGGAAGTTGAGAAGCAGGACCTCAAAGGTAGTAATTTCCAGATTACTGCCTGTGCTAAGTGACAGTGGGTATAGGAACAGAATGAGGAGGAGGTTAAGTCCGTGGCTGAGGGATTGGAGTAAGGAACAGGGATGCAGATTTCTGGATCATTGGGGCCTTTTTTGGGGCAGGTCTGACCTGTTCAAAGAGGACAGGTTGCACTTGAATCCCAGGGGGACAAATATCCTGCTAAGGCTACTGGGGAGAGTTTAAACTAGAATTGTTGGAGGGTGGGATCCGAACTGGAGAGACTGAGGAAGACGTGTTTGGTTCCCAAATAGAGGAAGCTAATAGTAGGTACGATAGGCAGGTGATAGAGAAGGGACGTGCTCAGACAGGTTTGAGATGTGTCTATTTTAACGCAAGGAGTACTGTGAACAAGGCCGATCATTGGGCGAACATTTTAGTGATAGTGATCATAATTCTATCTCCTTTACGTTAGCACTGGAGAGAGATAGGTACATACAGACTATAAAGGCGTTTAAATTTATCAAAAAAATTACTTACAGCGTGGTAACAGGCCCTTCCGCCCCAACGAGTACGCACCGCCCATTTTAAACCCAAATTAACCTACCCGTACGTCTGTGGAATGTGGGAGGAAACCGAAGCACCCGAAGGAAACCCACGCAGACACTGGGGAACGTACAAACTCCCTACAGACAGTGACAGGACTCGAACCCCGATCGCTGGCGCTGTAATAGCGTCGCGCTAAACGCTACGCTACCGCTTACTTGGAATAAAGGGAATTATGAGGCTCTCAGACAAGAAATTGGAAGCTTAAATTGGGAACAGATGTTCTCAGGGAAAAGTACGGAACAAATGTGGCAGATATTCAGGGGATATTTGTGTGGAGTTCTGCATAGCCATGTTCCAATGAGACAAGGCAGTCGCGAGAGGATACAGGAACCGTGGTGTACAAAGGCAATAAAAATCTAGTCAAAAGAAAAAGAAAAGCTTACAAAAGGTACAGAGAACTAGGTAACGTTAGAGATCTGGAAAAGTATAACGCTAACAGGAAGGAGTTTAAGAAGCAGATTAGGAGAGCCAGAAGGGGGCATGAGAAGGCCTTGGCGGGTAGGATTAAGGAAATCCACAATTCATTCTACAAGTATGTGAAGAGCAAAAGGATAAAATGCGATAGAATAGGGCCTGTCATGTGCAGCAGTGGGGAAGTGTGTATGGATCCGGAAGAAATAGCGGAGGTAATTAATGAATACTTTACGTCAGTACTCACTACGGAAAAAGATCTAGGGGATTGTAGTGGGGACTTGCAGCGTGATGTAAAGCTTGAGCATGTAGATATTAGGAAAGAGGAGGTGCTGAATCCTTTGGAAAATATCAAGCTGGATAATTCGCCGGGACTGGATGAGATGTACCCCAGGCTGCTGTGGGAGGCGAAGGAAGAGATTGCGGAGCCTCTGACGATGGAGCCTTTGCATTGTCGATGGAGCCTTTGCATTGTCGATGGAGACAGGAGAGGTTCCGGAAGATTGGCGGGTTGCGGATGTTGTTCCCTTATTCAAGAAAGGGAGTAGGGATAGCCCAGGAAATTATAGACCGGTGAGTCTTACCACAGTGGTTGGTAAGCTGATGGAGAAGATCCTGAGAGGCAGAATTTATGAAGATTTGGAGAGGTATAATATGATTAGGAATAGTCAGCATGGCTTTGTCAAGGGCAGGTCCTGCCTTACGAGCCTGATTGAATTTTTTGAGGATGTGACTAAACACATCGATGAAGGGAGAGCAGTAGATGTAGTGTATATGGATTTCAGCAAAGCGTTTGATAAGGTACCCCATGCAAGGCTTATTGAGAGAGTAAGGAGGCATGAGATCCAAGGGGACATCGCAGTGTGGATTCAGAACTGGCTGGCTCACAGAAGACAAAGGGTGGTTGTTGAAGGGTCGTATTCTGCGTGGCTGTCGGTGACCAGTGGTGTACCTCAGGGATCTGTACTGGGACCCCTGCTCTTTGTGATTTTTATAAACGACCTGGATGAGGAAGTGGAGGGGTGGGTTAGTAAGTTTGCGGATGACACAAAGGTTGGGGGTGTTGTGGATAGTTTGGAGGGCTGTCAGAGGTTACAGAGGGACATAGATAGGATGCAGAGTTAGACTGAGAAATGGCAGATGTAGTTCAACACATATAAATGTGAAGTGGTTCATTTTGGTAGGTCAAATATGATGGCAGAATATAGTCTTAATGGTAGGACTCTTGGCAGTGTGTAGGATCAGAGGGATCTTGGGGTTGAGCGTCCATAGGACGCTCAAAGCGGCTACGCAGGTTGACTTTTTGTTAAGAAGGCATATCGTGTATTGTCCTTCATCGATCGGGGAATTGAATTTAGGAGCCGAGAGGTATTGTTGCAGCTATATAGGTCCCTGGTCAGACCCCATTTGGAGTACTGTGCTCTGTTCTAGTCGCCTCACTACAGGAAGGATGTGTAAACCATAGAAAGGGTGCAGAGGAGAATTACAAGGATGCTGCCTGGAATGCGGAGCATGCCTTATGAAAGTAGGTTGAGGGAAGACGGCCCTTTCTCCTTGGAGCGACGCAGGATGAGGGGGACCTGATAGAGGTATATAAGATGACGAGAGGTATTGATCGGGTGGATAGTCAGAGGCTTTTCCCCAGGGCTGAAATGGTGGCCACAAGTGGACATAGGTTTAAGGTGCTGCGGAGTAGGTACAGAGGAGATGTCAGGGGTAAGTTTTTTACTCAGAGGGTGGTGAGTGTGTGGAATGGGCTGCCGGCAACGGTGGTGGAGGCGGATACGATAGGGTCTTTCAAAAGACTGTTGGATAGGTACATGGAGCTTAGAAAAATAGAGGGCTATGGGTAAGCCTAGTAATTTCTAGGGTAGGGACATGTTCGGCACAGCTTTGTGGGCTGAAGGGCCTGAATTGTGCAGTAGTGTTTCTATGTTTCTATGTCCTTTCTGTAGTATCATGAAAAGCACTGCCCACGATATTCCAGGTGTAGTCTCACCATCCTCCTCTACAGGTGTAATATGACTTCTGCTCATTTTCCCGTTTTGATCAAGGCAAGTTTGCCTTTGGTCTTCTTCCCCACTTTGTCTGGCTGTGTCCCAAATTTCAGGGAACTATGTGCTTGTACCCCAAGTTCTCTCTTTTCTACAACTACCGCGCCCCCCCCCCAGGGCCCTGTCATTTATTGTGTTCTTTCGGCCCTATCTAACTTCTCAAAATCCACACTTCGCACTTGTATGAGTTAAAATCCTTCTGTTATTCCTTGGCCCTCTTTGCCACCAATCCACCATCACCATCCTCTGACACTTTCTTCCAACTCATTTTTTTTCCAGTCATTTTATTAACATTGATGCCATGTGATCTTACCTTCCGGACCAGTTTACCTCGTGGGATCTTTTCGAAAGCCTTGCTAAAGTCCACGTAGACAACCACTCCTCCCTCATCAATCTTATTGGTACCTCGTCAAAGAAACTCAGTTAAATATGGGCCACACGATTTCGCGCACACAAATTTATGCCGCCTATTCCTAATCAGTCGGTGAATTTCGAAATGTAGATATGTTGTAACACTCAGCATCTTCTCTGGTAACTTATCAAGGACGGATGTTGAACACCCTTCAATTGATTAGAAGATATTGATGTGGGAAGACAAATGACCAATGAAATTGCGAAGGATGAGGTCATGGAAGAGTAGAGGCGGTTTTCCTCATCGGTATATTGAATATCATATGAAGTCACAGACTATTTTATATCCATTTTTATGCACGAGATTGTGTAACTGATATCCTGGTAGTTCAGGAACCAAAGGTGTGCGAGTTGGTAGGTTGATTGGCCGCCGTCCAATGTGTGTGTGTGACTGCTAGAATCTGAGGGGAGTTTCTGAAAGTGTGAGGAGGATCTAAAAAGGATTAATTTAAATGGGTGATTCATGACAACGGCGGGGTGTGCAAGCATTGTCAGGAAAGGCGGAGAAGACGTAAGGCTCAGAAGAGCAGCGAGACCAGAAACACTTATGGGGTCGTCAAGATTGAGTCGGGTAAGGCCTAGAGGGGTCAGCAAGACTGTCATAATCTGCGGGATGGCGGTGGCGTGGGATATAAAGAGTGTCAGTTCGAGCGGGAGCAGCTATCGGAGGGGCGAATCCTTTGGGAGGAGCTGCGAATTGGCCGCCTTAACGTGAGTGGGGGAAGATTTAAAATGTACCTGAGTGAAACTTTTGCACACAGAGGGCTTTGGGTATACAGAAGGAGCTTCAATGGAAGCTGCAGAGGCGGAGACAATTACGTTTGTAAGACATTTAGATGGGTACGTGGATACGGTTTAGAGAGGTATGGGCCAAACGCAGGCAAATGGACCAGCTGGATAGACATCTTGGCCGAAGTTCCCATTTCCGTGCTGTAAAACTATGTGATTCTAGCTCCAGGAAGTGTATCCATCTGCTGCTTCTGTCAGTCTGCACAGAACAGTTGGATCTTGCATTGGTGTTGCTATGTGGTATCCGGTATACCGAAAATGTGACAGGGAGTATGTTTCATGGGTTGGTCACGCTGAAAGCACAAAAAGTGGAAATGGTGGGACACGAGGACGGGCAGTAAGGGCGAGCAGGTAGTGCAGGAATACGGAGTCTCGACTTGAAACGTTGACTGTCCATTTCCCTCCATAGATGTTGCCTTACCGGCTGAGTTCCTCCAGCGCTTTGTCCTTTGTCGAGTACAGGAATACCCTGTGGTCATTCATCGCTGAAACAAGAATACCGGGTTTGATACTGCTGAAGGATGGCCTCCGAGCATAAAATGGCGGCAGAAGCCCAGATTGGACTTTCGAGGCACCTTGGAGGCCTTTGCTGCATTAAGAAGACTGGGAGAGCGATCGTTTTAGTGGACGCTATTAATAAGATGGGGGATGGGCCTTCCTGTTGCTGCAAACGAGATTCTAGGATTCTATGTTGCCTCGCTGGATCTGGGATCTAGGATGACTTGGAGCGGCTGCAGGACGTTCGGAAAGGGAGGGTGTACAGCCATGGGTCATTGTATTTACTTGGCAACAACGATGTAGGGAAGTGAAAGGATGACGTCCAACACCATGAGTTCAGGGAGCTAGGAGGCCGTGTAAGTAACAGGACCTCAAAGGTTATAATCATGTACAGGGAACTCTGGCTGTCGAGGGATATGGAGGGTTCAATAAAGACGAAAAAGGAAGCATTTGGCAGGATTGAAAACAAAAGATGTGAAGGCTCTTCAAGAGGACAAAAATGTGGGGAGGTGCTTAAAAATGAAATTAGGAAGGTAAAGTTGCGTCGGAAAGTATCACTGGCAGACAGAATTAAGGTAAACTGAAGCCGTTTTATCAGAATCTCAAGGACAAAAACATAATCAGGAAAGATTTGGGCCCATTGGGGAAAGCAGGGGTAATATCGTCTGTGGAGCCGGAAGGTTACATATAAGATCCTGAATGGATGTTTTTCTTCGGTATTCACAATAAAACTGATTTTGCGGTGGGAGAACTCAGTGAGAGGGGAGGTGAAAGTCCAAAGCAAGACCTCACAAATAAAGAGAAGGTGCTGACTGCCTTGAGGGGTTTGAAGGTGAATAAGGCCCCAGGACTGGATGAGATTTATTCCGGCTTCTGAGGGAGGCAAGAAAAGAGATTTCTGGGGCTCTGAGTGAGATTTCTAAATCGTCCCTGGCAGGAAGTGAGGTATCATATGACTGGAGGACGCCAACTAATGTCCCCGTTTTCTAGATGGGCATCAGGATAAAGTCTGATAATTACAATCCTGTGAGTCTATCATGAACAGTTGTGAAGTGAATGGAATAAATTCTGGTGGACATTATTCATGCTTACTTGTAAAGACAAGGACGAAGTAGGGACAGCCAGCATGGCTTTGCCAAAGGCAGGTCTTGTCTGATCAATCTGATTTAAATTATTGAGGAGCTAACGAAGTGAATTGATAGGCCAGTGCAGTAGATGCGGTGTGCATTGACTGAGTAAGGTGTTCGGTGTTCTTCCACACGATATTTTAGGGCACATGGGGTTCAGGGTGAGTTGGCAAATTGGATCTAAAATCGGGATGTAAATAGGAGACAGGCTGATGATGGAGTGTTGTGTTTTGTTATTAGATGCCTGTGACCTGTGGTTTATCAGTTTCGCCTGCAACTTCCACCCTCCCTCCTCTCAGATTCACGTGGTCCATTTCTGACACTTCTCTCTCATTTCTAGATCTACGTGTCTTCATCTCAGGAGACAACCTATCCACTGATAATTACTATAAATCAACGGTCTCCCACAGCTACTTAGACCGCACCTCGTCCTACCCTGGCTCTTGTAGTGATGTTATTCCTTTTTCCAAGTTTCTCCGTCTCCGCCTCATCTGGTCTCATGAGGCTTTCTATCCCAGAACATTTGAAATGTCCCCCTTTTTCAGGAAGCATGGTTTTCTTTCTGTTGTGATTGATGGGAGCCCCATCTGGAATATCTTCTGTTTCTCGTATTTCTGCTCTCATCCCGCCTCCTCCCAGATCTAAGAGAGTGGGAGTTCCCCTGGTCCTTACTTTCCACCATGTGATCCGCATCCAGTATACCATCCTTCGTCATTTCTTCCAGCTGCAAGGAGAACCCACTCCAGTCACATCTTCTCCTCTACATCTCTCTCCGCCTTCCCCAGGGACCACGGCCTTCGTGGCTCCCTGGTCCGCTCATCCCTCCACGCCCATCCCTCCCTTACAGCTGGTACTTACCTCTGCCCTCGGAGTAGATGTAACATTCGTGGCTCCATCCATCCTCTTCATACACAGGTACCCAGCCCACTCCCCGTCTAGTTCCAACTGTCGTTAACCTCCCCGAATGGTTCCTATTCTCACCCCCTTTACTTATCCGAGTCCAGCACTGGGAGCGCTTCGTGTTCCTGCTTATCTCCCTCCAGAATCTGTCTCCTATCTTCACACTCTCACCCCCACATTGTTGCATGTGATTTATTTTTATTTTTTTTCTCTCTGTCTGCCTCGATCTATCATTTACCCACCACAGTCTTCTATCTCCATCCTGCTCACCTCCCCTACCAGGCACTACCTGCCTGTTGTCTTACACCCCTCCTCAGTCCTCCAATCGCCTCAGAATCCTTTCTCGCCACTCCCCTTCTGCTCTATGCTAGCTAGCTCGCCTCTCCACACTGTGCTGATGCAGGTTTTTGACCGGAAACGGCGACGATTTCTTTCCTCCCACAGATGAGTTCCTCCAGCACATTGTTTGTTATTAATTGAGTACTCACTGTGTAAAGTTTGACTGCACTGCTCAATAGCCTTCATAACTTTGCAATATCCGAACAAGTGCTTTGCAATGGGAGATCACTCGGAACGCTGACGATAAACTTCATCTTATTCACCCGCAGTAAAACAAGGGAAGAAACAAGTTCCGTTAAGGTGTCTACCAGGGCAAACCATATGGCCTTCGGCTCATGGTGGGAAATTATCCCAACGATATATCTGGAATAGCTCCTTCCCCTTCTGGGAGAACGTAAAACCAATCTAAGCTGCTTGTCCTCGTAATTTAAGCTCGGGGACTCTGAAACCTTCTGATACAATTATGGAATTTGGAGCTGGTAGCAAACCGCTGGAGGAACTCAGCGGGTCTGTCAGCCTTTATGGATGGAAGTGAACAGACGTGTTTTTGTGTCCAGACACTTCATCCGGATGGAAATAGGAGAACAGAGAGAGCCAGAATAAAGGACCGAGGGGAAGGGGTGGATCAAGAGTTGGGTAAAGATCGGTGGAACTAGGTGAGGTGGAGTGATGGGCAGATAGATGAGAGTAGAGTGGAAATGACGACAGACGCTGGGCGGTGACAGGTGGAGGTAACGTGGCCACTACGAATAATGGAATCTGATAGGAAAGGAAAGTGGAAAATGAAATCAAAAAAGTAAGGTGACTGTATTCTGGTTGGAATATCTTAATGTCCGTCGCCAAGTATGAGGCAGTATTTTCCCACTGATCGTCAAAAAAACTATCTATTTTGAATGTAATAAATGAATCAACTTTCACTGCACCTGACGGTGGAAATTCGTTATTCTATGGGAGAAGACGTTCCTCCACATCTCGGTGTTAAATGCTGACAATCTATCTGAGTTTGTTCCAACTGTATGTAAGTCTCAAAGAGGAAACATTATTTTAGCGTCTCCGATTTCAAGCTCCTTCAGCTTTTTAATCATTTAATAAACTCACCCCTCCGGAACAACTGTCACAAACCAGCAACAAAAGAAACACACTGAGCATGATTCAGTGTTAAAAACTATTTTATTAATCACTACTTATGATAATACGTAAAATAAAAGTAAAAATGTTAATATGTTAGAATTCAAAAATGTTAAACCTCGAACGTTAACCCCAAAACTAAACTCTTCGTGTGTGTGTGTGTGGCAAAGTCCAAAACTCCCAGTTCCGGAATGGTTCTTAAAGTTCAGTTCCGCAAGCCATAAGGTGAAACATGAGCAAGGGCTTCTTCAACAACCACCGTTGTCTGAAGATAAGACGTAGACGTAGAGAAACATAGAGAGAGTAAATACGAAATCCAAATGTTCCACAATGGAACCCAAACGACACTTCAGTGTTTACTCGGTAGTGACTTCCTCACCCCGAAAAGCATCCGAACCGTGGTCGTCCACACACAAATAGCTGTTTCCTTCTACAGGTCAGCAACAAAGTGAACTCCACCGGATTACTTCCAACTTCCATACATGGATTTCAGTAGAAAACACAGTTATTGTTTCTCATCCATCGATAGAGAAAACAAGCAGGCTGGTGTCTCTCTCCCTTCTCTCTCTCTCTCTTCTACTTCTGACTTCTTCAACAACGTCATTACGTCCTTTATCTTCTATTGACGTAAGCACGCCCCACACACACACTCTCTATCTTAAAGGGACTTTCACTGAGTCCGTAAAACCTCCCACCTAAAAAAAAATTTCCCCAAGAAAAATTTAACCGCGCATACAGTTAGTAATGTTAATAATTATCATGCTACACAACTACAGACTATCAGATTAGTACAGATACATGTTTCCCATTTAACATCGGGAAAGACAATCAGCAATCACATTATCTTTGCCTTTAATGTGAGTTATCATCAGATCAAACTCTTGCAAAATTAAACTCCAGTTTAACAGCCTTCTGTTCTTGTTTTTGACTCGGCTCAGAAACACCAATGGGTTATGATCTGTATATACAGTCAATGGTTTCTGAGCGGTGCAAACATATACACTGAAATGTTGCAAGGCTAAAACAAGTGACAGTAATTCTTTCTCTATGGTGGAATAATACTTTTGATGCTCATTAAATTTCTTTGAAAAGTAAGCTACAGGATGGTCAATATCATCAAGGTCACCCTTCTGCAACAACACAGCTCCTGCAGCTTCATCACTGGCATCTACTGCTAATGAAAATGGCTTTTCAAAGTCAGGTGTTTTGAGCACAGGATGGTAGCATAAAATGGCTTTCAGCTTCTCAAATGCTTCTTGACAAGAATCTGTCCAAACAAACTTTACTCCCTTCTTCAGAAGATTAGTTAGGGGAAGAGCAATACCAGCAAAATTTTACAAAATTTTCGATAATATCCAACCATTCCCAAAAATCTTCAACAAGTTTACTTTTTTCCACATTCATTCGATATGGGTGTTGTTTGATGGGTTTTGCATCCCCAACATCAACATCATGGGTAATTATCGATGTTCTGTTTGGAACATCTGGGAACAGATTTTTAAATTTTAAAATTAATTCTCTCATCTGTTGTTTTTGTGAAACTTGTAAATGGTCCAACTTCGTTTCAAGGTTCTCCAGGATATTTTGTTTTTTTAGTTTTGATGGAAAAATATTTGGTCTAAATTGGCCTTCCTCAACATCAACATCAGGCATTCTAGAAACAACCTTTACATCATCCACCAAGGCCACAACTGAATCCCTCTCATAATAAGGCTTTAGCATGTTTACATGACAGAGTTGTGTTTTCTTGCGTCTACCTGGTGTTTTGATTATATATGTTAAATCAGTCACTCGAGATTCAATAACATAGGGTCCAGAAAAACGAGATTGCAAGGGATTATTTTGGCTAGGGAAAAATACCAACACCTTTTGCCCCACTGCAAATGTCCTAGGCCGAGCACGTCTATCAAAATATGTCTTCATTCTTATCTGGCTGGTTTTCAAATTCTCTCTCGCTAGCTGGCAGACTCTCTCCAACCGAGTTTTAAATTTTTGGACATAGTCCAACAGACTCAAGTGAACTTCCTCATTAACCCATTGCTCTCTCAACAACTCCAAAGGTCCTCTCACCCTATGTCCAAATACAAGCTCAAACGGACTAAATCCTATTTGACTCCTGGATTGATTCTCTAACGGCAAACAAAAGTAAATGGATACCTTCGTCCCAATCCTTGGTGTTTTCAAAGCAATAAGTCTTCAGCATATTTTTGAGAGTAGAATGAAATCTCTCCAGAGCTCCTTGAGATTCTGGGTGATATGCAGATGATACAATTTGCTTTGCTCCCAGCTCATAGACTATTTGTTGAAAAAAATTGACATAAAATTACTACCTTGATCAGATTGGATTTCTTTTGGCAAACCAAACAAGGTAAAAAATTTTAAGAGCCTTTGACACCGTCTTGGCCTTAGTATTTCTAAGGGGTATTGCCTCTGGAAATCTAGAAGTGGCACACATGATGGTTAACAAATACTGATTTCCAGTCTTAGACTTTGGTAATGGACCAACACAGTCCACAATCACCTTCGAAAAGGGTTCACCAAAAGCAGGAATTGGTTTCAACGGAGCCACAGGGGGTTTTTGATTTGGTTTACCTACCATCTGACATGTGTGACAGGTTCGAGAAAACATCACCAGATCTTTTCTCAAACCAGGCCAATAGAATTGTTTCAAGATCTTCCCTACAGTTTTATTCACACCAAAATGACCACTCAAAGGCATACTATGGGCCAGGTTTAAAATTTCATCCCTATAAACTTTTGGAACAACAACCTGATGAATAACTTCCGATTCCTCAGTAACAGGAACATGAGGAGGTCTCCATTTCCTCATTAACACTACATTTTTGACATAGTATCCAATTGGCACTTTTTCAATCTCCTCACATGAGAGAGCTTTTTCTTTCAATTCTGTCAACTCAGGGTCCTTTGTCTGTTCCACCATAAAATCCTTCCTCCACAAAGACAAATCTTTAAATTCAGGCTCCCTACAAGGATGTTGATCCTCCAGTGAAGACAGAAAAGTCTCAGATAAGGCATCATAATTTTCTTCCTGTTTAGGACTGTCACAAAGAACCACATCAGACTGCACCAGACTGTCCGTCTTGGCTAATTCTTTAGCTCTAGGTTGAGTCACTGCACATGATGGGTAAACATCTGGATCATTCTCAGACTCATCAATCCTTGGTTTGGTCGTTAACCGTACCACAGGAACAATTTCTCCATCTGCAAGGTCATTTCCCAATAACAAAGAAACTCCTTCCACTGGCAAACTAGGTCTTATCCTTATCTCGACTGGTCCTTCTACGAACTTTGACTTTAAAATCACCCTGTGAAAAGGTACAGACATGGTCTCACCTGTAACGCCTCGTACTAGATTTACTTCACCAGTGTCACTTTCTTCACCAAAATTTAAAACACTGTCCAGCAAGAGAGATTGACTAGCCCCAGTATCTCTAAGAATTTTCACTGGCACCTGGGGTGACTCATCATTCAGTGAAACAAAACCCTCTGATACATAAGAACGGAATTCCTTTCTCACCTCCTCCAACTTTTCCGCTTTTCCCTCTTGCAAGGACTGATCTTTAACAGCATCTCCTAAACCTTTTTGATTTTTAATCGCCTGAAAGCAAGCATTGGGCGCAGCTTCCTTCCTTTTCTTCAAAAGGGCACAATTAGATATCACATGGCCAGGTTTCCTACAGTAATAACAAGTACGCTCAACAGGTTTCTCCAGCCCTGGCTTCTTTTCATCTTCACCTTTTTGATTACCTCCCAATTTAATGTCCGGTTTACCTGGATTGTCCTTGTAACTCTTTTGAAAGGTTTTAGGTTGTCCCCATTTGGATTTATGGGTTAAAGCATAATCATCTGCCAACCTAGCAGTTTCTTGTAAAGTTTCCACTGCCTTTTCATTTAAATATGTTGTTAATTCAGCTGGAACACATCTTTTAAAGTCTTCCACTAGTATCAATTCTTTCAATTTATCAAAATCCCCATCTACATTTTTAGCCAGGCACCATCGTTCACAAACATATTCTCTTTCCATTGGCAAATTCCATATAAGTCTGATCTGCAGATTTTCTCAAGTCTCTGAATTTTTGTCTATAAGCCTCAGGGACCAATTCATAGGCCTTCAATATAGCTTGTTTTACCTTGGTATAATCAGCTGCATCCTCAGCAGACAAAGCAGAGTAAGCCTTTTGAGCTTTACCTTTAATCACACTCTGTACCATAAGAACCCATCCTTTCCTTGGCCAGTTTGAACTCACAGCAACCTTTTCAAAATGTTGGAAATACTGATTAACCTGATCTTCTTCAAAAGGAGGGACTAATCGAACCTCCCTGCTGGCTGAAAAACCATCTTGAGAATCAGATTCCAAACTCCTACGCTTCATTTGTAACTCATGCTGCCTCTGTTTCTCCTTCTCCTCTGCCTCAAACTTTAACCGAATTAGTTCCCGTTCCTGTTCAGCCTCTAACTTCATCCGAGTTATCTCTCGTTCAGTCTCTAATTTCTTTTGTTCGGCCTCTAATCTCTTTTGTCCCAACTCCACCTTCAGTCGCGTTTGTTCTAACTCCATCTTTGCTATCTGCACATGTCTAACAGGTCTCTCTGACTCACCCCCAGAAAACTCTTCTAACTGTTCTAATTCTTCCTCCTCCAGATCCTCCAACTCCACTGGTTGAAAAGTCACATCAGAAATCACTGGTTTACTCTCAGGAAAATCAGCTACCTCACTCAACACAAACATTTCCTTCTCCAAATAATAGTCAACTATCATTCTATGAATAACTGCTGTTCTCATAGACTGCTTTACTTCTGTAAGGTTTAGCTTTGTAGCAATCTTTATCAAATCATCCTTTTTCGCCATCTCCAATCCCTGTAGGGTTGGTGACTCCAAAAATGCCTTAATATCCATTGCTGCTGGTTTCCACACACACAAGCCAATTAAAAAGAATTTATCAGACCTCCCTGAAAAATCTTTGGATTGAATCCGGAACGAATCTCGTCAATCTGGGGAACGATCCCAGACGCCACTCAAAAATCCTTGGATTGGATCCCGGACGAATCTCGTTAACCTTGGGAAAAATCCCGGACGAGCCCCCAATTTTGTCACAAACCAGCAACAAAAGAAACAGTGTTAAAAACTATTTTATTAATCACTACTTATGATAATATGTAAAATAAAAGTAAAAATGTTAGTATGTTAGAATTCAAAAATGTTAAACCTCGAATGTTAACCCCGAAACTAAACTCTTCGTGTGTGTGTGTGTGGCAAAGTCCAAAACTCCCAGTTCCGGAATGGTTCTTAAAGTTCAGTTCCGCAAGCCATAAGGTGAAACATGAGCAAGGGCTTCTTCAACAACCACCGTTGTCTGAAGATAAGACGTAGACGTAGAGAAACATAGAGAGAGTAAATACGAAATCCAAATGTTCCACAATGGAACCCAAACTACACTTCAGTGTTTACTCGGTAGTGACTTCCTCACCCCGAAAAGCATCCTAACCGTGGTCGTCCACACACAAATACCTGTTTCCTTCTACAGGTCAGCAACAAAGTGAACTCCACCGGATTACTTCCAACTTCCATACATGGATTTCAGTAGCAAACACAGTTATTGTTTCTCATCCATCGATAGAGAAAACAAGCAGGCTGGTGTCTCTCTCCCTTCTCTCTCTCTCTCTCTTCTTCTGACTTCTTCAACAACGTCATTACGTCCTTTATCTTCTATTGACGTTCTTTATCTTCTATTGACTCCCTTCTCTCTCTCTCTCTCTTCTTCTGACTTCTTCAACAACGTCATTACGTCCTTTATCTTCTATTGACGTAAGCACGCCCCACACACACATACACACACACTCTCTATCTTAAAGGGACTTTCACTGAGTCCGTAACACAACACACACAAAATGCTGGAGGAACTCATCAAGTTAGGCGCCATCTATGGAGGGAAATAAACAGTCGACGTTTTGGGTCGAGACCTCTTGCAGCCCTCAGCCGCATCTCCATTCACCGCATATCTGCCCTCACTCCATCCCCACCATCTGACCTGACAGGGACAGGGTTACCCTTGTCCTCACTTACCACCTCACGAGCCTTCGCATCCAACACATTATGATAAGATAAGATAAGATTTCTTTATTAGTCACATGTACATCGAAACACACAATGAAATGCATCTTCTGGGTAGAGTGTTCTTGAGCAGCCTGCAAGTGTTGGGCCAGACAGCAGAGACTGCCCACGACTCCTAATCTGTATGTCTTTGGAATGTGGGAAGAAACCTGTGCACCCGGAGGAAACCCACGCAGTAACGGGGAGAACGTAGAATCTTCTTTCAGACAGTGGCCGGAATTGAACCCGGGTCGCTGGCGCTGTAATAGCGTTACGCTAACCGATACACTACTATGTATTCTCTGCAGCTTCCGCCGCCTCCAACTGGATCCCATCACCAGACACATCTTCCCCTCCCTTCGGTCTCCACTTTCTACAGAGTTCGCTCTTTCCCCGACTTCCTTGTCCACTCGACCCTCCCCACTGATGAGCTTCCGGCACGGATCTCTGCAACCTTCCAACGTGCTACACCTGCCCCTTAGGCAGGAAAAGTCACCTAATGCTTGAAAAGAAAAATTCCATGAAAAAAATCAGGTGATATTGCTTGAGATTTTGTCGATGGCATATGAATCTGCATTAGAATTGCATATTTGATCTTTACTGTCATCAATCAGAACATAAATTGAATCCAACTCACAGGCCTGCACCCATGCACTGGCTGCACCATGCATCCCTTTTGCAGGCCTCGCTTGAGAAAAATCGCACCGATCCCAGCTGGAAATTTGCAGTTGAAAATACAAACGTATGTGCTGGAAGTCTCTTTCTACATCTACAGACATTGCCTAGCCTGCTGAAAGATTTACAGATCACCAGTTACGGTTGGTAACGGCTGCACAGTAAGTTGAGATGATTCCGTAAGATAATCACTCATAAACAGTGTGTGTGTGTGTTTCTGTGCCAGCGCTTGTATGAGAAAGGCAGACATGTGGTGAACGAAGGAAGCAAAGCCAAAATTTGTCCTTATATAAGTAATGAAAGACGCCGTTCTTCCTTCAAAATAAGCAAAATACTGAGTCTGTTCAGTCCAGCTGCCTCGAAGTTCTGAGCTTTGTGGCAGACATGGTAACGTACTTGCTTTTCTGGAAGTGCCTATATTTGTACTTTCCTGAACACGGATGTCCGGGTTGTGAGTGTGTCGCAAATATCCAGGAGCTCCAATGTCCTGGAGCTCATGAAGGAGTCATCTGGATACAGCGGAGGATTCAGAAGGTTGTTCAATAGATACTGTTTCAGTGGGGTATACAGAGGCTCGCACTGTAGGTTGAGCCACTCGCTTCACACTCAAGCAGGTGTTTGCGGTGAAAAACCGCGAGACTTTCCAAATGTTAAGCAAAGAAATTAAAACTAAATGTTAACGATCTCTGAATTGCACCCAGCATCCTACGTTGATAATTGTAGGGCTACGGTCATCGGGTGATAGGAATTGTTGAATAACATGGGGTTATGCGTGACTGGACAAATGTTGTCGTGATCTGCACCTGGTGTGGAAAAACCCATTGGTGATCTGAATTAAATATTTCTCATCTTTATTCACTGAGGAAAATGCTATTGCAGCTGGCGAGTTCACTAAGGGCAACCGTGAGATTCTACACCATAGTGGCATTAGAAAAGAGGGACACGTTAAATGTCTCAGTGGACTTAATGTTAGATACATTCCCAGAGCCTAAAGAGGTGCATTCGAGGCTGCGATGGGATGAAAGGGGTGAGATTTCTGAGCCTTAACGCATAGTTTTAATTCTTTGTTGGCCGCGAGAGTTGTACCAGATGAGGTCAGTATACCGATTATCTTATTTCAAAATGTCAGAAGGGAGAAGTCGTAAGCTCCAACCTGTGAGTCTAACGTCAGTAGTGGGGAAGCAACTGGTAAAAGCCACGATGGACTCGACTAATTTATGGTTGGAAACGCAGAGATTTATCAAAGACAGCATGTTTTTACTTGGAAAATAAAACGGTACAGCACATTAACAGGTCCTATGGCCCACCCCTCAATGCCTTTGATGACCATGATGCAAAATTAAACTAATCTTATAAACACACGGCCGGTATTGGTTTATTCTCCGCGTGTTCCTGTGCTTGTCTAAATGCTTCTTAAACATTGCTATCATTGCTGCCTCTGCAAACTCCCCGGGAACTGCATCCAGGTACCTTGTATTCTATGTGTAAAAACATCTTATTTTGCAAATCTCCTTTCTACGTTTTACTTCTCAGTTTAAAACTATGTCCTCCAGTACCTGATATTTCCACTCTGGGAAAAGACACTGATATCTGCCCTATCCATATCACATAATTTATAAAAAAGTTCTATCAGGTCGCCACTCAGCTCCCAACGCTCCAGAGAAAACAATTCAAGTTTCTCCAAACTCTCCTGATAGCGAATACACTCCAATGCAGGCAACATCCTGATGAACATCTTCTGTTCCTCACCAAAGCCTCCACATCCTTCCTGTGGTATGAGGACGGAGCGGACACAATATTCCAAATGTAGCCTAACCAAACTTCTGTACAGCTGCAGCATGACTTACCAACGTTATACTCAGTGCCCCGACAGATGAAAGCAAGCAATTTTTACGCCTTCTTTATGACACTTTCCATTTGTTTTGCCACTTTCAGGAAGCTATGCACATGCAATCCAATGTCCCTTCGTACACCAATGTTCCAAAGGTCCTTCCATTTACGAAATACTTTCCTCTTGCACTTGAATTCACAAAATACAACACCTCACACTTGTCCGAATTAAACTTCACCTGCTATTCCTCTGCCCAAATTTCCAACTGATCTGTAGTTTGCTTATCCTTTGACAACTTTCCTCACTATCCACAACTCCGCCAATTTTCGTGTTATAGGAAAACTTACCAATCAGACAAACTACATCTGTTTGTTATAAAACTAATGACTTGGATGACTGCATCTTGTCTGTATAATTTGACTAATTTTATACTGAGAGGTAACATACTTTGTTAATGAAGGTAGTGAGTTGATATCATCTGCAATGATCAGTTAAGCCTTTCACAAGACTACATATTGAATACTGGTCCAAAATCTTGGAGGTCAGAAGATCCAAGACACTTTGTCAAATTCGATCCAAAATTTGCACAGCGATAGAAAGCTAAGGCTAATATTGGAGCATTGTTTTTGTGATTGGAAGTCTATGAGAAGTTGTTTCACCACAGGAACCATTACCAAGACTCTCACTATTTGTCATAAATAACCATTTTGTTATGGATACACCATTAGTAAGTTTGCAAATAAAATGAAAATTAATGGCTTTGTGGGTAGTGAGGGAGATAATTTGAGGTTACAGGCGAATGTTGATCAGCGAGTATAATGGGCACAGCTTTGGTAGATGCTATTATTCCCGATATATGTGAGGTTATGCCTTTAAGTGGAATATTAAAGGAAGCATGCAGAAGAAATGGTTGAGCCCCGATGTGTACGAGAACAGAGAAACTGAGTGAAAAGTCCAACAATCATTGACAGTGGCGTCACGTGAAGACAAGGCGCTGAAGAAGGCGTAGATGATAAGAGACTTTTCAACAAAAGCAAAGTTCATCAGGGCAGGGAGGCTATTTTCAGCATTAGAAAACATTTGTTCGGCCACAGATGGAGCACTGTGTGCATGTCTGGTCATCACAGTTTTGAAAGGATATGAATGCATTGGACAGAGTCATCAGCGATAAGCGCTACACTTGGGTATAGGACTGGCCAGGGATGAACAAAATTATGAGGGACATAGAAAGTTTAGATAGGAGGAAACATTCTCCAATGATATTGTGGCAAAAACCATGGAATTTAAATTTACGTTGATAGTAAATCAGAGGAGCAATTTTTTCATTGGGAGGATGTTTTATATCTGGGACTCACTGCCTGAGCAGCTGGAGAAGGTAGGTCCTCTCACAATATTTCACGGATTAGCACTTGAATTGTGAATGCATTGAAGGTTACGGACTAAGTGCTTGCATGTAGAATTTACGCGCATGGGCGGTATGGTCATGATGTTCTGAAGGGCCTGTTTCTGTGTTGTGTGAGTCCAGGTCCAAAGATAGAATCCGCTTTGTTTGAATTACCTGGACACATAAGAGAGTTTTACGTCACTGGGTTGACACTGCTGTGCATCAAATACGAGAAATACAAGGCAGCAGAAATTGTTTAAGAAACTTACAAATGCTGTATGAGCTGGAGTGCAGGAATCAGGCGGCACTTTGTTTTCCATAACGTAGTCCAGACGGTTCAAGAAGGAGGACGAGAAATGCTGGAAAAGTGTAACAGGTTTTGCTTTAACGAGGCACTAAAATGGGCAAGGGGGAGCCAGTTTCATTTGGGCAAATTTATAAATACGGTGACCACAATACTATGAGGAATTGATAGTTGTGTGAACAGAACAGAAGGCATAGACATCCGGAGAAATGAAGCACATGGTGGAAGCTAGTGGCTGTTCGGACAGTATGCTGAATGTGAAATGTTCAGAGGAAAACGTCATTAAGTTGAACATCAGTGGTGATGCTCAGATGAATAGTTAAGTTTCTAAAGCAAATGGGAATCCATACATCCTTCCGTAGCAAAAACATATTTAATGAGCTAAACAGAGTGAAGAACAAATGGGTAACAGATTCTCCTGATTATATTAAATCGGATTCACAAGACTTTTCAATATAAATCCTGTGTCAAAATGACGATCATTGATGTGAACGGATTTACTTAACACTGTATTACGTTCTGCCCTGCTGAGTAATTCTGACTACATCTGCAGAAGGACTTTTGTATCAGCAGTAACGAAATTGAACCTTTTCTGCCCAATTCCATCATGGTTGCTCAGTTTGCATTAAGCATGAACGGATCGGAGCATTTTGAGGTCGACGGTCATCAGAGGCAACCTCAGCATCACTTCACCCCCCCCCCCCATCCCCATTCAAAGATGCTTCTTGCAATTTTTTTGCCTAAAATGGAAACAATGTTTGCCATTGGTGTCTCGATTTGGGTAATCACCAGTAAAACTTTCAGGGCTCACTGCCAGATACTTAAGCGTATTCATCCGGTGATTTCATAGAACCGCGCTCTGTTGAATCCAGCAGCACGCCTAATTACACTTTCTCCAAAGACCTTTCGATCAAATCCTTCTTCGTCCATGCGCAAGAAAGTGAAATGCAGCGTCTGTGGATACTCGTGTTGCTCCTGCAAATTCCAGGCTGTAAGTACCTCAATTTTCCGGTTTCCTCGAACTGGACATAATTCTGACTTTTAAATTCTCTGAATAATGCTCTTTTGGAACGTTTCTTCTACAGGTTGGTTAGAACACAGCTGAAGTGTTTCTGATCTTCTCCATGGAAAGATTGTAACTGTACTGGGGAGTATGCAGAGATGATTCATCAGGATGGAGCTTTTGTAGGTGTACAGGGAGGAAGGATAGGTCAGATTTTTTGAGGTGGTTAAGGCTCAGGAGTGACCTGACCGAGAAGTACAAAGTTATCAGGGTGCATGGATAGGGCAGATGTGAGAAACGTCTGCCATTTGCGAAGGTCTTTGAAAGGACGGCTTAGGTTTGAGGGAAGGTGTAACTGATTTAGTCGGGATTTGTGGAAGATATTCCCAGACGATGATTGAAAGCAGGAGCTCAGAGCTTGAAGGAATATTTATACCAGCACTTGAATCGCCATGTTACAGAAGGTCATCAGCTGAGTGTTGGGAAATTGGATTAATGCAGACAGGTCATTGATGGCTAGCAGAGATACGATGGGCCGGATTGCTGTCACATGACTCTGTAAATCTCGGAATAAATCATATGAAATCCATTGGGATTTACCGGGCGGTTTTTAAATTATGTTTGGTCAGTCGCTCTGGTGTCAATGAGCATAAATTCATTGCTACGCATTGTTCCGAAAACAATAGCAGTAGATATTCATGGAACGGTGTCATTACCCGTTCTTCATTCTGTGCTTTGATCCTGAATGGTACACCATATACCTGTCAGCAGAGAGGGGTTAAGGCTGATATTTACTCAAATGTAGCAAAGACAATGCCGTTTTTAAACCTGGGCCGAATTCAGAAGATTGTACTGCTCTTTGATTGGCAACGTTTGTTCATAATGTACTAAAATTGGTTGATGTTCCATCATAGAAGTTAGTTTGCAATTTTGCTCCACGATGAATCGCATACATCTACTTTCCGGTCAATTTGAAAGAATTAGATCAAAACAATGGATGCAGTTTCCTAATTACATAGACTAACTTTCAAGCAAATGGAACAAGGATATAATAGACACAGAGGTAAATATCCGAGGAATTATTTCTCTGGGAAGTGACCATCGGGATATTTCTTCAGATTCTCGGCAGATAATCTAATCGCCAGTTAGAAATCTAATTTGTTTTCCTGATTTGTTTCCGAGCTTGATAAATAGGAAGCTGAAAACCCATGTAAATTGACCCCGCATCAAATGGGACCTTAACGTGTCAAGAGTAAAAAGTCAGTTGTTCCATGTTTTTCTCGTTTCATAGATTGTGGATATACACTCTGAAGAGTGAGATGGTTTTACCAACTTGATCAGAAACATACCATTCCTCTGAGAATGATTCCTTGTTTCACGCCTTTGCGAATTTATGCTAGGTTCAGTTTACCATGACTTGCGGACGAAAATTGTGGGGGTCGTAAATTAATGAGTATTGGAACGTTTAAGGAATCGCCACTTGTTTTAGTGTCCTTCCAATCTGAACGTTATTCTCAAAGAATGTTTTCCGTTTGCATAGCGTCAAATTGATGTATTTCCCCGTAAACAACGCGCTTCTGCACCCCCTTTGACGAAATTATGTGACCTCTTTTCAAACTGATGTTGCTCAAATTTTCTGTACTTAACTTCCATAATGTGAAACGCCTCTGGAGGTTTTACATCGGATATTTTCCAGAAATGATTTGCAAATCGGGTAGTGAGTGCGGAGGTCGCGATGAAGCAAAGGATCCATCAATCCAGTGACACCTGTTTTGGTGCTCTCCTCTAAGTTCCATCTGGTCATGGTTTGATGACCTTTTCTATTTTATTTCTCTTGATGAAATTTATTAAAGCATGCCCTTGACCATGATATAGATGACAACAAAATAGATTAAATTGCATTTGTTTATTTCCTTTGGCAAATAAAACTAAACAAGACGCTGGAGGAACTCATTGTTTCAGGCAGCTTCTGACCCGCTGAATTCTTCCAGCATCTTGTTCTTCCCTCGTATTATGGCATCTGCAGTCTCTTATGTCTCCATATTGTTTATACCCTCTCCAGTGTAGCGTCTTTGAACGTATTTGGAATGTTTCGTAAAGTTGGCATAATAACGCAAATTACCGCAATCGTCCATATCTACCCTGAATATAAGCGACAATGTGGGTTTCAAAACAGCCAAAGGATTCCTTCACCATCTTTAGCACGGGTTGCAAACTGAAAACCCACTTCACCGATTGTCGGTTCTCCAAATGAACGCAAATCCTGTCTCTTCAACAGAGTTTCCAAAGTCAAATTGAAAACACAATCGCCCTCAATATTATTGATGGCAGCAACCGCTTCCCGCTGGAAACCTGTGCGTTTCATTCACAAGCAAAACAGCACAGATGATAGACTTCTGAAATAACAAGAGAATATGCTGGAAATATTCCGCTGCATCTGTGGAGAGAGACACAGAGTGACTCTTCATGAATGCGATCGTTCCATTCCACTGTTTTCCTGCGTATTTCATTTCTCATTTCCAGAGCTTACTTTGGGAATGACATTTCGGTACAATATTAAAGAAAGATCTCCCTCTTAAGTCAGAATATTTCCATTCAAAAGTGCTTTGCATTGGGCTCAATACTGATGAGTCAGTTGAAGTTTATTTCTTAGGGTTCCCAGAAAGGTACCGCAAGATGCTCTTTAGGGTCTGGTGGGAAATCTGTACTCGATGAAGACATATTCGCACAACTGCCGAAGAAACGAATCGATTATTTTTAGTATTCATTCAAGGGAAGTGGGCTTCGCATGGTGACCAAGCATTTAATTTCCCATCCCCTGTTGTTCTCGAGAAGGTAGTGATGAGCTGCCTTCTTGAATCGCTGCGGTCCTTCAGGTATGTGTAGACCCGCAATGCTGTTTGCGAGAGGCCAAGTTTTGACCCAGCGACGTGAAGGGTACGGCGATATGTTTCCAAATCAGAATGGTGGGTGGTTGGTGGGCAACTTCCAGGTGCTGGTGTTCCCGTGCCTCTGCTGCTTCTTTGAGGATGACAGTGAATTTGGGGACAGAGAAATTGCAGAAGTATCATGTGGAAACATTCAGAACAAGAGAAAGATAAAACTAATACTGTGGTAAAGTAGGAAAGAAACAGACTACAAACATAATTTCTGCAGGGATTTTGTGGGGAGACATTAACTGCATAGAGAAAGGATTGCGGGCATTAACGAATGGAGATTTGAAATATTTGATTTTTGTGGATAGTGAAACAGTGATTAAAGTGAATTGCGCGGACTTCTTTGCGACTATCCAGTTTTTTTAAATCATTTTGAGACACTAAAATGATGAATGAGTTTAAGACGCGGACGTTTCAAAATAACCTTCTTTTCTTATGAGTATTATTTAAAAACCATCAGGATTGTTTCAATAAGAGGAAAAAATCGGTTGCAGAATTTGAATTTCATCCACAGAAAAACATTGAAATTAAACTTACTTTGCCAGTGTAAGGCTGCGGCTAAATACTCTCAAGAACATTTTGTACAGCTGGGACTAAATAATATTAATCTTTTGGAGGGCACAAAAAGGCACAAAATATCACTGAGTAACAGACTCTAATTGGTGAACTTGTGAATGCGATTTTGTCATCAATATGATGGATAACTAGGAGGGAGAAAATCCGCGCCCAATCTTCATCAATCGTTTTAATATGTAAAATAATATATCATAATTTTATCGGTACTGTAATGTGTGTGTGTGTGTGTGTGTGTGTGTGTGTGTGTGTGTGTGTGTGTGTGTGTGTGTGTGTGTGTGTGTGTGTGTGTGTGTGTGTGCTGGTGCAATATCAGCCCCGGGAACTCTCAGGAGGAGAGTCGACTGCATGGAGAGAGAAACAGAGCATATTTTCTGTTTTCAAATATTTTCCAAACGGAGCAGCTCTCCATCTGAAATGTTAATCATTGTTTTCTGCACTTTGGACGTCTGAGCTGCTGACGTTGTACCCAGCATATTTTGTTTGTTACTTCAGCTTTACAGCATCTGTACTTTTTTAGTTGTTGTTCCATATATTTTACCCCATTTCATAAAGATGAAGGCGATACAGTAAATGCTATCATATTTCGGAAACCACCCTTCGTGTTGATATGTTCAAATTAATATTTAAAGTAAGACACTCCCAGTATATTTTTATGAAAGTCAATCAATAAAATTTGCAAAGGAGACCAGAAGACTCAAGTTTGCTAAGGCGGGTGTCTCAAGAAATTCATCCACTGAATGGAATCTCTGAATAAATCACCGGAACAGTTACGAAGTCTGAGAGTTTGTCTTTCGCTTACATGGTGAGATTTTTGCTGATCCACGTGAAATGAGCTTCATTCGCAGTTAAATACCTGGAAACTATGCGAGTTTCGTAATCCTTAGCCTAAAATTCCTTTGAATAGCCAAGGACCCAGCACATAAACTTTGCTGACCGCAGACAGTTCATTTTGACGGGTTCGTTCCATGTTCTGACAAACCGACCACTGTATTTTGAGGACAGTGTAGAGACATGACATGATTGTGCAAATTTAGTTTGAGCTTGTTTACGCATAATCGTGTTCATGTTCAATTATAACACAAATTACTAACGGCTATTATTAGAACCTCTATTACTAGCTGTAATAGCATACCGACTTTCCAAGCTGCACCTTCCACTCCTTTTTACTGGGATTCTGACGAGTAATCCAGCTCAATATTTCTCTGCCCGATCACACATTGTCTCCACCAAAAGCTTTCTCATATATGATGCCTTCTCCCAAGGCAGTGGTGTATCTTCCATAAGCAGATGCGTCAGCTTGCCCGTTCCTTGCAGAACCTGGTGAATATTTAAAATCTACTCAGCATCTGTGTTTCGGCCATGGGTTAATGCAGCATTGGATGTCGTTTATTATTGGTGTCGCAGACACCTGGATATATAAAATAAGTTGAAGGTGCAAATGAGTTCGACCTCGAAGTTTGACTATTAACTTATCAGATGTAGAACCATGAGTAACCTTGGAATCTTTGTCATTATTAGACCAGTCTTTGTATTCCAGGGCAAATGTGAAAATATTTTGCTCTTCTCACTAGGAGGTGCTATTTTATACACTTTATCCCACCACATAGCAAGGTTCAGTCACGTGGCATCTACGGTGAGTTTGAAAATTAGATCCAAAATATTCTTGGCCATATAAGACAAAGGGAACTGCAAGAATTTTTTTTAACTGACTGGAGTCCTTGACCAGCCGTATTTTACGAGGATCAGTGTTGGGAACTCAATTGGCTGCAACATATGCTCGTGATATGAATTAAAATGCACGTGGTCCGATAAGCAAGTGGTCCCATAAGCGTACGTACGCGTAGCGATGCAATTTGTCATAGGGATATGGGTCGAGTCCAAGCAGATGTGAGTATCATGTGTGGCGCAGACTTCGCGTGCTGGAGGACCAGTTCCTGTTCTGTATTGTTCTGTGATGTATGTTGCACAGCTGAAGTCTTAGGCTAAAGTGTGGAGTGGGGAAAATGTTGGAAATTATATTGGAGGGTACAAAGCCCAGTGGGACACCGCCGTGATTGGTGCTTGGAAGCCGACTATTCGCAATCTGTATCCACAAATTGACTGAGGAAAGTAAATTCAATGATTTTATTTCTGTAGATGACACAGAACCAGGTAGTTTTATCAATTAAGTGTGGATGATGGTGGATTTATTGTGATTGATAATAAAATGAGCATGAGAAACATGAATATAATACGGGAAGTATTCCGAAGATGGAAATGTGGAATAGTTCAAATCTGATAACAATTTTGGAAATATTAATGTTAAAGTGGACAGTGCTGTACTCTTACACAAGTCCATGGAGGCGAATATTATGGTGCAGCAAACAATAAGGAAGGTAAATGCTGACTGGCGTTCATTTCTGGAGGATTTGTTCAAGAGTAAAAATGTCCTCCAGCCTTGGTGCATCGAGAGTGTTGCGCACCCGTTTGGTGTCCTTACTTCAGAAAGGGCATATTTTCCATCGAGAGAAAGGAACAAAATAACACAAAAATCGTTCCTAGCACTTGGGGTTTGCGAGTAAGGGATTGTGTTGTCTTTACCTGTATTCCCCAGAGTTTCGAAGAATTCAAGGTGCAGTCATTGTGATAGCGCTATACGGGACAAAGAACAGGCTCAATTAGCCTACCTGACCTGGTACCATGAAATTGATAAATAATCCTAAAAATAATCTTAAATCTGAATGCTAGGACGGTGTTTCCTTTGGGTGAGAAGTCACGGTCTCGGAATATGGCAGCACAGTGGTACATCACAACGGTACTGAAGCAGGCGCTGCTGTACCACAGCTCCAGCTACCGGGTTCAATCCTGACCTCTGGTATTGGTATTAGTTTTGGTTTATTATTGTCACGTACCGAGGTACAGTGAAAAGCTTGTCTTACAAACCGATCGTATAGGTCAAATCATTACACGGTGCAGTTACATCGAGTTAGTACAGAGGGCATTGAAGTAGTACAGGTAAAAAAGAATAATAGTACAGAGTAAAGTGTCACAGCTACAGAGAAAGTACGGTTCAATAAGGTGCACGGTCACAACAAGGTAGATCGTGAGGTCATAGTCCATCTCATTGTATAAGGGAAACGTTCAATAGTCTTATCACAGTGGGGTAGAAGCTGTCCTTAAGTCTTGTGGTACGTGCCCTCAGGCATCTGTATCTTCTACCCGATGGAAGAGGAGAGAAGAGGGAATGTCCTAGGTGGGTGGGGTCTTTGATTATGCTGGCTGCTACACCAAGACAACGAGAGGTAAAGACAGGGTCGAAGGAGGGGAATCTGGTGTCCGTGATGCCCTGAGCTGTGTCTACAACTCTCTGCAGCTTCTTGCAGTCTTGGGTAGAGCAGTTGCTGTACCAAGCAGTGATACATCCAGATAGGATGCTTCCTATGGTGCATCTGTAAAAGTTGGTGAGAGTCAAAGGGAACAAACCAAATTTCTTTAGTCTCCTGAGGAATTAGAGGCACTGGTGAGCTTTCTTGGCTGTGGCATCTACGTGATTCGACCAGGACAGGCTGTTGATGATGTTTACTCCCAGGAACTTGAAGCTCTCAACCCTCTCGACCTCAGCACCATTGATGTAGACAGGTGCATGTACACTGTCCCCTTTCCTGAAGTCAATGACCAGCTCTTTAGTTTTGTTGACATTGAGAGAAAGGGGTGTTATGAGAGTGGAGTATGCACGTTTGCCCTGTGACTGCGTGGTTTTCTCCCGCGTCCTGTTATTACGCCCACATCACAAAGACGTGCTGGTTGCGAGGTGAAATCCTGTAAATTGCCAACGTTGGATTCAGTTGGTATGAGAATCGTATTGGGCTTTTGTGAGTATTCGGGGGATGGAATTGATACGTTTGCTTTGAGAGCTGGGATATCCGAGAATGGTATCCGAGAACATTGCGAGAGATATCAAACGAGAATATGGAAAGAAAAGAACATTTATACTTTTGATGCCAGAAATTGATGCCAGTGTTTGGTACTTTTCATAACGCATTTTGTAGAGATTGATTATTCTTGTCACTATCAAAAATACACCATGCAGGGTGAGAGGGGATTGGTACTCACTGTAAGTGGAGGTAGTTGACTCGAATGGAACTGACAGTAATGACGATTTTGTCTATTTTAATGGCTGCTGAAGTCAATATTTTACAGCAGCCACTAACGCAATGACCCTGGCATAACATGTCCCTCTTCATTTCTCCCCGTAAGGGACACTCCATTGTTTTCGTCTTTTGCTGTTTAGTTATTGGAAATGCGGTCTTTATTGCAGGTGCATTTACATTCTTATTAATGGAGCTGTGGGCGCACGTGGAAATGAATTTATTCAGTGTGATTCCAACCATCTCATGACCTCGAAAAATTCAATGTTTAAGAATCAATTGCAGCGCAATATGGGCAAGAGGCAGGCAAATTATGTTGTTTTCGATTTCGTCTTTCACACGTAGTCATAGAGTATTCAATAGGAGAAGAGACGGTATTTGAAAACTATAATATAGCAAGAAGTAACAAACGAGTGTAAAACGAATTTTTAATAATCAATTCTGTGTCTAATTTAAGTATAAGTTAAGCACTTTTTAAAGAGTAAGAATATCATTTGGTTTCACGTTCCATAATCCAACTTTGTCTTGTTTTCTTTAAGATTTCGGAGAAGTGAGACTGGTGGGACCAGAAGAACCTTGTCACGGAGATTTACAGATTAAATACGGAGGTCACTGGATGTCTGTCTGCAGCAGTCAGTGGAACGCACTCTATGGAGAAATGCTCTGCAGAGAGACAGGATGCGGGTCTTACGACATATTAGTATTCAAACCTCTCTCACTCGGAGACGGACCCGTTTTGTTGAATAAGTTTCAGTGCAATGGAACTGAGACTTCATTGTCGGAGTGTTCGTTCACTGTTTCGAACCAGGAGGACTGCGAATCTGGGGCGATCGTGAAAATCTTTTGCAAAGGTATTTGCACTATGCAATTTAGTTAAATATTATCGTGACTTTGATCGTTTGCTTTGAAGCCATCCAGGTCATTTTGTATCTTTGTCACCAGCTTACTTTCTTAGATCGTCTCTGCAGTCATGGGACAAACCCAGCCGAAGTCTTGTACATGAAGGAGGCAGAGTGAGCGATAGCTGTCGCTGCATATTTCTTAGCAAACATAAAGGCCTGCTAGAAATGGCTTCCGGGATAGAACTCTGTTTTTTATTGGAATGCTGTTGCGCTTAGATTTTGTTTTCCGCCTGTTGCTTCCTGGTTGGCGTTGCGATTTCGGCCAATGTCTCCAAGATCTTTCAGATGTAGCATCTGAAGAAATGGCAAAGTTAGGGTTCAATCTACTGGATGCGGCCCGCTCGAATTCTCTGTCCATGTTCCCCTCGCCGCCCCAGAGTAACCTCATCAGCATTCGGTTGCGTATCCCGTGTGGCATCAGAATGAGGACATAGATTTGTCGTGCCTCAGGCCTCTCACCCTTGGCCACGTCAGCGTTCCGGTGATGGAGGGAGCGACATAGAACGATCTGATCCATGAGGTCAGATGTGTAGTCATCTGACTCCTAGGTTATCTTTTATGTCCGCGTTTCAATGCAGGGACAAAGAAATCAGTGGAATTATTTTTCAGCTATGAGAAGAAATCGTATTCCCCACAGATCCACTGGCAAGTCGTGAGCACAATCCGATCCAGTCTGTGCGGTCAATATCGAAGAAATGTCATTTAGGGTCAAAGGTTAATCCATTTTTCTTGATATTCAATCCATTTTTTTTCAATGTTAACAACTTGATTTGAGAACCTTTCCTCATATTTGTTTCTCCCCTTTCCTATCATTTAATTTTCTCCATGAGTTTGATAATTTGATTTTTTCTCATTATCAGAATGATTGTTAATAAATGTACTGTTGTAAAAGTTCGACCTTCTTTGAAATACAACTCATCAAATGTTAATCTGGACACGAACTTAAATTCCCCACCTTCCTTTTTGAAAATTTTATCATATGCCGAAACGAAAAGGTCTGGTATTTGATCACTTGCACAGGAGAAATGTTTCCTGTCTTAACCTAGAAGTAGTATTGCATTGGCTTCCTCCTGAAGTTCAGCTACTTGAAGACAGCATACTGGAATAATATGCACTACGTACAGAAGGTAATCAGCCACCTTCTGCTTCTCATGTACTGTCAGTGTACTATTTCCGTGCACCTAGATCCACAAGGCCCATTGATATCCAGAAGGACACAGAGGCAGGGCGTTTTAAGGGAGCATATCTCTGAAACCCACAGGAAGATATAGAATTTGGTGAATGTGTTGACACATTGAGGGAGTGCAGCTTCCTGTGTTATTTCGATTTCTTGGAAATTTCATTTTTTTTCTGTTCATAACTCCCAATGCTGTTTGTTTGGACTTTGTTTACAGTCATTTCTTTGAATGTTAATTAAACCCGCTGACTGAGCTGTTTACATTGGTGATAGATTGAGATAATTATTTTCTCTTGATAGCGCCAAATACTTCAGTCCGCTAGATGAGTTTCTTGTATAAAGTTCCCGATTCCTGTTTCAGTTTTGCCGTATTTGAAGAGCAATGTATCGATGCTTTTATTTCTTACACAACAGTTGCACAGCGGATGGAACTGTCGGATGGAGGCAGCCCTTGTGCTGGGAGAGTGGAGGCCAGCAATTCCTTACGTTATTTGCTCATTGTCTGTGGTCGTAATTGGGATATGAATGAAGCTCAAGTTGTGTGCAACTACCTTGGCTGTGGTGACGCTATATCTGCATCCGGAAATTCACAGTTCGGAGTTGGAGAATGGCCCATGCTGCAAGTTGAAGTGCGTTGCAATGGAACCGAGAATGACCCCTGGAGATGTGAAAGGAGAGCCTTGGCTCACACTAACTGTTCTAAGGAAAATGAAGCATCCGGAGTTGTTTGTTCAGGTAATTTCCTGTTTGTGATATTTTAGACGATGTTGAAATCTGGCGGCAAAGCCACCCAAAACACTGAAGGATATAACTAGACAAGAACTAACCATTTTAAATTAGCACACACTATTCGGATCAGTATGATGAGTGACATCTTTATGTGAACATTCTATTGTTCGCGTAATCAAACAGATCTCTCTTTGTACACATTTCTTTTATTTAACTGCGAATATAAAAACATGGGAAGATGAAGTAGAGGAAAAGTACACATTTGTTCTAAGGACGTTAGGCAGACTGTCCATAGAACAGCGGGATTAACCTTGCAGTAAATGCGAAGAATGGAGGACAGTTACAGAATATAATTAATGCACAATTATCACCGTGGCAGTTAGTGTTTTGTGATCGCTGGGCAGGATGTTACCAGAATTTAATCAAACTACACTATTGGCAGTGGGAATATTTACGAAGGCATATACATCAAATATGGGGCACAGATGTTCCTTCATTCTGAGAGACATACATATTCGGAAAATACTGCAGGAATTTATTGATGTTCATGGTTTTAAACATTTTATTTCTGGACATCTTGATAAGACGTGAACCAGTGCAAGGTATGCTGTAAAGAAACACGCATAAATCCCTCAACCCGAAGTTAATGAAGAACAGGATCTTAGAAATGTTACAGATTCATTTACACGCAGGGACTCTAATAGTTCTTTGAACGCTAAATAATCATCTAGTTTAATGACTTAAGGAATCACACTGCCAATATATTGATACATGAATAGTACCTATGCATCCAGTTTAAGTAGCCAGTTCAGAGAATACAAAATGAACTAAATTCGTGGTAATTATATCTTACCATGAACAGATATACTCCCTCACTTTGATAGCCACTTCCGTGCATTGTGTTGTCAAAATTTGAATCGAATTTGATTATTTATTTCGGTGAATTTACTTCATTTCCAAGAGATACATGTGCACACCGATCAAATGATCTGACGATCTCTCACAATTCGATTATATCTTTGTGAATGATTAAATACGTTCATTAATATAGATGTGCACAGAGATTACAGCAGTTATTTAATAGATTAGAGTCATTTGTACAGCAAGGAATACAAAACTGTAAATGACAACAAATTTATCTTGTAATATTATTCTGTTATATTCAGTGTGGTTGAAGGAAGTCTGGTGGTGTGTTAACATGATATCGTAGAAACGCCCCACATTGTCTTCTTGTCGCTGCAGATTTCATTTAAAAGAAACAGTAAAATGCAGAGGGCAAAATAGAAGAAATCCCAAGAATATTTAGGAAAGCAATTTGGTCTGTGGAAAGATGCTAAAAAGAGAACCGTTTTAAAGAAGTGTAAAATTAACTAATCATTGGTGCATGGCAAAAACCCATGTCCAGCATGATTGAACTCGACAGACATTTTCAGTTGAAAAACATTATTTATTCTCGTTTGCAACGATTCCCTTGAACCTCAGCACTTTCTCTTGAAAATCTTTCATCTTCTTCCAATATACCACAGGACACAGAAAGCCCAGACTGGTTGGCGGATCGGACGGATGCTGGGGGAGATTGGAAATACAGTATGGAGATACCTGGGGCATTGTGTGTGATTCCCATTGGGATTTGCACGACTCTCGCGTGGTGTGTAGATCGTTGAAATGTGGGGACGTGATAACAGTAATCGGAGGGGCATATTTTGGAGAGGGCAGTGGTCCCATGTGGCAGGATTCCTATGAATGTCGAGGCAATGAGACCACTCTCTGGGATTGCGCTACTACATCAAGAAATCAACACAACTGCACGCATAGAAGTGCTGTAAGCGTCATTTGTTCGGGTGAGTGCTTCATTTGTTTTTACAGCTGGATTCAGATAGCAGAGAGAACCGATAACAAAAATTCTAAACAATGTATTAGTTGCGACACCTTTGGTCGTTAATTGCTAACTCTTGTACAGAAGGATAAGTATACATCTAAAGAGGCAGACTACATAAACATTGTGTCGTGGGGACTGAAAAGGAAGCTGCAATAGTCTATTCCTATCGCATTGGTTTATTATTCTGCTCGGCAGAGACATTTGAATCTTTTAGTACCACACGGGTCTTGGTCAAACGCAATGGAATTCAAAGGAATCACATTGCTCAGAGACTATTCCCAACTATAACAACAGCTGTAAAAACCTGAGCTGACACCGAACCATATCCTTTACCGCCTTGGCCGTCTAATTTTCATCGATGAAGTCAAATTCCGCTGCTCTTCACACCCAAGCCTCAAAAAGACAGACGAGGTGTCCTTGCTTCTTCATTCAACGTGGAACAATACTCCCATCTCACACAATCACCATCCTTCACATGACTGCAATTATCTTCACATCAAACAGTATATTTTCAGATTTCCCTCTGGTCCTGTAATTGAAGATGGCTTCCAAACAAAGTATTATGGTGCCAAGCTGGCTTTCTTTTCTGTGTGATTTATGAAACATTCGTTAATTTATTTCTCTGCAGGCTTTCCCGCTTACATTTTAATGCACACTTATAGACTGCATTGGCATCTTTTCCTGCACTCAGCCTGTTACCTTCAGAACGTTATGAGTCACCAATGATTAGATCGCTTCTCACGGCATGCTCCCCTATGAGGAACGCAGATACAGCGTTCTTCTTTTTACCAACCTTGATCCTTCAACTGACAAGTCTCCAGCAAATGTAGTAGCCCATGCCTGCATACAGCATGACTTAGGTTTCGTTCAGGAATGGACTGATAATTAGCTGGCAACAATGTGACCACAAAATCGAGAGTCAATCATCATCTCCAACCAAACAAAATATAAGCTCCTGCGGCTGACATTCAATGGGGTTACCGTAAGAGATTATCCACTATTTAAACGCTGGTTCATCATCGACCAGAAATTCCGGTGGACAGAAATACTTTTGCTAAAGTGCAGGTGAAGGCTCGATATACTGCCTCATCTCCTAATACCCCAAGTTAAAGGCCAGGGAACTGATATCCCAAGGTACAAAGCAGACCACTGTTGGATTTGCTGGAACTCCTTTCTGGACGAATTGAGCTCCAACAAATCTCTGGGTACTCAACAGCATCCAGGCAAAGAAATCTACTTATTTGACACTCTGTGCACCATACTAAACTACAACGATAACAACTCTTAAACCCACGGCGTCTGCTAGAAAAATCAGATGGGGGATTGGTGCAATGAAATACAACAGGGTCTTGTTTCACCTCCAAATTGAACATTATGTCTCCTTCCAGAAAAAAAAACCAGTTGTTCTTCATTAGTTGGTGTAAATCTGGAAATTCCTGCCAGTTGCAGCAGGGAAGCACCTCCATCAGATGGACTGCAGAAATTCAAGAAGGCAACTCACTATCGCTTTGTTAAGGTCATTAATCAATGGCAAGTAAACTCCAGCTTTGCCAGAACCTATCAGATCCATCTAAAAAAGAATAAAGGGTGTCTCCAAAGAAAGAGACTTTCATTACGTGTAACTTATTCTCTGTTTACGACCTGCTGTCTTTCTGTGGGGAATTTTTAGATGCCAAATTACAGAACACTTCTGTTTTGTGAACAAAGTTGTCGCGAGATCACAGAATTCTGCGAATTGATTTCCCAGTTTTATTCCCGTTCTCATCTATATATTCTCTGCCTCCTTCGTTGTTGAACGAATGTCAACGTCGCCTGGAGGAACAGTATAATTTCAGCAGAGAAGATGCATTACAGCCTTACTGAGTTACGTGCAATTTCAGATGAATAAGCAAATTTCCTGCACTTTTGTTTCCGATTTCTGACATTCACTGTATCATTTTGTGACAATTTCAGGTCATTATCATCGCTCTCCATTTACAACTCATTCAGGAGGTTATTACGTTCTATTACTTGTTCGATGCATCCACAGTTTCCGATTATGTAGTATATTACTTCATACTTCAGCATGTGAGCAGCGCTGGCAATTTCTCGAATTATTATCAATTCCTTACTGCCATTGGGCAGGTGCTGTTAGCCACCTTCTCGTACCAGGGATGTCATTCCAATGAAGAGACTTCTGAAAAGCTGCTACGCAAGTTTTCAGAGTTTTGGCCTGACGTCGACGAAGGGACAATAATATATATCCAAGCAAGCATGGCAGCGTATTTTGCGGGGAACCGGTGATCGTGTTCCTTACCTTTGTTGCGCTAGTTATTTGTGATGGTTGTGTTTGCGGGTTTGGAATGACCAAGCAGGAAATTGCAGTGCCGTTTTTGGATGGCACATTGTCCCGCAGTGCCGCGGAGAATGTAAGCTTGGCATAGTGGATCTGTTGCTAATTAAACATTGTCCTTGATGATATTCATCTTCTCTAGTTGTGATGGAGTTGGAATCACTTTGGAAAGCGGAGAATATTTTCTCACGCTCTCGAATTTCTCATTTGAGATCGTGAACATCCATCAGGAGGATGCGCTGCCTCTAAGCTAATCGTTTCGCTGCAGTTTTTATGTCGTTTGTTCAGCTTATTTTCGGATTGATCGTGGTGAACTCGGTAATTGTCATGTCAGCTAATATTAAGTTCAGGTAGCTGTCTCAATCTCGCTGGAAATAGCTTTTGCCTGTCACTTTTGTAAAGCAAATGTTATTCGCCAATTATCAGCCTAAGGCTAACTGCTGTGTTCGTCTTGCTGCGTGCAGGCAATGTTTCATTTATTTTGGAGCTGATCAACGAATTGGGGATTATACGATCACTAGATGTGACCTCGTGATGAATGCAATGTTGTCGATTAAGCTGTTGAAGATAGCTGGGCAAGGACTCTGCCGTATTGCACTCCCGCCGTGAATTCCTGAGGTGGGATGATTGACCTCTAAATAACACAGCTTTCTTCTTTCGTGAAAGGTGTGACCCGAAATGTTGGAAAATTTATACTTTGATGGTCATGCACTGTTGTTTCATGCCACGCCAGCCAGGGAGTTACTGTCACTTTACATCTGGCTCTCATCTCTGATCATTTTGGGTAAAAACTGCACTGAACCTGCCAAAATAGGCTGAAAATCATTATCAGCGATGTAATTGTCTGTAACTACTTACGACTGGACGCGACACGGAAGAGGATCTTTGATTTTGTCTCTTGGTTACAGGATTATTTACTAATTTCAATTTCTTTTACATTTGCTTGTCAGCATGCGCATACACTTGTACTGGATCTTCAGCCGTTTGACGCCGTGTTTTCCCGTAGGTGTGGCTATGCCTTCTTTTCCCCTCACACACTCATGGTGCATCTTTTTACTTGAAATGTAATGTCAGTCTGAAGAATATGCCGAGCAAGGCGTTTACGGGTTGTACTGGCGCTTTGTGAAAGTCGATTTTGACATAACATGTCTGATCCAATGGATTATGCACCAGAGCAGTTTTATTTAATATTGGTACATTTATGACACGATTGGTCAATTTACTTCTGGCGCATTCAGCATTTTGCAGCCATTGATGCCCGTGTCTTCCTTTCACCTTACTTTCTCTGATCATTAAAACATTGTTTTATATTTCGCTTTCCTCAGTCTTGATGCAACGAAAATTAAACTGGACCTAACACTGATTTTCCCAAGCCCTGGCCTCCTTGTTGTGTACTTCCACGATCTGCTGATTCCATTTCAGCTTTTCTGGTTGGGCGAAAGTTTGTTATGGATTTGAAAACTACTTAACTGATGCCCTACTTCTTTCATCCTTCACAATGTTCACGTTATCCTCCACGGTGCGTCATTCACTTCATCCTGTCCTTAGGACATGTTAGTGTCCTCTTGAATTCTTCAAACAACAATTCCTGCCGCAGTGGGAAATTACTTTTGGCAGCACTGAAGACACGTGCAGGGCCCATCGTTGTGGTTGATCACGTGTGGGTGAAACGTTCAATTCTAAAGCCAATATAGAGCTTTTTCTACCTGAATACTATTTTCAGACTTATCGAGGAATAGAGTGCCAGGTGGAATGTATAATAGCTCGTTTTTTTCATTCTTTTTCCTCAAAAGGTCAAAAAGGGCCGCGGTTAGTTGGTGGCAAGGACAACTGTTCAGGAAGAGTGGAAATTCTTCGGGGAGAAACCTGGGGAACGGTCTGCGATTCTTACTGGGATTTAAAGGATGCTGCTGTCGTCTGCAATCATCTCCGTTGCGGAAATGCGGTATCTGCGCCTGGAGGAGCATTCTTCGGTGAGGGAAATGGTTCTATATGGAACGATATCAGTGAATGTCGGGGCAATGAGATGCGTTTGAATGACTGCCTCATTTCATCATGGGGACAACAGCCATGCACACACAAAAATGACGCCGGCGTTATCTGTTCCGGTAGGTGATTTATTGTTAAGTGTCAGAAATGCTTATAATAATAATCATGAGTCTCTCGCAGGAATTATTGCCGAACAATGAACGCTGTCCTTTCTACATTGCAACACTGGGAGAGCTGCAGGGAGAGTTATCAGATGGTGGTCTGTACCCAGAGTTCCAGGATATTTAATGTTCCTCAATTTGCCTTCAGTGAGGACCAGACATTGGAAAGCATAAAATCGCAGATGCTGGAGATCTAGAATGGAAATAGACTATGCTCTAGACAGTTAGCCCGTCGGGTAGCAACTGTGGAGGGCGAAAATGGGTTCGCCTTTCAGGTCAATGACCCTTCATCAGATCTGGAAAAGTGGAAATAAAACTAACTCATGTTAAGGTGGAGAAAGGAGAAGGTAGGAGAGAACGAAAGGAATGTCCATGGCGGTGGAGGCCCGGATTATCCAGGTGGGGCATTTACTTTCATCGTTGGCAGCATATTCGTAGTGGCTTTTCCTGGTGAGTTGTTAACAGATGTTGATGTCAGGAGGAGCAAATTAAAACCAATAAAATTCTGGAACGGTGAGATACAGAAGAGATATTTGGTGGAAGTCTTAAATAAAGGAGAACAATGAAATTGTCGTCAGACCTACTAGCATCTGCTGAGGGAGAGAATCTGAGTTCATGACATGATATCATCAGAAACAGCCCTGGGAAATAATTCTAAATGGCCTCTTGATTTGGGGAAGCGGCATCTGGTAGTGAGTTGGGAACAACTACAGATAGATTGTAACTCGCACCTGAATGTAAATAAAATTGGTTTCAGCACAATTGTTGGAATTATGTAATTGTCACACGCTGGGCTGTGACTATTATGTAATCCGAAATGTATGAAATGGTAGGTCAAGCGGTTTGTAAAACGTTCACTTGATATGGAAAAATGAATACGTGATGCAGTATACGCTATAAAAAAAGACAGAGAAGGACTGAAGGTAATAACGCATTGAAAGATAATATTATTAGAGAAATCTTATTAATACTGCAATCTGCAATTATGAGTTTTTTTTGAGATGTAAGAATACGTATTCTCATCATCAGGGTATTAAATGAAATTACCATGAAGGCAGAGAGGGCAGCGTGAAAGTCTGTCTTTTGGCATACCTCAAACTAGTTCCAAGGTGCAAACTTGGAATTTCCCACCAACGCTTCTCCCTCTCCCTCAGTCTCAATTTTCGAGGAAGGTGAGTCTTCTTGCACATAGAACATAGAACATAGAAAAACTACAGCACAATTCAGGCCCTTCGGCCCACACTGCTGTGCCGAACATGTCACTACCCAAGAAATTACTAGGCTTACCCATAGTTTCTCATCTCCATGTACCTATCCAAATGTGTCATAAAAGACCCTATCGTATCCGCCTCCACCACCATTGCTGGCAGCTCATTCCACGCACTCACCACTGTCTGAGTAAAAAACTTACCCCTGACATCTCCTCTATACCTACTCCCCAGCACCTTAAACCTATGTCCTCCTGTGGCCAGCATTTCAGCCCTGGGGAAAAGCCTCTGACTATCTATTCGATCAATAGCTTTCATCATCTTATATACCTCTATCAGGTCAACATCATCCTCCGTCGCTGCAAGGAGAAAAGGCCGAGTTCCTTCAACCGACTTTCATAAGGCATGCTCCGCATTCCAGGCAGCATCCTAGTAAATCTCCTCTGCACCCTTCCTATGGTTTCTACATCCTTCCTGTAGTGAGGCGACCAGAACTGAGCACAGTACTCCAAGTGGGGTCTGACCAGGGACCTATATAGCTGCAACAATACCTCTCGGCTCCTAAATTCAATTCTCTGACTGATGAAAGACAACACATCATATGCTTTCTTAACCACAGAGTCAACCTGCGCAGCCGCTTTGAGCGTCCAATGGACTCGGATCCCAAGATCCCTCTGATCCTACACACTGTCAAGAGTCCTACCATTAGGACTATATTCTGCCATCATATTTGACCTACCAAAATGAACCACTTCACACTTATCTGGGTTGAACTACATCTGCCACTTCTCAGCCCAACTCTGCATGCTATCTATGTTCCTCTGTAACCTCTGACAGCCCTCCAAACTATCTACAACACCCCCAACCTTTGTGTCATCCGCAAACCTACTAACCCACCCCTCCACTTCCTCATACAGGTCGTTTATAAAAAACACAAAGAGCAAGGCCCCAGTACAGATCTCTGAGGTACACACTGGTCACCTACCTCCACGCAGAATACGACCCTTCAACAATCACTCTTTGAATTCTGTGGGCCAGCCAGTTCTGGATTCACAATGCAATGTCCCCTTGGATCCCATGCCTCCTTACTTTCTCAATAAGCCTTGCATGGGGTACCTTATCAAACGCTTTGCTGAAATCCATATACACTGCATCTACTGCTCTCCCTTCATCGATGTGTTTAGTCACATCCTCAAAAAATTCAATCAGGCTCGTAAGGCAGAACCTGCCTTTGACAAAACCAAGCTGAATATTCCTAATCATATTATACCTCTCCAAATGTTCATAAATCCTGTCTCTCAGGATCTTTTGCATTAGCTTACCAACCACTGAGTGAGACTCAGTGGTCTACAATTCTCTGGGCTATCCATACTCCCTTTTTTGAATAAGGGAACAGCATCCGCAACCCTCCAATCTTCCGAAACCTCTCCCGTCTCCATCGATGATACAAAGATCATCGCCAGAGGCTCCGCAATCTCTTCCCTCGCCTCTCAGAACAGCCTGTGGTACATCTCATCCGGTCCCGGCGACTTATCCAACTTGATGCTTTCCAAACGTTTCAGCACCTCCTCTTTCCTAATATCTACATGCTCAAGCTTTTCAGCCCGCTGCAAGTCCCCACTAGAATCCCCCAGATCTTTTTTTTACCCTGGTGAATACTGAAGTAAAGTATTAACTAAGTAACTCTACCATTTCTTCCGGATCCATACACACATTCCAACTGCTGCACTAGATACGCCCTATTCTTTCGCATCTTATCCTCTTACTCTTCACATACCTGTAGAATGCCTTGGGAGTTTCCTTAATCTTGCCCACCAAGACCTTCTCATGCTCCTTTCTGGCTCTCCTAATCTTCTTCTTAAGCTCCGTCCAATTAGCCTTATGCTCTTCCAGATCTCTAACATTACCTAGCTCTCTGTACCTTTTGTAAGCTTTTCTTTTTCTTTTGACTTGATTTATAATAGCCTTTGTACACCACTGTTCCTGTATCCTCTCGTGACTCCCCTGTCTCATTCATAAATGCCTATGCAGAACTCCACACAAATATCCCCTGAATAGATCTCGGAACACATTCACCACAATGTTCTCACGTGTCCCGCGTTAATTGTCGTTTGATGTGGTTCACGGGAAAGGACTTGCGGCTGTCCATTTACTACACCAAGGACGCCAGGCAACGAAAAGTGATTGAAATTCACTCATGAATACTGAACAGTCATGGTGATTTGTCTTCCTAATGAAGTCGACCTTCGCTGAGGTCCATACACTAATTATAAACATTAATAACCAGTTATTTTGTTTTAATAACCGAATTAATGTAATCTATTGTTACCTTGATTACATGGAAATGAAAGAAATATACAGGGAAGAATGTAACACATAAGTAATTACTATATTAAATGGTTGCTACATATAATCATAAATGAATGATGAACAGACTTATCGTGTTTCGTACCGAATCTTCATGAGAAAAACATCAGAAACTATTGAATGTTAATTATTTATAACCCGCACATGATGGTGGCTCAGAAAAACGCTGGCAACATTTATTTTTTGCCAGTGAGTCACAATAATTTCAAAGCAATGAATGCAATAAATGAATTGAAATAATTCAACCCCATGTATACAAGTGGCATACCGGAATTTTCGTCTGAATTACTGGCTCTCTGCTGTGCATATACATGCCTAAAATGACAGGTAAGGTGTTCAACCAATCAAGGAAGAGCCACTGATGAGCCTGGAGTAGGTATCTAAAGCAGAACAGACTGATGGCCATCGAGAGTCTAAAAGATTCTGATACTGGATTAGGGGATAAAATAGGAATCAGACAGAGTGAAAACTAGCGCGGGAAGAGGCAGCAGTGGGAAGAGATCGGAGAGTCACCTGACACGGTGAGATTTTTTTCTTTCTCCATTTCCTTGGAGATTTCGTCCCCCCAGTGGAAGTTAGTGCGCAGGCGCGGGAAGAGGCAGCAACGGGACGAGAGCGGAGAATCACCTGACCCTTTGAGGTTTTTTTCTCTCTTTGCTTGGGGTCTTTAACCATGAGAGCTAAGGCTAACGTAGCGGCCATCCTTGGAGTGGGTTAGAGTCAGAGTGGGAAATTAAAGACTCTGACTCAACAGGCTTCGACGAGAAGAGGCCGAGTCAAAAGAACAGGGGATAAGGGTAAGTTTGTCCTTTTATTATTGCTGCTTTGATCTTAGTACAGTGTAGTCAGGATGGTAGATACGGCAATGGAAGCTGCTCCCGTGGGATGTGGGAATTCATAGAACTTGATGTTCCAGCTGATGAATACACCTGCAGGAAGTGCAGCCAACTTCAGCTCCTGAAAAACCGGATTAAGGAGCTGGAGCTGGAGTTGGATAAACTAATGATCTTCCGGGAGTCTGAGTGAATCATAGACGGGACTTTTGATCAGGTGGTTACACCCGGGATGCAGGATTCAGGTAGTGGATGGGTGAGCACTGAGAGAGGTAGGAGGATTACGAAGTCAGTGCAGGGTCCCCCTGTGGCTATTCCTCTCAATAACAAGTATACCCCTTTGATACGACTGAGTGGGGCGACCTCTCTGGGAAAGACAGCAGCAACCAGGCCAGGAGCATTGTGGTCGGCTCTCAGGCTCAGAAAGGAAGGGTGACCTCAGGTAGAGCGATAGTCATAGGGGACTCGAGAGTCGGGGGACAGACAGAAGATCCTGTGACCGCAAAAGAGACGCCAGGATGGCGTGTTGTCTCCCTGGTGCGAGGGTCCTGGATGTCTCGGAGTGTTGCAGAATATTCTGAAGGGGGATGGTGAGCATCCAGAATCCTTGGTGCATATTGGTACCAATGATATCGGCAGGAGACGGATAGAGGTCCTGCTCAATGAGTACAGGGAGTTAGAAAGGAAGCTGAAGAGTCGGACCTCCAAGGTAGTAATCTCCGGATTACTCTCTGGTGCCACGAGCTAGTAAAGGAAAGAACAGGAGGATAGCAAAGACAAATAAGTTGCTCTGGAGATGGTGCTGGGGGCAGGATTTCAAGTTCTTGGACCATCGGAACGTTTTCTGGGGAACGCGAGACCTGTACAAGAGCGATGGTTTGCACCGGAACTGGAGGTGAGCCAATATCCTGGAAGAGAGGTCTGCTAATGCTGCAGGGGAAGGTTTGAGCTAGGGGGATGGCGACCGGAACAACAGGTCAGTAAGTAAGGAAACGGGCAGGAGCGCTGATGTAATGGAATGTAGGATAAGGCAGTTTCCAAATAATAGATGTGATTGGACTAATGGTTTGAAATGATTGTACTTTAATGCTTTGAATATTATGGGCAAGAGAGATGAACTGAGAGCATGGATCAGTACATGGAACTATGATCTTGTCGTCATTACAGAGGTTTTGTTGAGGGAGGGACAGGAATGGGTTATCTATGTGCTAGGGTTTCGAAGTTTTAGGAAGAATATGGGTGGAGGTAAAAGACGGGGGATGAGCTGCAATACCAATTAGAGATCAGCTTCACTCCGGCGAGAGATAATGGGAGGGCTCGGACAAAGAGTCTCTTTGAGTATAACTCAGGAATAGGAAGTGTGTGATCACTCTATTGGGGGTGTAGTATACACCGCCCAATAGCCACCGCGACATTGAGGTACGGATATGCAAACAGATTAGGGAAATGCGTAAGAATTACTGGGTTGTGGTCAAGAGAGATTGCAACTCCCTAATAAAAATTGGGACCTTTTTAGTGCAAGGGGGTTTTATCGGGCTGAAATGGTTCGGTGTATACAGGAGGGGTTCTTAAATGAATATGCTGACAGTACAACAAGGCGAGAGGCTGTTCTGGACCTCGTGTTGGGTAATTTCCTGGCTCGGTGACTCACCTATCAGTGGGTTAGCGATTGGGGAAAAATGACCACAGCTCAATAACTTTCAGGATAGCTACAGATAAGGATAATTATGGGGCTCGCGGGAGGGTTTTAAATTGGAGCAGGAATAATTACGAAGGGAAAATGCAGGAACTAGGTAGAGTAAACTGGGAACTCCTTTTTTCTGGCAAGTCGACGTAGATCATGTGCAAAGTGTTTAAGGATCAAATACATAGCGTACAGGATAAGTATGTCCTGATTAGAAGGAAGGAAATGAATGGCAAAATAAGGGAACATTGGATGTCCAAAGAAGTGATGAGCATAGTCAAGAAGAAAAAGGACACGTAGAACTTCGGAAGTTAGGATGAGGTGGAGCACGTGAGCACTATAAACAAGGTAGAAATGAACCCAAGAAAGGAATTAGGAAAGCCAGGAGGGGCCATGAAAAGTGCTCAGCAAGTAGGATTGTGGAGAATCCAAAGACTTTCTACACCTACGTAGGGAAAAAAGATTACGAGTGAAAGGTTAAGACCACTTAAAGATCAAGAAGGGTATCTATGTTTGGATGCAGAAATGTGGCTGAGGTTCTGAATGAGTATTTCACTTCAGAGTTTACCCAGGTGAGTGACATGCAGAACGCAGAAATTGGAACTGAAGGCGTAAACGTTAGGGCATTTAGAGGTCAAGGAGAAGGTAGTGTTCGGTCTCCTAAACAATATTAAGGTGGATTAGTCCCGGTGCCCGATGGGATATATCCCAGGGTACTGAGGGAGGCGAGAGAGGAAATTGCTGGGGCTTTGACTAGTATCCTTTGATCACGGGTGAGGTCCCGGAGGACTGGCAAGCGGCTAATGTTTATCCTCTATTTAAGAAAGTAACAATGGGAAATCCGGGAACTATAGATCGGTGAATCTTCCGTCAGTTGTATGGAAATTGCTGGAGAAGATTCTCAGTGACAGGATATACGAGCACCTGCTTGCCTATGGCTTGATTAGAGAAGCAAACATGGCTTTGTGCGGGGAAAGTCGTTTCCAACTAACCTGGCTAAGTATTTTGATAAGTTGACGAGAGTGATTGCTGAAGGTAGAGCTGTGGATGTCATCTGTATGAACTTCATTAAGGCATTTGTCAAGGTCCCACATAATCGTTAAATTAAGAAAGTTCGGATGTATAGCGTCAGTGGAGAATTGGCTGCGTAGATACAGAAATAGCTTGCACTTCGAAGACAGAGGCTAATGATGAAAGGACTTATTCGGGCTGGAGGCCTGTGAGCAGTGGTGTTCTGCGGAATCTATACTGGGACCTCCGCTGTTTGTGATATGCATAAATGACCTGGATGAGTATGTCGATAGATGTGTTAGTAAGTTTGCAGACGATACCAAGTTTGGTGGAGCTGTGAATAGTGCAGAAGACTGCCGAAGGTCACAGCGTGATATAGATCAGTTGCAGATGTGGGCATAGAAATGGCAGATGGAGTTTAACCCGCACACATGTGAGGTGTTGTACCTTGGTAGGACTGATGTCAAGAGGCAGTACACTCTTAAGGGCAAGACGCTTAACAGTTTTGGAGCAGAGACGCCCTGGGGTGCAAGTCCATGACTCATTGAAAGTGTCCACACAGGTACATAGGGTGGTTAAGAAGGCTGATGGAATGCTTGATTTCATTCGATAAGTTATAATGCATCCGTATAGAACTCTGGTTAGGCCGCAGTTAGAGTGTTGCATGCAATTCTGGTCTCATGCAATTCTGATAGGACGAATGTCACGGCTTTAGAGAAGCTGCAAAGGATGTTTACTAGTATTCTGCCTGGAATAGTGGGCATGTTCTATCAAGGGATACTGGACAAACTTGGGCTCTTTTCTCTGGAGCGGCGGAGGCTGAGGGGTGATCTGTTGGAAGTGTATAAAATTCCGAGGGGCACAGATAGGGTGGAAAACAATACATTTTTGCCATTGTTGAGCGATCCAATACCAGAGGGCATGCTTTTAAGGTGGGAGGGGGTAGGTTCTGAAGGATCTTGAGGGGTAAGTTTTTTTTATTCAAAATGGAGGATGCCTGGAATGCGTTGTCTGATCGGGTGGTTGAGGAAAATGCATTGAGGGCTTTTAGGAGGGGATGGGATGGGCACTTGAATGAGAGGAAATGGAGGGATATGGGCATTATGTAGGCCGGAGGGATTATCTATGTCGGCACGATATTGTGGGCCGAAGGTCATGTTCTATGCTGTACTGTTCTATGTTTTAACCAAATATGCATGTTGACGTGTAAAGGAATGAATGATGGAAGGAACTTGGAAAGTGGGGCTCCGTGAAAACACAGTCCCCTGAATCTAACGCATGCCTGCACACAGAATAATGCAAGACGTTTGGTAGGGAAAACAATCAGAATATAAAGTACCATGTTAGCATTTACGCACGTAGAATAGAAGATAAAACGGAAATTTATTTCTGCAGCTTGTGAAAAGATGCATTGAAGACCTCTGTATCAGATTCGCACATCTCTGGGAGCCACGCCCAAAACGGATTAAATTACTGTAGAAGCAATTAAGCAGATATTATTTGAATCTAGTTTTGTCTTCAGGGTGCAGTTAGAGCAGGAAGGGGAAAGCAATATACATTGACATCGATGTCTTTGCTTATGTTCTGCGTGCATATTTTAAGCACCGCCCCTACTGGAGTCCACGAATCTCCGGCAATTCTTCTCTCCGAAGTAATCTGAACTATTAAATTACCTGGTGTTTGTCAACAAATGACTGTCCTTTGGCGACAGCAGTTCAGACGTATGCTTATGTTGGAACGTTCGCCTTGTATTTTGTTACCTTCCGATATCTATTGTATGGCATATTTGCAGCAATTTCTTATTTCATTAAATTTGACTAACTTAGACTCTTTAGGCATATTTTTGAGGCAGGTACAATAGCATTATTTAATAAGCACTTGGATATCTTCATACAGGGGAGAGTCTTGGAAAGATATGGACCAAACGCAGGAAATTGGGATGATCTTGGTGGAAACGTGGTCGGCATGGACTCATGGGTCGGGGGGGGGGCGGGGTGGGTGGCTGTATCCGTGCTGCATTGCTCTGTAACCCTGTGACATTATGATCCCCAGTGATATGAACGTGTAACTTTTGCTTCCAATATACTGCTGTGAAATATTGAATGACATCGATTACCCAATTATATTTTCGCAGTTGATCACTGGCAGTTGCGACTGGCTGATGGAGAGGGCCGTTGCGATGGCCGAGTGGAGGTTTATTACGGGGGTGTCTGGGGCAGAGTAACTGACGGTCTTTGGGATTTCAAAGATGCAGATGTGGTTTGCAGACAGCTGAATTGTGGCTTCGCAATACAAGTTTACACCCACTCCAAGTATGGAATCGGGAAAGGACCAGTGTTAATGAACAATGCCAGTTGCAATGGAAGTGAATCCTACCTCTGGAACTGCACGTTTACTCAGGGGAACTATTTATCTATAAGTAATGACGTTGGCGTATTTTGTTCTGGTAAGAACATTATGTTACTTCATAAAATTCATACATCCCAATTACTCTCTCCAGCTCCTGCCCAACACTGTTGCAATTAGCCTTTCCATAATTTAGCACTTTTCCCTGAAGTCCATTCCTATCCTTATCCATAAATATCTGAAAACTTACGGAGTTGCGATCACTGTCCCCAAAATGCTCTCTCAGTGAAACAGAATAGTTTGCTGAATAGCTTAATGAGGACAGATAGAGAAGGCTAATTAAAAATCAAGGGGCGTCTTTTGGCCGTGAAATTCAGGTCAGAGCCGTTGCTAAACACGAATCCATATGGATAATGCTGGAAATGACCAGCAGATCAGGCATTGCCTGACGAAAAAGAATAATCTTATAAAAGAACTGACCTGTACTGATCCACACATAAACTGCAAGTTTCCGGAAACTTTGATATTGATATGAATTTGATACTGAATCCCAAAATATGCAAAGTGTCGGGATGGATGGTGCGATATTTTTCCTCAACGTTATGCTGGGACTCATCATTAAAAACTGTAGGAGATTGCACACAGTTAATTCAGAATGGGTGTCGGATGGAGAATTAAAGTGACATTAAACAACAAGCTCTGCTTCGCCCTTGTCAACTATATGAAATTATTCCGCAAAGTGCTCACACAATCACTGTTTTGTTTCTCCAATGTAGAGGCTATATTATTGTGAGCACACAGTACAATGCACTGGATCGGTAAAAGTGAAATTGATTCACTTCCAGAACTGAAAATACAGATTGTGTCTCTGGATGAAAGGAAGGAATAGGTTAAGTGACCCGTTGTTAGTATTCCCGCGTCTGCATGGGGAAGTCATTCGGGATTAGCAGCAATAATCCAATAAAAACACCGTATTGTCCCACTGACAGCAGTGAACCGATGATAGGACGCTGGGTTGGGAGTTAGCCATCGATACGCATGGTACTTTAGATTGGTTTAATAGCACCATGACTATGCAACTAGAAGGACAAATCTGCAGTGGAGAGAGTCGTTAAACGAAACAAAAATGTCCCCGACAAATACCCGAGTCTACCTGTAATATGCAGCTCTCAATGATAGTGGGTGTGACTTGTATCCTTGTCGAGACAAAATGCAGACTTAATACTAAGCAAACCCCTGAATTTTACAGGGCTTCAGCAACAGCAGAATAATTTTATACAGTAATTAAGAATGGTCTCGGCCCTAACCACCGACTTTCCATTTTCCTCCATAGATGGTGACGGACCCGCTGAGTTCCTTCAGCATCTTGCTTGTTGCATTAGAACTATATTCTAACGTAATATTTAATGACATGTGTTGGCACCAATGCGTTCCAGTATAGCCATTGTTAAGAGCATAAATATGAACTAATTAATGTGCAAAGTAGTATTCTAAGTGCAGTCATAATCATAGCGCAATAAAGACAGAAGACGTGCTACTCCTACAAGGCTGTGAATAATTAAACCACAAACAGGAAGAAAATACTTCATGAAAATTTGCATCCCCAAGAAGTGCAGAGAATTCCTGAGTGGAACACTAAGTGATCAATAGCCGATATCCTCAGTTCTATGGGGAAAATTTTTCTGATGCGCTGAACACGGCGGGCTGACGGCACAGCTCTAAAGAATCCGAGCAGCAATATCCTGGGCTGAACTCGTTACCCTATCTTTTCTCAGAAACGGCAAATGTTTGCCGACGTTTCGTTAAGTAGAGTAACGAATTTGCACACGATAAATATCTGTTCAGACAAATCGATTGCAAGTGTTACTCAGACTGCTTCCAGACAGCGAATTTATTCAATTGATATTATTTCCGGTTGCAGACCATATTCCCATAAGACTAGTGGACGGCGGAAGTCGCTGTGCCGGAAGGGTTGAAGTTTACTACAACGGAACCTGGGGGACCGTGTGCGATGATTCTTGGGATTTAGCAGATGCCCATGTTGTCTGCAAAGAACTGAATTGTGGGTATGCTGTTAATGCCACGGTTTCCAGTTGGTTTGGTCAAGGTTCAGGTCGTATCTGGGTGGACAACGTGAACTGTTCAGCGAATAATTCGGCCTTGTGGCAATGTCTGAGGAGTCCATGGGGCGAGAACGACTGCATTCATAAAGAAGATGCTGGAGTTATCTGTTCGGGTGAGGAGTAACTCAAGATATGCACAACTTTTTATTCCACGATAAAGTCTATCTTCGACATACTTGGGTCGGCACTTTCATGTAATGACAATCGATGAATTAAGTATAATGTTCTGTTATTGCAAAACCATTAAGAACGATTTGATCTCTTAATAGCAGGAAATTCTGTGAATACATTCTGAGCGAATATTCCAGTTTCCAGTTTGCCTCAATAGATCACGGTCCTGCATGAGTATAAAATATCCCAGTTTCATGTATCTTACAACGATTTTAATGCAGGGGTTAACGCAGATACTTCACAAACAGGGTCGAAATAGTTCTGCCTCGTTGAATGCGCCGTCTTGGGATGAGTCAATACTGCCTTCCCTCTCAGTTATGAACTGACTGAAATTTATAGAGCAAAGACCAACACTAGAAACATATTATCCAGTTAAGGTCTTATTGTTTCTGAAAGCTCGCCCTGCCGAAGTTGGTCCCGAATGGCCTGCGAACTTGAGAGCCCTGTGTAAAATGGATTGTTCCCTTGTTTCTAAATTAAAGTGCACGGAATGAATTGACGATTCGACGCTTTTGAGTTCAAAATGCATTTTGAACAGGATTTCACAGTACAGACAGAGAGCGATGTACTGTTTATACAGTTAATGTCTAGCTTGGAACAAAGCCAAAACTGAAATGTATTCTTTGTCCTTCAGGTCACAGAGATATAAGGTTGGCGAATGGGAAGAATCCCTGCCAAGGCAGACTTGAAGTTTTCTTTAACGGGACCTGGGGCACTGTTTGCTCAGATTCTTTTGTCACGGAGAATGCACACTTGGTTTGCGCCCAGCTGAACTGCGGTTCAGCAACATCTGTAGAAAACTCCGTGGCATTTGGAAAGGGATCTGGACCGATCTGGCTCGATGATGTGAGGTGTCGCGCGGATGACTCACTTATATGGCAATGCCCATCTTCACCCTGGGAGCAACTTAATTGTAACCACGAGGAGGATGTCGGGGTCATTTGTTCAGGTAATGGTCTGCAAACGGAGCCAGTTGCATTTGGAATATTTCAATCACGTGATGTGTGGAATTTGTTTTGCAGAATCACACCCGTCTAAAAACCGAATCCAGGGGAACAGAAAGAAAAAGATAATGCACCCAGTTCCGGAAGATTCTGGTAATTATCGATATGTCACGTATTAAAGCTACGGGTTAAGCATGCATTGACTTATTTCATACAGCCAGTTTTAATGCATCTTCTTTATTCGTAGTTTCAGAGGGATTCAAACTTGTACGTCGCCAGGTTGCTTCTTGTAATGTCAGTGCATGAGCACTTTTCGGTACAACATAGGGCACGCAATGGCAAAATCTGCTGCTTTAGAAGAAACAATAGAACTATGTTAGTGCTTGATTTGGAATCATAAGTTGCCGATAGAGGGAATTTGGAGAGAATAAGCATGTTTTGCTGCAGCGGCACAGAGAGTTACATGACAGGGGCCACCAGAACTTGGATGAGTTGCCAGGCATGACTTCAGGTTTGAAGAAAAACTGCAGAATGACATTATTTCCTGTCCTGTTGCATGTTATTTTTAGTTCTGAATTCTAGCGTGATGTGGCTTGCTTACCATTTGCTGTGCAATGCAGTCTATCACTTACCTGTATCCCAGAACATTGAGCACATTATTCAGCACAATAGGTTGGGAGTGAGAACAGGGTAAATAAAAGGAAGTAACGTATCCACTGTAGGTTAAAATGATCAAATGTGTACACGTGCGTCTTTCATTTCAGTCCTGCAGCTCGTGGCAGGGTTCGATAACTGCTCTGGAAGGGTTGAAGTTTTCTTCAGTGGGACGTCAGGAACGGTGTGCGACGATTCGTGGGATAGTCACGATGCTTCAGTTGTCTGCAGACAATTAAACTGTGGAGATCTGGTATCGGCTTCCGCCGGGATGCTGTTTCCCCAAGGAAACGGCACGATTTGGATGGACGAGGTTGAATGCAAAGGGAGTGAGTCCTTCCTGTGGGATTGCCAATTTTCTGCTATGGGTCATCATGATTGTGGACACAAAGAAGATGTCGGTGTGATATGTTCTGGTCAGTAATCGAACCATTCTGATCGTTTTTGTCAATTCTCCACAGTGCTTTGACCTATCTTTATTTCTGCACCATAATACAACAAGAAACGCACAGTCTTTCGGTTCGGTCTCTTGAAGATAGCCATTCAATCATTGCCCCCCCGTCACTTCTCTACTACCTTCTTTGCAAAATTTTCCACCTTTTTCCTTCTTTAACTTTTTCTTGACTCATTTTTTTATCCAGTGTTCGGTAATGTTTCCTGTTACCATTTTACGTTTCATTTTCCCTCCCATGATGCGATTGTTATTCGATTTGACATCTTGTAACTCTGTTGAAATCTGTGGTAAGATGAAGCAGAAGTATGAGATTCGCCTTTAGACAACGCTAACCTAAGTGGGTATTACTTCAAATGTGAAAGTGAAGTTCAGCATAAAAATGATCAGAGTTACCATCGAAACTCCTGCAATTGGTTGGGAATTTTTCTGAATGCAGCCATGATTCAAAGAAAGGAAAACTATGTTTTGTCATATTTATTTTCTTTATTTCAGGTTATCAGCTGCACGCTGCTCCTTTCAGTTATCTGAGAACCTTCGTTTACGTTAGCCCTTGCATTCTTGGTTCTCTTCTGGTCGTCGTTTCACTTTACCTGGTCAAAGGGCTGCTGAGATGCTTCCGGAATGGTTGGTAAATCTATTATCAGAAAGCTCGATGAGGAATTAGTGAACTTAGTTAACGTTAATATTATCTATTCCTGACGGAATAGAATATTCAACGAAACGAGAATCTACAAAATATATAAAGTAGCCTATAAAAGGGGACTCAGAATACTCCAGTGTGAACTGTGCAGGTGTCGATTGTAAAGTTCAAATTTTATTCCAGTAATCTGAACTGGAAATTGCAAGCTGGTAGTTCAACGCAGTTTGGATGTACTGTTGGATGTGACATATTTCCAGTGAGATGTTGTCGAAGAGTCCATCTGCTCGCTCAGATGGACGAAATGAAATGCCCAGGAAGGTAACTGGAAGATTATTGTAGAAAATAAAACATTATGGGGGTGTTGGTGATATTACCTATTGCTGCGCACTGAAAGCTGCTTAACACAAAACACCAAGCACACATAAATGGTTCTGTTTGTAATTGAGATGATGTGAGGTATGTTGTGTCACTCGGAATGGATTCTGATCTTTGCAATTTATACATGTATTCGATGAAGGCACTAAAATTTTGGTTGTTATTTTTTCTTTGATGACACGATGATGGAGAGGAAAGTAAGTTTTGAAGACAACGCAATTTGTTTATAGAAGCGGAATAGGTTAAGTAAGTCGACGGAGATCTGGGAAGTGGAGCACTATGTGGGAAAATGTGAGATTATCCACGTCAGTAACGAGAAGATGAGCCATATTGTTCAAATGTTGAGAATTCGGAACTCTGAGATGCGGAGGGCCAGGTGTCTTTTGAGGAAATGTTGGCCTGTCTGAACATAGAACACAGAACAGGACAGCAAAATACAGGCCCTTCGGCCCACAATGTTGTGCCGACCTTTAAACCTCGCCTAAAACTATCTAACCCCTTCCTCCCACATATCCCTCTATTTTAAATTCCTCCAGATGCCTATCTAGTAAAATCTTGAATTTGACCAATGTACCTGCTACCACCACCACCCCAGGCTGCGCATTCCATGCCCCAACCACTCTCTGGGTAAACCAGTTCCTTTGATATCTCCCTTGAACTTCCCACCAATTACTTTAACGCCATACCCTATTGCATTGAGCATTGGTGCCTTGGGAGAGAGGCGCTGTCTGTCACTCTACCTGTTCCTCTTAATATTTTGTACACATCGATCATGTCTCCTCTCATCTTCCTTCTCTCCAAAGACTAAACCCCAGCTCCCTTAGTCTCTTCTCATAATGCATACTTTCTAAACCAGGCAGCAGGCTGGTAATTCTTCTCTGCACCTTTTCCAACACTTCCACATCTTTCCTTACATGAGGAGACCAGAACTGGACGCTGTACTCTAAGTGTGGTCTAACCAGAGTTTCATAGAGCTGCATCATTACCTCGCGGCTCTTAAACTCTGTCCGTCGACTTATGAAAGCTGACACCCCGTAAGCTTTCTTAACTACCCTATCCACCTATGACCAACTTTCAGGATCTGTGGATATGGACCCCCAGACCCCTCTGCTCCTCCACACTACCAAGAATCCTGCAAAAACTTTGTACTCTGCCTTGGAGTTTGTCCTTCCAAAGTGTACAACCTCACACTTCTCCGGATTGAACTCCATCTGCAACTTCTCATCTAGCTCTGTATCGTATTAATGTCCCTTGCAATCTTCGACAATCCTGTACACAATCCACCACACCACCAACCCTTGTGTCGTCTGCAAACTTGCCAAACCACCCTTGTACCACCTCATACAATTCATTAATAAGTATCACGAAAATCAGAGGTCCCAGAACCGATCCATATGGGACACCGTTAGTCACAGCCCTCCAATCTGAATGCACTCCCTCCACCACAACCCTCTGCTTTCTACAAGCAAGCCAATTCTGAATCCACACGGCCAAGCTTCCCCGGACTGAAGAAGCCTACCATGTGGAGCCTTGTCAAATGTCTTGTTAAATCCATGTAGAGCACATCTACTGCCCTACCCTCATCAATCTGTCTGATCACCTCCTGAAAGAACACTATCAGGCTTGTGAGACATGACCTGCCATTCACAAAGCCATGCTGGCTGTCCCTGATCAGACCATGATTCTCTAAATGCCCATAGATCCCACCTCTAAGAATCCTTTTCAACAGCTTGCCCACCACAGAGGTAAGGCTCACTGATATATAATTCCTTGGACTAGCCCTGCTACTTTTCTTTTGAATAAGGGGACAACATTTGCCACCTTCCAATCCTCCGGTACCATTCCCGTGGACAACGAGCAATCCTGTGATTGCTACCCTTGAGGGCCTGTTATTCAGCCTTCTGCCTAGATCCCGAAACCCACTTTTCAGGACCTCGCCCTCTTTCTACCTATGTCGTTGGTACCAAAATGTACCACGACTTCTAGCTGCTTTCCCTCCCGCACAAGAATACTGTGGAGTTGATCAGATACATCCTGGACCCTGGCACCTGGGAGGCAACATATCATCCGGGATTCTCGCTCATGTCCACAGAACCTCCTGTCTGTTCCCCTATCACTATTACCCTCTTTTTGTCCTCCCTTCCCTTCTGAGCAGCAGGACCAGCTCCAGTGCCAGAGACCTGGCTACGGTCGCTTGATCCCTGTACGTCCTCCCCCTCAACAGCATCCAAAGTAGAATACCTGTTTTTGAGGAGAACAGCCTCCGGGGTGCTCTATTCTGTCTGCCTGTTCCCTTTGTCTTATCTCCCTGACAGTCACCCATCTATCTGCCTCCTGGACCCAGGAAGCACCTGCTCTAAGGGGGGTGGGATGGGGTAACTGCCTCCCCACAGCATCTACATAACTCTCTCCCTCCCTGACGCTTCGCAGTGTTTTAAACTGCGACTCCAGCTCTGAGCCGATGTTCCTCCAGTCTCCAGCACTTACTGCAGATGTGGTCACTGTGAATCACAGGGGTCCACTAGCTCTCACATCATGCAGCTACAGCACATCGCCTTGCCCTCCATCTGAACTATTTTTTCCTACATAGCTGCAGTCTACTTAAAAGTTATAACAATAACAGTAAACCTTACCTTTACTTGCCAGCTACTCACCAGTGTTGTTGTAGATGGCCTCCGCCTCTTGGTGTCGAAGCCTGTTGTGCCAAAGCCACTCACTCTGACTCTGCCCACTCCGACAATGGCTGCTGCATAATGGCTGCTCCGCTTGACACGACCTCCTTTTTATTGGCCCTTGTAAATTATCCCGGACCTGTGAGGGACTCGCTGCTCCTTGGTCTCTCAGCTCCTGATTCTCCCCTAAGTAAAACGCTCGCTAAAACACGAACTCTTTAAACTAAAACACTTCAAGAAGTTCATGTTTTCGCGGGCTTTTTATTTAGGAGTGAGACCAACATAGAACACTGGAGTTTAGGCAGTAGCTGCGTATTTGACTGAAGCATAAGAAGTGGCTGAGACGTAGGTGTAGAGCCAATGTTTTTTTTCTTGAGCGAGAACACGCAGTCACTGTTTAAAGGTAAGAGTTTGAATCTGAAGGTGTGTTTAAAGTCAAGAGTTCGCCTTTCGAAGAGACAGATGGCGAGAAATCTTCTTTCAGATGGTCCTGACTGTTTGGAATTCTCTTCCGGAAACTGTGGTTGGAGGGGGGTGGGGGTGGGGGTTGGGGGTAGGTGGTTGGCGGAGGGAAAGCAGAGTCTAGAAATATTTTTAAGGCATGGAGATTGATATTTAAGTAGTTAAAGTGTGTGTGTGCGCACTCGCGTTCACGCGTTGGGGAGTCATGGTGGTTGGGTGACTGTGTGGCTACCACCACAGTAGCAGAATGTAAATTTGAGATTACAATCATATCAACCATTGCTTTTATGTATGGCAGAGCAGGCTGGCGTGGACCAGAGACCATCTAGTTCTCCTTATTCATATCCTCGTGTGTATCAGGAGCAGAGGAGCTCTCCGCGATGGTGTCGGCACGCTTAAACTTTGTTATTAGAAGTGATTACCAGCTCATTGGCATTCTAGATTGTGGAAGTTTGCAGTGCCTGAGAGTAACTGGATGAAACAATGGCGGGAATTACCAAGTTTTTTTTGTTAGCTTGGAAAGTTATTCGCGCCTCCATCAATATCAAGAGAATATCTAACGCACAGCAGGATAGGAATGACAGGAACCTGGTGATCTGTTTCCTGTCAGAACAGCAGGTACAGCAAGAGCATAGAGCCAGGAATTCATTTTGTCTTGAAAATGTTCCCAAGTCATTTATTTAAGAAAAATGGACCCAGAGAAATCAGAACAGCTGCACAGTTCCTCGAGCACGCGAGAAATGAGTTACAATAACAATATAAACCTATTAGAGTAGAATCAACCCTCGAAGGAACAAGTGCTGTTAGATGTAAAGAGGGAAATAACAAGGGAAATTGCCGTCTACTTTTGTTCAGATAATATTTTCCACTTCTTGGTTTAACAGGCGATAGAAAATGGCAGCTTCCTCTGACTGGGTTTCCTGAGCCGTTTTATGAGGAGATCGACATTCAGGGATCTGGGGCAGGACTCGGTAATTATATTTAAACTGAATGCGTGCGATATCTTCCAAAGTAAATGCGTTCTTTTTACATTTAAATTTTTGTTTTATCAGTGGATTCACAATCTTTCGGCTCAGAGAATAAATTGCAATATTATGTGGATAGTGACGTGCATGAACACAAAAATGAAACCATTGAAGGTAAGTTTGATAGAAGTTTTATCCCACCAGACAGTCACGTCAGAACAGAGATAATTAATGTAAATCATTTGCTTAGAAATAGACGTAAGCAGATTATAAACACATAACACAGAAAATAATTAAAATAAATTGAAGCGAATACACGGACTGTAAACTTAAATTTTAGAGAATATATTGAAAATACCGGCGAACCTTTCAGCAGGTAATATCTACAGAAAGAAAGCTGGGTTAATATTTCAGGTCCAACCTCTTTCATTCGGAGTCTCTTAATCGAAAAACAGACGGTACACATTGCACTGATCTCGTTAACATGGACACAATGTAAAATACATGTGATGCAAACATATTTATTGTTCAATGTTACACACATTAACAGGTATTGTTATTGAGATTGTTATAGGTGTTACCTAAATATAGACCTTGAAATACCAGTTTCTTACCCAAAAGATATCTGCATTCCGACAAAGGGGTGATCGATTTAACGACTGGAACAAGAAAATTTACACGTGCTCCTTTGGAGGATGCGTCATAAAGTGGCGCTGTAAACATTATTGCTCCCAAGAGCATGAAATAACCCACTCTTACAACAATGAATGAAAAAAAGATGATCTTGATATTCAATAGCTGCAACATCAGCAAGTATCCCTTTGGCATCATTGCCCGTAATCACCTGGACGAGATTTTGCTTTGAACAAAGAACATAGAACAATACGGCACAATACAGGCCTTTCAGCCTACCATGTTGTGCCGCCCTTCAAACCACACCTAAGACTATCCAACACCCTCCTCCCACATATCCCTCTGACTTCAATTCCTCCATATGCTTATCTAAGAATCTCTTCAACTTGTCCAATGTATCAGCCTCTACCACCACCCCAGGCAGCGCATTCCATGCATGAACCACTCTCTGGGTGAAAAACGTCCCTCTGACATCAACCTTGAACTTTCCACCCAATAACTCAAAGCCATGCCCCTCTTGTTTCGAAGCATTGTCACCCTGGGAAAGAGTCGCTGGCTGTGAACTCTATCTATTCCTCTCAATATCTTGTATACTTCCACCTCACACTTCTCTGGATTGAACTCCATCTGCATTCTCCACTCAATCTCCATGGTAAAGACATGGAACGATTTTGTAGAGAATATGCCGAAAGGATATTTAAATGGTCGGTTAACTGGCAGTTAATTTCACACAATTTATTACTTTGAAGCAGCATTGTTTACAATATGGTCAGGAATTGTCTCTTGTTTTTTAGGAACCTTTGCGCCGGTTCATGGTGATTTCGGAGAAGAATATGACGATACTGAATAATTGTGCTTGCAGGTGTGAGAATTAACATGATTTAAGTTATTCACCTTATATTCTGTTAAAACACCTTTCCAGTTTTAGGTGTGGTCTGAATTTATTTTGAGAGTAAATTGTAAATCGAATTTAACGTCCAGTGGGGTTTGCAGTGAGATCTTTCCGTGAATTATAAAAACCTAACTCCTAAACAGTTTGGCTGATGTCAGTGGTTCAACATATGAAGTAGCTTTAGTTTGACTTTATCATTGTTGCTAAATGTCCCGCATTTTACACAGCTTACCGTCTTGCGCGTGCTATTTGGTGGGATTCATCCATCCAACGATGGCGCTTTTCTTCCTATTGTTAACGCGTGCATGCTTCGAGCAAATAAGTTTAGTGAAATATCGCTCCTCATTTTCATCTCTTGATTTTTTTGAGGGGGATAACTGTAATGATGTACCATTGATATAAGTTCGACTACATGAAGGACTGATTGATAGAGACAATTATGAAACATAAGTAGGAATCAGGACATGAATGACATGTAATTCTATCTCTACTTATGTTGTGCACTGCAGAGCTCTCCATTCCTCACGAGTTATAGATATGCAAACTTGTATCTCATTGGTTTGATAATCAGATGTTGAACTGTTATTAAATAACTGGTACCAATTTGCTCCTGCGATCAATAAAGGTCGACTCATTTGAGACCAGGCTTGAAAAATCTATTATTTCAATATAATAGCAGGACTTTCTGGTATATATGTCTTTTAAAAGATTTAACCATGTTGCAACCAACACAGCATCAAATATGACGCACATGTAGAGCATAATCACCATAGATCATCTGTCTTACCACATTATTAAATGAGCTACAGTTCAACATAAGGACAATAGCATCAGTCATTTGGATTTTTTTTACTTAAAAGCTGTTCTAATGTAAGTGTTATTATACAAATTTTAGCCGAGCGTTAGTTTCAGTCGATTTCAGATGATAGTGTTTTTGTAAAATACTGGCTTGGGCGGACTGCATTTTGTGAAATCTGTTCAAGAAAGCTTCCTTTATCAATGTGCAGAGGAAATTACTGGAGAGAGTGCAAACTATATTCCAGGATGGTATGTTGACTCCCTAGTGCTGGGGTCAAGGATGTCTTGGAGAGGACACGAGACATTCTGAAGGTCCCGTCTCGTGAGCTTGGCAGCTGCAAAAACACCAGGACCTAAAAGGTTGTAATCAAGTGGAGGAAACTCTGGATGTCGCGGGATATGGAGTGTTTGATAAAGATGAACAACGAAGCATTTGGCAGGATTGGTAAGGTGAAGGCTCATGAAGAGTACAATCATTGTAGGGATTTGCTTAAAAAGGAAGTTAGAAAGGCAACGAAGAGTTGCAAAATATCACTTGCAGACAGGATTAAGGTAAAATGAAGGCGGAATTTTCAGAATCTCCAGGATAAAAGAATAATCCGGAAACATATGGGCCCATTAGGGGAGGCAGGGGCAATATCGTACTATGAGCTGCAAGGTATACATTAGGTATTGAAATAAAGCATTTCATTGGTATTCACCAATGAAATTGATCTTGCAGTTGGAGAACATATTGGGGGGAAAGTGAAATTCCAGAGCAAGTCTTGATAAAGAAAGAAAAGGTGCTCGATGCCTTGACGGGTTTGAAGGTGGATAAGTACCCACAGCCGGATGAGATTTATAGAAGGTTGCAATGGGACGCCAAAAAATCGATTGCTGGGGTTCTGGTTGAGATTTTTAAATTGTCTCTAGCGAGAAGTGAGGTACTATATGACTGGAGGACGTCAAATATGGTTCCCGTTTTCTAGAAGGGCAACAAGGTGAAGTCAGTTAATTACAAACCTACGAGTCGAACATAAGCTGTAGGGAGTTAATGGAATTTTTACGGATTAGGTTGATATTGGTGAATGCTCCTTTAAGACATAGCACAGTTTTGTGTGTGTGTGTGTGTGTGTGTGTGTGTGTGTGTGTGTGTGTGTGTGTGTGTGTCTGTGTGTGTGTGTGTATGTCTGTGTGGCGTGATTACCACAACAACAGGGTTTAACGTCGTGCTGACGTTTTGGAGCAGTCAAGCGGTCAAAAGAGAGAGGGAGCGAGACACTCTGTTTCGTTGGATAAAAACAATAACTGTGTCTGTCACTACAATCTATGTATGGATTTTTGGAATAATCCAGTGAAGTCCACTTTGTCGTTAACCTGTAGAAGGAAACAGGTATTTGTGTGGATGGCCAAGATTCGAATGCCTTTGGGGTGGCAGATGATTCGGAACAAAGCAATGAAGAACTTCGGAGACAGAGGTGTCGTAAGTGTTCCATCGTGGAACATCTGGATTTCGTAATTTCTCTCTGTTCTCTCCCGACATCTTCTCTTCAGACAACGGTACTTTTGCAGAAGCTTTTGCTCACGTTTTACTTTATGGCTTGCTGAACTGAACTTTGAGAACTATTCCAGGACTTGGAGTTTGAGAATTTGCCACACACACACTTTGAGTTTAGTTTTAGGGTTAATGTTGAATATCTAACATTTTTACTTTTAACGTTCTAATATTTTTACTTCTTTTTCTCATTAACATAATGTCACGAACCAGCAACAAAAGAAACACACTGAGCATGATTCAGTGTTAAAAACTATTTTATTAATCACTACTTATGATAATACGTAAAATAAAAGTAAAAATGTTAGTATGTTAGAATTCAAAAATGTTAAACCTTGAACGTTAACCCCAAAAACTAAACTCTTCGTGTGTGTGTGTGACAAAGTCCCAAACTCCAAGTTCCGGAATGGTTCTTAAAGTTCAGTTCCGCAAGCCATAAGGTGAAACATGAGCAAGGGCTTCTTCAACAACCACCGTTGTCAGAAGATAAGACGTAGATGTAGAAAAACAGAGAGAGAGAGTACATAAGAAATCCAAATGTTCCACGATGGAACCCAAACGACACTTCAGTGTTTACTCGGTAGTGACTTCCTCACCCCGAAAAGCATCCGAATCGTGGTCGTCCACACACACAAATACCTGTGTCCTTCTACAGGTCAGCAACAAAGTGAACTCCACCGGATTACTTCCAACTTCCATACATGGATTTCAGTGGCAGACACAGTTATTGTTTCTCATCCATCGATAGAGAAAACTAGCAGGCTGGTGTCTCTCTCCATTCTCTCTCTCTATCCTTCTTCTAACTTCTTCAACAACGTCATTACGTCCTTTATCTTCTATTGACGTAAGCACGCCCCACACACACAGACACACACACTCTCTATCTTAAAGGGACTTTCACTGAGTCCGTAACACCTCCCACCTAAAAGAAATTTTCCCAAGAAAAGTTTAACCGCGTATACAGTTAGTAATGTTAATAATTATCAAGCTACACAACTACAGACTATCAGATTAGTACAGATACATGTTTCCCATTTAACATCGGGAAAGACAATCAGCAATCCCATTATATTTGCCTTTAATGTGAATTATCATGAGATCAAACTCTTGCAAAATTAAACTCCAGTTTAACAGCCTTCTGTTCTTGTTTTTGACTCGGCTCAGAAACACCAATGGGTTATGATCTGTATATACAGTCAATGGTTTCTGAGCGGTGCAAACATATACACAGAAATGTTGCAAATCTAAAACAAGCGACAGTAATTCTTTCTCTATGGTGGAATAATTCTTTTGATGCTCATTAAAGTTCTTTGAAAAGTAAGCTACAGGATGGTCAATATCATCAAGGTCACCCTTCTGCAACAACACAGCTCCTGCAGCTTCATCACTGGCATCTACTGCTAATGAAAATGGCTTTTCAAAGTCAGGTGTTTTGAGCACAGGATGGTAGCATAAAATGGCTTTCAGCTTCTCAAATGCTTCTTGACAAAAATCTGTCCAAACAAACTTTACTCCCTTCTTCAGAAGATTAGTTAGGGGAAGAACAATATCAGCAAAATTTTTACAAAATTTTCGGTAATATCCAACCATTCCCAAAAATCTTCTAACAGTCCTCGTACCTGTGGGAATAGGGAACTCAGATATTGCTTGAACTTTTGCCTGAACAGGAGCTTGCTTGCCTGACCTACAACATAACCAAGATACGTCACAGTGGCATGGCCAAATTCACTTTTAGCCAAGTTGACTGTAAGGTTAGCCTTGGAAAGTCTTTCAAACAACCTTTCTAACGCAGAGATGTGATCCTCCTATGTATCATTCCCAGTCACTAAGTCGTCAATGTCGGCATCTGTATGTTTTAACCCATGAATCACCGAATTAATCATTCTTTGAAATGTTGCCGGAGAATTCTTCATTCCAAATGGTAAAACATTGTATTCATACAATCCAGAAGGAGTTACAAAGGCTGAAATCTCCCTTCCTATATCTGTTAATGGAACACACCAGTACCCTTTTTATAAGTGAATCTTTGTAAGAAATTTTGCCTTTCCCACTCTATCTATGCAATCATCGACCCGAGGAATAGGGTAAGCATCTGACTTCGTTACAGCATTCACTTTCCTGTAATCTGTGCAAAATCTAACAGTTCCATCAGGTTTAAAACAAAAATACAGGGCGCACTCCAAGTTCAAGTAGAATGTCTAATAATATCATTTTCCAACATGTATTTTATTTCCTGATCAACAAGTTTACTTTTGACCACATTCATTCGATATTGGTGTTGTTTGATTGGTTTTGCATCCCCAACATCAACATCATGGGTAATTATCGACGTTCTGTTTGGAACATCTGGGAACAGATTTTTAAATTTTAAAATTAATTCTCTCATCTGTTGTTTTTGTGAAACTTGTAAATGGTCCAACTTCGTTTCAAGGTTCTCCAGGATATTTTGGTTTTTTAGTTTCGATGGAACAATATTTGGTCTAAATTGGCCTTCCTCAACATCAACATCAGACATTCGAGAAACAACCTTTACATCATCCACCAAAGCCACAACTGAATCCCTCTCATAATAAGGTCTTAGCATGTTTACATGACAGAGTTGTGTTTTCTTGCGTCTACCTGGTGTTTTGATTATATATGTTAAATCAGTCACTCGAGATTCAATAACATAGGGTCCAGAAAAACGAGACTGCAAGGGATTATTTTGGCTAGGGAAAAATACCAACACCTTTTGTCCCACTGCAAACGTCCTAAGCCGAGCACGTCTATCAAAATATGTCTTCATTCTTATCTGGCTAGTTTTCAATTCTCTCTCGCTAGCTGGCAGACTCTCTCCAACCGAGTTTTAAATTTTGGACATAGTCCAACAGACTCAAGTGCACTTCTTCATTAACCCATTGCTCTCTTAACAATTCCAAAGGTCCTCTCACCCTACGTCCAAATACAAGCTCAAACGGACTAAATCCTATTGACTCCTGGATTGAATCTCTAACGGCAAACAAAAGTAAATGAATACCTTCGTCCCAATCCTTTGTGTTTTCAAAGCAATATGTCTTCAGCATAGTTTTGAGAGTAGAATGAAATCTCTCCAGAGCTCCTTGAGATTCTGGGTGATATGCAGATGATACAATCTGCTTTGCTCCCAGCTCATAGACTATTTGTTGAAAAACATTTGACATAAAATTACTACCTTGATCAGATTGGATTTCTTTTGGCAAAGAAAACAAGGTAAAAAACTTTAAAAGAGCCCTTGACACCGTCTTGGCCTTAATATTTCTGAGGGGTATTGCCTCTGGAAATCTAGAAGTGGCACACATGATGGTTAATAAATACTGATTTCCAGTCTTAGACTTTGGTAATGGGCCAAGACAGTCCACAATCACCTTCGAAAAGGGCTCACCAAAAGCAGGAATTGGTTTCAACGGAGCCACAGGGGTTTTTTGATTTGGTTTACCTACAATCTGACATGTGTGACAGGTTCGACAAAACATCACACATCTTTTTTCAAACCAGGCCAATAGAATTGTTTCACGATCTTCCCTACAGATTTATTCACACCAAAATGACTACCCAAAGGCATACTATGGGCCAGGTTTAAAATCTCATCCCTATAAACTTTTGGAACAACAACCTGATGAATAACTTCCCATTCCTCAGTAACAGGAACATGAGGAGGTCTCCATTTCCTCATTAACACTACATTTTTGACATAATATCCAATTAGCACTTTTTCAATCTCCTCACATGAGAGTGCTTTTTCTTTCAATTCTGTCAACTCAGGGTCCTTTGTCTGTTCCACCATAAAATCCTTCCTCGACAAAGAGAAATCTTTAAATTCAGGCTCACTATAAGGATGTTGATCGTCCAGTGAAGACAGAAAAGTCTCAGATAAGGCATCATAATTTTCCTCCTGTTTAGGACTGTCACAAGGAACCACATCAGACTGCACCAGACTATCTGTCTTGGCTAATTCTTTAGCTCTAGCTCGAGTCACCGCACATGATGGGTAAACATCTGGATCATTCTCAGACTCACCAATCCTTGGTTTGGTCGTTAACCGTACCACAGGAACAATTTCTCCATCTGCAAGGTCATTTCCCAATAACAAAGAAACTCCTTCCATTGGTAACCTAGGTCCTATCCCTATCTCGACTGGTCCTTCTACGAACTTTGACTTTAAAATCACCTTGTGTAAAGGGACAAATATGGTGTCATCTGTAACGCCTCGCACTAGATTTACCTCACCAGTGTCAGTTTCTTCACCAAAATTTAAAACACTGTCCAGCAAGAGAGATTGGCAAGCCCCAGTATCTCTAAGAATTTTCACTCATCATTCAGTGAAACAAAACCCTCTGATACATAAGAACGGAATTCTTTTCTCACCTCCTCCAACTTTTCCGCTTTTCCCTCTTGCAAGGACTGATCTTTAACAGCATCTCCTAAACCTTTTTGATTTTTAATTGCCTGAGAGCAAGCATTGGGCACAGCTTCCTTCCTTTTCTTCAGAAGGGCACAATTAGATATCACATGGCCAGGTTTCCTACAGTAATAACAAGTACGCTCAACAGGTTTCTCCAGCCCTGGCTTCTTTTCATCCTTCCTTTTTTGATTACCTCCCAGTTTAATCTCCGGTTTACCTGGATTGTCCTTGTAACTCTTTTGAAAGGTTTTAGGTTGTCCCCATTTGGATTTATGGGTTAAAGCATAATCATCTGCCAATCTAGCAGTTTCTTCTAAAGTTTCCACTCCCTTTTCATTTAAATATGTTGTTAATTCAGCTGGAACACATCTTTTAAAGTCTTCCACTAATATCAATTCTTTAAATTTATCAAAATCCACATCTATATTTTTAGCCATGTACCATCGTTCAAAACATATTCTCTTTCCATTGGCAAATTCCATATAAATCTGATTTGCAGATTTCCTCAAGTCTCTAAATTTTTGTCTATAAGCTTCAGGTACCAATTGATAGCCTTCAATATAGCCTGTTTTACCTTTGTATAATCAGCTGCATCCTCAGCAGACAAAGCAGAATAAGCTTTCTGAGCTTTACCTTTAATCACACTCTGTACCATAAGAGTCCATCCTTGCTTTGTCCAGTTTGAACTCACAGCAACCTTTTCAAAATGTTGTAAATACTGATCAACCTGATCTTCCTCGAAAGGAGGGACTAATCGAACCTCCCTGCTGGCTGAAAAACCATCATCAGAATCAGATTACCAAATCTTTAGCTTCATTTGTAAATCATGCTGCCTCTGTTTCTCCTTCTCCTCACTATCCAGCTCCATCCTCTTCAATTCCATCTGCTTCATTGCTAGATCAGCCTCTATCGTCATCTGTTATCTTTGTTCGGGCCTCTAATTTCTCTCGTTCGGCTCTATCTTTCACTGGGTCTGTTCTCGTTCAGCCTCTAATCTCTTTGTTCTCCTTCAGCCTCTATCTTTAACTGGGTTTGCTCTCGTTCAGCCTCTATCTTTGCCAGCTGCACCTGTGCCTCAGAAACTGATATTTCACTGCCAGGAAACTGTTTTAACACTTCCTTCTCAAACACCTTCTTTTCCACATAATGGCCAGCTATCAGTCTCTGAATATCTGCCTTTCTCATAGACTGCTTTACTTCTGTAAGGTTTAGCCTTGTAGCAATCTTTATCAGATCATCCTTTTTCGCCATCTCCAATCCCTGTATGGTGACTGCAAAAATGCCTTAATATCCATTGCTGCTGGTTTCCACACACACAAGCCAATTAAAAAAGAATTTATCAGACCTCCCTCAAAAATCTTTGGATTGAATCCCGAACAAATCTCGTCAATCTGGGGAACGATCCCAGACGACACTCGTTAATGTTTGGATCGGATCCCGGACGAATCTCGTTAACCTTGGGAACTATCCCGGACGAATCCCCCAATTTTGTCACGAACCAGCAACAAAGGAAACACACTGAGCATGATTCAGTGTTAAAAACTATTTTATTAATCACTACTTATGATAATACGTAAAATAAAAGTAAAAATGTTAGTATGTTAGAATTCAGAAATGTTAAACCTCGAACGTTAAGCTCAAAACTAAACTTGTCGTGTGTGTGTGTGTGACCAGGTCCAAAACTCCCAGTTCCGGAATGGTTCTTAAAGTTCAGTTCCGCAAGCCATAAGGTGAAACATGAGCAAGGGCTTCTTCAACAACCACCGTTGTCAGAAGATAAGACGTAGATGTAGAAAAACAGAGAGAGAGAGTACATACGAAATCCAAATGTTCCACGATGGAACCCAAACGACACTTCAGTGTTTACTCGGTAGTGACTTCCTCACCCCGAAAAGCATCCGAATCGTGGTCGTCCACACACACAAATACCTGTGTCCTTCTACAGGTCAGCAACAAAGTGAACTTCACCGGATTACTTCCAACTTCCATACATGGATTTCAGTGGCAGACACAGTTATTGTTTCTCATCCATCGATAGAGAAAACTAGCAGGCTGGTGTCTCTCTCCATTCTCTCTCTCTATCCTTCTTCTAACTTCTTCAACAACGTCATTACGTCCTTTATCTTCTATTGACGTAAGCACGCCCCACACACACATACACACACACTGTCTATCTTAAAGGGACTTTCGCTGAGTCCGTAAGAATAAGTAGTTATTAATAAAATAGTTTTTAATACTTATACATAAATCGTTGTATTTCTTTGGTTGCTGGTACGTAACAGAATACATTCTGATGGACATTATTCATGCTTCCTTGGAAAGGCGGAGATAGCGAGCATAGCTTTGCCAAAGGGAGACCTTGTCTGATCAATCTGAGTAGATTTTGCTGTGGAACTAATGAAGTGTTTTGATGAGGTCAGTGGAGTAGATGTGGTATACACTGACTTAGTAAGATCTCCGTTATGGTCCCACATAAGAGGTTAGGGCACATCGGATACAGGGAGGTTTAGATCCAATTTGACAACTTGGATATAAAGTCAGTACGTCAATAGGAGATAGGATGAAGCTGCAGTGTTGCGTTTTGTTTTTCCATACCTGTGACCACTGGTGTTCCAAAGAAATCGGTGCTGGGTGTCTTGCAGTTTGTAATATACATGAACGATTTGCATGCAGATATCGATGGCACAATCAATATACCTATAAATGAAACAGATTTTGGTGGAGTGTTGACTGTGTGGAGGCTGGTCTTCGGCTACAGGATGATACCAATGTGTTGGTGAAATGATCTGAGAAATGCAAAGGAAACTTCATCCTGATAATGTGAGGTGATGCGTTTTAGGAGTACTAATGACTCTGGAACATGTACTTTGAATGCTAAGTTCCCAGACAGCATAGAGAAGTGAAATGACCTTGGTGTGGGAGTCTAACGATCCTTGAAGATGGTAATACAGATAAGTAGCATGGTCAAGAAGGCGAAGTGAATGATAGCTTTCCTGAGTCGGGCCATTGATTATTAGAGCAGGGAAATGTTTCGCCGAAGTCATGAAATATTAGTCAGTCCTCATATGTAGTATTGAACGCAGTTCTGATCACCACACCATAAGAAAGACGTGATGGCGCGGAGAGGGTGCAGAGGAGATAAACCAGGCATTCCCTGGGATGGAGCCTTTAAGTTATGCGGTGACAGTGGAGAGGCTAGGCCAGTTTCCCTTGGAGCACAGTTCCAGGTATTTTCTTCGAAATATGTTCATATCTTTGTGTTACTTCGATATGTCCTGAATATGATCGAATAACCTCCACTTGCCTGAATGAGTGCGGTTCCATTCAACGACGAAGCAGGCCTCTTGATTGGCTGTGGATCAGCCACGCGATTGATTGGCACCTGGCCTAATCATTCATTCCCGCACTTTCTGCACATCATGGCGAAAATTGTACCACATACTGTTTCACGGCAAAACTTGCCGAGGCCACTCCGGCAACAGCTCCCAATCCCGCGACCTCTGTCACGAAGGACAAACGCAGTCAAATATTAGGAATACGGCCACCTGCAGGTTCCACTTCATACTACACGCATGCTGATTTGAAAATACATCCCCGGACCGTCATTATTTCTTCTAAATTCTGGAACTCCGTCGGAGTGCCTTCACGACAAGGACTGAAGTATTTACATTAACAAGGATCACTACGACTGCTCAAAGGGAATTGAGTATAAAAATAAATACTTGGCTTTCCAGCCACACCCAGATGCCGAAAAATGAATAAACATAAACAATAAATTACGTTTTCTTTGACAGTAATTCTAAACTGATTTTGTGGCCTTAATATTGCATCACGATTCAGATTAGGGATACCTTTTCTACTCGTCTGACAGATAGGGAAAGAAAGGTCTTTCAAACATCTGCAATGACACCTACAAATAAATATCCAATAGTTTCCGAATGACCCATCACTGAGTGGAATTGTGAGGTTTGTCTGTTTTGCAGGTATGTGGGTAACATTCAAAATCAGAAGGTTAATAAAGTATTATTTTTTGAGAACTATGTTCCGAATTATGATGATAACATGCCTTTATGGGAAATGTAAAATGATCCAGCCTTGGCTCATAGCCATGTCATGGTCATGTCTGTACTGAGTCTGAGCAAACAACATAAGACAATTAAGGCTAAAATAAGTGGAACGCCCTTCACTTCATGCACTTTGATAAGTTATAAATCTCTGTTCCAGATAACTGAAAATTAAGTTTTAAAAGTTTCAGACGTAAGAATTATTGAAGTTTTCTTTTCGAGTCTATCTTTGTAAAACCGTTTAAAGATATTAGTTACAGTACTGCGTGCAGTTTTGGTAGCCACTGTTTAGTAAAGGTGCGATTGCGCGTCGAGGGGGCAGAGGCCATTCACCAGGATGTCGTCTGGGATGGAGAGTTTTAACTATGAAGAGAGATTGGAGAGACTTTTCTGCTTTCCTTGGAGTACAGAAGATAGGACGGGACAGGATTGAGTAATATAAAATTATGAAGGGATGGGACCAAAAGCAGCAGCGTGATTGATGAGAAGGTGGAGGAAAATATACAAGTTAAAACCAAAAAAATGCAATAGGCAGGACAGGCTGAGGCAGGACAGGGAGTAAGGCGGTTCTGATAGGCTATCCTGTATTTCTTAATGGATAAAGACTGACCAGTGAGGCAAATGAACCCAGGGATTGGATAGGTACGTGCGACTGGGATATTCTAGCTGTTGCATAAACATATTTGATGGATGAGCAGGATAATTTTCGGGATTAGGGAAGCGTGATTGAGGGTGGTAGTGAGACTCCTGTCGGGAAAGAAGGAGGCACACTTCAGGGATAGGCAGCGCGGATGAAGCGAATACCTTGAGGAGTATAAGGGATGTAAGATGTATCCACGTTATAAATGAGAGGGTGCTAGAGGACTTAAAATAGAATAAAGATGGAAAAATCCCCGACTCCTGATCAAATGTGTCCATATTATAACAGCCGATGGAAGAATTTGATGGATTCCTGGCAGAGACATTTATATAATCATTAGTCATGGCTGAGTTACTGGAAGACTGGAGAGAAGCTAATGTTGCACCGTTTGTAACGAGACGAAATTGCAACGCATCCCGGTGTTAAATGCGGACAATTTTATCTGAGCTGATGCTCCGCCAACTCCATGGAAGTCTCAAAGAGGAAACATCTTTTAAGCGTCCATAATACAATTTCATTCAGCCTATTGGTATTGGATGATTATTTTCACTTTTACCGATGTACAGTGTCAAACGTGTCTTGCATACCGATCGTACAGGTCAACTCATTACACAGTGCAGTTACATTGAGTTAGTACAGAGTGTATTGAGGTAGTACAGGTAAAAACAATAACAGTACAGAGTAAATTGTCACAGCTGCGGAGAAAGTGAAGTGCAAAAAGGTGGACGGTCACAACAAGGTAGATCGTGAGGTCAGAGTCCATCTCATCGTATAAGGGAACCGTTCAATAGTCTTATCACAGTGGGGTAGAAGCTGTCCTTAAGACTGGTTGTACTTTCCCTCAGGCTCCTGTATCTTCTACCTGATGGAAGAGAAGAGAAGAGACAATGACCCCGGTGGGTGGGGTCTTTAATGATGCTTTCTGCTTCACCAAGGCAGCGAGAGTCCAAGGAGGGGAAGCTTAATTTCGTGACGAGTTGGCTGTGTCCACAAACTCTCTGCAATTTCTTGCGGTCCTGGGCAGACCATGTGCAATACCAAGCCGTGATTCATCCGGATAGTATGCTTTCCTATGGTGCAACGATAAAAGTTAGAAACATAGAAACAGAAAAACTACAGCACAATTTAGCTCTGCCGAACATGTCCTTAACCTAGAAATTACTAGGCTTACCCATAGCCCTCTATTTTTCTCAGCTCTATGTACCTATCCAACAGTCTCTTTAAATACCCTATCGTATCCGCCTCAATCACCGTTGCTGGCAGTCCATTCCACGCACTCACCACTCTCCGAGTAAAACACTTACCTCGACATCTCCTCTATACTACTCCCCAGCACCTTAAAGCTATGTCCTCTTGTGGCTACTATTTCAGCCCTGGGGAAAAGCCTCTGACTATCTACCCGATCAATAACTCTTATTATCTTATATACCTCTGTCAGGTCCCCACTCATCCTCCGTCGCCCCAAGGAGAAAAGGCCGAGTTCCCTCAACCTACTTTCACAAGGCATGCTCCGCATTCCAGCAGCATCCTTGTAAATCTCCTCTGCACCCGCTCTATGGATTCCACATCCTTCCTGTAGTGAGGTGACCAGAACTGAGCACAGTACTCCAAGTGGGGTCTGACCAGGGACCCATATAGCTGCAACAATACCTCACGGCTCCTAAATTCAATTCCTCAACTGATGAAGGTATATACACCATGTGCTTCTTAACCATTGAGTCAACCTGTGTAGCCGCTTTGAGTGTCCTATGGACTCGGACACCAAAGATCCCTCTGATCCTCCACACTGCCAAGTGTCCTACCATTAAGACTATATTCTGCCATCATACTTGATCTACCAAAATGAACCACTTCACACTTATCTGGGTTGAACCGCATCTGTCACTTCTCAGCCCAACTTAGCGTCCTATCTATGTCCCTCTGTAACCTCTGACAGCCCTCCAAACTATCCACAACACTCCCAAACTTTGTTTCATCCGCAAGCTTACTAACCACCCCTCCACTTCCTCATCCAGGTCGTTCATAAAAGTCACGTTTATAAACGTTTATAAAAAGTTGGTGAGTGTCAAGGAGACATATCGAATTTCTTTAGCCTCCTGAGGAAGTAGAGGCGCTGGTGAGCTTGCTTGGCCGTGGCATCGACGTGATTTGACCAGGACAGGCTATTGGTGATGTTAACTCCAAGGAACGTGAAGCTCTCAACCCTCTCGACCTCAGCATCGTTGATGTAGAAATGTGCATGAAGTCATCAAGTCAGTGACCAGATCTTGTGTTTTGCTGGCATTGAGGGAAAGATTGTTGTCATAACACCATGCCACTAAGCTGTCTATCTCCTTCCTGTACTCCGACTAATAGTTGTTTGAGATAGGGCTGGCAACGGTGGTATCATCTGCAAACTTGTAGATGAAGTTAGAGCAGAAATCATCTCTCATTCTTGGTTCCAAAAAATAACGTGGCCGTGTGCATCTAAAGAAATTAGGGACACGTGTTTGGATTTAGATTAAATTATTAGATCTGCCCGATATTGGTTGTCAAAGAATCCATCTTTTTCCTGGCAAATCACTGGCACGTTTTCTCTCAAAACAGTTCGCTCTTCTGGTGACCTGACTCTGATCTTGTTTCTGTGTGTTTGTCGGCATGTCGTGTTGAAGCATTTCTTATGTCCGCCCTGACTTCTAACTGTCCGTACGAAGTGTGCTCGTGAGTTTCACCTTGCAAGATCTTGAGTTAGAACGAGATTGGAGCGGGGACTCTGACAAGAGGCGAGTCTCTGTGCTTGTGAATTTCACGTTGCAGGATTCTAAAAGAGGCATATTTGCAAATTGTTAACAGTTGATTGGCCATTTAACAGCAGCCGATAAAAGGAAGAGTTGAGCGGAGCGACCATTGTGTGAGTGGGGGACTGAGGCTTTGGCTCAAGAGTCTTCGGCTAGAGAAGGCGGAGGCTACGGTAAATTTATCTATTCTTTAATTTTTCCTTTCGTACCAGGCTATATTAGTTAGAATGGCACTAGGGCAAGTGGTGTGTTCATCTTGTGAGATGCGGGTGTTCAGGGAAACCTCCATTCTCCTTGATCGCTACATCTGCACGAAGTGCATCCACCTTAAACTCCATGTATACCGTGTTGGGGAACTGGAGCTGCAGCTAGACAACCTTCTTCTCCTACGACAGAACGAGGAGTTCAAAGGTAAGAGCTACAGGGAGGCAGTCACTCCTAAGCTACAGGAGGCAGACAGCTGAGAGATTGTCAGGAGAAAGAAGGAGAATAGTCAGGTGGCGCTGCGTACCCCTGTGGTCGTTTTCCTGAATAACAGATATACCGCTTTGGATACAGTTGGGTGGTGTGGTGCGACCGACCAGGGTAAAGTCACAGTGACCAGCTGTCTGGATTCGAACCTGGTTGTGTGGAGCAGAAGTGAACGGCGGAGAAAAGGAGAGCGGCACTGATAGGGGTTCAATAGCAAGGATGCAGACAAGAGATTCTGTGGGTGGGAAAGAGACTCCCAGATGGTATGTTGCCTCCCACGAGCCATGGTCAGCGACGTCTCAGATCGGGCCCACAGCATTCTAAAGCAGAGGGCGAACAGCCAGAGGTCGTGGTACATATTGGTATCAATGTCATCAGAAGGAAAAGAGATGAGGTCCTGGAGAGGAAATACAGGGAGCTCCGCGGGAAGTTGAAAAGCAGGACCTCAAGGGTAGTAATCTCTGTATTGCTGCCTGTGTCACTCGCCAGTGAAGGTAAAAATAGGTTTGTTTGGCAGATGCATACGTGGTTGAGGATCTGGGCCAGGGTTGCACATTTTTGGATCATTGGGATCTCTTTTGGGGAAGGTACAACCTGTACAAAAGAGATGGGTTACAGGTGAACGGAAAGGGGGCCAATTGTCTTGCGGGCAGGTTCGCTCGAGTTGTGGAGGGTTTAAACTAGTTTGGTACGGGGAAAAGAACCAGCGTGTAGGTTAGAGGTTGGTGCATTTAGTGTACAAGTAGATGCAGCATGTAGAAAGACTGTGAGCAAGGTTCGGCAGTTGAAAGGACAAAATTGGAACAGTTGGATGGTCTGAAGCGTGTCTACTTTAATGTGTGAAATATCAGGAACAAGGGTGACGAACGTAGAGCATGGAAAGATACAGTACGTGGAAATACGAGGTTGTGGACATCACTGAGACTTGGCTGTCACAAAGACAGGAATGGCTGCTGGATATTCGGGTGTTTAGATGTTTTAAAAGGGACAGGGACGGAGTTAAAAGAAGTGGGGAGTGGCTTTGCTGATCAGGGAGATTATCTCTGCTGTGGAAAGGGAGGAGTCCTGGAGGGACCGTCCACAGAGTCATTGTGGGTGGAGTTCCGAAACAGGAAGGGAGCGATCACTCCATTGGGAGTATTCCACAGACGCCCCAAAAGCAGCAGGGATGCTGAACAGCAGATCAGGATTCAGATTTTGCAAAGGTGCAACAATAACTGGGTTGTTATCACGGGTGATTTCAACTTCCCCAACATTGCTTGGCACCTCCTTAGAGTAAAGGGGGTAGTTGGGGCAGACATCTTTCGGAGTGTCCAGGAACGATTCCTGACACTGTATGTGGACATTCCGACTAGAAGAGAAGCCACACTGGACCTGGTACTATGCAATGGGCCTGATCAGGTTTCAGATCTCTCGATGGGAGAGCATTTTAGAGATAGTGACCATAACTCCTTGACCTTTACCATAGCCTCAGCGAAAGATGGGAGCAGACGATATGGAAAAGTATTTAATTGGAGGAAGGCGAATTATAATGTTATTAGGCAGGAGCCTGGGAGTGGAAATTGGGAACAGATGTTCTGCTGGAAGTGCACAACGGAGATGTGGAGCTTGTGTAGAGAGTACTTGCATGGGGTTCTGGATGGCTTTGTCCCATTGAACCAGGTTAGAAACAGAGAAACACAGAAACCCTACAGCAAACGTCAGGCCTTTCGGCCCACAAAGCTGTGCCGAACATGTCTCTATCTTAGAGAACTGTAGCCCTCTATTTTTCTCAGCTTCATCTACCTATATAAAAGTCTCTTAAAAGACCCTATCGTATCCGCCTCCACCACCGCTGCCGGTAGCCCATTCCACGCACTCACCACTCTCTGAGTAAAAGACTTACCCCTGTCATCTCCCCTGTAGCTAGTCCCAGCACCATAAACCTATGTCCTCTTGTGGCAACCATTTCAGCCCGAGGAAAAAGCCTCTGACGATCTACCCGATCAATGCCTCTCATCATCTTATATACCTCTATCAGGTCCCCCCTCATCTTCCGTCGCTCAAGGGGAAAAGGCCTAGTTCTCTCAACCTGCTCTCATAAGGCATGCTCTGCATTCCAGGCAGCATCCTTGTAAATCTCCTCTGCACCCTTTCCATGGCTTCCACATCCTTCCTGTACTGAGGTGACCAGAACTGAGAACAGTATTCCGTGAGGTCTGTCCAAGGTCTTATATAGCTCCAGCATTACCTCTCAGCTCCTAAATTCAATTCCACGGTTGATGGAGGACAATACACCAGATGCCTCCTTAACTACAGAGTCAACCTGCACAGCTGCTTTGAGCGTCCTATGGATGTTACAGTGAAGGAACCATGGCTGACAAGAGATGTAGAATATCTTGTCAAGAGGAAGAATGAAACTCACCTCAGGTTTATAAAACAAGGATCAGACAGGGCTCCAGAGGGTTACAAGTCAGCCAGGACGGAGCTTAAGAATCGACTTAGGGAGCTATAATGGGGCATGAGAATGCATTGGCGAGTAGGATTAAGGAAACATCCCAAGGCTTCCTACACGTATGTGAAGAATAGGAGGATGAGTGTAGGGCCGATCAGGGATAAAAGAAAAAACATGTGCCTGGAGTCGGAAAAATTAAGGGAGGTCCTTAATGAATACATTGCTTCAGTATTCACCAGTGAGAGAGACCTTGCGGTTTGTGAGGGTGACGTATAACAGGCTGATACACTGGGGCATGTCGATGTGGATGTCCTGGTATTTTTGAAAAACATTAGGATAGATAACTCACCGGGGCTGGACGATATATATTCAAGGTTATTCCGGGAAGCGAGAAAAGAGATTTCTGTACTTCTGGCGATGATCTTTGCGTCCTCACTAGTCACAGGAGTAGAGCCAGATGATTGCAGGGTGGCAAATGTGTTTCCTTCTTTCAATAATGAGAGTATCAACATCCCTGGGAATGACAGACCAGTGAGCCCTTCCTCAGTCGTGGGTAAATTACTGGAGAAGCTTCTTAGACACGATTTATGGAGATTTGAAGAAGCACAGGCATATTAGTGATTGTCTGCATGGGTTTTTGAGGGGCAGGTCGTGCCTCATGAGCTTGATTGAATTACTTGAGGATGTGAGACAGCACATTGATTGATGTAGAGCAGTGGATGCAGTGCACATGGATTTTATTGAGGCGTTTGATAAAGTTCCTCATGGAAGTTTTATTAAGAATGTCAGGAGGCATGGGATTCAGGGAAGCTTGGCTGTGTGGATTCATAATTGGTTCAGCCATCGAAGACAGGGAGGTGGTAGATGGAGCGTATTCTGCCTGGAGGCCGGTGACCAGTGGTGTTCCGCAGGGATCTGTTCAGGGACCCCTGCTCTTTGTTATTTTTATAATGGACTTGGATGAAGACCTGGAAGGGTGGGTTAGTAAGTTTGCAGACAACACGAAGGTTGGTGGTATTGTGGATAGTGTAGAAGGTTGCTGTAGGTTAAAACAGTACATTGATAGGATGCAGAGCTGGGCTGAGAAATGGCAGATGGAGTTCCACTCGGAACGGTGTGCAGTGATACATTTTGGAAGATCGAATTTTAAGGCAGAATAGAAGGATGTGGAAGCGTTGGAAAGTGTGCAGAGGAGATTTAGCAGGATGCTTCCTGGTTTGGAGAGTATGGATTATGAGGAAAGACTAAGGGAGCTTGGGATTTACTCTTCGGAGAGAAAGAGGATGAGGGGATACATGATAGAGCTATACAAAATATTAAGAGGAATAGATAGAGCAAACAGCCAGTGCCTCTTACCCAGGGCATGGCTTTAAAGTAATGGGTGGGAAGTTCAAGGGAGATATTGGAGGGAGGATCTTCACCCAGAGGCTGGTTGGGGCATGGAATGCCCTGCCTGGGGTAGTGGTGGAGGCAGGTACGTTGGTCGAGTTCAGGAGATTGCTAGATAAGCATATGAAGGAATTTAAAATAGAGGGATATGTGGGAGGAAGGTGTCAGATTGTCTTAAGCGTGGTTTAAAGGTCGGCACAACATGGTGGGCCGAAGGGCCTGTATTGTACTGTATTGTTCTGTAGTTCTATGGTTAGATGGTTAATGGCAGGACTCCCGGAAGCGTGGAGGAACAGAAGGATCTTGCAATCCATAAATCCTTCAAGGTTGCCGCCCTGGTTGATAGCCTTGTTAAGAAGTCATACAGTGCGTTGGCCTTCATTAGCCGGCGACTGAGTTCAAGAGCCGCGAGGTAATGCAGAAGCTGTATAAAACCCTGTTTGGACCACACTGGGAGTATTGTGTTTATTTCTGGTCGCCTCATTATCGGAAGGATATGGAAGCTTTTAGAGAGCGTGCAGAGGAGACTTATCAGGACGCTGCCTGGATTGGCGATCATGTCTTATGAGGATAGGTTGAGCGAGCTAGACCTTTTCTCTTTGGAGCGAAGGAGGATGAGAGGTGACCAGATAGAGATGTAGAAGATGATCAGGTGCGTAGATCGAATGGAAAGTCAGACTTTTTCCCAGGGCGACAGTGGCTAACACGAGGAGATTTATTTCTAAGGTGATTGGAGGAAGGTATAGAGGGATGTCAGAGGTAAGGTTTATTTAAGAGTGGTGGATGCCTGGAACGCACTGTCGGTAGAGGTGGTGGAGGCAGGTATATTTGATACGTTTAAGACGCTTTTGGATAGGCACATGAATGATAGAAAAATGGAGGTCTATGTGGGAGGGATGGGTTAGATGGAGTAGGATAAAATGTTGGCACTACATTGTGGACTGGCGGGCCGGTGCAGCGCTGTCATGTTCTATATGCATGTCTTTTGTATTTCTGTCATGTTCTTCATTCTCCGCTGTAACGAACTTTGTCGTATTTAACCTTTCTCACTAATATTCTCTTTTCTCATTTTTCTTCCTGTGTTCGGATTAGACGCACCTACCGCTTGCATTGTGGTAGAGTTCAGCCTGAATGAATGTGAATCATAACCCCACTTTATCGGAAACGGATCTGTGGAGCTCCTTGTCGATTGCTCCCAGGTTCAAAAACCAGTTCAAAACTCGATGTCGTTGTGTAGTTGGGGCCATCGTTCGTTACAAGATAAAGAGCAGAAAAAGTCACCTTGTGTTCTCAAATAATCCCAAGAAAACTCTAAAGTGAAATTGCTTGAGATTTCGCCGGTGGTGATTTATGCATTTGTATTGGATTGTTGTAACGCCTGTCATAATTCAGATACGAACCTGAATCTACCCCAGAGTCGGCCTCGTCTGCTGATTGTTTTCAGCATTTTCTTTTTTTAATTTGAGAAAAATATACATTTCAGATCAATACCCTTTCATCAGCACTGTAAATGAAGAGTTATCATTTGGAAATTTTCTAGAGTCACAGAGTCATACAGCACGGAAACCGGTACTTCGGCCCAACTCGTCCATGCCGACCAAGATATCTCTCTGAGATTGTCCCATTTGACTGTATTTGGCCCACATGCATCTCAGGCTTTCCTATCCGTTTACCTGCCCAAAACGTTTTTACCTGCCTCCGCTGTTCCCCCTGGCAGCTCGTTTCCTGTGCCCTCCGCCTTCTGCCTGAAAAGGATGCCCGTCAGATCCCTTTTAAATTTGACCTTCAGGTTTCTTTTAAATTTAACTCAGTTTTTCTCCCGATGAACCAGCGGAATAATTTGAAGCATTTTCAATTCCTGTTTCAGAGTTCAACCACCTGCAGGTTTAGTTTTACAAAGACGTTGACAGATTGCATCGAGAGGGCGCCAGCTGACCGAATATTTGAAATTTACTGATAACAATTACCTGGCAGTTTCCCGCGCACAATTTACAAAAGCTGCATCTATTATTTGGTGCTGCATTGTACATCCCATTTTAGCTTTTGTGTTTCACCTTTTAGGTCTGAACACCTTCCTTGATGGTGATTTAGGGAAAGAATATGACGCTACTGGATATTTATCCATTGAGTTACGAGATTTCCCATCATTTGAATTCAGCTCAAGAGTTAGTTATAAATACTCTGCCATTGATTCATTTTGTTTCAGTTTTATTGTCTCGAGATACCAATGCTGTTAATCAGCAACACGCATGCTGTCGGTTTGACGGCGTGACTGTGTTGTACAACAGATTGGAACTTTCTGATAACACATTGGCTGGTTCAAAATCCAAATTACTTGCAGTTGGGTTAATCTTTCTTTATAATGTTTCACATGTATAGTATATTATCTGCCATTCATTGATTTTGCAGGGAATGCTTCACGAAGTATTCGAATTTTACTGTTAGAGCTTGGTGATATTTTGTCCCTCATATGTTTTGTGTTCTTTTTGTGAATCGGGAAACCTAAAGCTGCATCCTTGACCTTAGTTTGGTCTATGCGAAGGATTGACAGTACTGTTATTAATTCACACAACTTTGTAATAAATCTCGGAATGTGATTCTCGCTGCTCAGCTGTTCATGCATTTCGCAGTTTTACACAACAAAACTTTCTATTCTTTTTTTAGTTACAAAAAAGAAAAAATAGCACATTGGTTTGATAATTTGATCTTAAATCGGAACTATTCTGCCAGAAGGGAACTTAGGCTGGCGATCCATAAAAGTCAACACATCTGAAATCAGCTTTGGCAAATCCATGAACAAAACATCAAACGGTATTTCGTTCTTGTGACTTGAAAGTACTTCCTCCAATGAAATGGTTCCCTTACACACGTCAGCGGATCCACTATTTTAACCAGATTTTCTACTGATGCCATTGTTTATCAGATATTTTAATTCACAGAATATAAGTAAACTTAATGAGATTGAAACCCGATTAATCCGCAGGACATCATAACTACACGATATAGTTTTGAGGTTGGTGGCTGTAGATTGGTTATAAGTTTGTAAACGCCATCGAATTAAGGTGCGTGGAGGAAAGTCAGGGGAGATGTCAGAGGTAGGGTTTTTTTTACAAAGATTATGGTGGGTGACTGGAATGCACTGCCGGAAGTGGTGGCAGAGACCGACACGATAGGGTGATTTAAGAGACTATTAGACGGGCACATGGACGAAAGAACACTAGAGAATTAAAGGAGGTGAAGTAGAGAGGGGGATAGATTGAATGGGGATGTTTTATATTGGCCGGCACAACATCTTGCGCTGAAGGGCCGGTACAGTGCTGTACTGTTCTATGTTCCATGCTATATGAATAGTGGAGTTGCCCTGCAAAAGGTATGAGGGTAAACGTGATCCCAATTTTCATAAATCAGGGATAAAGAGATCAGACAATTACCAACGTCCGTGTACCGTCATGAGGAGAGAAATTGCTTCGAAAAGAATCGGAATTGGTTTATTTTTCTTAAATCAATATGTTGACGGTCCAACAAGGGAAGATGCTATTCTGGACCTGGTGTTGGGTGATGAGCCTGGCTAGTTGACTCACCAATCATGGGTGTGCAATTGGGGAACAGTGACCACTGTTCATGAACCTTCAGGATAGCTATAGATAAGGATTGGTATGCGGATAGCGGGAGGGTTTCAAATTGTAGCAGGGCTAATTATAAAGGCATAAGGCAGGAACTAGGTAGAGTAAACTGGGAACACCTTTTTGCTGGCAAGTCCATGCCGAGCATATCGAATGTGTTTCAGGATCAAATACTTCGGGTACAGGATAGGTATGTCCCGATTAGAAGGAAGGACACGAATGACAAAATAAGAAAACCTTGGATGTCCAGAGAAGTGACGAAGTTAGATAAGAAGAAAAAGGATAAGTATGTAGAGCTTCGGAAGTTAGGATCAGTCAGAGCAGGTGAGAACGAGAAAGTCGCTTGAAGGAACTCAGGAAAGGAATTAGGAAAGTCAGGAAAGGCCATGAAAAGTCCTTAGCAAGCAGGATTAAGGAGAATCCAAAGGCATTCTGTACCTACAACAGGGATAAGAGGATAACGAGAGAAAAGATAGGACCTCCAAAGGATAAAGAAGGGAATCTATGTTTGGATGCAGAGGATGTGGGTGAGGTTCTGAAAGAGTATTTCTCTTCAGTATTTACTCAGAAAAGGGACATGCTGGAGGCAGAAATCGGAAGTGAGGTCGGAAACAGGTTAGGGCATTTAGTGGTCAAAGAGGAGGTAGTGTTCTGTCTCCTCAACAGTATTAAGGTGGATTAGTCCCGGGGGCCCGGTTACTGATGGAGGAGAGAGAGGCAATTTCCGGGGCCTTGACTTGTATCTTTTTGTCCTATTTGACCACGGGTGAGGTCCTGGAGGACAGACGAGTTGCTACTATTGTTCCTCTATTCAAGAAAGGATCAAGGGAAAACCGGGGAACTATAAACCGATGCTTCTCACCTTATGTGGTGACATTTCTGAGGAATATACTCATAGATAGTATATACGAGCATCTGGAATACAATGACTTGATTAGGGAAAGCCAGCATGGCTTTGTGCGGGGTAAGCCGTTTCTAACTAACCTGGTTGCGTTTGTCGACAAGGTGAAGAGTATGTTGATGGATGGGTTCGTAAGTTTGTAGACTATACCAGGATTGGTGGAGTTGTAAGTAGTGTAGAAGACTGGTGACGAGTACAGCGTGATATAGATCAGTTGCAGATGTGGGAAGAGAAATGGCAGAAGGAATTTAACCTGGATAAATGTGAGGTGTTGCATCTTGGTCGGAGTAATGTCAAAAGGCAGTACACTGTTAAGGGCAAGAACCTTAACAGTGTCGAAGAGCCGAGAAACCTTGTGGTGCAAGTCCATGACTCATTGAAAGTGGCTACACAGGTTGATAGGTGGTTCAGAAGGCTTATGGGATGCTTGCATTTATTAATCAAGGTATTGAGTATTGGAGTCAAGAAGTTATACTGCATCTCTATAGAACTCTGGTTAGGCCACATTTAGAGTATTGCGTGCAATTCTGGTCACCTCACTATAGGAAGGATGTCACCGAGCTTTCGGGAGGATGCAAAGGAGGTTTACTTGTATGCTTCCTGGATTAGAGGGCATGTGCTATCAGGGGAGGCTGGACAAACTTGGGCTATTTTTTCTGGAGGGGCGGAGGCCGCTGGGTAATGTTGAAATTGTATAAAATTATGAGGGGCATAGATATGGTGGACAAGCAATATCTTTTTCTCATTATTGAGCGATCCAGTACCAGGGGGCATGCATTTAAAGTGATACGGGGTAGGATCAGAACAGACGTGAGGGGAAATTTTTTTTACTGAGAGAGTGGTGGATGCCTGCAACGCGTTGCCTGACAGGGTGGAGGAAGCAAATTCATTGCGGGTTTGGATGGGCATATGAATGAGATGAAAGTAGAGGGATATGGGCATTCGGCAGGTAGGAGGGATTAGCTATGTGGGAACAACATTGTGGGCCGAAGGGCTTGTTCTTTGCTGTACCTTTCTATATATTATTCTCAAATGTTCTGAGGCAGAGCGAAAAACTTGTCTTGAATACCGTTGATACAGATCAATTTATTCCACTGTGCATTCAGGTCGTACAATAACAGAGTGCAGAATAAAGCGTATCAGCTCCACAGAAAGTGCAGTACAAATAACCAACAAGGTGCAAGGTTACAATGAAGGTCAAGAGTCAACGTTGGTGTACCAGAGAATCACTCAATATTCTTTTTACAGCGGAATAGCAGCTGACCTTGAGCCTGGTGGCAAACGCTTTCAGGGTTTTGTATCTTCTACCAGATGGGAGGGGACGAAGAGAGAATGTCCGGCTTGGCTGAGGTGTTTAACTACGCTTTACCAAGGCAGCGAGAACTGTAGACAGAATCCATGGAGGGGAGGCTGTTTTCCTTGATGTGTTGAGCTGTGTCCACAACTCTTTGCCGATTCTTGCTGTCACAGGTAGTGCTGTTGCCATACCAAGCCGTGAAGGCTCCAGCTAGTAAGCCCTCTAGGATGCATCAATATAAACTGGTGAGGGTAAACTGGGACTGGCCAATTATTTTAGCTTCGAGAGGAAGTAGAGGCGCTGGTGAGCTTTTCTGACAGTGGCGTCTCCGTGGTTCGACCAGGACAAGCTATTGTTGATGATCACCATTCGCAACTTAAAGTTCACAACCCTCTCGAGATCAGCACAGGATCATGTACACCGCCCACTTCTTGAAGACAATGACCAGCTCTTCTGTTTTTCTGACATCGAGAGAAAGGTTGTTGGCATGCTGTCATGATAGTAAACTCTCTATCTCCTTCCTGTTCTCAGACTCATCGCTATTTGAGATACGGGCCACAACGGTGTGGTTATCTACAAGCTTCTACAGGAAGTTAGAGCAGAATCTGACCACGCAGTCATGAGTTCATAGGAAGTAGAGTATGGAGGTGAGGAAGCAGCTTTGGGGCGCTACTTTTGAGAGTAATCGTGGCTGTTTTGTTCTTCCCCATCCTTACTGATTGCGGTCTGTTGGTCAGGAAGTCAAGGATCCAGTTGCAAAAGGAGGTGTTGAGTTACAGGTCTCGAAGTTTGGTGATCCGTTTGCTTGGAATTATCACGGCTGAGATGGAGCTTCTGGCAATAAACAATTGCATAACGTCGGTGTATTTACTGTCCAAAACACAATAGATCAATTGAATTGATCGGTGCCAGCATGGATTAATGAAGGAGAAATCAGAGTTGACAAACATGTTGGACTTCTTTAACCATATGTCAAGTTAAAGATAGACAAGGAAGAACATTTTCATTTGTTGTATTTAGCGTCTCAAAAGGCGTGCATAATATCCAGATAGGATATTGTAAACACTGTAAGAACACATGTTATTAGATGTATTGTTTGATCATGGATGGAGAAGAAGCTAGAAGACAGAGGAAAACAATGGAAATAAATGTGTCTTTCTGAGACTGCTTGGCTCTGATGAGCCACGGACCACATGCAACAGTTCCTGGTAACTAGCTATTCACAATATATAGCTTTATGCAAAACCAAATATCAGATTTCCAAATCTGCAGATGATACACTATTCGACTGGATTGTAGGTCTGGAAAAAGTTGTCTAAGCTGAATGAATGCACGAGAACATGGCCGATGAATGGGAATGTAGAACATCTGAGGTCATCCACTTCAGCGGAAAACAGAGAAATTAGAGTTTTTGTTAATGGCAATGGTCATACATAGATGAGTTCAACAGAAACATGGAAACTGGCCCTTCGGCCTAACTCGTCAATGCCAACCAAAATCCCTTCCTGAAATGTCATTTTTGCCTGCATTTGCCCATTTCTCTCAAAAACATTTCCAGATACCCACCACCATCTCCGTGAAAGACCTGCCCAGCAGTTTCAAACTATATCTCTCACTGTCACCTATGACCTCCATTTCAGCTTCCCGTAACATGCGAGAAAGATTATGAATGATTTAAAATCCTCCATAAATCTCCTCTCGGTCTCCTTCGCTTCAGATAAAGCTGTCCAGGCTGTCAATCTATCATCATAACTCAAGCCCTCCAGTCCCTGGAACATCGTTGTGAATCTTGTCTGCATTCCTCCGAGCTTTCCTCTGTCCTTCCTGTAGTACTATGAAAAGCATTGCGCACCATATTCCAAGTGTAGTCTCACCAACCACTTATAAAGGGTGGGGGGCGTGGCTGCCTCCCAGAGGAAAGCCGCAGTGACCAGGTATCTGGCACTGAGCCTGGTCGCGAGGTGCACAAGGGAAGGGGAGAAGAGGAGACCGGTAGTGATAGGGCCTTCCATAGTAAGGGCGGTAGGCAGGAGATCCTGTGGACGTGAAGAAGACTCCCGAATTGTATGTTGTATCCATGCTGCCAGGATTATGAAGGGGGATGGTGAACAGCCAGAGGTCGCGGTACATATTGGTACCAATGAAATAGGTAGGAAAAGAGATGAGGTCCTGAAGAGGGAATAGAGGCAATAGGTAGGAAACTATAAAACAGGACCTCAAGGGTACTAATTTCTAGATTGCTGCCTGTGCCACGTGCCCAGTGAGGGTAAGAATAGGATGATTTGGCAGATGAATGCGTGGCTGAGAAATTGGTGCAGGGGGCAGGGTTTCAGATTTGTTGATCATTGGGATCTCTTCAGGCGAATGTGTGACCTGAACAAAAGAGACGGTTTACACCAGAACTGGAGGGGGACCGATATTCTTGCGGGCAGGTTTGCTAGAACTGTTGGGGATGGTTTTAAAAAAGTTTGGCAAGGGGATGGGAACCAGGGTGATAGGTCAGAGCTGGGTTCATTTACAGTACAATTAGATGAAGAGTGTAGAAAGACTGTGAGGAAAGATAGCCAGTTGAAGGGGCAAAATTGCAGTCAGTTGGATGGGTTGAAGTGTGTCTACTTTAATGCAAGAAGTATCAGAAACAAGGCCGATGAACATAGTGTATGGATATGTCCATTGAATTATGACCTGGTGGCCATTACAGAGACTTGTCTGTTGCAAGGGCAGGAATTGCTGCTGGATATTCCGGGTTTTAGATGTTTCAAAAGGGACAGGGGCGGAGGTAAAAGAGGTGGGGGAGTGACTTTTCGGATCAGGGACAGTGTCACAGCTGTAGAAAGGGGGAATGTCCTGGAGGAATCGTCCACTAAGTCAGTGTGGGTGGAAGTCAGAAACAGAAAGGGAGAGAGAGCACTCTATTGGGAGTACTCTACAGACCACCCAATAACAGTTGAGATGCAGAGGAGCAGATCTGGAGGCAGATTTTGGAGAGGTGAAAAAATAACAGGGTTGTTGTCATCGGTGATTTCAACATCCCGAATATTGATTGGCAACTCCTTGGTGTAAATGGGATAGATGGGACGCAGTTTGTTCGTTTAGTAGTGGAAGGATTCCTGACACAGTACGTGGACAGGCCGACTAGAGGAGAGACCATACGGGACTGGGTACTCGGCAATGAATCTGATTAGGTGTAATATCATTCAGTGGGAGAGCATTTTGGAGATAGTGACCGTAACTCCTTGACCTTTACGATAGCCTTGGAGAGGGATAAGAGCAGACAATATGGGAAAGCATTTAACTGGGGGAGGGGAAATTATGATGCTATTAGACAGGAACTTGGGAGCGTAAATTGGGAACAGATGTTCTTGGGGAAGAACACAGCGGAAATATGGAGGTTGTTTTAGGAATACTTGAATGGGACTCTGGATAAGTTTGTTCCATTGAGGCAGGGTAAGGATGGTAGAGTCAAGGAGCTGTTGTTGACACGAGATGTAGAATATCTTGTCAAGAGGAAGAAGGAAGCTTACCTTAGGCATGGAACTGACAGGGCTCTAGAGAGTTCCAAGATTTCCAGGAGGGAGATTAAGAATGAAGTTAGGAGAATTAGAAGGGGGCATGATAAGTCCTTGGCCAGTAGGATCACGAAAAACCCCAAGGCGTACTACAGGTATGTGAAGAATAACAGGATGACTAGGGTGAGGGTAGGAACGATAAGAGAAAACATATGCCTGGAGCCGGAAGAGGTAGGGGAAGGTCCGTGATAAATAGTTTGCTTGGGTGTTCACCAGAGAGGGAGAACTTGACGTTTGTGAGGATGACGTACGACAGACTGATATGCCAGGGCATGTTGATGTGAGGAAAGAGGATGGGCTGGAACTGTTGAAAAACGTGCCTGATTGAATTTTTGAGCATGTGACAAAGCACATTGATGAAAGTAGAGCAGTGGATGTGGTGTACATGGATTTCAGTAAGGCTTTTGATAAGGTTCCTCATGGAAGGCTTATTCAGGAAGTCAAGATGTAGGGGATCCAGGGAAACTTGGCTGTGTGTGTTCAGAATTGGCTCGCCCATAGTAGACAGAGAGTGGTGGCAGATGGAGCCTATTTTGCCTGGAGCTCGGTGACCAGTGCCGACCAATGCCCCTTGTGCGTGTGACTGCAAGAATCTGAGCAGAGCTGTTGATATTGTGCGGAGGATCTAAAAAAGATTAATAAAGGATTAGTTTAAATGGGTGGTTCATGATAGCGGCGGGGTGTGCATGCATTGCCAGGAAGGGCAAAGAAGAGCAGCGAGACTGGAAACGTTTATAGGATCGACAATATTGAGTCAGATAAGGCCTAGCGGGGCCAGCAAGACTGGCATAATCTGTGGGATGGACCTGGCGTGGGTATAAAGTGTGACAGTTCGAGGGGGAGCAGCCATCGTAGGGGCGAATAATTTGAGAGAGGTTGTGAAGTGGCCGCCTTAACGTGAGGGGGCAGATTTAAAATGAACTTGAGGGAAACTTAGAAGCTTCAATAGAAGCTGCAGAGGCGGCGACAGTTCCAATGTTTCAAAGATATTTAGATCGGTACGTGGATACTGTGCAGAGAGGTGGGACAAACGCAGACAACTAGACTAGCTGGATAGGCATCTTGGCCGGTTCCCATTTCCGTGCTGTAAAAATCTGTGATTCTAGCTCCACGAAGTGTGCCCATCTGCTGCTTCTGTCAGACTGCAGAGAACAGTTCGATCTTGCACTGGTGTCGCTATGTGGTATCCGGAATACGGATAGGGTGACAGGCAGTATGTTTAATGTGTTGGTCATGCTGAAAGCACAAAAAGAGAGGAAATGGTGGACCACTAGGACGGGCAGTATGGGCGGGCAGGTAGTGCGGGAATACGGAGTCTCGACTTGAAACGTTGACTGTCCATTTCCCTCCATAGGTGGTGCCTTACTGGCTGAGTTTCTCCAGCGCTTTGTCCTTTGCGGAGTGTAGGAATACCATCTGGTCATTCATCTCCGAAACAAGGATACCGTGTTTGATACTGCTGTGGTGAGGGCCTCCGAGGAAAAAATGACGGCAGAAGCCGAGATTGGACTTTCGAGGACCTTGGAAGCCTTTGCTGCTCTAAGAAGACTGCGAAGCCATCGTTCTGGTGGACGCTATTATTAAGATGGAGGAAGGCGTTTCTGTTGCTTCAAACGAGATTCTAGGATGTTATGTTGCCTCGTTTGTTCTGGGAACAAGGATGACTTGGAGTGGCTGCAGGACGTTCGGAAAGGGAGGGTGTACAGCCATGGGTCATTGTATCTACTTGGCAACAACCATGTCGGGAAGTGAAAGGATGAAGTTCAACAACATGAGTTCAGGGAGCGAGGAAGCAGTTTAAGTAACATGACCTCAAAAGCTATTATCAAGTACAGAGAACTCTGGATGTCGAGGGATATGGAGGGTTCAATAAAGATGAAAAAAGAAGCATTTGACAGGATTGAACACAAAAGATGTGATGGCTCATCAAGAGGACAAAAATCTGGGGAGGTGCTTAAAATTGAAGTTAAGAAAGCAAAGTTGCGTCGGAAATATCACTGGCAGACAGAATTAAGGTAAACTGAAGTCGTTTTATCAGAATATCAAGGACAAAAACATAATCAGCAAAGATCTGGGCCCGTTGCGGAAAGCAGGGGCAATATCGTATGTGGAGCCAGAAGGTTACATATTAGATCCTGGATGAATACTTTTCATCGGTATTCACAATAAAACTTATTTTGCGGTGGGAGAACTCATTGAAACTCTAAAGCAATTCCTCACAAATAAAGAGAAGCTGTTCGGTGCCTTGCGGGGTTTGAAGGTGGCTATATCCCCAGGACCGGTTGAGATTTATCCCGGCTTCTGTGGGAGGCAAGAAAATAGATTTTTGGAGGTCTGGCTAAGATTTTTAAATCGTCTCTGGCCGGAAGTGAGGTACCATATGACTGGAGGACGCCAAATATTGACCCTGTTTTCTAGATGGGCAGCAGGGTAAAGTCTGATAACTCCAAACCTGTGAGTCTAACATGAACAGTTGTGAAGTTCATGGAATAAATTCTGGTGGATATTATTCATGCTTTCTTGTAAAGACCGGAACTAAGTAGAGATAGATAGCATGGTTCTGCCAAAGTCAGGTCTTGTCTGATCAATCTGATTGAAATTTGTGAGGAGCTCACGAAGTGAATTGATAGGCCAGTGCAGTAGATGCGGTGTACATTGACCGAGTAAGGTCTTCGGTGTTCTCCCACACAATATTTTAGGGCACAAGGTGTCCCGGGTGTGTTGGCAAATTGAATCCAAAATCGGGATTTAGATAGGAGACAGCTGATGATGGAATGTTGTTTATGTTATTACATGTCTGTGACCAGTGGTTTATCAGCTTCGCTTGCAACTTCCACCCTCCTTGCATCTAATTTACATGGAGCATTTCTGACACTTCTCTCCCTGTTCTAGATCTGCGTGCCTTCTTCTCAGGAGACAACCCGACCGTTGATAATTACTATAAATCCACGGTCTCCCACAGCTACTTAGACTGCACCTCTTCCTACCCTGGTTCGTATAGTGATGCCATTCCTTTTCCACAGTTTCTCCGTCCGCGCCGCATCTGCTCTCAAGATGAGGCTTTCCATCCCAAGACATCTGAACTGTCCTCCTTTTCAGGAAACGTGCCTTCCGTTCTGTTGTTGTTGATGTAGCTAGATATCTCATCTCTTCTGTTTCTTGTATTTCTGTTCTCATCCCGCCTCCTCCCAGACAGAAGAGCGTAGGAGATCCGCCAGTCCTTCCTTTCTGCCATGTGATACCCCGCATCCAGTATACCATCCTTCGTCATTTCCACCAGCTGCAAGGAGATCCCACGCCACTCACATCATCTCCTCCTCACCTCTCTCCGCCTTCCGCAGGGACCAATGCCTTCGTGACTCCCTGGTCCGCTAATCGCTCCACACCAATCCCTCCCTTTCAGATGGTACTTTCCCCTGCCCTCGGAGTAGATGTAACACTCTTGCCTCCAGCTTCACACATAGGTTAGCAGCCCATTCCCCGTCTGGTTCCAACTGTCGTTAACCTCCCCCCAATTGTTTCTATTCTCAACTGCTTTACTTATCCGAATCCAGCACTGGGAGCGCTTCGTGATCCTGCTTATCTCCTTCCAGAAGCGGTGCCTTATCTTAACACTCTCACCCGCACCTTGTTGCAACTGATTTTTTAAAACTTTTTTTCTCTCTCTCTTTTTCTGCCTCCGTCTATCATATACCCGCCACAGTCTTCAACCCTGCTCACATCCTCTACTAGACACTACCTGCCTGTCGTCTTACACCCATCCTCAGTCCACCAATCGCCTCAGAATCCTTTCTCGCCACTCGCCTTTTCCTCCACGCTGGCTATCTCGCCTCTACACACTGGGCTGCTGCAGGTTTTTGATCCGAAAAGGCGACAATTTCTTTCCTCCGACACAGGAGTTCCTCCAGCACATTGTTTGTTATTAATTGAGTACTCACTCTGTAAATTTTTTCTGCAGTGTTCAATAGTCTTCATAGCTTTGCAATATCCGAACAAGTGCTTTGCACTGGGAGGCCACTTGGAACACTGTCGATAAGCTTCTCCTTATTCACCCGCAGTAAAACAAGGGAAGTAACAAGTTCCGTTAAGGTGTCTACCAGGGCAAACCATATGGTCTTTGGCTCATGTTGGAAAATTATCCCAAAGATATATCTGGAATAGCTACTTCCCCTTCTGGGGGAGCGGAAGACCAATCTAAGCTGCTTGTCCTCGTAATTTAAGCTCGTAGACTCTGAAACCTTCTGATACAATTATGGAATTTGGAGCTGGAAACAACCTGCTGGAGGAACTCAGCGGGTCTGTCAGCCTTTATGGAGGGAACTGAACAGACGTGTTTTAGGGTCCAGATATTTCATCCGGACGGAAAGAAGAGAATATAGAGAGCCAGTATAAAGGAGTGAGGGGAAGGGGTGGATAAAGAGCTGGTTGTGTGGAACTAGGTGAGGTGGAGTGATGGGCAGATAGATGAGGGTAGAGTGGAAATAACTACAGACGCTGGACGGTGACAGGTGGAGGCAATGTGGCCACTAAAAATGATGGAATTGATAGGAAAGGAAGGTAGAAAATGAAATCAGAAAAGAGAGGTGAATTTATTCTGGTTGGAATATTTTAATGTCCGTACCAAGTATGAGCCAGTATTTTTCCACAGATCGTCAAGAAGCTATCTATTTGGAATGTAATTAATGAATCAACTTTCACTACACCTGGCAGTGGAAGTTCGTTATTCTACGGGAGACGAAATTCGTCCACATATAGGTGTTAAATGCTGACAATGTATCGAGTTTGTTCCAACTGTATGTAAGTCTCAAAGAGGAAACATCATTTTAGCGTCTACGGTTTCAAGCTCCCTCAGCTTCTTTATCATTTAATAAACTCACCCCTCCGGAGCAACACACACAAAATGCTGGAGGAATTGATCAGGCGAGGCAGCATCTATGGAGGGAAATAAACAGACGACGTTTTGGGTCGAGACCTCTTGCAGCACTCACCCGCATCTCCATTCCCCTCATATCTGCTTTAATGCCATCCTCACCCTCTGGCCTAACAGGGTCAACGTTCCGCTTGTCCTCACCTACCGCTACACTAGCTTTCGCATCCAACGCATTATGATAAGATAAGATTTCTTTATTAGTCACATTTACTTCGAAAGACACAGTGAAATGCACCTTTTGCGTAGATTGTTCTGGGGGCAGCCCGCAAGTGTTGGGTCAACCCAACATAGCATGCTCACAGCTCCTAACCTGTACGTCCTTGTAATGTGGGAATAAACAAGAGCACCAGGAGGAAACCCACGCAGTCACGGGGTGTCCGTACAAACTCCTTTCAGACAGCGGCTGGAATTAAATCCGGGTCGCTGGCGCTGTAAAAATGATGCTAAATGTTACGCGAACCGATATACCACCGTATAGTCTCTGCAACTTCTGCCACCTCCAACAGGATCCCAACACCAGGAACATCTTCCCCTCCCTTCGGTGTCCACTTTCTGCAGGGTTTGCGACTTCCTTGTCCACTCGACCCTCCCCACTGATGACCTTCCGGCGCTGATTTCTACATCCTTACGACGTGCTACACCTGCCCCTACACGTCCTCCCTCACCACCATTCAGGGTCCTAGACAGTCCTTCCAGGTGAGGCAGCACCTCAACTCTGTATCCGAGGGTGTTACCGGTGCGGCCTCCTCTACGTCAGTGAGACCCGACACAGATTGAGTGATTGCTTCGTCTTGCCCCTTCCCTCCTTGCGCCTCAAAAGTGGGGATCTCCCGGTGGCCATCCACTAATTCCTCATCCCACTCCTCTACTGCCACGTAGAGCAGACTTCGTAGTCTCCAACCTGACGACTTGAACTTTGATTTGTCTAACTTCTGGTAATCCCTCCCCTGTTTCCTTGTTCCCCTTGTCTTCCCTCATTGCTGTAGCCCCGCTGACCCCGCCTCTTCCCCCCACTCATGACCTGCCCGTCTATTCCACACCTCCTTCCCTTTATTTCCTCTCCTAACGGATTTCTTCTTCTTCAGCCCTGTGCCTAAACTACTTATCAACTCTCAGCTTCTTACATCACCCCTTTCATCCACCCTCCCCAACCCATCTACCTTCCCCCTCTCTCCTGGACTCACCTATCACCTGCCAGTCTGTACTCGTTCCCCTCCTCGACCTCCTTATTCTGGCTTCTGCTCTCTTTCTTTCCAGTCCTGATGAAGGATCTCGATACAAAACGTCTACTCTTTATTTCCCTTCATACGTAATGTCTGAGTTAATAAGTTCCTCAAGCGTTTTGTGTATGTTGCTCTTGAAATCAGGCGCATGTGTTTGTCCTTATATGAAATTAATCGATTATTCCCAATATTGGTTGGCATTCCTTTATGGGAAATTAATTTCACGTTTCCGCTCACGACCCTGTTCTCTTCTGGTGACATTACTCTGATTTTCTGTGTCAGTTTGTTGGCATGCCGTGTTTAAATCTTTCTTAATTTCACCCTTCCACTATTGTTCCTTCATATCTTTTGTATTTTTAAATGTTCTTTTCTTTGGTCTCCGCTTTAACGTCCTTTATCATTATTACATTTAACCCCTAATGTTCTCTTTCTGAAGGCAAATCTTTGGTGATCGTGAATTTTCAGGTAGGTAGTTTTCGGCACCTGCGATCGAGTCGCGTTTTGCTGCTTGTTCTGTTTCACAGTGGACGGACGAGGATCCACGCTGGCGCGAAAGAAAAGTGTGATTACCAAACGATGGCTGTTGTTTGGGCTGGGATGTGGACAGAATCTCCAGGGAGAAAGCTATTCGTTTTTGTTCCTGTATCAGGAAAAGTCCCGCTTACCTCCTGCATTGTGTTAGAAATCATCTCAAATATTCCAGTATAAAACGCAACGTCACTTTATTGAAAACAGATCTGTGGAGCTGCTGGTCGTATTTTTCCTAGGTTCAGAAACCGGTACAAATACTAGATGTTGTTGTAAAAATGGGTCCATCGTTCTATACAAGTGAAAAGGCAGAAAACGTCACCTAATGTTCGAAAAGAAAAATCCATGAAAGAAATGACATTGCTTGAGATTTTGTCGTTGGCATGTGAATCTGTTTTAGAATTGCATATTTGATCATTACTTTCATCAATCAGATAATAACTTGAATCCAGAGCACAGGCCTGAACCCATGCGCTGGCTGCACCATGCATCCTTTTTGCAGGCCTGGCTTGCGAAAAATCACACGGACCGCAGCTGGCAATTTGCAGATGAAAACAGTAGCGCATGTGCTGCAAGTCTCTTTCTACATCTACAGATATTGCCTGGCCTGCTGAAAGATTTACAGATTACCAATTACGGGTGGTAACGGCTGCACAGTAAATTGAGATGATTCCATAAGATAATCACTCATAAACAGTGTGTGTGCGTCTGCGCCCGCACTTCTGTGAGAAAGGCAGACATGTGGTTGAACAAAGTAAGCAAAGCCAAAACTGTCGTTTTATATGTAATCAAATACGCCGTTCTTCCTTCTAATCAGAAAACTAATGAGACTGTTCAGTCCAGCTCCCTCGAATTTCTGAGATAAGGTAACGTGCTTTCTTTTCTGAAAGCGCCTATATTTGCACATTGCTGAACACGGATGTCCGAGTTGTGAGCGTGCCTCAAATTTCCAGGAGCCCCAATGTTCTGGAGCCTATGAAGGAGTCATATGAAAATGGCGGAGCATTCAGGGAGTTGTAATAGACATTTTTTCAGTTGGGAATACAGAGGCACGCAGTGCAGGTTGAGCCGCTCGCTTCACACTCAAGCAGGTGTCTGCGGTGAAAAACCGCGAGACTTTCCAAATGTCAAGCAAAGAAATTAAAACTAAATGTTAGCGATCTCTGAATTGCACCCAGCATCATACGTTGATAATTGTAGGACTTGGATCATGGGGGTGAGAGGAATAGTTGAATTACATGGGTTTATACGTGACTGGGCAAATGTTGTGGTGATATGCCCCTGGCGTAGGCGATCCCCCTCCAGGATGGAAGGACTCACTGATGGCATGAAATAAATATTTATCATCTTTATTCGCTGAGGAAAATGATATTTCAGCTGGGGAATTCACGAAGGGCAACGGTGAAATTCTAGATCACATTGGTAATAGAAAAGTGGCATGCGTTAAATGTTTCAGCAGACTTAAAGTTAAATAAATTCCCAGAGCCTAAAGAGGTGCATTCCAAGCTGCAATGGGATGAAAGGGGTGAGAGTTTTGAGCCTTAACGCATAGTTTTAATTCCTTTTTGGCCGCGGGAGAAGTACCAGATGAGGTCAGTATACCGAGTATCTTTATGGCAGATGTCAGAAGGAAGAAGCTGTAAGCTACAGTCCTATGAGTCTAATGTCAGTAGGTATTGGTATTGGTTTCTTATTGTCACTTGTACCGAGGTACAGTGAAAAGCTTGTCTTACAAACCGATCTTACAGGTCAATTCATTACACAGTGCAGTTACATTGAGTTAGTACGAAGTGAATTGATGTAGTACAGGTAAAAACAGTAAAGTACAAAGTAAAGTTTCACAGTTACTGAGAAAGTGCAGTGCAATAAGGTGGAAGGTCACAATAATGTAGATCGTGAGGTCATAGTCCATCTCATTGTCTAAGGGAACTGTTCAGTAGTCTTATCACAGTGGGGTAGAAGCTGTCCTTAAGTCTGGTGGTACGTGCCCTAAGGCACCTGTGTCTTCTACCCGATGGAAGAGAAGAGAAGAGAGAAGGTTCCGGGTGGGTGGTGTCTTTGATTATGCTGGCTGCTACACCGAGAGGTAAACACAAGAGTCCAAGGAGGGGTGGCTAGTGTCCGTGATGCGATGGGCTGTGTCCAGAACTCTCTGCAGCTTTTTGCGGTCATGGGCAGAGCAGTTGCCGTACCAAGCCGTGATACATCCTGATAGGATGCTTTCTATGGTGCATCTTTAAAAGTTGGTGAGAATCAAAGTGGCAAACCAAATTTCTTTAGCCTACTGAGGAAGCAGAGGCGCTGGTGAGTTTTCTTGGCCGTGGAATCTGCGTGCTTTGACCATGACAGGCTGTTGGTGATGTTCACACCCAGGAACTTGAAGCTGTCAGCCTTCCAGACCTCAGCACCATTGATGTAGACAGGTGCATATACCCCGCCCCCTTTCCTGAAGTCAATGACCAGCTCTTTTGTTTTGTTGACATTGAGGGTAAGGTTTTTGTCATGACACCATTCCACTAAGCTCTCTATCTCCTTCCTGTACTCCGACTCATCGCTGTTTGAGATACGGCCTATAACGGTGGTATCATCTGCAAACTTGTAGATGGAGTTAGAGCAGAATCTGGCCACACAGTCGTGAGTGTATAGGGAGTAGAGTAGAGGGCTGAAGACGCAGCCTTGTGGGGCACCAATGTTGAGAATAATCATGTTGGAGAACGGAGTAAGGGAGCAATTGGTAAACGTCACAAAGGACTCGATTAATCTATAGTTGAAAACACAGAGAGTAATCAAAGATAGCATGTCTTAACTTAGAACATAAAACGGTAAAGCACAGGAACAAGTCCTTCGGGTCACCATATCTTTGCTGTACACGATGTAAGATTAAACTAAACCTTTATACACATGGTCGGTATTGGTTTATTCCTGTGCTTGGTTAAATGCTTCTTATACATTGCTACCTCTACAAACTCCCCTTGAAGTGCATTCCAGTCACCTTCTATTCTATGGGTAAAAGAACATCGTTATTTACAAATCTCTCTTATATGTTTCACTTCTCAACTTAAAACGATATCCTCCAGTACCTGATATTTCCACTGTGGGAAAAAAAACTAATATCTACCATATCTATGTCACATAATTCAAACAAAAACTTCTATTATGTCTCCACTAAGCTTCCAACTCTCCAGAAAAATAATCCAAGTTTCTCCAATCTCTCCTGATAGCGAATACACTCCAATGCAGGCAACCCCCTGGTGAACCTCTTCTGTTCCTCTCCAAAGCCTCCACATGCTTCCTCTGGTATGAGGACGGACTGGACACAATACTCTAAATGTAGTCTAACCAAACTTTTGTACAGCTGCAGCATGACTTACCAACGTTATACTCAGTGCCCCGACAGAAGAAAGAAAGCAATCCTTACGACTTCTTTGTCACCCTATCCATCCGTTTTGACACTTTCAGGAAGCTATGTACTTGCATCCGATTATTGCTTTTTACATCAATGTTGCAAAGGTCCTTCCATTTACGAAATACTTTCCTCTTGCACCTGACTTCAGAAAATGCAACACCTCACACTTGTCCGAATTAAACTTCACCTGCTATTCCTCTGCCCAAATTTCCAACTGATCTATATCTTGCTGTATCCTTTGACAACTTCCCGCACTATGCAAAACTCCACCAAATTTCGTGTCATAGAAAAACTTACTAATCAGAACAACTACATCTGTTTGTAATATACAGTAATGACTTGGATGATTGAATCTTGTCTGAACAATTTGACTAATTTTGTACTGAGAGGTAACACGCTTTGTTAATGAAGGTAGTAAGTGATATCATCTGCAAGGATCAGTTAAGCCTTTCACAAGTTTATGTATTGAATACTGGTCCAAAATCTTGGAGCTCACAATATCCAAGACGCGTTATCAAATTCGATCCAAAATTTGTTCAGTGACAGAAAGCAAAAGGTGATATTGGAGCCTTGTTTTTGTGATTGGAAGCCTATAAGAAGTAGTCTTACCATATGAGTCAATACCGAGACTCTCACTATTTGTCATAAATGACCATTCCTGTATGGATACATCATCAGTAAATTTGCAAATGAAATGAAAATTATTGACTTTGTTGATAGTGAGGGCGATAGTTTGAGGTGACAGGTGAATGTTGATCAGTTGGTAGAATGGGCACAGATTTTACAGATGCTATTAATCCTGATACGTGTGAGGTTATGCACTTTAAGTGGAATAATAAGGGGAGCACGCAGAATAAATGGTTGGGCCCTGATGAGTATCGAGAACAGAGAAACTGAGTGAAAAGTCCAACAGTCATTGACCGTGGCACCACATGAAGATAAGGCTCTGAAGAAGGCGTGGACGATAAGAGACTTTTTAGCAAGGTCAATGTACATCAGAGAAGGGAGGCTAGAGTACACCTTTATAAAATATTAGTTTGGCCACAGGTGGAGCACGATGTGCATATCTGGTCATCACAGTTTTGGAAGGATGTGAATGCATCGGACTGAGTGCAGAGAAGAGTCATCAACGATAAGCACTACACTTAGGAGGAAGACTGGACAGAGATGAACACAATTATGAGGGGCATATAAAGGTTAGCTAAGAGGAAATGTTCTCCCATGACAGATGTGGCAAAAGCCATAGAATTTAAGTTTACAATAAAAAAGGGGATCAGAAGAGGAATATTTTCATTGGGAGGATGTCTGCTTTCCTGGCCTCAGTGCCTGAGAAGCTGGTGAAATATGGTCGTCTCACAATATTTAATGGATAAGCACTTGGGTTACGGACCAAGTGCTTGCATGTAGAATTTCAGCACATAGGCGTTCTTAAGGGCCTGTTTCTGTGCTGTGTGACTGCAGATCCATAGACATAATCAGCTTTGTTTGAATTACCTGGACACATTCTTATGTTTTACGTCAGTGCAGACACTGATGTTCATCAAATACGAGAAATGCAAGGCAGCAACAATTGTTCAAAAACATACAAAAGGCTGCGTGTGCTCGAGTGCAGGGATCACGGGGCCATTGGGTTTACCGTAACATAGAGCAGACGATTCAAGAAGGAGGAGGAGAAATGCTCCAAAAGTGTTACAGGTTTTGCTTTCACGAGGCGCTAAAATAGGCAAGGGGGAGCCAGTTTCAGTTGGGCAAATTTTCAAATACGGTAAGCACAATACTATGAGGAATTGATAGTTGTGTGAAAACAACATAGGGCATCGAGATCAGAAGAAATGAAGCACATGGTGGAAGCTAGTGGCTGTTCAGACAGTATGCTGAATGTGAAAATTTCAGAGGAAAACGACATTACGTTGAACATCAGCGGTGATGCGGTGATGAATAATTAAGTGTCTAAAATAAATGGGAATCCATAAATTCTCCCGTAGCAAAAACATACTTAATGAACTAAACAGAGTGAAGAACAAATGGACTAACAAATGCTGCTGATAATATTAAAACGGGTCCATAAGACATTTCAATTGAAATTATGTGTCAAAGTGACTATCATTGATGTGAACGGACTTACTTAACACTGTATTACGTTCTGTACATCCGAATAATTCTGATTACACCTGCAGGAGGACTTTTGTATCAGCAGTAACGAAATTGATAATTTTCGTCCCCACTCCATCATCGTTGCTCAGTTTACTATTAGCATGAACGTATCGGAGCATTTTGAGGTCAACGGTCATCAGAAGCATCCTGAGCTACCTCCCCCACCACCACCACCCCCCCCCCCCGCCATTCAAAGATGCTTCTTGCAATATTTTTGCCTAAAATGGAAACAATGTTTGCCATTGGTGTCTAGATTCCGGTAATCGCCAGTTAAAACTATCAGGGCTCACTGCCAGCTAGTTAAGCGTATTCTTCCTGTGATTTCACAGAACCGCTCTCTGTTGAATCCAGAAGCAAGCTGAATTACAGTTTCTCCAAAGATCTTTCGATCAAATCCTTCTTCGTCCATGCTCACAAAGTGAAATGCAACGTCTGTGGATACTCGTGTTGGTCCTGCAAATTCCAGGCTGTAAGTACCTCAATTTTCCACTTTCCTCGAACTGGACACAATTCTGAATTTTAAATTCTCTGGATGGTCCTCTTTTGAAATGTTTCTTATACATGTCAGTTAGACCACAGCTGAAATATTTCTGATCATCTCTATGGAAAGGTTACAACTTTACTGGGGAGTATGCAGAGATGATTCCCTAGGATGGAGCGCTTGTATGTGTGCAGGAAGGCAGAATAGGTCTGCTTTTTGTTTTGAAGTGGATAACTCTCAGGAGTGACCTGACCGAGAAATACAAAGCTTTCAGTGTTTATGGATAGGGCAGATGTGCCATTTGCTGAAGCCTATGAACAGATTAGGATTCAGGGAAGAGGAAACTAATTTAGTCGGGATTTGTGGACGATATTTCCAGACATAGATTGAAAGCAGGCTCTCAGAGCTTGAAGGATTATTTATACCAGCACTTGATTCGCCATAATACAGAAGGTCATCGGATGAGTGCTGGGAAATTGCAATAATGCAGACAGGTCATTGGCGCCTAGCAGAGATAGATGGGCCGGATTGCTGTTACATGACGCTGTAATTCTCGAAATAAATCATACGAAATCCATAGAGATTTACTGGGCAGTTTTAAAATTATGTTTTTTTCCAGTTGCTCTGGTGTTAATGAGCATAAAATCATTGCTCCACATTGTTCCGAAAAAATAGCAGTGGATATTCACGGAACGGTGTCATTCTGTGAAATAATCCTCGATCGTACTCCATGTACCTGTCAGCAGAGAGGGGTTAAGGCTGATAATTACTGAAATCTAGCAAAGGCAATGGCGTTTTTGAATCGGGGTGAATTCAGCAGATTATACTGCTCTTTGATTCGCAATGTTTGTACATAATCTACTAAAATTGGTTGATGTTCCATCATAGCAGTTAGTTTGCATTTTTTCTCCACGATGAATCGCATACATCTACTTTCCGGTCAATTTGAAAGAATTGGATCAAAACAATGGATCATTTCGGTGCAGTTACCTAAATTCATAGCCTAACCTTCAAGGAAATCGAACAAGGATATAATAGACACAGAGGTATATATGCGAGGAATTATTTGTCCATAACGCCACCATTAGGATATTTCTTTAGATTATCCGCACTTAATCCAATCTCCAGTTAGAAATCTAATTTGTTTTCCTGACATTTTCCCCCGAGCTTGATAGGCAGGACGCTGAAAATCCACGTAAATTGCCCCCCCCCCTCATCAAATGTGACCTTAACGTGTCAAGAGTAGAAAGTCAGTTGTTGCGCTTTTTTCTTGTTTCATAGATCGTGGATATAGACTCTGAAGAGTGAGACGGTTTTACCAACTTGATCAGAAACATACCATTCCTCTGAGAATGATTCCTTGTTCCACGCTTTTGCAAATTTATGCTAGGTTCAGTTTACCATGACTTGCTTAGGAAAATAGTGGGAGTCGTAAATTAATGAGTATTGGAACGGTTAACGCATCACCACTTCTTTTGGTGTCCTTCCAATCTGAATGTTATTCTCAAGGTATGTTTTCCATTTGAGTAGCGTCAAATTGCTGTATTTGCCTCGTGAACAACCGGCTTCTTCATCCTCTTCGACGAAATCGTGTGACATCTTTTAAAAATGATGTTGTTCAAATTTTATGTGTTTAATTTCCATCATCTGAAATGCCTCTGGAGGTTTTACATCGGACATTTTCCTGAAATGATTTGCAACTCGGGTAGTGAGTGCGGAGGTCGCGAGGAAGCAAAGGATCCTTCAATCCAGTGACAGTTGTTTTGGTGCTCTCCTCTAAATTCCATCTGGTCAGGGTTTAATAACCTTCTCTATTTTATTTCGCTTAATGAAATTCATTAAAGCATGCCCTTGACCAGGATGTTGATGACTTAAGTGAAAATAGATTAAGCTGCTATTGTTTATCTCCTTCGGCAAATAAAACTAAACAAGACGCCGGAGGAACTCATTGTGTCAGTCAGCTGCTAACCCGCTGAGTTCCTCATATTCTTTCCTCACATTATAACATCTGCAGTCTTCTATGTCTCCATATTGTTTACGCCCTCACTAGTGCAGCGTCGTTGAACGTATTTGGAATGTCTGATAAAGTTGGCATAATAACGCAAATAACTGCAATCGTCCATATCTACCCTTATATAAGCGACAAATGTGGGTTTCAAAACAAACAGAGGATTCCCTCACCGTCTTTAGCACGGATTGTAAACTGAAACCCCACTTCTCCGGTTGTTGGTTCTCCAAATGAGCGAAATTCCTGTCTCTTCAACAGGGTTCCAAAGTCAAACTGAAAACACAATCGACTTCAATATTATTGATAGCAGCAATCTCTTACCGCTGGGAACCTGTGTGTTTCATTCATAAGCAAAACACCACAGATGATAGACTTCTGAAATAACAACAGAAGATGCTGGAAATATTGTGTTGCATCTGTGGAGAGAGACACAGAGTGACTCTTCATGAATATCATCTTTCCATTCCACTATTTTCCAGCGTATTTCATTCCGCGTTTCCAGAATTTACTTTGGGAATGCAATGTCGGTACAATATTAAAGAAAAATCGCCCTGTTAAGTCAGAACATTTCCATTCAAAATTGCTTTGCATTGGGCTGAATACTGAGGATTCAGTTGAAGTTTATTTCTCGGAGTTTCCAGAAAGATACCGCAAGATGCTACTTTGGGGTCTGGCAGGAAATCTGTACTCGGTGAAGACATAGTCGCACAACTGCCGAAGAAATCATTCGATTTGTTTAGTATTTATTCAAGGGAGGTGGGCTTCGCATGGTGACAAGCATTTAATATCCCATCCTCTGTTGTTCTCGAGCAGGTAGTGATGAGCTGCCTTCTTGAGTCGCTGCGGTCCTTCAGGTATGTGTAGACCCACAATGCTGTTTGGGAGAGGCCAGGTTTTGACCCAGCGACCGTGAAGGGTACGGTGAAATATTTCCAAATCAGAATGGATGGTGGCTTGGTGGGCAACTCCCAGTGCTTGTGTTCCCACGCTTCTGCTGCTCCCTTGAGGATGATGGTGAAATTGGAGACAGATAAATTGCAGTAGTATTATGTCGAAACATACAGAATGAGAGAAATATAAAACCAATACTGTGGTAAAGTACGAAAGAAACAAACTACAAATTGATTTCTGCAGGGATTTTGGGAGGAGACATTAACTGCATAGAGAAAGGAATGTAGGCATTAACAGATGGAGATTTGAAATGTTTGAGTTTTGCTGATGGTGAAACAGTGATTAAGGGGAATAGCGCGGCCGACTTTGCGACTGCCCATTTTTTTGGTTCACTTTGAGACACTAAAATGGAGAATGAGTTTAGGACGCAGACGGTTCACAATAACCTTCTTTTCTTATGAGTATTATTTATAAGACATCGGGATTGCCTCAATAAGAGGAAAAGTCGGTTGGAGAATTTGAATTTCATCCACAGACAAACATTGAAAATAAAATTATTTTGCCAGTGTAAGGCTGCGGATAAATCCTCTCAAGAACATTTTGTACAGCTGGGACTAAATAATATTAATCTTTTGGAGGGCACAAAAAGGCACAAAATATCACTGAGTAACACAGTCTAACTGGTTAACTTGTGAATGCGATTTTGTCATCAATATGATAGATAGCTGGGTGGGAGAAAATCCGCGCCCAATCTCCTTCACTTGTTTTAATATGATAAATAATACAATAATATATCATAATTGTATTGGTATTGTAATGTGTGTGTGTGTGTGTGTGTGTCTGTGTGTGTGTGTGTTTGCGCGCGCGTGTGTTTGTAAGTAAGACATTCCCTCAATATTTTTATGAAGGTCAATCAAATTTGGAAAGTAGACCAGAAGAATCAAGTTTTACAAGGCGGGTGTCTAATTAAATCCATGGGATCTCTGAATAAATCATAGAAACATTTATGAAGTCTGAGAGTTTGCCTTTCGCTTACGTTGTGCGATTCTTGCTGATCCACGGGAAATGTGCTTCATTTAAATACCTGGAAACTATGAGAGCTCCGTAAACCTTAGCCTGAAATTCCTTTGAATGGCCAAGGAACCAGCACATAAACGTTGCTGACCGCAGACACTTCATTTTGACAGGTTCGTCCATGTTCTGACAAACCGACAACGGTATTTTCAGGGCAATGTAGAGAGATGAAATGAATGTGAACATTTAGTTTGAGCTTGTTCACGCATAATATTGTTCATGTTCAATTATAACTCAAATTACCAGTCCATATTTAGAGAACAAGAACGTCTATTATTAGCTGTAATACAATACCGACTTTCCAAGCTGCACCTTCCACTCCTTTTTAATGGGATTCTGATGATTAATCCAGCTCAATATTTCTCTGCCTGATCACACATTGTTTCCACCAAAAGCTTTCTCATATATGACGCCTTGTCCCAAGGCAGTGGTCTATACTTCAGAAGCAGATGCTTCAGCATGCCTGTTCCTTGCAGAACCTGGTGAATATTTTAAAGCTACTCAGCATCTGTGTTACGGCCATGGGTTAATGCAGCTTTGGATGTCGTTTATTATTCGTTTCACAGACACATGGATATATGAACTAAGTTAAAGGTGCAACGAGTTCAACCTCGAAGTTTGACTATTAATTGATCGCGCACAACACGAGTAAGTTACGCATTATGATGGAACAGTAGCCTTAAAGCGCTATTCCCTGAACCTTCATTTGGTTGGCTAAATTACGCCATATTAATCAGATGTAGGACCATGAGTAGCCTTGGAATCTTTGTCATTATTAGACTCGTCTTTGTATTCCAGGGCAAATGTGAATACAATATTTTTCTCTTCTCACTAGGATGTGGTATTTGATACACTGTATTCCACCACAGAGTTCAGTCACGCAGGATCTACAGCGAGTTGATAAATTATATCCAAAAATTCCTTGGCCATAATAGATAGAGGGAACTGAAGAAATGTTTTATTTTACTGACTGGAGTTCTCGACCAGCTGTATTTTAGGGGAATCAGTGTTGGGCACTCAATTGTTTGCAGCATATACTCGTTATTTGAATTAAAATGTACGTGGTCCGATTAGCAAGTATACACTTGATACGAAAATTGGCGGACTTACCGGTAGCGATGAAATTTGTCATTGGGGTACAGCTCGTGTCCAGGCAGATGGGAGTAGTTTAATCTGGCATCCTGTGTGGCGCAGACATCGTGCGCTAGAGGGCCAGTTCTTGTTCTGTATTGTTCTATGATATATGTTGCACAGCCAAACTGTTAAGCTAAAGTGTGGAGCAGGGAAAATGTTGGAAATTATATTGGAGGGTGCAAAGCCCAGTGGGACACTGCAGTGATTGGTGCTTGGATCACGACTATTCGCAATCTGTATCAACAATTTGACTGAGGAGAGTAAATTCAATAACTTTTATTTCTTTAGATGACACAGAACCACATAGTTTTATCAATTAGGTGTGGATGATGGTGGAAGATTTATTGTGATTAAAAATTAAATGAACATGAGAAACATGAATATAACGCGGGAAATATTCCGAAGATGGAAATGTGGAAAAGTTCAAATCTGATAACAGTTTTGGAACTATTGATGCTAAAGTGGACAGTGCTGTACTCTTACACAAGTCCATGGAGACGAATATTCTAGTGCAGCAAACAATAAGGAAGATAAATTCTGACTGGCGTTCATTTCTGGAGGATTTGTTCAAGAGCAAAATTGTCTTCCGGCCTTCGTGCATCGAGAGTATTGCACGGACATTTGGTACTCTTACTTCAGAAAGGGCATACTTTCCATTGAAAGAAAGGAACAAAATATCATAAAAATCTTTCTTGGTGCTTGGGGCTTGCGAGTAATAAATTGCGTTGATTGACCTGAATTCCCCAGAGTTTCGAAGAATTCAAAGTGCTGTCATTGTGACAGCGCTATACAGGACAGAGAACAGGCTCAAGTAGCTTACCTGAGCTGGTACCATGAAACTGATAAATAATCTAAAAATAATCTTAAATCTAAATGCAAGGAGGGTGTTTCCTTTGGGTGAGAAGTCACGGTCTCCGAATATGGCTGCACAGTGGTAAAACATCACAGCGGTTGAATTAGGCGCTGGTGCTATGGGAGTGGAGTACCCACGTTTTCCATGTGACTGCGTGGGTTTCTCCCGTGTCCTGAGATTACTCCCACATCACAAAGACCTGCTGGTTGCGAGGTGAAATCCTGCTAATTACCAACGTTGGAGTTGGGTGGTATGAGAATCGTATTGGTCTTGGGTGAGCATTAGGGGGATGGATTTGATATATTCAGCTGTGATAGACTCAATGGTCCGAATGGCGTCCCAAAACATTGTGAGAGATATCAAACTAGAATATGAAAAGAAAGGAAAATTGATGTTTTTGATGTAGGAAATTGATGCCAGTGTTTGGTACTTTTCATAATGCATTTTGTACAAAAGGATTATTTTTGTCACTACCAAAAATACACCATGCAGGGTAGAGGGAGTTGGTACTCAGTGTACGTGGAGGTAGTTTATTGGAATGGAACCGACAGTAATTCCGCCTATTTTAGCCCCTGCTGAAGTCAATGTTTTCACCTCAGCCGCTAACGCAATAACGGTGGCATGACATGTCCCGCTTAATTTCTCCCCGTCAGGAACACGCCATTGTTATCGTGTTTTGCCGTTTAGTTATTGGAAATGGGGTCTTTCTTGCAGATGCATTTACATTCTTACTAATTAAACTGTGGGCGCACGTGGAAATGAATTTATTCAGTGTGATTCCAACCAACTCATGACCTGGAAAAATTCAATGAAAGGAAGTGTTTCAGAATTATAGGTGCAGTGCAATATAAGCAGCAGCAGGCAAATTACGTTGTCTACAATTTCGTCTTTGACATTTAGTCACAGAGTATTTAATCGGAGGGGAAGAGACAGTATTCGAAAATGCTGATATAGCAAGAAGTAACAAGCGAGTGCAAAACGAATTTTTAAGAATCAATTTACCAGTCTAATTTTAGTCTTGCTTAAGCATTTTTTAAAGAGTAAGACCATTACTTGGTTTCAGGTTCCATAACCCGACTTTGTCTCGTTTTGTTTTAAGATTTCGGAGAGGTGAGACTGGTGGGGCCATTCCAACCTTGTGTCGGAGATTTACAGATTAAATACGGAGGTCACTGGATGTCTGTCTGCAGCAGTCAGTGGAACGCACTCTATGGAGAAATCCTCTGCAGACAGACAGGATGCGGGTCTTACGATGCATTAGCAGTCAAACCTCTCTCACCCGGAGACGGACCTGTCTTGTTGAATAAGTTTCAGTGCAATGGAACTGAGACTTCGTTGTCGGAGTGTTCATTCACTGTTTCGAACCAGGAGGACTGCGAATCTGGGGCGATCGTGAATATCTATTGTAAAGGTATTTGCGCTATGGAATTTAGTTAAATATTCTCGTGACTTTGATAGTTTGCTTTAAAATCGTCTGGGTCATTTTGTATCTTTGTCACCAGCTGACTTTCTGAGATCGGCTCTGCGGTCATGGGAACAATCCCAGCCGATGTTTTGTACATGAAGGAGGCAGAGTGAGCGATAACTGTCGCTGCATATTTCTTTGCAACGTAAAGGTCTGCTAGAATCGGCTTCCGGGAATTGGTCTCTGTTTTTTTATTGGAATGTTGTTGTGGTTAGATTTGTTTTCTGCCTGTTTGTTCCTGGTTGGCGTTGCTGTTTCGGCCAATCTCTCCAACATCATTATGAGGTCGTATCTGAAGAAATGGCAAAAGTTAAGGCTCAGTCCACTGGATGCGGCCCGTTCGAATTCTCTGTCCATGTTCCTTTCGCCGGCCCAGAGTAACCTGATTCGCATTCAATTGCATAGATTGTATGATAGGGTAGATGGTCAGAGGCTTTTCCCCAGGGCTGAATTGGTGGCCACAAGAGGACAGAGGTTTAAGATGCTGGGCAGTAGATATGGAGGAGATGTCAGGGGTAAGTTCTTTTACTCAGAGAGGGGTGAGTGCGTGGAATGGGCTGCCGAAGGCCCTGAATTGTGCTGTAATTGTTCTATGTTCTATGTTCTATTGTGTGGCAGAAGAATGAGGATCTGGATTTGTCAGGTGTCTCACCCTTCACCGCCTCAGCGTTCCGGTGTTGGAGAGAACGACACAGAACGATCTGTTAGATCAGGTCATCTGACTCATAGGTTATCTTTCATGTCCGCGTTTTAATGCAGGGACAAAGAAATCAGTGGAATTATTTTTCAGCTAAGAGAAGAAATCCTGTTCCCCACAGATCCACTGACAAGTCATGACCATAATCCAATCCTTTGTGTTTGGTCAATATCGAAGAAATGCCATTTAGAGTCAAAGGTTAATCCATTAGTTCTTCATATTCAATCCATTTGTTTTCAATGTTAGCAAATTGATTTGAGAACCTTTCTTCATATTTGTTTCTCCCTTTTCCTATCATTTAATTTTCTCCATGAGTTTGATAATTTGTTTTTTTTCTCAGTATCAGAATGATTGTTAATAAATGTACAATTGTAAAAGTTTGACCTTCTTTGAAATGCAATTCATCAAATGTTAATCTGGACACGAACTTAAACTCCCCACCTTCCTTTTTGAAAATCTTATCAATTGCCGAAGCGAAAAGGTCTGGTATTTGATCACTTGCACAGGAGAAATGTTTGCCGGTTTAACCTAGAAGTGCTATTGCTGAAGTTCAGCTGCTTGAAGACAGCATACTGGAATAACATGCTATACGTACAGAAGGTAATACCACCTGCTGCATCTCTTGTACGGTCAGACTACTATTTAGGTCCACCGAGGTCCACAAGGCCCTTTGATACACAGAGGTAAGGTGTTTAAAGGGAGCATATCACTGAAACCCACACCAAGCTATAGAATTTGGTGAATGTGATGATACATTGAGGGAGTGCAGCTTCCTGTGTTCTTTCGATTTCTTGGAAATTTCATTTTTTTCTGTTCATAATTCCAAAATCTCTTTGTTTGGAGTTTGTTTACAGTCAGATCTTTGATTGTTAATTAAACCCGCTCACCGAATGTTTACATTGATGACGGATTAAGATTATAATTTTATTTTGATAGCGCCATATATTTCTGTCCGATAGATGAGTTTCTTGTATAAAGTTGCTGATTCCTGTTTCAGTTTTGTCGTAATTGAAGAGCAATGTATCGATGCTTTGATTTCTTGCACAATAGTTGCACAGCGGATGGAACTGTCGGATGGAGGCAGCCCTTGTGCTGGGAGAGTGGAGGCCGGCAATTCCTTACGTTTTTTGGTAATTCTCTGTGGTCGTAATTGGGACATGAATGAGGCTCAAGTTGTGTGCAACTACCTTGGCTGTGGTGACGCTGTATCTGCATCCGGAAATTCACAGTTCGGATTCGGAGAATGGCCCATGCTGCAAGTTGAAGTGCGTTGCAATGGAACCGAGAATGACCTCTGGAGATGTGAAAGGAGTTCCTTGGCTCACTCTAACTGCTCTAAGGAAAATGAAGCATCCGGAGTTGTTTGTTCGGGTAATTCCCTGTTTATGATATTTTAGACTATGTTGAAATCTGGCAGCAACGCCACCCAAAACACTGAAGGATAAAACTGTACGAGAACTAATCCTTTTAAATTAGCACACACTATTCAGATCAGTATGATGATGAGTGCCAGCTTTAAGTGAACATTTTATTGTTCGCGTAATCAAACAAATCTCTCTTCGTATGCATTTCTTTTATTTAATTGAGCATATAAACCATGGATAAGATAAGTGATCTTTATTAGTCACATGTACATCGAAAGACACAGTGAAATTCATCTTTTGTGTAGAGTGTTCTTGGAGCAGCCCGCAAGTGTTGCTGCACTTCTGGCGCCAACATAGCATGCCCACAACTTCCTAACCCGTAGATCTTTGGTATGTGGGAGGAGACCGGGGCACCCGGAGGAAACCCAAGCAGGCACGGGGAGAATGATAGAAAACGGCGGGAATTGAACCCGGGTCGCTGGCATCACGCTAACCGCTACACTACCGTGCCCGTACTGTGGGAAGATGAAGTAGAGGATAAGTACATATTTGTTCTCAGCACAAAAGGCAGACTGTCCATAGAACAGCGGAATTAACTTTGTAGTAAATGCGAAGAATGGAGGACAGTTACAGAATATAAATAATGCACGATTCTCACCGTGGCAGTTAGTGCTTTGTGATCGTTGGGCACGATGTTACGAGAATTTAATCAAACTATTCTATTGGCAGTTGGTATATTTACGAAGACATATACATCAAATATGGGGCACATATGTTTGTAAATTCTGAGAGACATACATATTAGTAAAATAATGTAAAAATTATTGATGTTCATGGTTTTCAACATATGATTTCTGGACATCTTGATAAGACGTTGACCAATGCACAGCGTGCAGTAAAGAAACACGCATAAATCCCTCAACCGGAACTCAATGAAGAACATGATCTTAGAAGTGTTACAGTTTCATTTGCATGCAGGGACTCTAATAGTCTTTGACCGCTAAATAATCATGTAGTCTAATGACTTAAGGAATGACACTGCCAATACATTGATACATGAATAGTACCTATATATCCTGTTTACGTAGCCAGTTCAGAGAATACAAACTGTAGCAAGTTCATGGTTAATTATATCTTAACATGAACTGTCATATTCCCTCACTGAATGATTAAATACGTTTATTAGCAAAGATGTTCACAGCGATTACAGCAGTTATTTAATAGATTAGAGTCATTTATACAGCAAGGAATAAAACATTTCAACTAATAACAAATTTGTCTTGTGATATTATTCTATTATATTCGATGTTGGTTGGAGGAAGTCTTCTGGTGTATTAACATGATTCGGATAAACACGCCACATTGTCTTCTGTCGCTGCAGATTTCACTTAAAAGAAACAGTAAAACGCAGAGGGAAAAATCGAAGAAATGCCAAGAATATTCAGAAAAGCAATTTGGTTTGTGGAAAGATGCTAAAAAGAGAACCGTTTTAAAGAAGTGTAAAATTAACTAATGGGTGGTGCATGACATAAACCCATGTCCAGCATGATTGAACTCGACAGACATTATCAGTTGAAAAACATTATTTATTCTTGTTTGCAACGTATCACAGCATTTTCCTCTGAAAATCTTTAATCTTCTGCCAATATACCACAGGACACAGAAAGCCCAGACTGGTTGGCGGATCGGACGGATGTTCTGGGAGATTGGAAATACAACATGGAGAGACCTGGGGCACTGTATGTGATTCCCATTGGGATTTTCCCGACGCTCGCGTGGTGTGTAGATCGTTGAAATGTGGTGACGTGATAACAGTAATCGGAGGGGCATATTTTGGAGAGGGCAGTGGTCCCATGTGGCAGGATTCCTATGACTGTCGAGGCAATGAGACTATTCTATGGGATTGCGCTACTTCACAAAGAAATCAACACAACTGCACGCATAGAAGTGCTGTAAGCGTCATTTGTTCGGGTGAGTGCTTCATTCGTTTATACAGCTGGATTCAGATAGCAGAGAGAACCGATAACAAATTCTAAACAATGTATTAGTCGCTACACCTTTGGTCGTTAATTGCTAACTCTTGTACAGAAGGATAAGTATACATCTATAGAGGCAGGCTACATAAACATTCTGTAGTGGGGACTAAAAAATCCTATCGCATTGGTTTGACATTTGTAGCTTTTAGTACCACACGGGTCTTGGACAAACGCAATGGAATTGAAAGGAATTACATTGCTCAGAGAATGTTCCCAACTATAAAAACAGCTGTAAAAGCCTGAGCTGGCACCGGACCATATCCTTCACAGCCTTGACCGTCTACATTTCATCGATGAATTCAACTTCTGCTGAACGTCACTCTCAAGCCCCAGAAAGGTCGACGAGAGTTCCCTTGCTTTTTCATTCAACGTGGAGCAATGCTAACGTCGTACACAATCACCATCATTCGCATGCCTGCAATTATCTTCACATCAAACAGTATATTTTCAGATGTCCCCCTGTTCCTGTCATTGAAGATGGCTTCCAAACACAGTATTATGGTGCCAAGCTGTCTTTCTTTTCTGTGTGGTTTATGAAACATTCGTTATTTTATTTCTCTGCAGACTTTCCCTCTTACGTTTTAATGCACACTTATAGACTGCATTGGCATCTTTTCCTGCACTCAGCCTGTTACCTTCAGAACGTTTTGAGTCACCAATGATTAGATCGCTTCTCACGGCATGCTGCCTTGTGAGGAAAGAAGATACAGCGTTTTTCTTTTTACCAACGATGCCCTCTCAATTCACAAGTCTCCAGCAAATGTAGTAGCCCATGCCTGCATACAGCATGACTTAGGCTTCATTCAGAAATGGGCTGGTAATTAGCTGGTAACAATGTGACCACAAAATCGAAAGTCAATCATCATCTCCAACCAAAAAAAATATGACCTCCTGCGGTTCACATTCAATGAGGTTACCGTAAGATATTATCCACTGTTATAACTCTTGTTCACCATCGACCAGAAATTCCAGTAAACCAACCACAGAAATACTTTGACTTCAGTGCAGCTGAGGGCTCGATATACTGCCTCACCTCCTGATACCCCAAGTTACATGCCAGAGAACTGATATCCCAAGGTATAAATCAGACCACTGTTGTATTTGCTGGAGCAATTTCTGGACGAATTGAGCTCCAATAAATCTCTGGGTACTCCACAGCATTCAGAAAAGTAATCTACTTATTTGGCACTCTGTTCACCATCCTAAACCACAACGATACAACTCTTAAAACCACGGCGTCTGCTAGAAAGATCAGATGGGGGATTGGTGCAGTGAAATACAACAAGGTATAGTTTTACCTCCAACTTGAACATTATGGCTCCTTCCAGAATAAAAAGCCAGTCGCTCTTCATCAATGGGTGTAAATCTGGAACTCCCAGCCAGTAGCTGCGGGGAAGCACCTCCATCAGATGGACCTCAGAAATTCAAGAAGGCGACTCACAATCATTTTGTTAAGGGCATTAAGCATTGTCAAGTAAACTACAGCTTTGCCGGAACCTATCAGATCCATCTCAAAAAGAATAAGAGATGTCCCCAAACAAAGGGACTTTGATTACGTGTAAAGATTTCGCTGTTTACCAGCTGCTGCCTTTACTTGGGGAAGTTTTAGATTTCAAATTGCAGAACACTTCTGTCTTGTGAACAAAGTTGTGGCCGAGATCCCAGAATTCTGCGAATTGATTTACAGTTTTATTCCTGCTCTCAACTCCCGATTCTATGCCTCCTTTGTTGTTGAACGTATGTCAACGTAGCCTGGAAGAACGGTATCACTTCTGAAGATAAGATGCATTACAGCCTTACTGAGGTATGATGACAATTTCAGATGAATAAGCAAATTTCCCGCACTTTTTTTTCCGATTTCTGACATTCACTGTATCATTTTGTGACAATTTCAGTTGATTATCATCTCTCTCCATTTACAACATTCAGGTGGTCATTATGTTCTATCACTTGATCCATGCAACCCCGGTTTAACATTATATAGCGCTCCATACTTCAGCATGTGAGAGGCGCTGGCAAGTAAGCGAATTATGATCAATTCCTTACTGCCATTGGGCAGGTGCGGTAAGCCACCTTCTCGTACCAGGGATGTCATTCCAATCAAGAGACTTCTGAAAAGCTGCGGCACAACAGTTTTCAGAGTTTTGACCTGACGTCGATGAAGGGACAATAATATATTTCATAGCAAGCATGGCAGGGGATTTCGCGGGGAACCGGTCATCGTGTTCCAATACCTTTGTTGCGCTAGTTCTTTGTGCTGATTTAGGATGCGGGTTTGGAATAACCAAGCAGGAAATTGCAGTTCCATTTTTGGATGGCACATTTTGCCGTAGTGCTGCAGAGAATGTAAGCTCAGCTTTATCGAAGTATTGCTATTCAAACATCGTAGTTGATGATATCCATCTTCAAAAGTTGTGATGGAGTTGGAATCACTTTGGAAAGCGGAGAATATTTTCTCACACTCTTGAATTTCTCATTTGAGGTCGTGAGCGTCCATCAGAATACGTTGCCTCTGAGCTAATCTTTTCGCTGAAGTTTCCATGTGGTTGGTTCAGCTGATTTTCGGATCAACACGTTGATCGTGGTGAACTCGGCAATTGTCATGTCAGCTAATATTAAGTTCAGGTAGCCAGCCTCTTATCTTGCTGGAAATAGCTTTTGCCTGTCACTGTTGTGGAGCAAATGTTATTAGCCAATTATCAGCCGAAGGCAAACTGCTGTGTTCGTCTTGCTGCATGCAGGCAATGTTTCATTTATTTTTGGAGCTGATCAATGAATTGGCGATTATACGATCATCAGATGTGACCTTGTGATTGGTATTGGTATTGGTTTATGATTGTCACTCGTACCGAGGTACAGTGAAATACTTGTCTTGCATACTGATCGTACAGGTCAATTCATTACACAGTGCAGTTACATTGAGTTAGTGCAGACTGCACTGAGCCAGTACAGGGTGCATTGATGAAGTACAGGTAAAACAATAACAGTACAGAGTAAAATGTCACAGCTACAGAGAGGAAATGCAATGAAAAAGGTGCAAGAAAACAACAAGGTAGATCATGAGGTCAGAGTCCATCTTATCGTACAAGGGAACAGTTCAATACTCTTTTCACAGTGGGGTAGAAGCTGTCCTTAAGTCTAGTGGTAGGTTCCCTCAGGCTCCTGTATCTTCTACCCGATGGAAGTAATGTCGTCCATGAAGTTGTTGAAGTTAGTTCGGCCAAGGACTCTACCATATCGAACTCCTGCCGTTAATTACTGGAGTGGGATGATTGACATCCAAGTAACACAGCCTTCTTCCGTCGTGGAAGGTGTGACCTGAAATGTTGGAAAATTTATATTTTGATGGTCATGCACAGTTGATTCATGCCACGCCAGCCAGGGAGTTACTATCAGTTTACCTCTGGTTCTCTGATCATTTTGCCTAAAAGTTGCATTGAACCTGAAAAATAGGCTGGGTATGACTGTCAGCTAATTAATTGTCTGTAACTACTTACAACTGGACGCGACACGGAAGAGGATCTTTGATTTTGTCTCTTGGTTACAGGACTATTTACTGATTTCAATTTCTTTTACATTTGCTTGTCAGCATGCGCATACGCTTGTACTGGATCTTCAGCGGTTTGACGCCGTGTTTTTCCGTAGGTGTGGCTATGCCCTTCTTTTCCCCTCACAAACTCATGGTTCATCTTTTTAGTTGAAATGTAATGTCAGGATGAAAAATATGCCGAGCAAGGCGTTTACAGATTGTAGTGGCGCTTTGTGTAAGTCGACATAACATGTCTGATCCAATCGATTGTTTACCAGATCAGTTTTGTTGAAGACACGATTGGTCAACTTCCTTCTGGAGCATTCAGCTTTTTGCAGCCATTCGTGCTCGTGTCTTCTTTTCACCTGACTTTCTCTGATTATGAAACCTTGGTTTTATATTTCGATTTCTTCCGTTTTGATGCAAATCAAATTAAACTGTACCTAACATTGATTTTCCAAAGCTCTGGCCTACTTGCTGAGTACTTCCACAATCTTCTGATTCCATTTCAGCTTTTGAGGTTGGGCGATAGTTTGTTATGGATTGAACACGAATTAACTGATGCCCGACTTCTTTAATCCTTCACAATGTTCACATTATCCTCCACGATGCGTCATTCACTTTATTCTGCCCTTTGGACAAGTAAGTTTCCTCGAATTCCCCAAGCAACAATTTCTGGGGCAGTGGGGCGTTCTTTTTGGCAGCATTACAGAGACGTGCAGGGCCCATCGTTGAGGTTGACCACGTGTGGGTGAAACGTTCAATTCTAAAGCCAATAGAGCTTTTTCTACCTGCACTATTTTCAGACTTAGCGAGGAATAGAGTGCCAAGTGGACGGTATAATAGCACTATTTTTTCATTCTTTTTCCTCAAAAGGTCAAAAAGGGCCGCGGTTAACTGGTGGCAAGGACAACTGTTCAGGTAGAGTGGAAATACTGCGGGGCGACACCTGGGGAACGGTCTGCGATTCTTACTGGGATTTAGAGGATGCGGCTGTCGTCTGCAATCATCTCCGTTGCGGAACTGCGATATCTGCGCCTGGAGGAGCATTCTTCGGTGAGGGAAATGGTTCGATATGGAACGATATCAATGAATGCCGGGGCAATGAGATGCGTTTGAATGACTGCCTCATTGCATCATGGGGACAACGCCCATGCACACACGAAAATGACGCCGGCGTTATCTGTTCCGGTAGGTGATCCGCTGTTAAGTATCAGAAGTGTTTATAATAATAATCATGAGCCTCTCGCAGGAATTAATGCCGAAAAATGAACACTGTCGTTTGCTTTATACATTGCAATACCTGGGGAGCTGTCAGGAGAGTTATCAGATGGTGGTCTGTACCCAGGGTTCCAGGATATTTAATGTTCTTCAGTTTGCGTTCAGTGAGGTCCAGACATTGGAAAGCATAAAATCGCAGATGATAGAGATCTGAAATGGAAATATTCTCTGCTGTAGAGAGTTAGCCCGTCAGGTAGCATCTGTGGAGAGCGAACATCGATTCGGAGTTCAGGCCAATGACCTTTCATCAGATCTGAAAAAGTGGAAATAAAACTAACTTATGTTAAGGTGCAGAAAGAAGAATGTCCATGACGTTGGAGGCCCAGATTATCCAGGCGGTGCATCTACTTTCATCGTTGGTAGCATATTCGTAGTGGCTTTTCCTGGTGATTTGTTAACAGATGTTGATATCAGGTGGAGCAAATTAAAGCCAATGAAATTCTGGAACAGTGAGATACAGAAGAGATCTTTGCTGGAAATCTTAAATAGAGGAGAACACTGAAATTGTCGTCAGATTTATTAGCATATGCGGAGGGGGAGAATCTGAGTTCGTGACATGAAATCATCATAAATAACCGTGGGAAATAATTCCAAATGTCCTCTTGATTGGGGAAGAGGCATCTGGTTGTGAGTTGGGAACAACTATAGATTGTTTGTAACTCGCATCAGAATGTAAATGAAATTGGTTTCAGCACAATTGTTGCAATTATGTAATTTTCACGCGATGACCTGCGATTATTATGTTATCCGTAATGTATGAAGTTGGTCAAACAGTCTGCAAAACGTACATTTGATATGAAAAGCTCTCTACGTGATGCATCATAATATATTTTTAAAAAAAGAATTAAAGAAGGACTGAAAATAACGACCCATTGAAAGATAATATAAATGAATACTTATCAGTGCTGCAGACTGAAATCATGAGGGTTACTTTTTGAGATGTAAGAAGACATATTCTCATCATCAGTTTATAAAATGAAATTACCATGAAGTCAGGGAGGGCAGCGTGGAATTCTGTCTTTTGGCATACCTCAAACTAGTTACAAGGTGTCAAGCTTGGAATTTCCAACGAACGCCTTTCCATCTCACTGGGTCTCAATTTTCTGGGAGAGTGAAGTTTATAGCACAGCTCTGAACACATCCACCAGAAAGTTCTCACGTGACCCGCGTTAATTTTCTTTTGATATGTCTTACGCCAAATGACTTGCGACTGTCTATTTCCGACATCAAAGACGCTAGGCAGCAAAAAGTGATGGAAATTCACTCATGAATACTGAACAGTCATTAAGAATGTACATCCTGATTTCTTTTGCTAATGAATTCGACCATCGCTGAGGTCCATGCATTAATTATAAACATTAATAAACAGTTATTTATTTTTAATAACCGAATTAATATAATTTATTGTTAATTTGATTGCATGGAAATGATAGAAATATATAAAGAAGAATGTAACATAAATAATTACTATATTATAAATCTGCTGTGTATAATCATTAATGAATGATGAACAGACTTATCGTGTGAAGTGACGATTCTTCATGAGAAAAACATCAGTAACTACGGAATGTTAATTATTTATAACCCACACAAATGATGGCTCATAAACAAGCTGACAACATTTACTTTACCCAATGATTAAGGATAATTTCAAAACAATGAATACATAAATGAATTGAAATAATTCAAACCCATATATACAAATGGCATATCGGAGATTTCGTCATAGCTACAGGCTCTTTGCTGTGCAGCTACATGCTTAAAATCAGAGGTAAGGTGTTCAACCAATCCAGTAAGAGCCACTGATGTACCTGGACTAGGTATGTAAAGCAGAACAGACTGATGGCCATCGAGAGTCTAAAAGATTCTGATACTGGATGAAGGGATCAAATAAGAATCAGACAGAGAGAAAACTAGCGCGGGAAGCGGCAGTAGTGGGAAGAGAGCGGAGAGTCACCTGATCAGGGTGAGTCTGTTTTACTTTCTCCATTTGCTTTGCGATTTTTTCCGCCGAGCAGAAGTTAGTGCGCAGGCGCGGGAAGCGGCAGCGGCAGGAAGAGAGCGGAGAATCACCTGACCCGGTGAGTTCTTTTCCCTCCATGCTTGAGGTCTTTAACCATGAAAGAGAGGTAAGGCTAGCGGAGTGGCCATTCTTCGAGTGGGTTCGAGTCAGAGTGGGAAATTAAAGGCTCTGACTCAAGAGGCTTCGAAGAGAAGAGGCCGAGACAAAAGAACAGAGAACAGGGGTAAGTTTGTCCTGTATTATTGCTGCTTTGGTCTTAGATTCTATGAATACAGTGTAGTCAGGATGGCAGATAGGTCAATGGAATGCTACTCCTGTGAGATGTGGGAATTCATGGAACTTGATTGTCTACCTAATGACAAAACCTGCAGGAAGTGCAGCCAAATTCAGACACTGAAAAACCGGGTGAAGAAACTGGAGCTGGAGTTGGGTGAACTAATGATCATCCGGGAGGCACAGCGATTCATCGATAGGACTCTTCAGCAGGTGGTTACTTCCAGGGTGCAGGATTCAGGAAGTGGATGGGTGAGCACCGAGAGAGGTAGGAGGAAAAATAAGTCAGTGCAGGGTCCCCCTTTGGCTATTCATCTCAACAACGTATACCGCTTTGGAAACTGCTGAGAGGGATGACTTATCTGGGCAAGATAGCAACAACCAGGCCAGTCGCACTGTGTTCTGATCTGAGGCTCAGAAGGGAAGTGTGAAGTCAGGTAGAGGGATAGTCATAGGGGGCTCGATAGTCAGGGGACAGACAGGAGATTCTGCGACAGCAAAAGAGACGCCAGGATGGCGTGTTGCCTCCCGGGTGCGAGGGTTCTGTATGTCTCGGAGGGGTTGCAGAATATTCTTAAGGGGGTGGGTGAACAGCCAGAAGTCGTGGTGCATATTGGTACGAATGATATAGGCAGGAGAGGGGAAGAGGACCTGCTTAATGCTAGTGAGTTAGAAAGGAGGCTGAAGAGCAGAACCTCCAAGGTAGTAACATCCGTATTACTCATGGTGCCACAAGCTGTAAACAAAAGAACAGGATGATGGCACAGAAATATGAGTGGCTAGGGAGATGGTGCTGGGGGCAGCGTTTCAATTTCTTGGACCATTGGAACCTTTTTCAGGGGAAGGGAAGACTTGTACAAAGGCGATGGGTTGCACCTGAACTGGAGGGGAACCAATATCCTGGCAGGGAAGCCTGCTAATGTTACTGGGGAAGGTCTAATCCAGCTTCGAATGGGGATGGGGACCGGAACAACAGGTCAATAACTGAGGGAACAGGCAGGAGGGCTGATGTCATGGAAAGTAGTATTAAGAAGATTCCAAATAACAGATGTGATTGGACGAATGGTTTGAAGTGTTTTATTTTAATGCTCGGAGTATGATGGGCAAGCGTGATGTACTGAGAGCATGAACCAATACATGGAACTATGATGTTGTGGTCATTACAGAGACTTGGTTGACGGAGAGACAGGAGTGGGTGATTTATGTACCAGGGTTTCGAAGTTTAGGAATAATATGTGGGCGGGGGGCGTGGTGTAAAAGAGGGAGATGTTGCAATACTAATTAGAGATAAACTGAATTCCGGCAAGAGATAATGGAGGGCTTGGACACAAGAGTCCATATGGGTAGAACTCAGGAATAGGAAGGGTGCGATCACACAGGTGTAGTATACACCTCCCCATAGCCAACGCGACACTGAAGAACAGATTACAAACAGATTAGGGTAATATGTAAAAAATTACAGGGTTGTGGTCATCAGAGACTTCAACTTCCCTAATATAAATTGGGACCTTTTTCGTGAAAGGGGATTATATGGGGCTGAAATTGTTAGGTGTATCCAGGAGGAGTTCTTAAATCAATATGATGATGGTAACAAGGGGATAGGCTGTTCTGGACCCGGTGTGGGGTAATGAGCCTGGCCAGGTGACTCACCAATCAGTGAGTAAGAAATTGTGGAACAGTGACCACTTCCCAATAACTTTCAGGACAGCTATAGACAAGAATAATTATGGGGCTCGTGGGAGGGTTTTAAATTGTAGCAGGGCTAATTATGAGGGGAAAAGGCAGGAACTAGGTACAGTAAAATGGGAACACCTTTTTGCTGGCAAGTCCTCGTCGAACATGTGGATAGTGTTTAAGCATAAAATACGTAGATTACAGGATAAGTACGTCCCGATTAGAAGGAAGGACATGAATGAAAAATGACATTTAGAGGTTCGAAAGTTAGGATCAGATGGAGCACGTGGGGACTATAAAGAAGCTACAAATCAACTCAAGAAAGGAATTAGGAAAGCCAGGACGGGCCAAGAAAAGTCATTAACAATTAGGATTAAGGAGAATCCAAATACATTCTACACCTACGTCAGGAAAAAGAAGATTAGGAGGGAAAGGGTAGGACCACTTAAGAATAAAGAAGGGTATCTATGTTTGGATGCAGAGCATGTGGGTGAGGTTCTGAATGAGTATTTCACTTCAGTGTTTACCCAGGAAAGGAATATGCAGGACGCAGAAATTGATGATGAAAGGGACTGATTCGGTCTGGAGGCCTATGAGTAATGGTGTTCCGCTGCGATGTATACTGGCACCTCTGCGGTTTGTGATATACAAAAATGACCTGGATGAGTATGTTGATGGATGGTTTAGTAAGTTTGCGGATGATACCAAGATTGGTGGAGTTGTGAATAGTGCAGAATATTGCTGAAGGATACAGCATGATACAGATCAATTTCAGATGTGGCGCAGAAATAGCAGATGGAGTTTAACCCGCATACATGTGAGGAGTTGCATCTTGGTAGGACTAATGTCAAGAGGTAGTACACTCTTAGGGGCAAGACCCTTAACAGTGTTGAAGAGCAGAGAGACCCTGGGTTGCAAGTCCATGACTTATTCAAAGTGGCTGCACAGGTAGATAGTGTGGTGAAGAATGCTTATGGAATGCTTGCTTTCATTAATCGAGGTATTGAGTATAGGAGTCAAGAAGTTATGATGCATCTCTGTAGAACTCTGGTTAAACCGCATTTAGAGTATTGTGTGTAATTCTGGTCACCTCACTAGAGGAAGGATGTCGAGCCTTCAGCGAGGGTGCAGAGGTGGTTGACTAGGATGCTGCCTGGATTCGAGGGCATGTGTTGTCAGGAGAGGCTGGACAAACTTGGGCTCTTTTCTCTAGAGCGGCAGAGTCTGTGAGGTGATCTGTTGGAAGAGTATAAAATTATGGAGGGGCATTGATAAGGTGGACAAGCAATATCTTTTTCCCATTAGTGAGTGATCCTATACTGGAGGGCATGAATTTAAAGTGAGGGGGTAGGTTCAGAACAGACAGGAGGGGTACGTTTTTACTCAGAGTGGTGGATGACTAGAATCTGTGCCTAATAGTGTGGTGGAAGCAAATTCATTGGGGGCTTTTAAGAGGGGCTTGGATGAGCATATGAATAAGAGGAAAATGGAGGAATATGGACATTATGTAGGTAGGAGGGATTAGCTATGTCGGCACAACATTGTGGGCCAAAGGGCCTGTTCTGTGCTGCTCTGTTCTATGTCCTAACAGAATATGCATGTTTATTTGTGTATAAGGAATGAATGATGGAATAGAATATTAAACTGGTGCTCCGTGAAAATACAGTCCCCTGAATCAGACATATGCCTACACACAGAATAATTAAAGACGTTTGATAGGGAAAATAATATGAATGTAAAGTAGCATGTTAGCATTTTCCGTATGTAGAATAGAAGAAAAACGGAGATTTCTTTCTGCAGCTGTGCGAAAAGATGCATTGGTCGACTTCCGTTTCACATTCACACATCGGTGGGAGCCACGTCTTAAAACTGATTAATTGACTGTAGAAGGAATTAAGCAGATATTATGAAAATCTAGTTTTGTAATCAGGATGCAGTTACGAGTAGGAGGGGAAAGCAATATGCATTGATGTCTGAGTCTTTGCTTATGATCTGAGTGCATATTTTAAGTATCACCCCTTCTGGAGTCCACGAATCTCTGTTATCGTTCTCTCCGAAGTAACCTGACCATTATATTAGTTGGTGTTTGTCAATAAATGACTGTCCTTTGGCGACAGCAGGTCGGATATCTTATAAGGTTGTAACGTTGTCCTTGCATTCTGTTACCTTCCAATATCGACTGTATGGCGTATTTGTAGCAGTTTCTTATTTCATTTATTTGACAACCTTAGACTCTTTACGCATTCTTGTGAGGCAGACACAATAGCATCATTTAAGAAGCACTTTGATAGGTTCATGCAGGGGAGGGTCTTGGAGGGATATGGCCCAAAATCAGGAAATTGGGATGATCTTGGTGGACAACTTGGTCGGCATGGACTCATTGGGGGGGGGGGGAGGGGGTCTGTATCCGTGCTGCATTGCTCTGTAACTCTGTGACTTCATGACCCCAGTGATATGAACATGTAACTTTTCTTTCCAATATGCTGCTGTGAAATCTTGAATGACATCGATTACCCAATTATATTTTCGCAGTTGATCACTGGCAGTTGCGACTAGCTGATGGAGAGGGCCGTTGCGATGGCCGAGTGGAGGTCTATTACGGCGGTGTCTGGGGCAGAGTAACTGATGGTCTGTGGGATTTCAAAGATGCAGATGTGGTTTGCAGACAGCTGAACTGCGGCTCCGCAATACAAGTTTACACCCACTCGAAGTATGGAATCGGTAAAGGACCAGTGTTAATAAACAATGCCAGTTGCAATGGAACTGAATCTTCCCTGTGGAACTGCACGTTTTCGCAGGCGAACTATTTGTCTATCAGTAATGATGTTGGTGTATTTTGTTCTGGTAAGAACATTTTGTTGCTTCATAAAAAATTGTGTTCTCTATTCATGCATCCTAAGTACTCTCTCCTGCTGCTGCTCAACACTGTTGTAATTAGCCTTTCCATAATTTATCACTTCCCGGAGGTCTATTCCTATCCTTGTCCATAACTATCTGAAAACTTAGGGAGTTGCGATCACTGTCCCCAAAATGCTCTCTCACTGAAATAGAATAGCTTGCTTAATAGATTAATGAGGACAGATGAAGAACGCTAAATAAAAATCAAGGGACGTCTTTTGGCAGTGAAATTCAGGTCAGAGCCGTTGCTAATCGCGAATCCATATGGATAATGCTGGAAATGAACAGCAGATCAGGCATTGTCTGACGAGGAAGAATCATTTTACAACAGAAATGGCCTGTTCTGATTCACACAGAAACGGCAAGTTACCGAAAATTGTGAATTTGATATTGAATCCCAAATGATGCAAATTGTCGGGATGGAATATTCGGTGCTTTTCCTCAACGTTATGTTGGGACTCATCTTTAAAAACTGCAGGAGGTTGCATACGGGTAATTCAGAATGGGTGTAGGATGGAAAATTAAAGTGACATTAAACAGCAATCTCGTCTTCGCCCTCGTCAACAGCATGAAAGTGTTCAGCAAAGTGGTCACCTAATCTCTGCTTTCTACAATTTAGAGGCGATCTAATTGTGAGCACCCAGTACAATGCAGTGGATCCGGAGAAGTGAAACTGATTCTCTTCCAGAACTGAAAATACAGATCGTTTCTCTAGATGATAGGAGGGAATGGGTTCACTGACCCGTTGTTGGTATTCCCGCGTCTGTATGGTGTAATCATTAGGATTCTCAGCTAATAATCCAATAAAAACATCCACCTTATTGTCGTACTGACAACAGTGAGCGGATGAAAGGACGGTGGGCAGGCAGCTAGCCATCGATACTCATGGTACTTTGGATTGGCTTAATAGCGCCATGACTGTGCAACTTGAAGGACAAATCTGCAGTGGAAAGAGTTGTTAAACGAGACAAAAATGTCCCTGTCAATTGCCCCAGTCTACCTGTAAAATGCAGCTCTCAATGACAGTTGGTGTGACTTGAATCCTAGTCGAGACAAAATGCAAACTTAATACTGAGAAAAGCCCCGAATTTCACACGGCTTCAGCAACAGCAGAATCATTTTCTACAGTAATTAAGAATGGTCTCGACCCGAACCACAGCCTTTCCATTTTTCTCCATAGATAGAGCTATTATTGTTGCCGTTATATATGTCTCTGGTAAGACCCCACTTGGAGTATTATGCTCAGTTCTGGTCGCCTCACCACAGGAAAGATGTGGAAGCCATAGAGAGGGTACAGAGGAAATTTACAAGGATGCTGCCTGGAATGCGGAGCATGCCTTATTATGGAAGGTTGAGGGAACTCGGCCTTTTCTCCTTGGAGAGACAGAGGATGAAGGGGGACCTGATAGAGGTGTATAAGATGATTAGAGGTATTAATCAGGTAGATAGTCAGAGGATTTTCCCCAGGGCTGAAATGGTGGCAACAAGAGGTCATAGGTTTAAGGTGCTGGGGAGTAGATATAGAGGAGAGTGGTGAGTGCGTGGAATGGGCTACCGGCAACGGTGGTGGAGGCTGATACGTAGGGTCTTTCAAGAGACTGCTAGGTAGGTACATGGAGCTGAGTAAAATAGGTGGCTTTGCGTAAGCCTAGTAAATTCTAGGGTAGGGACATGTTCGGCACAGCTTTGTGGGCCGAAGGGCCTGAATTGTACAGTAGATTTTCTATGTTTTATGTTCTATGCTGCCTGACCCGCTGAATTCCTCCAGCATTTCGTGTGTTGCAGTAGAATCATATTCTAAGTATTGTTTAATTATATTGTTTGGTACCAATGCGTTCGAGAAGAGCCATTATTAAGAGCACAGAGATAATCTTATTCAAGTGCAAAATATTATTCTAAACGCAGTCGTAATAATAGCCAAATAAAGACAAAAGGCGTGCACTCCTTTCTTTTTCAATCTTTTAATAGTTTTCAAATTAATGCAGATTAATACATAACATCAATGTTTGTACATGTAATACAAAGAGGTCGGGAGAACAGTAATGGCATGGATAATCATAAAAAACAATAAAGTATGTAAAAGAATCTGTAGATACAACGATCTCAGTGAATGAATATAATATAAAAGAAAGTAAAGAAAATTATTTATTGTAAAATATAAAAGAAAGAAAAAATTCCCCAAAACAATAAGACAATTTATAAACATTACATCAAACCAAACTAAGCTAAGGGGAAAAAAAAACTGGACTAAAATTTCTCAGTAGAAACAGAGCAATATTATGTCGTCAACTCCACTCCCCTAAGTTGAAAGGCTATTACAAGGGGATCTATATCACGTAAAAATATTGAATAAATGGACTCCCAAACTTCCTCAAATTTACGCGAAGGATCAACAGTACCACTGCTAATTTTTTTCCAAATTTAAACATGAGATAGTTTGAGAGAACCATTGAAAAGTAGTAGGGGGTATTGTATCCTTCCTTTTAAGCAAAGTGGATCGTTTGGCCATTAAGGCAACAAAGGCAATGATACGGTTAGCGGAGGCAGATAAATGGCCAGACTCTGTCATTGGTAATCCAAAAATTGCAGTGATAGGTTGAGGTTGAAAATTAATCTTCAATGCATTTGAGATAATGTTAAAACTATCTTTCCAATATTTTTCCAAAAGAGGACGGGACCAAAACGTATGTGTCAAAGAAGCCACATTTGATTTACATCTGTGACATATAGGATTTATATGTTGATAAAAACGAACTAGCTTATCTTTTGACATGTGGGTCCTGTGAACTACCTTAAACGGTATCAAAGAGTGACTGGCACAGATTGAAGATGTATTAACTAAATGAAAAAAAATCTTCCAAGTCTCTGTAGGTATAGATGTCTGGAGGTCACGTTCCCATTCATTCTAAAATTTGTCCAGTGGTTCAGAACGAATTTTCTTAATTATATCATAGATTATTGCGAGCGAGCCCTTTTGACAAGGATTAAAACGACTTTTTTTCCCGTAATTTCAGTTTTGTAAGGTGTTGGAAAAGACGGTATAGTAGCGTTTAAAAATTTTAATCTGCAAATATCGAAAAAAGTGTGATCTAGGCAAATTGTATTTGTTAGACAATTGTTCAAAGGATGAAAAACAGTTATCAATGAATAAATCACGAAAACATACTATTCCCTTCCTTTTCCATATGGAAAACGCTGAATCAACTCTGGATGGATGAAGGAAATAATTAGATTTGAATGGGACTTGATACATTAAATTTTATTCAAATTCCAAAAAAATTACGAAATTGAATCCTATTAGTATTGTATTTTTAACAATTGGGTTAATCATATGTTTACTTAATTTGGTAAGAAGGGAGTGGAGCTCCTAAAATAGAAAACTAATAAAAAATAAAATACTGATTGGGAACTCAAGGTGTACCCAATTGGGGCATTGAATTGCATTTGAATCTTGTATCCAAAAAATAAATATTTAATATTGATTGCCCAATAATATAATCTAAAGTTAGGCAAGGCCATGCCACCATCCTTCTTTAGTTTTTGCAAATATTTCTTACTTTACCTTGGATTTTTATTCTGCCAAATATATGAAAAAATTATAGAATCAATAGTGTCAAAAAAGATTTCGGAACAAAAGTTGGAATCGCTTGAATAAATATAAAAATTTTGGTAAAATATTCATCTTAACGGCAGTAATTCGGCCTACCAATGATAGAGGCAGTGGGGGGAACATTTAGTGAATAATTGTTTTAATATGGTCAATTAAAGGCAGTAGATTAGCTTTAAATAAGTCCTTATGTCTCTTGGTCATTTTAACACCTTAATACATAAAATAGTCAGTTACCAATCTAAAAGGTAATTGGCTATCAATTGGGTTTACATATTTAATGTTAAAAGTTTCGCTCTTTATTAAGAGTTAATCTATAGCCAGAAAAAAAAACACTAAACTGATGTAGTAGTGATAGTACTGCGGGGATAGATTCCTCCGGATTAGAAATATAAAGTAACAGGTCGTTTGCGTAAAGAGATATTTTATGAATCTTCTGTCTACGAGTAATACCACATATATTTGAAGAATCCCTAAGTGCAATAGCCAAAGGTTCTAAAACAATATTAAATAATAAAGGGCTTAACGGGCAACCTTGTCTAGTACCTTAAAAAGCCTAAACATAGGAGATCTTTGATTATTGTTAAGTATTGAAGCCATAGGTGCATAATAAGTCATTTTAATTGCAGATATAAATCTAGGACTAAGATTCAATTTTTGAAGTGTACTGAATAGATATTCCCATTCGACTCTGTCAAACACCTTTTTAGCATCTAGTGAAACAACACATTCTGGAATTTGGGATGAAGGTGTATATATGATATTCATTAATCTTCTAATATTAAAATCTAGATAATGATTCTGAATAAATCCTGTCTGATCTTCAGATATAATTTGTGGAAGAACCTTTTCCAATCTAAGGCCAATATTTTGTGAAGTATTTTGGAATCTACATTTAATAAAAAAATAGTTCTATATGATGCACAATCAGTGGATCTTTATCCTTTTTAAGAATTAAAGAAATAGTTACTTCATAAAAAGTTTGTGATAGTTTACACACTGATAGGGCATCTTTTAAAATTTTGGCTAACCAGGGAACGGAAATATCATAAATGGATTTAAAAAATTCAGCTGTATACCTGTCAAGGCAGGGTGCTTTACTCGAATTCATTGAAAGTATTACTTTCTTTATTTCTTCCTCCGAAGTGGGAACATCTAAAGTAGAGCGTTCATTTAAAGATAATTGTGGAGTCTTCAAATCTCTTAAAAATTCATGTATTAAAGTAGGATCCTCAGGGGATTCGGATTGGTATGAAGGAGAATAAAATTCTTGAAAGGAGTTGTTAATTTGAACTTGATCTATCGTGTCGGCACCATCTGGTTTACGAATCTTATTAATCTGACGTTTAGAGTAGTAGCTTTCAATTGGTTGGCTAATAATTGACCAGATTTGTCACCATGTATATAAAATTGACTTTTGTTTTTAAGTAGTAGATTTTCAATTGAAGATGTTAATAATACACTATGTTGTAGTTGGAGTTCTGTTTTCTTTTTAAAAAAGCTCCAGAATAGGCGTAACAGAATATGTTTTATCGATTTCTTTAATCTTGTCAGCCTATATATATTTCGTTGTTAGTTCGATTTTTCAATCCAGCGGAATATGAAATAATTTGACCACGGATACATGCTTTAAACCTATCCCATATTATCCCAATGGAGATTTATTCAGTAAAATTAGTTAAAAAGAGAAATGAAATCTGTTCTTTAATAAATTGGACGAAACATAAGTCTTGTAGTAGCGAAGGATTAAATCGCCATTTTGTGACATCAAAGGATCGATCTAGTAATTTAATTAATAATCTCAAATGTGCGTGACCAGGAATGGCAATTGCATCGTATTTACAGCCCGTAGTAAGTGGAGCTGGTCCAGCATCAATAAAAAAAATCAAACGTCGAGTAATTATGGCAGACATGAGAAAAGAATGAAAATCCTTTATCAAATGGGTTTAGAAATCTCCAAACATCTAAAATTCAGCCTTGAACTAAAAAGGAATTAATAAAGACAGCGGATTTGGTTGGAAGTGCAGGATTTGACACAGATCTATCCATCGAAGGGTTTAGACAGCAGTTAAAATCTCCACCCATAATCACAGTGTATTCATTTAAATTAGGATATAATGCAAACAAATGTTTACAAAATTCAGGGTAATCTCCATTAGGTGCATAAACATTAACCATAACAACTGCTTTATTATGAACTAGACCAGTAATTAATAAAAATCTACTATTTGGGTCTGATATTGTCTCATGATGGAGGAACGAAATTGAGGAGTCTATAAAAATAGAAACTCCTTTCACCTTTGCTTGTGAATTTGAATGGAACTGTTGACCCCTCCAAAATCTAAAAAAAACGTTGATAATCTTTCTTCCTGATGTGAGTCTGCTGAGCCAAAATGATCTGAGCATTTAATCTATGAAAAACTTTAAATGTCTTCTTGAGCTTAAGCAAATTGTTTAAGCCGTTAACATTCCATGAAATAAAATTAATAGTCTTATCCATTTTAACAGATTAAAAAATATATGGTATGTAAAGTGTTAATCTTGGCATATACGGAATTTACCAACGGGAAGAAGTAAAAAAGTTCAAAGAGGAAGCGGATATGACGACAATTTAGAAAATTATGTAGTTTCGTCCAGAAGAAAAAAAACCTAAAAACATCCTCACCCCCCTACCCCAACAGCCCTAAAACTGGCCAATAGACAACCTGAAAGCTACCCACTAATTGAATTAACCCCAATTCTATTGGTGGCTGTAGTCCAAATTAACAAATATATAAACCACTCATGATTAGACTAAGAATGAACAAGAAAACCCAAACAGCCATATCAAAGTAACAACAAAGTTGTGGAATTAAAACAGAGCCGTGTGCACTTCTACCACTACAAGGCGGTGAATAACTGAAGCGCAAACGGGAAGAAAATACGTTATGAAAGTTTGCATCCACAAGAAGTGCAGAGAATTCCTGAATAGAACACTAAGGAATCAGTAGCCAATATCCTCAGTTCTATAAGGAAGAATTTTCTGACGATCTGAACACCACGGGCTGAAGACACAGCTGTAAAGAATCTGACCAGCTATATCCCGGGCTGAACTTGTTACCCTCGCTTTTCTCAGAAACGGCAAATGTTTGCCGACGTTATATTAAATAGAGCAACGAAGTTGGACACGATAAATATCTGTTCAGACAAATCGATTGCAAGTATTACTTAGACTGATTCCAGAAAGCAAATTTATTAAATTCATATTATTTCCGGTTGCAGACCATATTCCCATAAGACTAGTGGACGGCGGAAGTCGCTGTGCCGGAAGGGTTGAAGTTTACTACAACGGAACCTGGGGTACAGTCTGCGATGATTCTTGGGATTTAACAGATGCCCATGTTGTCTGCAAAGAACTGAATTGTGGGTATGCTGTCAATGCCACGGTTTCCAGTTGGTTTGGTCAAGGTTCAGGTCCTATATGGCTGGACAACGTGAACTGTTCAGCGAATAATTCGGCCTTGTGGCAATGTCTGGGGAGTCCATGGGGCGAGAACGACTGCATTCATAAAGAAGATACTGGAGTTATCTGTTCGGGTGAGGATTAACTGAAGATATGCACAATTTTTTATTCCAGGATAAAGTCTACTTTCAACATTCTTTGGTCAGCAATTTCATTTAATGATGATCGATGAATTAAGTATAATGTTCTGTAATTGCAAAACCACTAAAAGGATCTGATCTCTTAACAGCAGAGAAATCTGAGAATACATTCTGAGTGAATATTACACATTCCATGTTGGCTCAATAGATAACAGTGCTGCATGACGATAAAATAACCTGGTTTCATGTCTCTTCCTAACGATTCAAGACAGAGGTTAACGCAGATACTTCAGTGCAGGGTCGAAATACTTCTGCCTCGTTGAATGTGGGGTCTTGGGATGAGACAATACTGCCTTCCCTCTCAGTTACCTTTGAAACACCCATGGCACAACATTTTAAAAAACTCCCAAAGTTATGAACTGGCTGAAATTTATCCAGCAAAGTCCAGCACTAAAAACAGATTAACCAGTTAAGGTCTTATTAGTACTGAAAGCTCGCCCTGCCGAAGTTGGTCCTGCATGGACCGCGACCTTGGGAGCCCTGTGTAAAATGGATTGTTCCCTTCTTTCTAAATTAAGGTGCACGGAATGCATTGAAGTTTCGGCGCTTTTGAGTTCAAAATGCATTTTCAACACGATTTCACAGTACAGACAGAGAGCGATAGACTGTTCATACAGTTAGTTGCTAGCTTGGAGCAAAGCCAAAACTGAAATTTGTTCTTTGTCCTTCAGGTCACAGGGATATAAGGTTGGAGAATGGGAAGAATCCCTGCCAAGGCAGACTTGAAGTTTTCTTTAACGGGACCTGGGGCACTGTTTGCTCTGATTCTTTTGTCACGGAGAATGCAGACGTGGTTTGCGCCCAGCTGAACTGCGGCTCAGCAACATCTGTAGAAACCTCCGCGGCATTTGGAAAGGGTTCTGGACCGATCTGGCTCGATGATGTGAGGTGTCGTGCGGATGACTCACTTATATGGCAATGCCCATCTTCACCATGGGAGCAACATAATTGTAACCACGAGGAGGATGTCGGGGTCACTTGTTCAGGTAATGATCTTCAAACGGAGCCTGTTGCATTTGGAATATTTCACTCAAGTGATGTGTGGAATTTGTTTCGCAGAATCACATTCGTCTGAAAACCGAATTCAGGGGAACAGGAAGAAAAAGATATTCTACCCAGTTCCGGAAGATTCTGGTAATTACCGATATGTTACCTATGAAAGCTGCGGTTTAGGCATGCGTTGACTTATTTCATACAACCAGTTTTAATGCATCTTCTTTATTCGTAGTCTAGGAAGTACTCAAACGTGTCCGTCGTCCCGTTGCTTCTTGTAATGTCAGTGCATGAGTACTTTTCGGTACAATGTAGGGCACGCAGCGGCAAAATCTGTTCCTTTGGAAGAAACAATGGAACGATATTTGTGCTTGCTTTGTAATCAGAAGTTGCTGCTAGACGGAATTTGGAGAGTATCAGCATGTTTTACTGCAGAGGCACAGAGATGTATATGTCAGGGGCCATAAAAACTTGAATAAAAACTGCAGAAGGACATTATTTCCTGTCCTGTTTCATGCTATATTTAGTTCTGAATTCTAGCGTGATGTTACTTGCCTACCATTAGCTGTGCAATGCAGTATTGCACTTATCTGTATCCCAGAACATTAAGCAAATTACTCAACACAACAGGTTGGGAATGACAACAGGTTAAATAAAAGGAAGTAACGTATTCACTGTAAATTAAAATTATCAAATGTGTACACGTGCGTCTTTCATTTCAGTCCTGCGGCTCGTGGCAGGTTTCGATAACTGCTCTGGAAGGGTTGAAGTTTTCTTCAGTGGGACGTCGGGAACGGTGTGCGACGATTCCTGGGATAGTCACGATGCTTCAGTTGTCTGCAGACAATTAAACTGTGGAGATCTGGTATCGGCTTCCGCCGGGATGCTGTTTCCCCAAGGAAACGGCACTATTTGGATGGACGAGGTTGAATGCAAAGGGAGTGAGTCCTTCCTGTGGGATTGCCAATTTTCTGCTATGGGTCATCATGATTGTGGACACAAAGAAGATGTCGGAGTGATATGTTCTGGTCAGTAATCTAACCATCCTGATCGTTTTTGCCGATTCTCCCCATTGCTTTGTCCTATCTTTCTCTCTGCACATAATCCTACAAAAAACAGCAAGGTCTTTCGGTTCAGTCTCTTGAAGTTAGCCATTCAATCACTGGGCGCCCCAGTTCACAGCTTCCTGCGCCATTCATCCACTTCTTTCTTTTCAAAATTTTCCACCGTATCTTTCCTTCTATAACATGTTCTTGACCCATATTTTTGATCCAGTGTTCGATAATGTTTCCTGTTACAGTTTTACGTTTCATTTTCCTTCCCACGATGCGATTGTTATTGGATTTGACATCTTCTAACTCCGTTGAAATCTGTGGGAAGAAGAAGCAACAGTGTGAAATTCGCCTTTAGACAAAGCAAACTTAAGGGGCTGTTACTTTAAATGTGAAAGTAAATTCAACGTGAAAATGATCAGAGTTAGCATTAAAACGCCTGCAATTGGTTGGGAATTTTTACTGAGTGTAGCCTTGACCATTTCGGTCAGATATGATGGCTGCAGCCATGATTCAAAGAAAGGAAAACTATGTTTTGTCATATTTATTTTCTTTATTTCAGGTTATCAGCTGCACGCTGCTCCTTTCAGTTTTCTGAGAGCCTTCGTTTACGTTATCCCTTGCATTCTTGGTTCTCTTCTGGTCGTCCTTTCACTTTACCTGGTCAAAGGGCTGCTGAGAAGCTTCAGGAATGGTTGGTAAATCTATTAGCAGAAAGCTCGATGAGGAATTAGTGAACTTAGTTAGCGTTGATCGTATCTATTCCTGACTGTTAGTGTATATTCAACGAACCGAGAATCTACAAAATATATAAAGTAGCGGAAAAAAGTGGACTCAGAATAGTCCGGTATTTACTGCGTAGGTGTAGATAGTAAAATTCAAATTTTATTCTATTAATCTGAGCTGGAATATACAAGGTGGTGCTTCAACGCAGTTTGGATGTACTGCTGGATGTGATATATTTCCGGTGGAATGTTGTGGGAGATCCCATCTATTCGCTCAGATGGACGAAATAAAATGCTCAGGAAGGTAACTGGAAGATTATTGTAGAAAATACTACATGATAGGGGTGGTGGTGATAATACATATTGCAGTGCATTGAAGGTTTATTAACACAAAACACTAAGGACACATAAATGGTTCTGTTTGTTATTGAGATGATATGAGGTATATTGTGCCACTGGGTATGGATCCTGAGCTTTGCAGTTTATGCGTGAATTCAATGAAGGTTCTGAAAGTGCGGTTGTTATTTTTTCATTGATTATCCGAGGATGGTTAGAAAAGTAAATTTTGAAGACGATGCAAAGCGTTTATAGAAGCGGAATAGGTTAAGTAAGTCGACGGAGATCTGGGAAGTGGAGCATTATGTGGGAAAATGTGAGATTATCCACGCCAGTAACGAGAAGATGAGCCATATTGTTCAAATATTGAGAATTCGGATCTCAGAGATGCGGAGGGCCGGGTGTCTTTTGAGGAAATCTTGCCTGGCTGAACATAGAACCGCTGGAGTTTAGGCAGTAGTCACTGATTTGACTGAAGCATAAAAAGTGGCCGAGTGGTCGATGTAGGGCGAATGTTTTTTCCTTGTGCGATAACTTGCAGTCACTGTTTAAAGGTAAGAATTTGAATTTGAAGATTTGTTTGAAGTCAAGATTTCGCCTTCCGAAGAGGCAGATGGAGAGAAATCTTCTTTCAGATGGTCCTGGCTGTTTGGAATTCTCCTCCGGAAACTGTGGTGAGGGTGAGGGTTGGTAGTTGACGCAGTGGAAACAGAGTCTAGAAATATTTTTAAGGCAGGGGCATGGATATTTAAGAAGTTAAAGGCTGTGTGCGTGCGTGTGTGTGTGCGTGTGTGTGTGTGTGTGTGTGTGTGTGATTTGCTCGCCGCACGTGCTTTGGGGTGGCGTGGTTGTTTGGCATCTGTGTGGCTACCTCCGGCGGAGCAGAATGCAAATTTGATATTACGATCATATCAGCCATTGCCTTTAAGTATGGTAGAGCAGGCTGGACTGGTCGAGAGACCATATCCTGCTCTTTATTCATATTCTCGTGTGTATTTCAGAGCAGAGGAGCTCTCTGTGATGCTGTTGGCTCGCTTACCCTTTTTCATTAGTAGTGTTTACCAGATCATTGGCACTCTCTGGATTGTGGAAGTTTGCAGTGCGTGAGTGAAACGGGATAAAATAATGGTGGGAATTACCAAGTGTTTTCGTTGGCTCGGAAGGTTATTTGCGCCTCCTTCGATATCAAGCGAATATCTAACGCACAGCAGGATAGGAATGACAGGAACCTGGTGATCTTTTTCCTGTCAGAACTGTAAGTCCAGCGGGAGTATAGAGCCAGGAATTCATTTTGTCCTGAAAATGTTTCCAGGTTATTCCAATTGATTTATTCCAGAAAAATGGACATTCCAGAGAAATCAGAACGGCTGCGAAGTTCCTCAAGCACGCGAGAAATCAGTTACAATAATAATATAAGCAACGAATCGACCCTCGAAAGAACAGATGCTGTTATATAGAAAGAAAAAAGAGAGAAATAACAAGCGTTTCTTGGTATTACAGGCTTTAGACAATGGCAGCTTCCTCTGACTGGGTTTCCTGAGCCGTTTTATGAGGAGATCAACATTCAGGAGTCTGGGGCAGGAATCGGTATTTATATATTTAAACTGAATACGTGAGATATCTTCCAAAGTAAATGCGTTCTTTTTACATTTAAATTTTTGTTTCGTGAATAGATTCGCAATCTCTCGGTTCAGAGAATAAATTGCAATATTATGTGGATAGTGACTTGAATGAACACAAAAATGAAAACGTGGAAGGTAAGTTTTATAGATATTCTATCCCATCAGACACTCCCGTCAGAACAGAGTAATTAAAGTAAGCCATTTGCTTCTAAATAGACCTAAGCAGATTATAAACACATAAGAAACAAAATAATTAAAAGAAAGTGAAGCAAATGCACAGGCTGTAAACTTAAATATTAAGAAATGAATTGAAAATACCAGGGAACCTATTAGGCAGGTAATATCTACAGAAAGAAAGCTGGAGTAATATTTCAGGTCCAACTCCTTTCATCCGCAGTCTCTTAATTGAAAAACAGACGGTTCACATTGCACTGATCTCGATAACATGAACACAATGTAAAATACATGTCATGCAAACATATTCCTTGTTGAAAGCTACACCGATTAACGGGTGCTGTTATTGAGATTGTTATAGATGTTACCTAAATATAGACTTTGTAATACCAGTTTCTTTCGCAAAAGATATTTGCATTCCGATAAAGCAGGTGATCGATTTAACAACTGGAGCAAGAACATTCACACGTCCTGCATAAGAACTTAAAACAAAGGAGTAGAAGTCGACCATTCGGCCCATCGAATCTTCTCCGCCATTCTATCATGAGATGATTCATTCTCCCATTTAGCCGAACTCACCCGCCTTCTCATCTTAACCTTTGATGCCTTGGCTGCACCGATACCTATCAATCTCTGCCTTAAATACATCCAATGACTTTGCCTCCACAGCCGCTCGTGGCAACAGATTCCACAGGTTCACCACTCTCATGCTAAAGAAATTTCTCCGCATCTCCGTTTTGAATGGGTGCCCTTCAATCCTGAAGTCGTGCCCTCTTGTACTCGACTCTCCTACCATGGGAAAGAACCTTGCCACACTCTTTGTAGGGTGCATCATAAAGGGGCGCTGTTAACATTCTTGCCTCAAAAGAGCCAGGAAATAGCCGAATCTAATAATAATGAATTGAAATAAAACATGATTTTGACATTCAATGGCTGCATCATCAGCAAGTATCCCACTGGCATCATTGACCGTGCTCAGCTGGACGAGCCATAGAACAGTACAGCACAGGAACAGGCCCTTTGGGCCACGATGTTCTGCCGAACTAATTAAATAAGCAATTAAGTGCCTGACGAAACTAATCCCTTTTGCCTACACAATGTCAATATGCCTCCATTCTCTGCATATTCATGTTCCTATCTGAGAGCCTCTTAAACGCCTCTATTGTAATTGTCTTCACTACCAGCCCTGGAAAGGCATTCAGGCGTCCACGACTCTCTGTGTAAAATAATGCCCCGCACATATCCTTTGAACTTACTACCTCCCACCTTAAATGCATTCGCTCTGGCATTCGACATTTCGATCCTGGGACAAAGATCCAGGTTCTCTACTTTGTCTATGTCTCTCATAATCTTAGAAACTTCTATCAGGTTTCCCCTTAGCCTCCTCAGCTCCAGAAGAAATAAGCCAAGTTTATCCAAACTCTCCTCATAACACACGCCCTATGACCCAGGCAGCATCCTCGTGAAACTCTTCTGTACACTCTCCAAAACCTCCAGATCCTCCATATAAGTGGGCCACCAGAATTCAATGCAATATTTCAGAAGTGGTCAAACTAAAATTTTGTAAATCTGCAAAATAACTTCCTGACTCTTGAAGTCAATGTATCAAGTAATAAAGGTAAATACGCCATACGCCTTCTTTACCACCTATCAACCTCTTCAGTCACTTTCAGGGAGCCATGTAATTGGACTCCAAGATCCATCTGTACAACAACAGCCCTAAGGGTCTTGCCATTAATCGTGCACAATCCCTTTACGTTTGATCTCCCAAAGTGCAACACCTCACATTTGGCCGGATGAAACTCCATCTGCCATTTTTCCACCCATATCTGCAACTGATCTACAGTGTATCCCACTGTTTCCTTCAGAAATCTTCTACGCTGTTATGACACCGGCAACCTTTGTATTATCTGCGAACATACTAAGCCACCGAACTACATTTTCAAACACTCCATTTAGATATATCACTAACAGCTGAGCCCCATGCATCTTATTCTTCTAGATGAGCCTAACATGCGGTATATTGTCAAACACCTTACAAAAAGAGATGTAGACACCATCCACCGATCTAATTTCATCAATCACTTTCCTCACATCCCTTAAAATATCTATCGTTAGTAAGACACGACTTGCACCCCACAGCTATGTTGATTGCACCTAATTATCCCGGTTTTTCAAATGTTCATAAATCTTATCGCTACAAATCTTCTCTAATATCGTCCCTACCATAGATTCCATGATAATTTCTGTGTCCTTTCTTGAACAACGGAACAACATTAGGTACTCGCCAGTCTACTGGAAACTCGGCTAACACGAGAGAGGACACGAAGTTCTTGCTCAAGACTGCAGCAATCTAATCACTTCCCATAGAATTATAGAACAGTACAACACAACACAGGCACTTCTGCCCACAATGTTGTGCCGACCTTTAAACCTCGCCTAAAAATATCTAACCCCTTCCGCCCACATATCCCTCTATTTTAAATTCCTCCATATGGTTATCTAGCAATCTCTTGAGTTGCCTCCACTACCTGCCTCCACTACCACCTCAGGCAGCGCATTCCATGCCACAACCTCTTTCTGGGTAAAAAAAAATCCTTCCTGTGATATCTTCCTTGAACATCCCACCCATTACTGTAAAGCCATGCCCTCTTGTATTGAGCATTGGTGCACTGGAAAAGAAGCTCTGGCTGTTCACTTTATTTGTTCCTCATAAAAATTTGTACACCTCTGTCATGTCTCCTCTCATCCCCCTTCTCTCCAAAGAGTAAAGGCCGATCTCCATTAGTCTCTCCTCATAATGCAGACTCTCTAAACCAGGCAGCATCCAGGAAAATCCCTTCTGCACCCTTTCCAACGCTTCCACATCCTTCGTCTAATGAGGCGACCAGAACTGGACACAGTACTCTAAGTGTGGGCTAACCAGAGTTTTGTAGAGCTGCATCTTTACCTCGCTGCTCTTAAACTCGATCCCACGACTTTTGAATGCTAACATCCCATAAGCTTTCTTAAATACCCTATCCATCTGTGAGGCAACTTTGAGGTATCTGTGAATATGAACCCCCAGATCCCACTGTTCCTCCACGCTACACAGAATCCTGCCATTAACTTTTTACTCCGCCTTGGAGTTTGTCCTTCCAAAGCGTATCACCTCACACTTCTCCGGATTGAACTCCATCTGCCACTTCTCAGCCTAGTTCTGCATCCTATCAATATCCCTCTGCAATCTTTTCTCCTCAATAACGTAGGATATATCCCACCAGGCCCTGGGAACAATGTAATTTAGGAGACCGCAACACAACCTCCTTTGTCTTAAAGTGTCCGGGCATATTATCATTCTCCATAAAGATCACACTACCTTCCACGTGTCTCTCCCTGGGAAACACTGTCTCAAGTTACTTTGTTAGGACCTCGCCCATATCATTCACCTCCTAGCACTTTCCTGTCTTTACACTTGAGTGGTCTAATCCTATCCCTAGTTATCCTCTTGCTCTAGATAATGTACACAAGGCCTCAGGATTTTCTTTAATTCGACTTACCAAGGCATTTCAAGACCCCTCCTTGCTGTCCTGATTCCCCTCTTGAGTTTTTTTCTCGCTTCGTTATCATCCTTAAGGTCTCCATTTGATTTTAGCTTCCTGAGCCTTCCATCTGCTTTCTTTTGTTTCTGCACTAAATTGACCACCTCTCTCGACATCCACGATCTTCTTACCTTGTCATCTTTGTCGTTGCTTCTCCCTGGAACATACCTGTCCTGTAGTCTGTGCAGTTTTTTTTTAGCACACATGTCAGATGTAGACTCGTCCAAAAACAACTGTTCCCAATTAACTCACCCTCGCTCATGTCGAATACTTTTGTAGTTTTCGATGCTTCAATTTAATACTCTTCTGCAACGTTCATATTCATTCTTATCTCTAGCCATCTTAAAACTTAAGGCTTTGGTTACTTTTCCCTAAATGTTATCCCACTTAAAGGATAGTAACCTTGGCAAGCTCATCTCCCAAAGCCAAGTCCAGTATCGCTTCTTCTCTCGTTGGACTACCTGTATAGACAATTAGAAGAAAAGGTAAGATACCTTTATTAGTCACATGTGCATCGAAGCACACTGTAATGCATCGTTTGCATGGAAGGTTTTGGGGCAGCCCGCAAGAGTCGCCACGCTTCCGGCGCCAACATAGCATGTCCACAACTTCCTAACCCGTACGCGTTTTGGAATATGGGAGGAAACCGGAGCACCCGGAGGAAAACCCGCACAGACAAGGGGGGGGGGGGGGGGAGGGGGCGGGCACGTATAAATTTCTTACAGTCAGCGGGCGTAATTGAACCCGGGTCGCTGGCGCTGTAAAGAGTTACGCTAACCGCTACGCAACCTTGCCTCCACAATACACTACCGTGCCTGCACAATACATATCTATTGTGGCTGCAGGAGTAGGTGATGGTTGGGAATCCTGCGGCGTGGAGTCCACTAAAGTCTGTCCACAATTTACAAGTTTACAATCAATCATATGATTGATATATTCCATGTGCCTAGATATGAGCAGTTCAAACCTTGCAGCATGATGTCGATATCATCCAGTTCATAGCAGCTCGGTTGATTGAACACCACCACAATCAGCATTACTTCCTTGCAGCAAAATTGTACAACGACTGCACGGTGTACGCGCTGCAAATAAATGGAATTTCTCGCCAAGGCGTCTCAAACAAAGGAAACCTGTCACTAAGGATACTATCTACCGAGCCCAAATGAAAGGGAGATGTTGGCCAGGTTTGGTCTTTATTCCTTGGTAGGAAGGAGAATGAGGGGAAGTGTTAAAAATTATGAGAGGCGCAGATAAGGTGGACGGTATCAGTCTTTTACGCAGGCTAACGGAGTCCAAAATTAGGGGGCGTAACGCTAATACAGCGCCAGCTATCCGGGTCCAATTCCGGCCGCTCTCTGTAAGGAATTTGCACGTTCTCGCCGTGTGTGCGTGGGTTTCCTCCGGGTGCTCCGGTTTCCTCCCACATTCCAAAGACGTACTGGTTAGGAATTTGTGGGCATGGTATGTTGGCACGGGAAGCGTGGCGACACTCTGCGGGCTGTCCCCACATCACTCTACGCAAAAGATACATTTCACTGTGTGTTTCAATGTACACGTGACGAACAAAGATATCTTTTCTTATCTTATAGATTCAGGGTGAGAGGGGAATTATTTAATTGAGACCTGAGGGGCAACATGATGTTACCGTGCTGATGCACGGTACTGTCACACTGCAGTTTCCCTCAAAGTTGCGTGGAGTACTGTCTTCAAATTATATTGACTATGCTTAATAGCCATTGGACAAAATCACGGAACATGCTTCCGAACTTCAGCTTAGCAATAGTTTCACCAGCAGGATTCGAGCGATTCAACATCGTCTCATCGCTAAGTATTCAAAACCAATTAGAAATGTATAATACCTTCTTCACTTGACAGTATCGTCTAGATACTGAAAAATGAATGAATACATTAAAAAAAGAATCACCTGATATAATGGGCATGAAATCGACGACATCACTTTCATGTTAAATAAGAAATCTGACTACTGAAGATATTGAAATGACTATTCAAATTACTGGAAATACTCAGCAGGTCAGGGAAGACGTGGAGAAAGAAACAGAGTTTACCTTTCAGGTCGATGATCCTTCATCAGCACTATTTTTGAAGGGTTATCAACTTGAAACAGCAGCCCTGTTTCTGTCATCACAATTGCTGCCTAATCTGCAGACGATTACTCATATTTTCTGTTTTTGTTTCTGTTGTTGCAACATCTGCGCGATTTTGCTTTGTTAAGACATTGAACGATTTTGTAGAGAATATGCCGAAAGGATATTTAACTGGTTGTTGAACTGGCAGTTAATTTCACACAATTTATTGTTTTGAAGTATCATTGCCTATAATATGGTCAGGAATCGTCCCTTGCTTTTCAGGAAACTTTTCGCCGCTTGATGGTGATTTCGGAGAAGAATATGACAATACTGAATAATTGTGCTTGAAGATGTGAAAATTACCATCATTTAAATTATTCACCATATAATCGTTAAAAACACCTTTGCAATTTTAGGTGTGGTTAGAATTTACTTTGATAGTAAATTCTAAATAGAGTTTAACGTCCATTGTGGTTTGCAGTGAGATCTTTCCGTGAATTGAAGAAAAACATATCTCCTAAACAGCTTGGCTGATGTCAGTGGTTCAAAATATGAAGTAGCTTTAATTTGAATCTATCGTTGTTGTTAAATGTCTCGCATTTTACACAGCTTACGGTCTAGCGCATTATATTTGGTGGGTTTATTCATCCAACGATGGCACTTTTCTTCCTATCGTTGTTTTAACTTTTGCATGCTTCGAGCAAATAAGTTTAGTGAAATATCGCTCCTCATTTTCATCGCTTGATTTTTTAAAGGGGAGAACTGTAATGATGTACCATTGATATAATTTCGACCACATGAAGTCGATTGATGCATAAAATTGTGAAACATACCTGGGAATTAAGAGACGAATGACGTGTAATTCTATCTCTACTGATCTGTCATGACTTTCCTTGTTGAGCACTGCAGAGCTCTCCATTCCTCACGAGTTATAGATAAGCAAACATGTATCTCGTTGCGTTATAATCCGATGTTGAACTATTATTAAGTAACTGGTACCAGTTTTGTCCTGCGATCAATAAAGGTCGACACATTTGAGACCAGGCTTGAGAACCCTATTGTTTAAGCATAATACCATGACTTGCTGGTATATATGTCTTTTTAAAGATTTAACCGTGTTTCAACCAACACAGCATATGAGATGACACAAATTCAGACCATAATCACCATAGCTCATCCGTCTTACCACATAATTAAATGAGCCAAACTACAACTCAACATAAGGACAATAGCATCAGTAGTCTGGAGTTTTTTTAAACTTAAAATCTGTTCTAATAAAAGTTTTATTTTACAAATTTTAGCCGAGTGTTAGTTTCAGTTGATTTCAGATGAATGTCATTTTGTAAAATACTGGCTTGGACGGACTGCATTTTGTGAAACCGGTCCAAGAAAGCTTTCTTTATCAACATGCAGAGGAAGCTACTAGAAAGTGTGCAAATGATATTCCAGGATGGTATGTTGCCTCCCTGGTGTTGGGGTCAATGATGTCTTGGAGAGGACACAACACATTTTGAGGGTCCTGTCTGGTGAGCTCGGTAGCTGCAAAAACAACAGGACATAAAAGGTTGTAATCAAGTGCAGGAAACTCTGTATCGCGAGGGATATGGAGGGTTAAATAAAGATGAAGATTGAAGCATTTGGCAGGATTAGAGAAGAAAAGAGATGAAGGCTCAACAAGAGTACAATCATTGTAGGGATGTGCTGAAAAAGGAAATTGGGAAGGCCACGAAGAGTCGCAAAATATCACTGGCAGACAGGATTAAGGTAAAATGAAGTTTTTCAGAATCTCTGGGACAAAGAATAATCAGGAAAGATTTGGGCCCATTAGAGGAAGCAGGGACAATATCGTAATTCGAGCTAGAAGCTATACATAAGGTCGTAAATGAAAGCATTTCATTGGTATTCACAAGGAAATTTATTTTGCGGACTGAGAACATATTGAAGGGAAAGTGAAATTCCAGAGCAAGTCCTGATCAATAAAGAGAATGCGCTCGATGCGTTGTCGGTTTTGAAGGTGGATAAGTACCCAGAGGCGAATGAGAGTTATCCAAGGCTAAAATGGGAGGCAAAGAAGGGGATTGCTGGGGTTATGGTTGATATTTTTAAATTGTATCTAGCCAGATGTGAGGTACCATATGACTGGAGGACGCCAAATATGGTCCCCGTTTTCTGGAAGGGCAGCAATGTCAAGTCTGCTCATTGCAGACCGATGAGCACAACATTAGCTGTCTGGAAGTTAATGGAATAAATTCTGATGAACATTATTCACGCTTGCTTGGAAATCAGGAGATAGTGAGCATAGCTTTGCCAAAGGGAGATCTTGTCTGATTAATTTGATTGGATTTTCTGTGGAGCTAACGAACTGTATTGATCTGGTCAGTGCAGTAGATGTGGTGTACACTGACTTAGTAAGATCTCCTTTATGGTCCCACGTAAGAGGTTAGGACACATGGTATTTAGGGAAGTTTAGATGCAATTTGGCAAATTGGATCTAAAGTCGGTGTGGCAATAGGAGACAGGATGAAGATGGACTGTTGCTTTATTCTATTCGATGCCTGTGACCACTGGTTTTCTAAAGAGATCGGTGCTGGGTCCCTTGTAGTTTGTAATATACATGAACGATTTGCACGCACATGTGAGGAGGTGTAGGATTAATAAACTAGAACTGTATTGATATCTTAATACGGATGAGAATTATGGCTGCTCGAAATACTGATTTAAAAAGTGTCCTTCAGGCCAGAACAGCCACACCACTGCTTTCCTGGGCTGGGTGCTGTGTGGTAATTGCTGTGTCTGGAACTTAATTGGATTCCCATTGTGCTTGACTATGGAGATGATGGTCAATCTTAACGGGAAATGGGAAGGCTGTCTCAAACAATGAAGGTGATACCTGCCTTTGTCTCACCCGATTGCAAAATGATTAGCTGAACCTGTGGTGTGAGGCTGCTCTTAGTCCATCTGCAATAGCCCTTTGTCCGTTTCCTGCTCAACCAAGAACTCCGGCACCTGACTCATTAAAGTATGCGTGACAATACCTGTATAAATCTCTGTCTACCCCTTTGTCCTGAAAGAACTCAGGAAGCGACTCTTAGTGAGTGCTGAAGAGAATTCTCCTAGCGGTGCACTGCTAATAAAGGTATTTGTTCGAATCGACCTCGTGGCACTGTGTTATTTACAGCGGACGGATAGGGAAATTGATTTCTGGACGACAATTTGGCGAGCCAGCCAGGAGTCCAAGACGAGGTTTCGGAAGCGGCGTGAGCGACCGACGGGGATAACGGCCACCTGAGACGGACGGACCCACAAGGTACGATTCACCTTGATCCCTCTCAGGTAGTCGGACACCTGATCGATCCCTTCGTTTACCGACAATCCTCTGACGGACTCCTCGCGAACCTGTCCGAGTGCCACAGGTAAGAAGGGGTTCGAGTCCCCAGTTAAGTTCAGTTCTGTTCGGGGTTGGAGTCCCCAGTTAAGTAAAGTTCTGTTCGGGGTTCGAGTCCCCAGTTAAGTTCAGTTCTGTTCGGGGTTCGAGTCCCCAGTTAAGTTAAGTTCTGTTCGGGGTTCGAGTCCCCAGTTAAGTTAAGTCCTGTTCGGGGTTCGAGTCCCCAGTTAAGTTAGGTCCTGTTCGGGGTTCGAGTCCCCAGTTTTGGATTTGGGATTTTAAGTTGTGAATTTCAAGGTTTTGAGCTCTAAGTTCTGAGATCGGATTTTCCAGTACTACCACCCTGCCTTAGACCGGTTCTTGAGAGGGGAAATCCCCCACGGGAAGGTCAGGAACATGAAGTGGGTGAAGGAAAGAGACCGATCTTATAGGTAATCGCAGCGATTCGTACCGTCCGATCGGGTAGAATACAAATATGGGACAAACTCTCGATAAGTCTGGGTCCAATACCCCACTATCTAAGTTATGTAAAGAAGATCCGAAGAACGAGAGTAACTTCCGTAAATTATCAGCATGCCTCAATAAGAAATTGGGAAAAGAAATAAGGCCATTGGGGGGAACTTGGGACGTAGATAAATGCCTAAAGGCAGAAAAGGCAATTTGGGAGTGGAATACAGGGGAAAAATGGAAATTATTAATGTCTACTTGGAGATAAACGGCCGAAGACCTAACAAATAAATCTAAGCAGGCTAGCTGGGAACATAATGCGCGCAGAAGGGGAATTAGTGTGTGTGATGAACAGGGAAATCCTAAGACTTGGGGAGTCCTGAGGTCTCAGTGCGGAGACCACGATGCTGAAAGGAGCAGAAGGGAGAGAGGAGAGGTAAATGAGGTGTATAAGGAGAAGAGCAGAAATAAAAATAAAAGTAGTAAGGATAAAGTGGAGGTACCTCCCGACATGTCTGGTGTGCCCCTGTTGTTCCAAAGTAATGATACGGACGAAGAGGAGGAGGATTGGATGGTCCGACCCACAGCCCCTACCTACTCCTCGGTTTCATTGCCGCCCCCATCTCATGCGGCTAGACCGCCAGCTGTCCCGTCCCTACCACCAGCGACTGCTAGCCAAGTCCCGCCCACAGGACAAGTCCATGAACCTATTGCATCCCGAACCAGGATGCGGCTTAGTCGAAGGGAAAGCCCACAGACAGGTGGCTCTAAGGCCACAGACAAACGACGGAGCTTTCTGGCAAGGGACGGTCCTTCAATAGATTCTCAGACGGACACCGACTCTGATTCTACCACTGATTATGGCGACCCTACAGATCACAGCCTACCGACCATGTTGATCGGGGTTAAGGGACGCAAGGTTAAGAAATAATTCCCCAACAGGAGTGTTCCCAATCCTGATCCAGCCCAAGCCAGCGCTGCCTACAATCCAAATTTACACCTCTTGGAAGCCTCAGGAGATGTGCTTAAATCATGAGTCGGGCGCCCAACCGTAAAACCAACCCGGAGGATTTCATAGATTATGTGATGGGGACAATTCAGATGGATCAGGCCGCCCCACAAGACCTTTTCAGCCTTTGTTGCATGACCATTACGACTAATGAAGTGGTACAGTGGAAAGAACAGCTGGGGAACTATGCCGACTGGACAGCCTTTCAGGCGGCAGTCCGGCCTCAGGACCAGGTGGACACTATTAGAACTGCCCTTCGTAAAACCCTCCAACAGCCTATTGACATAACTAAAGTTTTAGAATGCCGACCAAAACAAGGTGAGGACGGCCCAGACTTTTGGGACCGTTTCTGTTCACTTTACGGTACCTATGCGGGGGACGATGCCTACAACAGAGGCAATGCCTACCCCCAGTTTAACGCCCTCTTATTACAATGCATCCCTGCAGGAGTGGCCTCATCTATCCGCACTAATGACATGAACTGGCCTGACCACACACGACAAGCCATGAGGAGGGCGCTAGTCCATTTCTGGAGTAACGGACGCGAGTCGAAAGCCACAAAGATAAAACAGAAAATGGTGCAGAGAACCCCTCGGCCCCAACCTTCCTACTCCGACAATACGGGCTATCAAATGGAGCGGCAATTTTGCGTTCCAGAAGGGGTTGACTGGTCCGGTACAGGATACCCACTATACCCCAATGACTTAAGAGCCCCAGTGTACGGGCCCCCTTGAGGCCACCACCAACACCCTCTCGTAGTTACCTAGGACCAAGGGGACCCCAACAACCCGCACCAGCGAACGCCAGGCCGACGGGATGCTACCTTTGTGGGGCACCTGACCATTGGCGGAGGGACTGTCCCCACTACCGTCATCGGCAGACCAGACCCCCTGGTAGACGACAACCTTTTTCAACCAACAACCCGTTTTCTGCCTGACTATACGTGGAGAGTAGCCTCTCCATGTACCCTGCCCTCACCAATAACCCGGACGATGAACCCATCGTCCATTTTTCGTTGAAGGAAAGCCCATTCCCTTTATGATAGACACGGGAGCAAATACTTCGACCCTTGAAGCCCCTTGTATTACCCAGCATGATTTTAAACTGTCCACTGCGTCAGTTCCATTGAGCGGACTGGAGGGACAGGAAAGATCCTACCCCTTAACTGAACCCTTACAAGTTAAATTTGAAGATCAGGAATGCCTGATCGAGTTTGCAGTAACCACAAGCCTGGGGGTTAACCTAGCCGGAAGGGACCTGCTCTGCTCCTTCCAACTCAAAATACAATGCCTGGATGACGGTATTACCATTACTGGTACTAAAAACCATAGGATCCTCTGGATTCACCAGCCTCCTCAGTGGTGGACGGTGAACCTCACGAGTAGCGATTTTAACCCACCCTTGGAAACCACTGACCCGCATGTGACGCTAGCTTACGACCCCACTTGGGCCTCAAGGGAACTAGAAGGGTTGTATGCTCCTCTCCTGGGTAGCATGGTGACCGTCACTATTTTAGGGGAAGTAGTGGGGAAGGAGGGGGCAGCATTTCTTGTCCAAGTGCCTAATGAATTCTGGGATCAGTCAGGCTTGATGTCCCCTCACATTACCCTGTCAGTTAACGAGGGACATAGACCAAAGGAACTGGGATTCCTAGCCCACCGGCTTGAGGTACAGGCAGACAAATGCCTGTTCGGGGATCCTCAGGCTCTGCCCGGGGGGACCCTGACTTACTACCTCGTCCCTTTCTCGGTGACGGGTTGTTTACAACATCACCGGCCCCATCGACTCCCTTCGGATGAACCCACCCCCGATTTATGGGCCGCATCGAAGTCCGAGGTGGGATACACCCCAGTGACCCCAGTCCAGATCCGTGTATGACCGGGAGCACAACTGCCTTCCGTCCCACAGTATCCCCTTCGGAGAGAGGCAGTCGACGGAATAACTCAGTTAATAGATTCATTCTGCAAACAGGGCATCCTGGTTCCTTGCCAATCACCTTGTAACACCCCCATTTTACCCGTCCCCAAACCCAGACGAACAGAGTGGCGCCTTGTACAAGACCTACGTAAGGTCAACGAGATAGTGGAGCCACTACATCCCGTGGTCCCGAATACAGCTACCATTCTCAGCAGTATCCCCGCCGACTCCTGCGTTTTTACCATTGTGGACCTGCAGCATGCATTTTTAGCAATTCCCCTTTCTCCCGACTCGCAGTACCTGTTTGCTTTCACCTTCCAAGGTCAGCAATACACTTGGACGCGCCTCCCGCAAGGTTTTATACACTCCCCGACTATTTTTTTCCCAAGTTTTACATAATCAACTCCAAGGGTTCCACCTTTCTGATAAATCCACCATTGTCCAGTATGTAGATGACCGTTTACTAGCAAGCCCCGGAGCCCGCCAACATCGCGGACACGAATAGACTACTTAACGCGCTCCACTCGTGGGGATACGTAATACCTCCACAGAAAGTAAAACGAACCCAGCACTAGGTAAAATTTCTGGGCCCCTCTTAAGTGCTACTGAGCGGCGGCTCACTCCCGAACGTATTCTGCCCATCATTGCCACCCCACCGCCCACTACCCCAAAGGGTATGCGCGCCTTCTTCGGGTTAGTAAATTTCTTCAGACAGTGGCTACCTAACGTGGCGCTGCTTACTAAGCACCTCACACCCTTGGCCTCAAGCCAGTCCGTGGGACCCTTTGAACTTACGAACGAACAAAGGGAGGCCTTTGATAGCCTCAAACAGGCCCTTGCCAGCGCTCCGGCCCTGGGACGCCCTTTGTATGATCGCCCATTTCAGCTCTTCGTGAATGTCCCAGAGGACTGCGCTACAGCCATCCTTACTCAAACCCATGGGGATAGGAAAAGACCGGTGGAATACTACACCACTCGGCTGGACCCAGTTGCAAGGGGACTTCCACCATGCTCACAAATGCTTCCAGCCATTTATTCCCTAGTAACAGCAGCCTCCAAAATAACCTTGCAACAGGTAGTGATGGTTTATTCCTACCACACTGTAACGGCACTCTTAACTTCTCACCAGACGCAACACCTTACTCAGGCCCGCTTAAACAGATACGAGGTAGCACTCCTGAATAAACCACTCCTCACTTTTGCTTACTGTACGATCATTAATCCTGCCACATTCCTAGAGGCCCCACCTGAGGATCTTTCGGACCCACCTCATGACTGTCTAACGCGTAACCACTTTTTAACTGAACCCCGCCCGGACCTTTCAGATAAGGCCATCCAGTCAGCCGACTTAAACCTGTACGTTGACGGTAGTTCCTACATTTCTGAACAGAGCATCCGCCTCTGTGGTTAACGACTCCCAGAGTGTGGAATCGGCATCTCTGCAGCCCCCAGTCTCTGCCCAAAAAGCAGAACTCTTTGCCCTGACACGAGCTTGCATTTTAGCCAAGGACAAAGTAGATAATGTCTTCACTGACTCCTGTTATGGACTCAGTGAAAGTCCCTTTAAGATAGAGAGTGTGTGTGTATGTGTGTGTGGGGCGTGCTTACGTCAATAGAAGATAAAGGACGTAATGACGTTGTTGAAGAAGTCAGAAGAAGAAGAAGAAGGAGGCAGAGAGAGAGGGAAGGGAGAGAGACACCAGCCTGCTTGTTTTCTCTATCGATGGATGAGAAACAATAACTGTGTTTGCCACTGAAATCCATGTATGGAAGTTGGAAGTAATCCGGTGGAGTTCACTTTGTTGCTGACCTGTAGAAGGAAACAGGTATTTGTATGTGGACGACCACGGTTCGGATGCTTTTCGGGGTGAGGAAGTCACTACCGAGTAAACATTGGAGTGTCGTTTGGGTTCCATCGTGGAACATTTGGATTTCGTATGTACTCTCTCTATGTTTTTCTACATCTACATCTTATCTTCAGATAACGGTGGTTGTTGAAGAAGCCCTTGCTCATGTTTCACCTTATGGCTTGCGCAACTGAACTTTAAGAACCATTCCGGAACTGGGAGTTTTGGACTTTGTCACACACACAAACATGAAGAGTTTAGTTTTGGGGTTAACGTTCAAGGTTTAACATTTTTGAATTCTAACATACTAACATTTTTACTTTTATTTTACGTATCATTATAAGTAGTGATTAATAAAATAGTTTTTAACACTGAATCATGCTCAGTGTGTTTCTTTTGTTGCTGGTTCGTGACAAAATTGGGGGCTCGTCCGGGATAGTTCCCAACGTTAACGAGTGTCGTCTGGGATTGTTCCCCAGATTGACTAGATTTGTTCGGGATTCAATCCAAAGATTTTTGAGGGAGGTCTGATAAATTCTTTCTAATTGGCTTGTGTGTGTGGAAACCAGCAACAATGGATACATTTTTGAAAAAACCCTCTCCTGGAGGATTGCAGGGGATGAGGAAGCCTGATTTGGTGAAAATTGCTGCAGAGTTACATCTTGAGGCAGTAACGCGATTTATGAGGAAGGCAGATATTCAGAGACTGATAGCTGGCCATTATGTGGAAAAGAAGGTGTTTGAGGAGGAAGTGTTAAAACAGTTTCCTGGCAGTGAAATAGCAATTTCTGAGGCACAGGTGCAGATAGCAAAGATGGAGTTAGAACAAACACGACTGAAGTTCGAGATGGGACAAAAGAAATTAGAGGCCGAACAAAAGCTAACTCAGATGAAGTTAGAGGCTGAACGGGAACGGGAACTAATTCGGTTAAAGTTTGAGGCAGAGGAGAAGGAAAACAGAGGCAGCATGAGTTACAAATGAAGCGTAGGAGTTCGGAATCTGATACTGATGATGGTTTTTCGGCCAGCAGGGAGGTTCGATTAGTCCCTCCGTTTGAAGAAGATCAGGTTGATCAGGATTTCCAACATTTTGAAAAGGTTGCTGTGAGTTCAAACTGGCCAACGAAAGGATGGGCTCTTATGGTACAGAGTGTGATTAAAGGTAAAGCTCAAAAAGCTTATTCTGCTTTGTCTGCTGAGGATGCAGCTGATTATACCAAGGTAAAACAAGCTATTTTGAAGGCCTATGAATTGGTCCCTGAGGCTTATAGACAAAAATTCAGAGACTTGAGGAAATCTGCAGATCAGACTTATATGGAATTTGCCAATGGAAAGAGAATATGTTTTGAACGATGGTGCCTGGCTAAAAATGTAGATGGGGATTATGATAAATAGACAGAATTGATACTAGTGGAAGACTTTAAAAGATGTGTTTCAGCTGAATTAACAACATATTTAAATGAAAAGGCGGTGGAAACTTTACAAGAAACTGCTAGGTTGGCAGATGATTATGCTTTAACCCATAAATCCAAATGGGGACAACCTAAAACCTTTCAAAAGAGTTACAAAGACAATCCAGGTAAACCGGAGATTAAATTGGGAGGTAATCTAAAAGGAAAGGATGAAAAGCAGCCAGGGCTGGAGAAACCTGTTGAGCGTACTTGTTATTACTGTAGGAAACCTGGCCACGTGATATCTAATTGTGCCCTTTTGAAGAAAAAGAAGGAAGCTGGGCCCAATGCTTGCTTTCAGGCAATTAAAAATCAAAAAGGTTTAGGAGATGCTGTTAAAGATCAGTCCTTGCAAGAGGGAAAAGCGGAAAAGTTGGAGGAGGTGAGAAAAGAATTCCGTTCGTATGTATCAGAGGGTTTTGTTTCACTGAATGATGAGTCACCCCAGGTGCCAGTGAAAATTCTTAGAGTTACTGGGGCTAGTCAATCTCTCTTTCTGGACAGTGTTTTAAATTTTGGTGAAGAAAGTGACACTGGTGAGGTAAATCTAGTACGAGGCGTTACAGGTGAGACCATGTCCGTCCCTTTTCACAGGGTGATTTTAAAGTCAAAGTTCGTAGAAGGACCAGTCGAGATAGGGATAAGACTTAGTTTGCCAGTGGAAGGAGTTTCTTTGTTATTGGGAAATGACCTTGCAGATGGAGAAATTGTTCCTGTGGTACGGTTAACAACCAAACCAAGGATTGATGAGTCTGAGAATGATCCAGATGTTTACCCATCATGTGCAGTGACTCGAGCTAGAGCTAGAGAATTATCCAAGACAGACAGTCCGGTGCAGTCTGATGTGGTTCCTTGTGACAGTCCTAAACAGGAAGAAAATTATGATGCCTTATCTGAGACTTTTCTGTCTTCACTGGAGGATCAACATCCTTATAGTGAGCCTGAATTTAAAGATTTGTCTTTGTCGAGGAAGGAGTTTATGGTGGAACAGTCAAAGGACCCTGAGTTGACAGAATTGAAAGAAAATGTACTGTCATGTGAGGAGATTCAGAAAGTGGCAAGTGGATATTATGTCAGAAATGGAGTGTTAATGAGGAAATGGAGACCTTCCCATGCCCAAAAATATTTAAAACTCGGTTGGAAAGAGTCTGCCAGGTAGCGAGAGAGAATTTGAAAACAAGCCAGATAAGAATGAAGACATATTTTGATAGACGTGCTCGGCCTAGGACATTCGCAGTGGGGCAAATGGTGTTGGTATTTTTCCCTAGCCATAATAATCCATTGCAATCTCGTTTTTTGGACCCTATGTTATTGAATCTCGAGTGACTGATTTAATATATATAATCAAAACACCAGATAGACACAAGAAAACACAACTCTGTCATGTAAACATGCTAAAACCTTATTATGAGAGGGATTCAGTTGTGGCCTTGGTGGATGGTGTAAAGGTTGTTTCTAGAATGCCTGATGTTGATGTTGAGGAAGGCCAATTTAGACCAAATATTGTTCCATCAAAACTAAAAAACCAAAATATCCTGGAGAACCTTGAAACGAAGTTGGACCATTTACAAGTTTCACAAAAACAACAGATGAGAGAATTAATTTTAAAATTTAAAAATCTGTTCCCAGATGTTCCAAACAGAACATCGATAATTACCCATGATGTTGATGTTGGGGATGCAAAACCAATCAAACAACACCCATATCGAATGAATGTGGAAAAAGTAAACCTGTTGGTCAGGAAATAAAATACATGTTGGAAAATGACATTATTAAACATTCTACTTCAAACTGGAGTTTGCCTTGTGTTATTGTACCTAAACCTGATGGAACTGTTCGATTTTGCACAGATTACAGGAAAGTGCATGCTGTAACAAAGTCAGATGCTTACCCTATTCCTAGGGTGGATGATTGCATAGACAGAGTGGGAAAGGCAAAATTTCTTACAAAGATTGACCTATTAAAAGGGTACTGGTGTGTTCCATTAACAGATAGAGGAAGGGAAATTTCAGCCTTTGTAACCCCTTCTGGATTGTATGAATACAATGTTTTACCATTTGGAATGAAAAATGCTCCGGCAACATTTCAAAGAATGATTAATTCAGTGATTCATGGGTTAAAACATACAGATGCCTACATTGACGACTTAGTGACTGGGAATGATACTTGGGAAGATCACATCTCTGCGTTAGAAAGTTTGTTTGAAAGACTTTCCAAGGCTAACCTTACAGTTAACTTGGCTAAAAGTGAATTTGGCCATGCCACTGTGACGTATCTTGGTTATGTTGTAGGTCAAGGCAAGCAAGCTCCTGTTCAGGCAAAAGTTCAAGCGATATCTGAGTTCCCTATTCACACAGGTACGAGGACTGTTAGAAGATCTTTGGGAATGGTTGGATATTATCGAAAATTTTGTAAAAACTTTGCTGATATTCCTCTTCCCCTAACTAATCTTCTGAAGAAGGGAGTAAAGTTTGTTTGGACAGATTCTTGTCAAGAAGCATTTGAGAAGCTGAAAGCCATTTTATGCTACCATCCTGTGCTCAAAACACCTGACTTTGAAAAGCCATTTTCATTAGCAGTAGATGCCAGTGATGAAGCTGCAGGAGCTGTGTTGTTGCAGAAGGGTGACCTTGATGATATTGACCATCCTGTAGCTTACTTTTCAAAGAAATTTAATGAGCATCAAAAGAATTATTCCACCATAGAGAAAGAATTACTGTCGCTTGTTTTAGCCCTGCAACATTTCAGTGTATATGTTTGCACCGCTCAGAAACCATTGACTGTATATACAGATCATAACCCATTGGTGTTTCTGAGCCGAGTCAAAAACAAGAACAGAAGGCTGTTAAACTGGAGTTTAAGTTTGCAAGAGTTTGATCTCATGATAACTCACATTAAAGGCAAGGATAATGTGATTGCTGATTGTCTTTCTCGATGTTAAATGGGAAACATGTATCTGTACTAATCTGATAGTCTGTATTTGTGTAGCATGATAATTATTAACATTACTAACTGTATGCGTGGTTAAAAGTTTCTTGGGAAATTTTTTTTTTAGGTGGGAGGTGTTACCGACTCAGTGAAAGTCCCTTTAAGATAGAGAGTGTGTGTGTATGTGTGTGTGGGGCGTGCTTACGTCAATAGAAGATAAAGGACGTAATGACGTTGTTGAAGGCAGAAGAAGAAGTAGAGAGAGAGAGAAGGGAGAGAGACACCAGCCTGCTTGTTTTCTCTATCGATGGATGAGAAACAATAACTGTGTTTGCCACTGAAATCCATGTATGGAAGTTGGAAGTAATCCGGTGGAGTTCACTTTGTTGCTGACCTGTAGAAGGAAACAGGTATTTGTATGTGGATGACCACTGTTCGGATGCTTTTCGGGGTGAGGAAGTCACTACCGAGTAAACACTGAAGTGTCGTTTGGGTTCCATCGTGGAACATTTGGATTTCGTATGTACTCTCTCTATGTTTTTCTACATCTACATCTTATCTTCAGACAACGGTGGTTGTTGAAGAAGCCCTTGCTCATGTTTCACCTTATGGCTTGCGGAACTGAACTTTAAGAACCATTCAGGAACTGGGAGTTTTGGACTTCGTCACACACACACACGAAGAGTTTAGTTTTGGGGTTAACGTTCGAGGTTTAACATTTTTGAATTCTAACATACTAACATTTTTACTTTTATTTTACGTATTATCATAAGTAGTGATTAATAAAATAGTTTTTAACACTGAATCATGCTCAGTGTGTTTCGTTTGTTGCTGGTTCGTGACACTCCCGCTCTGCTTTTGGAGTTGTCCATGATTTGGGCCAACTCTGGGCACACAGGGGATTTCTGACCTCTTCAGGTAGCCCCATACAGAATGCGGTTTATGTGAAGAACCTCCTCCAAGCCATCCTCCTCCCAAACAAATTGGCCATCATTAAATGCTCCGCTCACCTTTCAGATGCCTCCCCAATGACCCAGGGCAATAACAGGGCAGATATAGAAGCGAAATTGGCAGCACGCCAGGGGTCTAAAACCATTTCCACTATGGAAAAACAAGCAGTTGTTTGCAAGCCAAACATAGCAACGCCGGGCACCCCAGACATGGTCACTGTGCAGCACTTACAGGGGGACGCCCCTGACTCAGAAAAACAAATGAGGAAGGCGCACGGGTGTATGCACTCTGCGCTACACGGCCTCTGGGTTACTCCAGTCGGTCAAGTATGTATATCTGATTCTTTGTTACCAATGCTTATTGACTGCCTACATTCTGACACCCACCTTGGCAAGGAGGGAATGAGTAACATTTTACTACGTACCTGGTGGCACCCCAGATTGGAGGAAGCAGCACAAGGCAAAATACGGTCGTGCTTGATATGCCAACAAACCAATGCTGGGAAAGGGGTGAAGTGCACCCCAGGCAAAACCCCCTTACCAGGTGGTCCTTTTGAATGCATACAACTCGACTTTATTGAATTACCGCGTGTACATTGTTACAAGTACTGTCTTATTATTGTTGATGTATCTAGTAGATGGATTGAAGCTTTTCCAACCACCAATAATAAGGCCTCAACAGTGGTAAAGTTATTGCTCACAGAGGTTATACCAAGGTTTGGGGTACCCCGACGGATAAGTTCTGACAATGGCCCCCACTTCATAGGGAAAATAAATAAGGAATTGTGCGAGGCATTGCATATCGAACAGCAGTTCCACTGCACCTACCATCCTCAGTCAGCAGGTGTAGTAGAGAGAGCTAACAGCACCCTTAAGAATAAACTAACCAAATTAGTGTCAGAGACAGGTCTAAACTGGTTGAAGGTTCTCCCCTTAGCATTATACCATATGAGAATCACCCCCCACTCAGCCACCGGGGTATCGGCTGCTGAAATTGTCTATGGGCGTCCGGGAAGAACCCCATGGGACGCTGCCACCCAACCCCCCACACAGGTTTATCTTAATATCATGGGGGATGAACTACAAAGGTATTTCAGACAACTTACATCCTCTTTAAAGTTTCTTCATTCGCAGGTGGAGAGTGCCTTTAAACCACCTGAAGGGCAGAACACGGAATTGCCTGACCTGGAAATCGGAGACTCAGTACTGATACGGGATTGGGAGCGACCTAAACTGGGACCTCGGTGGAAAGGCCCCTTCCAGATACTACTCCAAACACCGACAGCTGTGAAAGTAAAAGGCCAGGAACGTTGGATTGATCTGAGCGACTGCAAACGATGGCCACCGGAGGAAAGCTAATACCTTTTAAATTCGGACTCCTCACCATTACCAGTACTCTTGTGTGGGCGTTAGAGGATAATTTGTTTTACAAAATACATATGCAGCTACATGGTAATCGCACCGTTTGTTACCCCTTGGCAGAGTCAGTGAAAGGCCTTTTTATAGCCACACCAAGCTGGAGCCCCAGGGCCCTCTTAAAGTATGAATTTTCAAAAACAAAGTGTGTTGGACAGATGGGAACTTACAGGAGGGGGCTGCCGGGTAAATGCTTGCAAGGAACAGTAACAGGACCTAGTAGTACAGCCCACCACCAGTCCTTCTCCCACTGTTTCATCGGCATAGGGTGGGGTAGTGAGCTAGCAATTGTACAGCATACGATAACATGTGCCGCTACTACCTGTACAGAGAGGAATTTCGGATTTAAAGAGGGATGGTTTAGCTGTGAGTGCGCTGCCACCAGTTGTGCTACGTTACTTGCAGGAGAGCGATGGGTTTGTGGAGAAGGGAACGGGACCCACGTGAGATTGTCTAATGTCTCCTTAGAATGGCTAACCAGGGAGAATTACCTGAGGGAGCATGGGAGAAATGTTGCTGGGATCTCTTGGTATTCTCAAATGCCCAGTCCATGGCAATCGGGTAATGTAACCTGCTACTGGGCTAAGGAAGGGTATGTGTTCCTCTTTAATGGCACTTACAACACAGCCACCCCCACTCTGCCAGCCTGGTTTGCAATAGGAACGATCGGGCCGGTCACGGTCCCCTGCAGCCAGAAGGCTCATGTCCGACGAAAACTTGTGGTGCGGTCAGTTAGTGAGGAGTTCTGTGAGGATTGGAAGGATCCTATGTCATTGGGATCTCCCTTAGCATCGTTAGGCTATGGATTCCTGAGTACTCTCTCTCTGGGGGGTTCGGCAGGAACTATAGCCGCAAAAAACCGGAACTACCTTATTTGTGGACTGGCTGCACTGGGAAACAGTACTATGGAGGGCCTGAAGGCAGTGAACCGGGAACTGGCAGAACTTCGACTTTATGCCCAGCAGACCCGGTATGCTGTGGACTACCAGTTGGCTCAGCAAGGAGGAGTATGTGCTATAGTTGGGGACAAATGCATCACCAACGTGAGAGACGAGTCCTACAACATCTTCCATGCCATTCAGGACATTTAGACGCAAGTAGATAGCTTTAGACAGGGATTTACAAGAGGGACAAGTTGGTTGGGGTGGCTGCTAGGAGGATCGTGGGCATCATACCTGCTGCATGCAGCTGTGGGACTAATCGTGATTATAATAGTATGCTGTGTGGTACTGGACTGTCTAAATACTTGTTGCAAGGTCCTTATTAATAAGCTGTCGGACCCGTTCTCAGCGCCGCTCTAGTTTATCGTGAAATGATAAAAAGGGGGGAATGAGGAGGTGTAGGATTAATAAACTATAACTGTATTGATATCTTAAGACGGATGAGAATTATGGCTGCTCGAAATACTGATTTAAAAATGTACTTCAGGCCAGAACAGCCACACCACTGCTTTCCTGGGCTGGGTGCTGTGTGGTAATTGCTGTGTCTGGAACTTAATTGGATTCCCATTATGCTTGACTATGGAGATGATGGTCAATCTTAACGGGAAATGGGAAGGCTGTCTCAAACAATGAAGGTGATACCTGCCTTTGTCTCACCCGATTGCAAAATGATTAGCTGAACCTGTGGTGTGAGGCTGCTCTTAGTCCATCTGCAGTAGCCCTTTGTCCGTTTCCTGCTCAACCAAGAACTCCGGCACCTGACTCATTAAAGTATGCGTGACAATACCTGTATAAATCTCTGTCTACCCCTTTGTACTGGGAGAACTCGGGAAGCGACTGTTAGTGAGTGCTGAAGAGAATTCTCCTAGCGGTGCACTGATAATAAAGGTATTTTTACGAATCGACCTCGTGGCACTGTGTTATTTACAGCGGACGGATAGGGAAATTGATTTCGGGACGACACCGGTACAGTAATTACCACCTAGTCCTGAGCCAGGGGTTTGCTTGAGTGGTATTTTTTCATCAGTTATATGTACAATCGCAATGTCTTAATCCTTTACTTCCTCAAGAGAACATAAGATGTCAAGGCTCATCAAGAGTACAAAAATGTGGGGAGGTGCTTAAAAATAGAATTAGGAAGGCAAACGTGCATGGCAAAGTATCACAGGCAGACAGAATTAAGGTAAACTGAAACCAGTTTTATTAGAATCTCAAGGACCAGAACAAAATCAGGGAAGATTTGGGTCCATTGGGGAAAGCAGGGTCAATATCGTATGTGGATCCAGAAGGTTATTTTTGAGATCCTGAGTGAATGCTTTTCATCGGTATTCACAATAAAACTGGTCTGGCGGTTGGAGAACTCATTGAGAGGAGAGGTGAAAGTCTAAAGTAAGTCCTCACAAATAAAGAGGTGATCGATGCCTTGCGGAGTTTGAAGTTGGATAAATTCCCGGACCGGCTGAGATTTATCCCGGCTTCTGTGGGAGGCAAGGCAAGAGATTTGCGGTCTCTGGCCGGAAGTGAGGTACCATATGATTGGAGGATGCCAAATATTGCGTCCGTTTTCTAGATGGCGGCCATGCAAAGTCTGACAATTACAAACCTGTGAGTCTAACATGAACAGTAGGGAAGTTAATGGAATAACTTCTGGTGGACACTATTCATGCTTACTTGTAAAGACAAAGATTAAGTGCAGATAGCTTTGCCAAATGCAGGTGTTGTCTGAACAACATGATCAAAATTTTTGAGGAGCTAAAGAAGTGAATTGATGGGCCAGTGCAGTAGATGTTGTGTACGTTGACTGAGTAAGGTCTTCGTTGTTCTCCCACAAGAGAGGTAAGGGCAGATAAGGTTCAGGGCAATTTGGCAAATTGGATCTAAAATCGGGATGGAAATAGGAGACAGGCTGATGATGGAGTGTTGCTTTTGTTATTGGATGCCTGTGACCGGTGGTTTATCAGTTTCGCCTGCAACTTCATCCTCCATGCTCTCAAATTTACGTGGCCCATTTGTGACAATTCTCTCCCTTTTCTAGATCTGCGTGTCTTCATCTCAGGAGGCAAACTAACCATTGATAATTACTATAAATCTACGGTCTCCCACAGCTACTTAGACCGCACCTCTTCCTTACCTGGCTCTTATCGTGATCCCATTCCTTTTCCCCAGTTTCTCTGTCTGTTCCGCATCTGCTATCAAGTTGAGGCTTTCCATCCAAGGACATCTGAACTATCTCCTCTTTTCAGCAAGCGTGCCTTCCGTTCTGTTTTGGTTGATGGATCCGGACCTCGCATCCCTTCTGTTTCTCGTATTTCTGCTCTCAGCCCGCCTCCTCCCAGATAGAAAAGTAGGAATTCCCCTCGTCCAAACTTGCACCTTGTGATCCTCCGCATCCAGTATAACATCCTTCGTGATTTCCGCCAGCTGCAAGGAGATCCCACCTCAGTCACATCATCTCCCCCACAACTCTTTCTGCCTTCAGCAGGACCACTGCGTGACTCCGTTGTCCACTCACCCTTCGACACCCATCCCTCCTTTACAGCTGGTACTTTCGCCTGCCCTCGTAGTAGATGCAGAGTTGTGGACATAGCCCAGCGCATCACGGACACCAGCCTCCCCTCCTTACCAACCGCTGCCTTGTGAATCAGCCAGCATAATCAAAGACCCCACCCACCTGGGTCATTCTCTCTTCTCTTCTCTTCCATCAGGCAGAAGATACAGGAGCCTGAAGGCACGTACCACCAGACTTAAGGACAACTTCTACCCCACTGTGATGACTATTTACCGGTTCCCTTATGCAATGAGATGGACTATGACCTCACGGTCTACCTTGTTGTGACCTTGCACCTTATTGCACTGCACTTTCTCTGTAGCTGTGACAATTTACTCTGTACTGTTATTGTTTTTACCTGTACTACATCAATGTACTCTGTACTAACTCAATGTAACTGCACTGTGTAATGAATTGAACTATACGATCGTTTCGTAAGACAAGCTTTTCACTGTACCTCGGTACAAGTGACAATAATAAACCGATACCAATAATCCAGGCTCCATCCACCCTCTTCACACACAGGTTACCAGCCCACTCCCCGTCTGGTTCCAACTGTCGTTAACCTCCCCATAGTGGTTCCTATTCTCACCTCCTTTACTTATCCGAATCCAGCACTGGGAATCCAACACTCTTTCCAGAAACTTTCTCCTATCTTCACACTCTCAGCCTCACCTTGTTGCATCTGATTTTTTAAACTTTTTTCTCTTTCTTTGTCTGCCTCTATCTATCATTTACCCGCCACAGTCTGCCATCTCCACCCTGCTCACTTCCGCTACCAGGCATTACCTGCCTGTCGTCTTAGACCCCTCCTCAGTCCACCAATCGCCTCAGAATCCTTTCTCGCCACTCCGCTTTTCCTCCATGCTGTCTATCTCGCCCCTTCACACTGTGCTGATGCAGGTTTTTGACCCGAAACAGCGACAATTTCTTTCCTCCCACAGATGAGTTCCTCCAGCACATTGTTTGCTATTAATTAAGTACTCACTGTGTAAAGATTGACTGCAGTGCTCAATAGCTTTCATAACTTTGCAAAGTCGGAACAAATGCTTTGCAATGGGAGGCCACTTGGAACTCTGCCGATAAGCTTCATCTTATTCACCCGCATAAAAACAAGGGAATAAACAAGTTCTGTTAAGGTGCCTGCCAGGACAAAGCATATGGCCTTTGTCTCATGTTGGGAAATTACCCCAAATATATATTTGGAATAGCTCCTTCCCCTTCTGGGGGAACGGAAGACCAATCTAATTGCTTGATCTCGTGATTTAAGCTCGTAGACTCTGAAACTTCTGATACAATTATGGAATTTGGAGCTGGAAAAATTCTGCTGGAGGAATTCATCGAGTCAGGCAGCATTTATGGAAGAAATAAACTGTCGTGTTTTCCGGTCCAAATACTCCATCCTGACGGAAACTGGAGATAGCCAGTATAAAGGAGTGAGGGGAAGGGGTGGATCAAGAGCTGGTAGAAGTTTGATGAAACTAGGTGAGGTGGAGTGAAAGGCAGATGGATGAGGGTAAAGTGGAAATAGCGACAGACGCTGGGCGGTGACAGGTGGAGTCAACAAGTGGCAACTGCAACTGATGGAATCTGATAGGAAAGGAAGGTGGAAAATTAAATCAAAAAAGGAAGGTGAATATATTCTGGTTGGAATATTTTAATGTCCGTCTCCATGTATGAGCCAGTATTTTTCCATTGATCGTCAAAAAGCTATCTATTTTGAATGTAATTAATAACTTAACTTTCACTGCACCTGGCGGTGCAATTCATTATTCTATGGGAACGTAATTCCTGCACATCTCGGTGTTAAATGCTGACAATGTATCTGACTTTGTTCCAATTGTATGTAAGACTCAAAGCGGAAACATCATTTTTTGAGGCTACGATTTCAAGCTCCCTCAGATTATTTATCATTTAATAAAATCATCGCTCATTCTTCATTCCAGTCAATAACGTTTCCATGTGCATCTCAAGAAATCAGGTGGAGACGCAAGATATTCTGCAGATGCTGGAATCCGGAGCAACACACACAATGTGCTGAGGAACTCATCCAACATATTATGATGAGATAAGATTTCTTTGTTAGTCACATGCACTACGAAACACATAGTGAAATCCATCTTTGCGTAGAGTGTTCTGGGGAGCCTGCAAGTGTCGCCATGCTTAAAGCGTCAACATAGAATGCTCACAACTTCCTAACCCTTACGTTCTTGGAATGTGGGAACAAACTGGAGCACCCGGGGAAACCCAGGCAGCCACGGGGAGAACCTACAAACCCCTTACAGATAGCAGCCGGAATTGAACCCGGGTCTCTGGCGCTGTAATAGCGTTACGCTAACCCATATACTACTGTGTATTCTCTGCAACTTCTGCCACCTCCAAGGGGATCCCATCACCAGGCGCATCTTCCTCTCCCTTCTGTCTCCACTTTCTGTAGGGTTCTCTCTTTCCACGACTTCCTTGTCCACTCGATCCTCCCCAGTGAAAGCTCGCCGGTACTGATCCCTGCAACTTTACAACGTGCTACACATGCCCCTACACGTCCTCCCTCACCACCATTCAGGGACTTCCAGGTGAGTTCCACGACATGGCTTTAGGGTGAAAGGGGAAAGGCTTAGGGGGAGCATTAGAGGCAACTTCTTCAGTCAAAGAGTGGTGGGTGTGTGGAATGTGCTGCTATCTGATGTGTTAAATGCGGGCTCACTCTTAACTTTTAATTGGATAGATCCATGGACGAGAGAGGTCTGGAGGGGTATGGGCTGGGGGCAGGTAAATGGAACTAACAGAATAATGTTTCGGCACACACTAGACGGGTCAAATGTCCTGTTTTCTGTGGTGTAGTTTTCTATGGTTCTATGGAGTCAGCGCCTCGACTGTGAATTCGAGGGTGTTCCCGGTGCGGCCTCCTCTACGTCACTGAGACCCGACGCTGATTGGGTGACTGCTTCGTCGAGCAGCTTACCTCTTTCCGCCTCAAACGTAAGGACCTCCCGGTGGCCACCCACATCAATCCCTCATCCAACTCCCGTACTGACATGTCTACCCACGGCCTCCTCCAACTGCCACGTATTCCAAACTTGGTTGTCCCCATACTGACGACCTCAACATTGATTTGTCCAACTTCCGGTATCCCCTCCCCTGTTTCCTCCCTCCCTTATCTTCCCTCATTCCTGTAGTCCCCTGACTGCTTCTCCTCCCTCCCCACTCATGACCTGCTCGTATATTCCCCACCTCCTTCCCTTTATTCCATGGTCGACTGTCTTCTTCTACTGAATTTCTTCTTCAGCCCTGTGCCCAAAACTAGCTATCACCTCTCAGCTTCTTACATAACCCCTTTCATCCCGCCTCACCCACCCACTTACATTCCTCCTCTCTCCTCGGCTCACCTATCGCCTGCCAGCTTGTACTCCTTCCCCTCCATCGACCTTCTTATTCTGCCTTCTGCCCTCTTTCTTTCCAGTCCTGATGAAGGGTCTCAACAAAAAACCTTGACTGTTTATTTCCCTTCATACATAATGCCTGACTTGATCAGTTCCTCCAGCATTTTGTGTGTGTTGCTCAAGAAATCAGGTGCATGTGTTTGTATTTCGATCAAATTAATCGATCATGCCCAATATTGGTTGGCAAAGGATCCATTTTTTTCTGGGGAATCAATTCCACTCTTTCCATTCACGGCCGTGTTGTCTTCTGGTGACATTACTCTGATTATTTTGTGTCAGTTTGTCGGCATGCCGTGTTGAAACGTTTCTTAAGTTCACCCTGCTACTATTTTTCCCTTCATATCTTTTGTATTTTTGAAACGTTCCTTTCGTTGGTCTCGGCTTTAACGTCCTTTATCGTAACTACCATTCCCCGCTAATGTTCTCTTCTTGAAGACAAATCTTTTCCTGTTTCTGAATTTTGAGGTCGGTAGTTTTCGCCGTCAGCGATCGAGTCGCATCTTGCTGCTTGTTCTGTTTCACAGTGGACGTGCAAGGATCCACGCTGGCGCGAACGCAAAGGACAACTAACCGACGTCGGCTGTTGTGGGGGCCGGGATGTGGACCGAATCTCTAGGGACAAAACTATTTATATTTGTTCCTGTGTCCGGAATAGACTCGCTTACCGCCTGCACTGTGTTAGAATTCATAGTAAATATTCCAGTATAAAACGAAATTTCACTTTATTTAAAACAGATCTGTGGAGCTCCTTGTCGTACTTTCCTCGGTTCAGAAACCGGTACAAATACAAGATGTAATTGTACAAATGGGACCACCGTTCGATACAAGTTAAAAGGCAGGAAAGTCACCTAATGTTGGGAAAGAAAAATTCCATGAAAAAAATGATATTGCTTGAGATGTTGTCGAAGACATATGAATCTGCATTAGAATTGCATATTTGATCATTACTGTCATCAATCAGATAAGAACTTGAATCTAACGCACAGGCATGTATCCATGCGCTGGTTGCATCATGCATCCCTTTTACAGGCCTCGCTTGAGAAAAATCGCACCGACCACAGCTGGAAATTTGCAGATGAAAATACAAGCGCATGAGCTGGAAGTTTCTTTCTATATCTACAGATATTGCCTGGCCTGCTGAAAGATTTACAGATTACCAATTACGGTTGGTAACGGCTGCACAGTAAGTTGAGATGATTCCGTAAGATAATCACTCATAATCAGTGTGTGTGTGTGTGTGTGTGTGTGTGTGTGTGTGTGTGTGTGTGTGTGTGTGTGTGTGTGTGTGTGTGTGTGTGTGTGTGTGTGTGTGTCTGCGCCCGCACTTGTATGAGAAAGGCAGATAATTCGATGGGAGAAAGTAAGCAAAGCCAAAATCTGTCGTTATATATGTAATCAAAAATGCTGTTCTTCCTTCAAAATAAGCAAAATAATGAGACTGTTCAGTTTAGCTGCCTCGAATTTCTGAGCATTGTGAAAACTCCAAGTTCATGTGCTTGCTTTTCTGAAAGTGCCTATATTTTCACATTCCTGAACACGGATGTCCGAGTTGTGAGCGTGCCTCAGATTTCCAGGAACCCCAATGTCCTGGAGCCCATGACGGAATCATCTGCAAACGGCGGAGGATTCAGGAGGTTGTTGAATAGACATTTTTCCCGTGGGGGGACAGAGGCACGCAGTGTAGATTGAGCCGGTCGCTTCAAACTCAAGCAGGTGTCTGCGGTGAAAAACCACGAGACTTTCCAAATGTTGAGCAAAGGAATTAAAACGAAATGTTAACGATCTCTGAATTGCACCCAGCATCATACGTTGATAATTTTAGATCGGGAGTCATCGGGTGATAAGAATAGTTGAATAACAAGGGTTATGCGTGACTGGACAAATGTTGTCGTGTATGCCCCTGGTGGAGGCGATCCACCTCCAGGAATGGAAGAACCCATTGGTGGTCTGAAATAAATATTTCTCATCTTTATTCATTGACGAACATGATATTTCATCTGGGGAATTCACGAAAGGCAACGGTGAAATTCGAAATGATATTGGAATTAGAAAAGAGGCACAGGATTGCTACCTGTGCCACATGCAAGTGAGGAGAGGAATAGGAAGATTAGGCAGATTAATACGTGGCTGAGGGGATGGTGCGAGAGGGAGGGCTTCAGGTTTATGGAAAATTCGGATTTGTTCCAGGTAAGATGGGATCTGATCCAACGGGACGGTTTACACCTGAACTGGAGGGGTACTGACATTCTTGCACGAAGGTTTGCTAATGCTGCTCGGGGGGTTTAAACTAAATTTGCAGGGGGAGGGGATCCAGAATGTGAGAGAGGATAGCGAGATGGAGGGTAGAGGACAGATAGGAACAACACAATTTCGTAACATTAATACGAATGGAGAGAGGAGAAATGGGTTAAAAAACCTATATCTGAATGCACGGAGTGTCAGGAATAAGGTAGGCGAGCTTGAATCTCAGATACGAATGGGTAAGTATGATGTTGTTGGGAAAACGGAGACATGGCTTCAGGGAGATCAGACCTGGGGAATGAATGTTCAAGGGTATACATGCTATCGTAAGGACAGGAAGGTGGGCAGAGGGGGTGGGGTGGCCCTGTTGGTGAGGAAAGAGATTCAGGCCCTTGCAAGGGTGGACATTGAATGCGGAGAAGTAGAGTCAGTGTGGATAGAACTGAGGAACTGTAAGGGCAAAAAGACCCTAATGGGTGTTATCTACAGGCCTCTGAACGGTGGCATGGATATTGGGTCAAGCTGAATAGTGAGTTAATGTTGGCATGTGGCAAGGGTAATGTCACAGCAGTTATGGGGGATTTCAATATGCAAGTGGACTGGGAAAATCAGGCTGGTACTGGACCCCAGGAAAGGGAGTTTATAGAGTGCCTCCGGGATGCATTCTTGGAGCAGCTGGTACGAGACCTGACCAGGGAGAAGGCTATTGTGGATTTAGTGCTGTGTAATGAGCAGGATTTGTTAAGAGAACTCGAAGTAAAGGAGCCATTGGGAGGTAGCGACCATAACATGATGAGTTTTTATCTGCAATTGGAGAGGGAAAAGGGAAAATCAGAAGGGTCAATTTTGCAGTTGAACAAAGGAGACTATGGAGCCATGAGGGAGGAGCTGGTTAAAGTTGACTGGGTGAGCATCCTAGCAGAATTGTCAGTGGAACAGCAATAGCAGGTATTCTTGGGAATAATGCACAAGGTGCAGGATCAGTTTATTCCCCAGAGAAGGAAAGACTCAAAGAGGGGAAAGGGGCCACCGTGGCTGACAAAGGAAGTCAGAGATAGCATTGTGTTAAAAAGGTCAAGTATGGCAGAGCCAAACTGAGTGGGAAGATAGAAGATTGGGAAATTTTTTAAGGTGTAGCAGAATTTAACTGAAAAGGTAATTCGGGAAGAAAAAATGAGGTATGAAGGCAAGCTAGCCAGGAATATTAAGGAGGATAGCAAAAGATTTTTTAGGTATGTGAAGGGAAAGAGGTTAATTAGGAACAATGTTGGGCCCTTGAAGACCGAATCGGGTGAAATTATTACGGGAAACAGGGAGATGGCAGTCGAATTTAATAAGTACTTTGGATCTGTCTTCACGGGGGAAGACGTAAGAAATCTCCCAGAGGCAAGGATGGATAAAAGGCAGAGGGTGACAGAGGAACTGAAGTGGATTGACATTAGGAAAGAAATGGTGATGGGTAGACTAATGGGGCTGAAGACTGACAAATCCCCAGGTCCAGATGGTGTGCATCCCAGGGTACTAAAGGAGGTGGCTCTAGAAATTGTGGATTCATTGGTGATCATTTTCCGATGTTCCTTAGATTCGGGGTCAGTTCCTGAGGATTGGAGAATGGTTAATGTTATCCCACTTTTTAAGAAAGGAGGGAGGGAGAAAACGGGGAACTATCGTCCAGTTAGCCTAACATCTGTGGTGGGGAAGATGCTAGAGTCCATTATTAAGGATGAAATAGCGGCATATTTGGATAGCAATGATAGGATGGGGTCGAGTCAACATGGATTTACCAAGGACAAATAATGTTTGACTAATATACTGGAGTTTTTTGAGGATATAACCAGGAAAATAGACGAGGGAGATTCAGTGAATGTTGTATACCTCGACTTTCAGAAGGCACTTGATAACGTGCCGCACAGGAGATTGGTGGGTAAAATTAGGGCTCATGGAATTGGGGGGGGGCGGGTATTAACGTATAGAAAACTGGTTGGCGGATAGGAAACAAAGGGTAGGGGTGAATGGATGTTTCTCAGAATGGCAGGCCGTGACTAGTGGGGTGCCACAGGGCTCGGTGTTGGGACCGCAGCTGTTTACGATCTATGTTGATGATTTAGATGAAGGCATTGTGAATAACATTAGCAAGTTTGCTGATGATACAAAGTTGGGTGGCAGTGCGTCATGTGTATAGGAAGTTAGGAGAATTCAAGGTGATTTGGATAGGTTGGGTAAGTGGGCAGATACTTGGCAGATGAAGTTTAATGTGGATAAGTGTGAGGTTATCCACTTTGGGAGCAGGAACAGGAAGGCGGATTATTATCTGAATAGTGTGGAGTTAGGTAAGGGGGAAATACAAAGGGATCTAGGAGTCCTTGTTCATCAGTCACTGAAAGTGAATGAGCAAGTGCAGCAGGCAGTGATGAAGGCTAATGGAATGTTGGCCTGTATTAGATGAGGAATTGAGTACACAAGCAAAGAGATTCTTTTGCATTTGTACAGGGCCCTGGTGAGACCACTGCTGGAGTATTGTGTACAGTTTTGGTCTCCAGGGTTAAGGAAGGATATCCTGGCTATAGAGGGCGTGCAGCGTAGGTTTACCAGGTTAATTGCCGGGATGTCGGGACTGTCTTATGCTGAGAGGTTGGAGAGAATGGGATTGTACACGCTGGAATTGAGAAGATTGAGAGGGGATCTGATTGAAACAAACAGGATTATTAAGGGATTGTACAAGATAGAGACAGGAAATATGTTCCAGATGTTAGGGAAGTACAGGACCAGGAGGCATGATTTAAGAATAAGGGCTAGGCCATTTAGGACAGAGGTGAGGAAAAAACTTCTTCTCCCAGAGGGTTGTGAATTTGTGGAATGCACTGCCTCAGAGGGCAGTGGAGGACAATTCCCTGGGCACTTTCAAGAAGGAGCTAGATAAGTTTCTTATAGATAGGGGAATCAAGGGATATGGGGACAAAGCAGGAACAGGATATTGATTGTTGAGGATCAGCCATGATCTCAAAATGGCGGTGCAGACTCGAAGGGCCGAATCGTCTACTTCTGCTCCTATTACCTATTGTCTATTGTCTAAACGTCAGAGCAGACTTAAAGTTAGATAAATTACCAGAGCCTAAAGAGGTGCATTCCAAGCCGCAATGGGATGAAAGGGGTGGGATTTCTGAGCCTTAACGCATAGCTTTAATTCTTATTTTTGGCCGCGGTAGAAGTACCAGATGAGGTCAGTATACCGTGTATCTTTTTGCAAGATGTCATAAGGGAGAAGCCGTAAGCTACAGGCCTGAAAGTCTAATGTCAGTAGTGAGGAAGCAATTAGTAAAAATCACGAAGGACTCGATTACTCTATAGTTGGAAACGCAGAAAGTAATGAAAGCTAGCATGCCTTTAATGGAACATAAAACGTACAGCACATGAACAGGTCCTTCAGCCCACCATACCTTTGCTGACCACAATGTAAAATTAAGCTAATTCTATATACACAAGGCCGGTATTGGTTTATTCCCTACGTGTTCGTGTGATTGTCTAAATGCTTCTTCAACTTTGTTGTCGTTACTGCCTCTGCAAACTCCCCTGGTAGTGCATGCCAGGCACCTACTATTCTCTGTGTAAAAAAAAATCTTATTTTGCAAATCTCTTTTCTACGTTTCAGTTCTCAACTTAAAACAATGTCCTCCAGTACCTGATATTTCCACTGTGGGAAAATACACTGATAACTACGCTATCTATGTCACATAATTTTAAAAAACTTCTGTTCGGTCGCCACAAACCTTCTAACGCTCCAGAGAAAACAATCCAAGTTTCTTCAACCTGTCCTGATAGCGAATACATTCCAATGGAGACAACATCCTGATGAACCTCTTCTGTTCCTCTCCAAAGCCTCCACATCCTTCCTCTGGTATGAGGACAAACCGTATAGAGTACTCCAAATGTAGCCGAACCAAACTTTTGTACAGCCGCAACACGACTTACCAACGTTATACTCAGTGCCCCGACAGCTGAAAGCAAGCATTGTTTACGCCTTCTTTATCACGCTATCCATTTGTTTTGCCACTTTCATGAAGCTATGTCCTTGCAACCCAATATTGCTTTTTTACATCAATGTTCCAAGGGTCCTTCCATTTATGAAATACTTTCCTCTTACACTTGACTTCAAAAAATGCAACACCTCACACTTGTCCGAATTAAACTTCACCTGATATTCCCCTGCCCAAATTTCCAACTGATATATATTTTGCTGTATCTTTTGACAACTTTCCTCACTATCCACAACTCTGGAAATTTTCTTGTCTTAGGAAAACTTACTAATCAGACCAATTACATCTTGCACGATACTGCAACGACTTGGTTTGACTGCATCTTGTCTGAACAATTTGACTAATTTCATACTGAGAGGACACACACCGTAGTAATGAAGGTAGTGAGTCGATATCATCTGCAAGGGTCAGTTAAGCCTTTCACAAGTTTATGTATCGAATACTGGTGCAATACTTTGGAGATCACAAGATGGAAGACGCGTTGTCAAATTCGATCCAAAATTTGATTAGTGATAGAAAGCTAAGGGTGATATTGGAGCGTTGTTTTTGTGATTGTAAGCCTATAAGAAGTAGTTTTACCACAGGAATCAACATCGATACTCCCACTGTTTGTCATAAATAACCATTTTGATATGGGTATATCATCAGTTTGAAAATGAAATGAAAATTATTGGCTTTCTTGGTAGTGAGGGAGATAGTTTGGTGAACAGGTGAATGTTGATCAGCTGGTAGAATGGGTACAGCTTTGGCAGATGTTATTAATCCTGATACGTGTGAGGTTATGCACTTTAAGTGGAATAATAAGGGGAGCACGCAGAATAAATGGTTGGGCCCTGATGAGTAACGTGAACAGAGAAACGGAGTGAAAAGTTCAACAAACATTGACCGTGGCGTCACATGAAAATAAGGCGCTAAAGAAGGCGTAGCAAGGCCAAAGTACGTCAGAGCAGGGAGGCTTTAGTACACCTTTATAAAACATTGGTTCGGCCGCAGGGGGAGCACTGTGTGCATATCTGGTCATCACAGTCTTGGAAGGACATGAATGCATCGGACAGAGTGCAGAGGAGAGTCATCAGCTACAAGCGTTACACTTAGGAGGAGGACTGGACAGAGGTGAACAAAATTATGAAGGGCACAGAAAGGTTAGCTAGGAGGAAGGATTCTCCCATGACAGATGTGGCAAAAGCCATGGAATTTAATTTTACGTTAAAAGTGGATCAGAGGAGGAATTTTTTCATTGGCAGGATGTTTCCTATCAGGGCCTCACAGCCTGAGCAGCTAGGGAAAGAGGGTCCTCTGACAATATTTAATAAATCAGCACTTGAATTGTCAATGCTTTGAAGGTGATGAACCAAGTGCTTGCAAATAGAATTTTCGCACAGTGGCGGTATGTTCATGATGTTCTGAAGGGCCTGTTTCTGTGCTGTGTGACTCCAGGTCCAAAGATATAATCCGCTTTTTTTGAAAAACCTCGACACCAAATGGAGTTTTACGTCACTGGGGTCACACTGCTGTGTATCAAGTACGAGAAATGCAAGGCAGCAGAAATTGTTCAAGAAACTTACAAAACTCTGCATGTGCTGGAGTACAGGAATCACGCGGCCCTTTGTTTTCCAGAACAGGGACCTGACGGTTCAAGAATGAGGAGGAGAAATGCTAGAAAAATGTTACATGTTTTGCTTTAACGAGGAGCTAAAATGGGCAAGGGGAAGTCAGTTTCAGTTGGGCAAATTTTCAAATACGGTTACCACAATACTATGAGGAATTGATAGTTGTGTGAACAGAACAGAGGGCATCGACATCCAAAGAAATGAAGCACATGGTGGAAGCTAGTGGCTATTCAGACAGTACGCTGAATGTGAAAAGTTCAGAGGAAAACGATATTACGTTGAACATCAGCGGTGATGCGGAGATGAATAATTGTTTTTAAAATAAATGGGAATCCATAAATTCTTCCGTAGCAAAAACATACTTAATGAACTAAACAGAGTGAAGAACAAATGGGCTAACACATGCTCCTGATAATATTAAAACGGGTCCTTAAGACTTTTTAATATGAATCCTGTGTAAAAATGACGATCATTGATGTGGACGGATTTACCGAACTCTGTATTACGTTCTGTACTGGCGCGTAATTCCGATTACACTGCAGAAGGACTTTTGTATCAGCAGTAAGTAAATTGATAAATTTTTGCACAACTCCATCATGGTTGCTCGGTTTGCTATGAAACATGAACGAATCGGAGCATTTTGACGTCGACGGTCATCAGAAGCAACTTCAGCACCACCTCCCCCCCCCCCCCCCCATCAAAGATTCTTCTTGAAGTTTTTTTTGCCTAAAATGGAAACAATCTTTGTCATTGATGTCTCGATTCCGGTAATCGCCTGTAAAACTTACAGGGCACATTGCAAGCTATTTAAGCGTATTCTTTCTGTGATTTCACAGAACCGCTCTCTGTTGAATCCAGCAGCAAGCTAAGTTACAGTTTCTCCAAAGACCTTTCGATAAAACGCATCTTCGTCCATGCTCGCAAAGTGAAATGCAGCGTCTGTGGATACTCGTGTTGCTCCTGAAAATTCCAGGCTGTAAGTACCTCAATTTTGCGCTTTCCTCGAACTGGACACAATTCTGAATTTTAATTTCTCTGAACGGTACTCTTTTGAAACGTTTCTTGTACGGGTTAGTTAGACCACAGCTGAAGTATTTCTGATCGTCTGCACTACACTGGGGAGAATGCAGAGAGAATTCACCAGGATGGAGCGAATGTAGGTGTGCATGGAGGCAGGATAGGTCTGCTTTATGTTTTGAAGTAGATAAGGCTCAGGAGTGACCTGACCGAGAAATACAATGCTTTCATCGAGTGGGAGAAACGTCTGCCATTTGCTGAGGTCTATGAAAGGATTAGGATTGAGGGAAGGGGAAACTGTTTAAATCGGGATTTGTGGAAGATATTCCCAGACGATGGTTGAAAGCAGGATCTCAGAGCTTGAAGGAATATTTATAGCAACACGAATCGCAATAATACAGAAGGTCATTGGTTGTGTGTTGGGAAATTGGGTTAATGCCGGCAGGTCATTGATGGCTAGCAGCGGTACGATGGGCCGGATTACTGTCACATGACGCTGTAACTCCCGGAATAAATCATAGGTAATCGATTGGGATTTACCGGACGGTTTTTTAAATTATGTTTGATCAGTCGCTCTGGTGTTAATAAGCATAAATTCATCGCTCCGCATTGTTACGAAAACAATAGCCGTAGATATGCATGGAACGGTGTCATTACCCGATCTTCATTCTGTGCATTGATCCTGGAAAGTACAACAAAAATCTGTCAACAGAGAGGGGTGAACTCTGATATTTACTGAAATGTAGCAAAGACCATGCCGTTTTTAAACCCGGGCCGAATTCAGCATATTTGTTGATGTTCCATCATAGAAGTTACTTTACAATTATTCTCCACGGTGAATCGCATAAATCTACTTTCAATTTGAAATTATATCAAAACAATGCATCATTTCCGTGCAGTTTCCTAATTTCATAGCCTAACCTTTCAAGCAAATGAAACAGGGATATAATAGACACAGAGATAAATATCAGAGGAATTCTTTCTCAGTAACGCGACCATCGGGATATTTTTTTCAGATTCTCGGCAGATAATTCAATTGCCATTTAGAAATCTAATTTGTTTTCCTGATATTTTTCCCGTGCTTCATAGATAAGAAGCTGAAAATCCTTGTAAGTTGGCACCCGCATAAAATGGGACCTTAACGTGTCAAGAGTCGAAAGTCAGTTGTTCCATGTTTTTATCGTTTCGTAGATTGTAGACATAGACTCTAAAGTGTGAGATGGTTTTACGAACTTGGTCAGAAACATACCATTACTTTGAGAATGGTTTGATGAGAGTATGTGACCTCTTATAAAAATCTTTTTGTTCAAATTTTCTGTGTTTAATTTCCATCATTTGAAACGATTCTGGAGGTTTTACATCGGACTTCTTCCTGAAATGATTTGCAATTCGGGTAGTGAGTATGGCGGTAACGAGGAAGCAAACGATCCTTCTATCCAGTAACACCTGTTTTGGCGCTCTCCTCTAAATTCCACCTGGTCAAGGTTTGATGACCTTTTCTATTTTATTTTCCTTGAAGAAATTCATTAAAGCATGCCCTTGACCATGATGTTGATGACTTAACTGAAAGTAAATTAAATTATATTTATTTATTTCCTCTGGCAAATATAAAAGCAAGACGCTCGAGGAACTCATTATGTCAGGCAGCTTCTGACCCGCTGAGTTCCTCCAGCATCTTGTTATTTCCTTATATTATAGCATCTGCAGTCTCCTATGTCTCTATATTTTTTACGCTCTCTCTAGAGCAGCGTCCACTAAACTTCACTAAACTTTGGAATGTTTAGTAAAGTTGGCATATTGGTATTGGTATTGAAATTACTGCGATCGGCCATATCTACCCTGTATAGAAGAGACCAATGTGGGTTTCAAATCAGAAGGAGGATTCCCTCACCGTCCTTAGCACGAGTTGCAAACTGAAAACCCACTTCACCGATTGTCGGCTCTCCAAATGAGAGAAATTCCTGTCTCTACAACAGAGTTTCCAAAGTCAAATTAAAAAGACAATCTACTTCAATATTATTGATAGCAGCAATCGCTTTCCGCTGGGACCCTGTATGTTCATAACCATAGAACCATAGAACAATACAGCACAATACAGGCCCTTCGGCCCACCATATTGTGCCACCCTTCAAACCACACCTAAGACTATCTAACCCCTTTCTGCCACGTATCCCTCTGTCTTAAATTCCTCCATATGCTTATCTAACGACCCTGCCCAATGTATCAGCCTCCACCACCACTCCAGGAAGCGCATTCCATGCACCAACCTATCTCTGGGTGAAAAACCTCCCTCTGACATCTCCCTTAAACTTCCCACCCATTACCTTAAAGCCATGTCCTCTTGTTTTGAGCATTGGTGTCCTCTATTCCTCTTGATATCTTGTATACCTCTATCATGTCTCATCTCATCCTCCTTCTCTCCAATGATAAAAGCTCTAGCTCCTTTAGTCTCTCCTCATAATCCGTACTCTCTAATCCAGGCAGCAACCTGGTAAATCTCCTCTGCACCCTTTCCAACGCCTCCACATCCTTCCTATAATGAGACGACCAGAACTGGACAGAGTAAGTGTGGCCCAACCAGAGTTTTCTAAAACTGCATTTTTACTTCGCGGCTCTTAAACTCGATCCCACGACTTATGAAAGCTAACATACCATAAGCTTTCTTATCTACCCTATCTACCTGTGAGGCGACTTTCAGTGATCTGTGGATATGAACGCCCAGATCCCTCTGCTCCTCTACACTGCCCAGAATCTTGCCATTTACCTTGTACTCCGCCTTGGAGTTTGTCCTTCCAAAGTGTACTACCTCACACTTCTCTGGATTGAACTCCATATGCTACTTGTCCGCCCAGCTCTGAATCGTATCAATATTCCTCTGTAAGCTTCGATAGCCCTCCACACTATCCACAACACCACCGATCTTTGTTTCATTCATAAGTAAAACACCACAGATGATAGAGTTCTGAAATAACAACAGAATATGTTGGAAATATTCTGCTGCATCTGTGGAGAGAGACACAGAGTGACTCTTCATGAATATCAACTTTCCATTCCTCTGTTTGCTTGCGTATTTCATTCCGCGTTTCCAGAACTTACATTGAGAATGACATTTCGTTACAATATTAAAGAAAGATCGCCCTCTTAAGTCAGAACATTTCCATTCAAAACTTATTCGCATTTAGCTCGATCCTGAGGAGTCCGTTGAAGTTTATTCGCAGAGATACCAGAAAGATATGCCAAAATGCTTCTTTAGGGTCTGGTCGGAAATCTGTACTCGGTGAAGACATATTCGCACAAATGCCGAAGAAATGAATCGATATTTTGAGTATTCATTCAAGGGAAGTGGGCTTCGCATGGTGACCAAGCATTTAATTTCCCATCCCCTGTTGTTCTCGAGAAGGTAGTGATGAGCTGCCCTCTTTAATCGCTTTGGACCTTGAGGTATGTGTACACCCACTATGCTGTTTGGGAGAGGCCAGGATTTGACCCAGCGACAGTGAAGGGTGCGCCTATATATTTCCAAATCAGAATGGTGGGTGGCTTGGTGGGCAACTCCCAGGTGCTGGTGTTCCCATGCGTCTGCTTCTCCTTTGAGGATGACAGTGAATTTGGGGACAGAAATTGCAGAAGTATTATGTCGAAACATCCAGAACAAGGGTAAGATAACACCACTACTGTGGTAAATTACGAAAGAAACAAAGTACAAATATGATTTCTGCAGAGAATTTGTGAGGAGAATAGAGGTAGGAATGCGGGCATTAACGGATGGAGATTTGAAATATTTGAGTTTTGCTGATGGTGAAACTGAGATTAAAGGGAATAGCGCGACCGACTGGGCGACTGCCCAGTTTCTTTTGTTCACTATGAGACACTAAAATGGAGAATGAATTTAAAACGCGGAGGTTTCACAATAACCTTCTTTTCTTCTGAGTATTATTTTAAAATATCAGGATTGCCTTCATAAGGGGAAAAATCAGTTGCAGAATTTGAATTTCATCCACAGACAAACATTGAAAATAAATTTATTTTTCCCGTGTAAGGCTGCGGATAAATCCTCTCAAGAACATTTTGTACAGCTGGGACTAAATAATATTAATCTTTTGGAGGGCACGAAAAGGCATAAAATATCGCTGAGTAACACAGTCTAACTGGTTAACTTGTGAATGCGATTTTATCATCAATATGATAGATAGCTTGGAGGGAGTAACCCGCGTCCAATCTTCATCACTTGTTTTAATGTGTAAAATAATACATCATAATTCTATCAGTACTGTAATGTGTGTGTGTGTGTGTGTGTGTGTGTGAGCGCGCGCACGTGTGTATGTATTGGAACACATACAAACGTGCAATTTAAGCCCCGGGAATTCTCAGGAGGAGCGGTCGATTGCGTGGAGAGAGAAACAGAGCATATTTTCTGTTTCCAAGTATTTTCAAAACGGAGCATTGTTCTCTACCTCAAATGTTAATCATTGTTTTCTGCACTTTGCACGTCTGAGCTGCTGACGTTCTACCCAGCATATTTTGTTTGTTACTTCAGCTATCCAGCATCTGAACTTTTTAAGTTGTTGATCCATATATTTTACCCCATTTCATAAAGCTGAAGGCGATACGGTAAACGCTGTCATATTTCGGAAATCGCCGTTCGTGTTGAAATGTTCAAATTAATATTTAAAGTAAGACACTCCCAGTATATTATTATGAAGGTCAGTCAATCAAATTTGCAAAGGAGACCAGAAAACTCAAGTTTGCTAAGGCGGGTTTCTATGTAAATTAATCCTCTGAATGGAATCTCTGAATAAATCACCGGAAGTGTTGTGAAGTCTGGGAGTTTGCCTTTGCTTACATGGTGCGATTCTTGCTAATCCACAGCAAAATGCGCCTCATTCCCAGTTAAATACCTGGAAACTATGCGAGCTCCGTAATCCTTAGCCTGAAATTCCTTTGAATAGCCAAGGTCCCAGCACATAAATTTTGATGACCGCAGACAGCTCATGTTGACGGGTTCGTCCATTTTCTGACAAAGCGACCACGGTATTTTCAGGGCAACGTCGAGAGATGACATGGTTGTACAAATTTAGTTTGAGCTTGTTCACGTATAATCGTGTTCATGTTGAATTACAACACAAATTACCAGTCCACATTAAGAGAACCAGAATCGCTATTATTACCTGTAACACCATACCGACTTTCCAAGCTGTACCTTACACTCATTTTTTACTGTGATTCTGATGATTAATCCAGCTCAATATTTCTCTGCCCGATAACACTTTGTTTCCAACAAAAGCTTTCTCATATAGGCAGTGGTCTATCTCCCAGAAGCAGGTGCCTCAGCATGCCCTTCGCTTGCAGAAACTGATGAATATTTTAAAGCTACTCAAAAGCTTTGTTACAGCCATGGGTTAATGCAGCGTTGGATGTCGTTTATTACTGGTGTCACAGGCACCTGGATATATGAGATAAGTTAAAGGTGCAATTGGTATTGGTATGGGTTTATTATTGTCACTTGTACCGACGTACAGTGAAAAGCTTGTATTACAAACAGATCGTACAGGTCAATTCGTTACACAGTGCAGTTACATTGAGTCAATACATAGTGCATTGATGTAGTACAGGTAAAAACAATAACCTCGAAGTTTGACTATTAATTGATAGCGCGCAACATGATTAAGTCACTCATTATGACGGGACAGTAGCCTTAAAGCACTATTCACCTGAAACTTCACTTCATTAGCTAAAAGAAGCCATATTAATCAGATGTAGGACCATGAGTAGGCTTGGATTCTTTGTCATTAATAGACCCGTCTTTGTATTCCAGAGCAAATGTGAAAACAATATTTTGCTTTTTTCAGTAGGATGTGCTATTTAATGCAATGTATTCCACCACAGAGCAAGGTTCAGTCACGTGGGATCTACGGCGAGTCGGTAAATTAGATCCAAAATTTGCTTGGCCATAAGGAACTGAGGGAACTGCAGGTATATTTTTCAACGGACTGGTGTTCTCGACCAGCCGTATTTACGAGGATCAGTGTTGGGAACTCAATTGGTTGAAACATGTGCTCGTGAGTTGAATTGAAATGTACGTAGTCGGATATGCAAATTTGCACTTGATAGGAAAATTGGCGGACTTGCGCTTAGCGATGACATTTGTCATAGGGATGTCGATCGTGCCCAGGCAGATGGGAGTATCATGTGTGGAGCAGAAATCCAGTGTTGGAGGTCCAGTTCCTGTTCTGTATTGTTCTATGATGTATGTTGCACAGCCAAACTGTTGGGCTAAAGTGTGGGGTGGGGAAAATGTTGGAAATTTTATTGAAGGGTACAAAGCCCAGTAGGACACTGCAGTGATTAGTGCTTGGATGCCGACTATTCGCAATCTGTAGCAACAATTTGACTGAGGAAAGTAAATTTAATAACTTTATTTCTTTAGATGACACAGAATCGCGTAGTTTTATCAAGTAGGGGTGGATGATGGTGGTGTATTTATCGTGTTTAAAAATAAAATGAGCATGAGAAACATGAATATAATGTGGGAAATATTCCGAAGATGGCAATGTGGAATAGTTCAAATCTGATAACAGTTTTGGAAATATTGATGTTAAGTGGACATTGCTGTACTTTTACACAAGTCCATGGAGGGGAATATTCTGGTGCAGCAAACAACAAGGAAGGTAAATGCTGACTGACGTTCATTTCTGGAGGATTTGTTCAATAGTGAAAATGTCTTCCGGACTTGGTGCATCGAGAGTATTGCGCAGATGTTTGGTGTCCTTACTTCAGAAAGGGCATAGTTTACATTGAATGAAAGGAACAAAATATCATAAAAATCTTTCCTGGTGCTTGGGGCTTGCGAGTCAGAGATTGCGTTGATTGACCTGTATTCCCCAGAGTTTCGAAAAATTCAACGTGCAGTCATTGAGTGATAGCGCTATACAGGACAGAGAACAGGCTCAAGTAGCCTACCTGAGCTGGTACCATGAAACTGATAAATAATCTAAAAATAATCTTAAATCTGAATGCAAGGAGGGTGTTTCCTTTGGGTGAGAGTCACGGTCTCGGAATATGGCAGCACAGTGGTACATCACAGCGGTACTGAATTAGGCGCTGCTGTCCCACAGCTCCAGCTACCGGCTTCAATCCTGACCTCTGGTGCGATGGGAGTTGGTTAACCACGTTTTCCACGTGACTGCGTGGGTTTCTCCTGGGTCCTGAAATTACGCCCACATCACTTGACCTGCTGGTTGCGAGGTGAAATTCTGCAAATTAACAACGTTGGAGTTGGGTGGTATGAGAATCGTATTGGTCTTGGGTGAGCATTCGGGGGATGGATTTGATATGTTCGCTCTCGCAGCTGTGATAGACTCAATGGTCCGAATGGCGTCCCAAAACATTGTGAGAGATATCAAACGAGAATATGAAAATAAAGGAAAATTGATGCTTTTAATGCCAGAAATTGATGCCAATGTTTGGTCATTTTCATAATGCATTTTGTACAAAAGGATTATTTTTGTCACTACCAAAAATACACCATACAGGGTAGAGTGAATTGGTTCTCAGTGTAAGTGGAGGTAGTTTACTGGAATGGGACGGAGAGTAATTCCTATTTTGTCTATTTTAGCCCCTGCTGAAGTCAATGTTTTCACCTCAGCCGGTAACGCAATAACGCTGGCATGACATGTCCCGCTTCATTTCTACCCGTCAGGAACACTCCATTGTTATCGTATTTTGCCGTTTAGTTATTGGAAATGGGGTCTTTCTTGCAGATGTATTTACATTCTTGTTAATTGAGCTGTAGGCGCACGTGAAAATGAATTTATTCAGTGTGATTCCAACCAACTCATGACCTCGAAAAATTCAATCAAAGGAATTGTTTTAGAATTATAGGTGCAGCGCAATATGGGCAGCAGCAGGCAAATTATGTTGCCTACAATTTCGTCTTTAACATGTAGCCATAGAGTAGTCAATCGGAGGGGGAGGAACAGCATTCGAAAATTCTGGTACAACAAGAAGTAACAAGCGAGTGCAAAACGAATTTTTAATTATCAATTTACGAGTTTAATTTTAGCTTAAGCATTTTTTAAAGAGTAAGAATATTATTTGGTTTCAGGTTCCATAATCCGACTTTGTCTCGTTTTGTTTTAAGATTTCGGAGAGCTGAGAATGGTGGGACCATACCAACCTTGTGTCGGAGATTTACAGATTAAATACGGAGGTCACTGGATGTCTGTCTGCAGCAGTCAATGGAACGCACTCTATGGAGAAATGCTCTGCAGACAGACAGGATGCGGGTCTTACGACACATTAGTAGTCAAACCTCTCTCACCTGGAGACGGACCTGTTTTGTTGAATAAGTTTCAGTGCAATGGAACCGAGACTTCATTGTCGGAGTGCTCATTCACTGTTTCGAACAAGGAGGACTGCGAATCTGGGGCGATCGTGAATATCTATTGTAAAGGTATTTGCGCTATGTAATCTGGTTAAATATTCTCGTGACTTTGATCGTTTGCTTAAAAATCATCCAGGTCATTTTGTATCTTTGTCAGCAGCTGACTTTCTGACATCGGCTCTGCAGTCATGGGAACAAACCCAGCCGAAGTCTTGTGCATGAAGGAGGCAGAGTGAGCGATAACTGTCGCTGCATATTTCTTAGCAAACAAAGGCCTACTAGAAACGGCTTCCGGGAATAGATCTCTGTTTTTTTTATTCGAATGTTGCTGTGCTTAGATTTTGTTTTCCGCCTGTTGGTTTCTGGTTGGCGTTGCTGTTTCGTCCAATCTCTCCAACTTCTTCAAAGGTCGTATCTGAAGAAATGGCAAAAGTTAGGGATCAGTCCACTGGATGCCGCCCGCTCGAATTCTCTGTCCATGTTCCCTTCGCCGGCCCCGAGTAACCTGATCCGCATTCAGTTGCATAGATTGTGTGGCAGAAGAATGAGGATCTGGATTTGTCGTGTGTCAGGTCTCTCACCCTTCGCCGCCTCAGCGTTCGTGTGTTGGAGAGAACGACATAGAACGATCTGTTAGATCAGGTCATCTGACTCCTAGGTTATATTTCATGTCCGCGTTTTAATGCAGGGACCAAGAAATCGGTGGAATTATTTTTCAGCAAAGAAAGAAATCCTGTTCCCCACAGATCCACTGGCAAGTCATGAGCATAATCCAATCCTTTGTGTTTGGTCAATATCGAAGAAATATCATTTAGAGTCAAAGGTTAATCGTTTAGTTCTTGATATTCAATCAATTTGTGTTCAATGTTAGCAAATTGATTTGAGAACCTTTCTTTTCATTTTTGTTTCTCCCCTTTCCTATCATTTAATTTTCTCGATGAGTTTGATAATTTGATTTTTTCTCATTATCAGAATGATTCTTAATAAATGTACAATTGTAAAAGTTCGACCTTCTTTGAAATGCAACTCATCAAATGTTAATCTGGACACGAATGTAAATTCCTCACCTTCCTTCTTGAAAATCTTATCATATGCCAAAGCGAAAAAGTCTGGTATTTGATCACTTGCACAGAATAAGTTGAATAAGATGTTTACATTGATGACGGATTAAGGTTATAATTTTATCTTGATAGCGCCAAATATTTCCGTCCGCTAGATGAATTTATTGTATAAAGCTCCTGATTCCTGTTTCAGTTTTTCCGTATTTGAAGAGCAATGTATCGATGCTTTTATTTCTTGCCCAATAGTTGCACCGCGGATGGAACTGTCGGATGGAGGCAGCCCTTGTGCTGGGAGAGTGGAGGCCAGCAATTCCGAACTTTATTTGCTCATTCTCTGTGGTCGTAATTGGGACATGCATGAGGCTCAAGTTGTGTGCAACTACCTTGGCTGTGGTGACGCTGTATCTGCATCCGGAAATTCACAGTTCGGATTTGGAGAATGGCCCATGCTGCAAGTTGAAATTCGTTGCAATGGAACCGAGAATGATCCCTGGATATGTGAAAGGAGAGCCTTGGCTCACTCTAACTGCTCAAAGGAAAATGAAGCATCCGGAGTTGTTTGTTCGGGTAATTTTCTGTTCGTGATATTTTAGACGATGTTGAAATCTGGCGGCAACGGCACCCAAAGCACTAAAGGCTATAACTGGACAAGAACTAACCCTTTCATATTAGCACACAATATTCATATCAGTATGATGAGTGACAGCTTTGAGTGAACATTTTACTGTTTGCGTAATCAAACAAATCTCTGTACAAATTTCTTCTATTTAATTGCAATTATAAAAAACATGGGAAGAAGATGTAGAGGATAAGTACACATTTATTCTAATCACATGAGGCAGAGTGTCCATAGAACAGCGGGATTAATCTTACAGTAAATGTGAGGAATGGAGGACAGTTACAGAATATAATTAATATACAATTATCACAGTGACAGCTAGTGTTTTGTGATTGCTGGGCACGAACTTACCAGAATTTAGTCAAATTACACTGTTGGTAGTGGGAATATTTACGAAGGCACATACATCAAATATGGGGCACAAACGTTTGTTAATGAGAAACATGCATATTCGGAAAATACCGTAGGAATGTGTTGATGTTCATAGTTTTAAACATTTGATTTCTGAACATCTTGATGAGACGTGAACCAGTGCAAGGCATGCGGTAAAGAAACACGCATAAATCCCTCAACCCGAAGTTAATGAAGAACAGATCTGAGAAGTGTTACAGATTCAGTTGCATGCATGGAATCCAATAGTTCGTTGACACCTAAGTAATTATCTAGTTTAAGTAATGGTACTGACAATAAATCGATACATGAATCCTACCTATGTATCTAGTTTAAGTAGTCTTTTCATAGAATACAAAATGTAGTAAATTCGTGGTAATTATATCTTAACATAAACAGACATATTACCTCAATTTTATACCCACTTTCATGCATTGTGTTGTCAAAATTTGAATCGAATTTGATTATCTATTTCGGTTAATTTACTTCATTTCCAAGGAGATACATGTGCACACCGATCAAATGATCTGACTACCTCTCACAATACGAATATATCTTTCTGAATGGTCAAATACGTTCATTAATATAGATGTGCACAGAGATTACAACAGTTATTTAATAGATTAGAGTTACTTATACAGCAAGGAATCCAAAAATTCAAATGACAACAAATTTATCTTTTAATATTATTCTGTTATATTCAGTGTGGTTGGAGAAAGTCTGGCGGTGTATTAACATGATATCGTAGAAACACCCCACATCGTCTTCTTGTCGCTGTAGATTTCATTAAAAGAAACAGTAAAATGCGGGGAATTCATGGAACAAAGTGAAGAACTGTATGAATCCTGGCAACCCCTGGATTCCATCACATCAGAGATTCCCAGAGCAGTATAATTAAAAACAATCTTTTGTAACATAATTCCTTAAAATAGCTATATAATTAAAAGGGAAAAAATGAAGAAATGCCAAGAATATTCAGGAAAGCAATTTGGTTTGTGGAAAGATGCTAAACAGGGAACCGTTTTAAAGAAGTGTAAAATTAACTAATCAATGGTGCATCATACAAAAGCGTGTCCAGCGTGATTGAAATCGACAGACATTTTCAGTTGAAAAACATTATTTATTCTCGTTTGCAACGATTCCCTTGAATCTCAGAACTTTCCCTTGAAAATCTTTTATCTTCTTCCAATATACCACAGGACACAGGCGGCCTAGACTGGTTGGCGGATCTGACGGATGCTGGGGGAGATTGGAAATACAGCATGGAGATACCTGGGGCACTGTGTGTGATTCCGATTGGGATTTGCACGACGCTCGTGTGGTGTGTAGATCGTTGAAATGTGGACACGTGATAACAGTACTCGGAGGGGCATATTTTGGAGAGGGCAATGGTCCCATGTGGCAGGATTCTTATGAATGTCGAGGCAATGAGACTATTCTCTGGGATTGCGCTACTACACCAAGAAATCAGCAGAATTGCACGCATAGAAGTGCTGTAAGCGTCATTTGTTCGGGTGAGTGTTTCATTCGTTTATACAGCTTGACTGAGATAACGGAGAGAACCGATAACAAAAATTCTAAACAATTTATTAGTCGCGAGACCTTTAGTCATTAATTGCTAACTCTGGTACAGAAAGATAAGTATACATCTAAAGAGGCAGGCTACATAAACATTCTGTCGTGGGGGATGAAAAGGAAGCCGCAACAGTCTATTCCTATCGCATTGGTTTGTTATTCTGCTTGGCAGAGACAGTTGTAGCTTTTTGGTACCACACGGGTCTTGGTCAAACGCACTGGAAGTCAAAAGAATAGTATCGCTCAGAGACTATTCCCAACTATAACAACAACTGTAAAAACCTGAACTGACACCGGACTATATCCTTCACAGCTTTGACCGTCTAGCTTTCATCAGTGAAGTCAAATTCCGCTGCATTTCACACCCAAGACTCATAAAGATCGACGAGAGTGCTCTTGCTTCTTCATTCAACGTGGAGCAATACTAATATCGCACACAATCACCATCATTCGGATGCCTGAAATTATATTCTCATCAAACATTATGTTTTCTATTTTCCCTCTGTTCCTGTAATTGATGATGGCTCCCAAACAAAGTATTATGCTGCCAAGCTGGCTTTCTTTTCTATGTGAGTTTTGAAACATTCGCTATTTTATTTCTCTGTAGGCTTTTCCTCCTTACGTTTTAATGCACACTGATTGACTGCATTGGCATCTTTTCCTGCACTCAGGCTGTTACCTTCGGAACGTTCTGAGTGGCCAATTATTAGATCGCTTCTCAGGGCATGCTCCCCTGTGAGGACACTCTGTGCACCATCCTGAAACACAACGATAGCAACTCTTACACCCATGGTGTCTGCTAGAAAGATCAGATGCGGGATTGGTGCAGTGAAATAAACAAGGAATAGTTTCAACTCCAACTTGAACTTTATGGCTCTTTCCAGAAAAAAAAGTCAGTCGCTCTTCATCAATGGCTGTAAATCTGGAACTCCCTGCCAGTAGCAGCGGGGAAGCACTTCCATCAGGTGGACTGCAGAAATTCAAGAAGGCGACTCACAATCACTTTGTTAAGGTCATTAATCAATGACAAGTAAACTCTAGCTTTGTCGCAATCTATCAGATTCATCTCAAAAGGAACAAAAGATGTCCCCAGACAAAGAGACTTACATTACGTGTAACGTATTCGCTGTTTACGACCTACCGTCTTTCTCTGGGGAAGTTTTAGATGCCAAACTGCAGAACACTTCTGTTCTGTGAACAAAGTTATGGCCGAGATCCCAGAATTCTGCGAATTGATTTCCCAGTTTTATTCCCGGTCTCATCTATATATTATCTTTGCCTCCTTCGTTGTTGAACGAATGTCAACGTAGTCTGGAGGGACTATGTAACTTCTGCAGGGAAGATTCATTACAGCCTTACTAAGTTATGATGAGCAATTCCAGATGAATAAGCAAGTTCTCTGCACTTTTGTTTTTATTTCTGACATTCACTGTATCATTTTGTGACAATTTCAGTTTATTATCATCTCTCTCCATTTACAACTCATTCAGTGGTTATTATGTTCTATCACTTGTTCCATTCAACCCCAGTTTACCATAATATATTACTTCTTACTTCAGAATGCGAGCGGCGCTGGCAGGTACTCGAATTATTATCAATTTCTTACTGCCATTGGGCAGGTGCCGTAAGCCACCTTCTCGGACCAGGGATGTTATTCCAATGAAGATACTTCTGAAAAGCTGCTGCGCAACAGTTTTCATAGTTTTGAACTGACGTCGATGAAGGGACAATAATATATATCCAAGCAAACATGGCAGGGTATTTTGCGTCCAACCGGTGATCGTGTTCCCATACCTTTGCTGCGCTAGTTATTTGTGATGGTTTTTATGCGGCTTTGGAATAACCAAGCTCGAAATTGCAGTGCCGTTTTTGGATGGTACATTGTGCCGCAGTGCCGCGGAGAATGTAATCTCAGCTTTGTGGAAGTATTGCTAATGAAACAACATCCTTGATGATATTCATCTTCTATAGTTGTGATGGAGTTGGAATCACTTTGGAAGGCGGAGAATATTTTCTCACGCTCTTGAATTTCTCATCTGAAATCGTGAGCGTCCCTCAGGAGGATGCGCTGCCTCTGCGTTAACTTGTTCTTTCTTTTTTCTTTCTTTCTTTCTTTCTTTCTTTCTTTCTTTCTTTCTTTCTTTCTTTCTTTCTTTCTTTCTTTCTTTCTTTCTTTCTTTCTTTCTTTCTTTCTTTCTTTCTTTCTTTCTTTCTTTCTTTCTTTCTTTCTTTCTTTCTTTCTTTCTTTCTTTCTTTCTTTCTTTCTTTCTTTCTTTCTTTCTTTCTTTCTTTCTTTCTTTCTTTCTTTCTTTCTTTTCTTTCTTTCTTGTTTTTTCTTTCTATTTTTCAATCTTTGTATTAACTTTCGAATTTGTACAAAATAATATATATAACATTTGTAACTATACATATGGTTCAGAGATCAGGATAACAATCATAACCGTTAATATATATAATCACAAAGAGTAAAAACTAATCTAGACCTCCCGTTCTCTTATTAAGTGAACAAATACAAAAGGAAAGATCGAAAAGAAATGACATTTAATTACATGAAAGAAGAACCCCAAATCAAAAAATATATATTGACAATGAACCAAAAATACCCCCGAAAACTTCAAAAAACTGGACTGATATTTCTTCAATTAAAAAAGAGAAAGAAACATTATTATGTCGTCAACTCCGCTCCTATGTATTCAAGAGTTTTTGAAAGGGATCTGAAAAAGGTCAGCTTATATCATTGAATAAATGGACCCCAAACTTCCTCAAATTCAAACGAAGGATCAACAGTACCACTCCTATTTTTTTCTAAGTTTAAACATGCACTAGTTTGAGAAAACCACTGAAAAATGGTGGGAGGTATTGGATCCTTCCATTTGAACAAAATGGATCGCTTGTCCATTAATGTGAAAAAGGCGATCATACGATGAACAGAAGCAGATAAAGGGTGAGATTCCATCATTGGTAACCCAAAAATTGCAGTAATAAGATCAGGTTGTAAATCAATGTTCCGCACAGATGAAATGATGTTAAAAATGTTTTCCCAATATTTTTCCAAAAGGGGACAGAACCAAAACATATGTTCCAAGGAAGCCACTTTCGAATTACATCTGTCACATATAGGATTTATTCGATGATAAAAAACGGGATAATTTGTCCTTGAACATATGGCTCCTGTGAACCACCTGAAACTGTATGAAAGAGTGTCTAGCACACTGGGATGTATTAACTAATTGAAGAATTTTCTTCCATGTCTCTGTAGGCAAAATTATCTGGAGTTCTCTTTCCCATTCATTCTTAATTTTATCAAGTTCCTCTGAACGTATTTTCATAATCCGATCATACATTAGTGCTATCAGGCCCTTCGGATAAGGATTAAAACCTAATTTTTTTCCTGTAATTTCAATTTTATATGGTGTCAGAAAAGAAGGTAAAGTAACTTTAAAAAAAATTCTAATCTGTAAATATCTAAAAAATGTGATCTTGGCAGATTGTATTTATTAGACAAGTGTTCAAAAGATTAAAAAAAACAGTTATCAATGAATAAATCACGAAAACACGTTATTCCCCTCATTCTCCATAAGGAAGAAGCTGAGTCAATATTGGATATTTGAAAGAAAAAATGTAGATTGAATAGGACTTGATAAATTAACTTTATTCAATCCAAAAACTTTACGAAATTGAAGCCATATCCTTATTGTATGTTTAACTATCGGATTAGTCATTTGTTTAATCAATTTAGTAAGTGCAAAATGGAATGTAGCTCCTAAAATAGAAACTAATGAAAATCATTGAACTGATTCACACTCAAGGTGTACCCAACAGGGACAATGAATTTCATCTAAATCTTGTGCCCAGAAAATTAAGTATCTAATATCAATTGCCCAATAGTAAAATCTGAAATTAGGCAAAACCATACCACCATCCTTTTTTAATCTATGTAAATATTTCTCCCTTAACCTTGGGTTTTTATTCTGCCGTATATATGAAAGAATGTTGGAATCAATAGTGTCGAGAAATGGTTTCGGAATAAAAGTTGGTATCGCCTGAAATAGATACAAAACTTTTGGTAAAATATTCATCTTAACTGCATTAATTCGGCCAATAAATGACAAAGAGAATAGAGACCAGTTAGTAAATAAATGTTTAACGTAATTAATTAAAGGTAAAAAATTCACTTTAAACAAGTCCTTGTGTTTCTTGGTAATTTAACACCCAGGTACGAAAACTAATCAGTCACTAATCTAAATGGTAACTGCCGATAAATTGGGACTTGCCTGTTTAATGGGAAAAGTTTACTTTTATTAAGTTTTAATCTATAACCAGAGAAAACACTAAGCTCAGCAAGTAGTGATAATACTGCAGGGATAGATTTCTCCAGTTTCCATGTGGTTGGTTCGGCTGATTTTCGGATCAACACGTTGATCGTGGTGAACTTGGCAACAGTCATGTCAGCTAATATTAAGTTCAGGTAGTTAGTCTCTATCTCGCTGGAAATAGCTTTTGCGTGTGACTATTGTGAAGCAAATGTTATTCGCCAATTATCAGCCTAAGGCTAACTGCTGCGTTCGTCTTGCTGCATGCAGGCAATGTTTCATTTATTTTGGTGCTAATCAATGAATTGGAGATTATACGATCATTAGATGTGACCTCGTGATTGGTATTGGTTTATTATTGTCACTTGTACCGAGATACAGTCTTGTCTTGCATACCGATCGCACAGGTCAATTCAACACACAGTGAAATTACATTGAGTTAGTACAGAGTGCATTGATGTAGTACAGGTAAAAACAATAACAGTACAGAGTAAAGTGTCACAGCTACAGAGAAAGTGCAGTGCAAAAAGGTGCAAGGTCACAACAAGGTAGAACGTGAGGTCAGAGTCCATCTTATCGTATAAGGGAACCATTCAATACTCTTATCACAGTGGAGTAGAAGCTGTCCTTAACTCTGGTAGTAGGTGCCCTCAGGCTCCTGTATCTTCTACCCGATGGAAGTAATGTCGTCCATGAAGCCGTTGAATATAGCTGGGCCAAGAACTTTACCATATGGAACTCCTGCGGTGAATTCTTGGGGTGGGATGATTAACTTCCATGTAACACAGCCGTCTTCCTTCGTGGAAGGTCTGACCTGAAATGTTGGAAAATTTATATTTTGATGGTCATGCACTGTTGCTTCATTGGCACGCCAGCCAGCGAGTTACTCTCACTTTACCTCTGGTTCTCATCTCTGATCATTTTGCGTAAAAATTGCATTGAACCTGAATAAATAGGCTGGAAATCGCTGTCAGCGAATTAATTGTCTGTAACTACTTACGACGACGCGATACGAAAGAGGATCTTTGATTTGGTATCTTGGTTACAGGATGATTTACTAATTTCAATTTCTTTTATATTTGCTTTTCAGCATGCGCATACACTTGTACTGGATCTTCAGCCGTTTGACGCCGTGTTTTTCCGTAGGTGTGGCTATGCCTTCTTTTCCCCTCACAAACTCATGGTGCATCTTTTTACTTGAAATGTAATGTCAGGATGAAAATTATGCCGATAAAGGAGTTTACAGATTGCAGTGGCGCTTTGCGAAAGTCGATTTTGATGTAACATGTCTGATCCAGTGGATTATGCACCAGATCAGTTTCATTTATGACACGATTGGTCAACTGTTACCTTTTGGCGATTTCCTTCTGGCGCATTCAGCTTTTTGCAGCTATTCATGCTCGTGTCTTTCTTCCACCTTGCTTTCTCTGATTATTAAAACTTGGTTTTATATTTCGCTTTGTTCGGTTTTGATACAAACAAACTAAACTGGACCTAACATTGATTTTCCGAAGCCCTGGACTACATGTTGAGTACTTCCACAATCTACTGATTCCATTTCAGCTTTTGTGGTTGGGCGATAGTTGGTTATGGATTTGAAAACTACTTAACTGATGCCCTACTTCTTTTATCCTTCACAATGTTCACATTATCCTCCACGATGCGTCATTCACTTCATCCTGTCCTTTGGACAAGTGAGTTTCCTCTTGAATTCCTCGAACAACAATTCCTGCCGCAGTTGGGCATTCCTTTTGACAGCATTACAGAGACGTGCAAGGCCTATCGTTGAGGTTGACCACGTGTGGGTGAAACGTTCAATTCTAAAGCCAATAGAGAGGTTTTTCTACCTGAATACTATAATCAGGCTTAGCGAGGAATAGAGTGCCAGGTGGACCATATAACAGCTCGTTTTCTTTCATTCTTTTTCCTAAAAAGGTCAAAAAGGGCCGAGGTTAATTGGTGGCAAGGACAACTGTTCAGGTAGAGTGGAAATACTTCGGGGCGACACCTGGGGAACGGTCTGCGATTCTTACTGGGATTTAGAGGATGCGGCTGTCGTCTGCAATCATCTCCGTTGCGGAACTGCGATATCTGCGCCTGGTGGAGCATTCTTCGGTGAGGGAAATGGTTCGATATGGAAGGACGTCAATGAATGTCGCGGCAATGAGATGCGTTTGAAAGACTGTTTCATTTCATCATGGGGACAACAACCATGCACACACAAAAATGACGCCGGCGTTATCTGTTCCGGTACGTGATTGATTGTTAAGTATCGGAAATGCTTAGAATAATAATCATGAGTCTCTCACAGGAATTAATGCCGAACAATGAACACTGTCGTTTACCTTCTACATTGCAATACTGGGAGAGCTGAAGGGAGATTTTTCAGATGGTGTTCTCTACGCAGGTATCCAGGATATTTAATGCTCTTCAATTCGCCTTTACTGAGGGACAGAACATTGGAAGGCATAAAATCGTAGATGCTGGAGAACTGATAATGGAAATAGGCTATGCTGTAGAGAGTTAGCCCGTCGGGTAGCATCTGTGGAGGTCTAAAATAGGTTCGCCTTTCTGGTCAATGACGCTTCATCAGTTCTGAAAAAGTGGAAATAAAACTAACTTATGTTAAGGTGGAGAAAGGAGAAGGTAGGAGAGAACGAAGGGAATGTCCATGGCGGTAGAGGCCCAGATTATCCAGGTTGGGCATTTATTTTTATCGTTGGTAGCATATTCATAGTGTTTTTCTCTGGTGAGCTGTAAACAGATTTTGATGTCAGGTGGAGCAAATTAAAACCAATGAAATTCTCAAACAGTGAGATACAGAAGAGATATTTGCTGGAATTCTTAAATAAAGGAGAACAGTGAAATTATCGTCAGACCTACTAGCATATTCAGAGTGAGAGAATCTGAGTTCGTGACGTGAAATCACGAGAATCAGCCGTGGGAAATAATTCCAAATGGTCCCTTGACTGGGGAACCAGCATCTGGTTGTGAGTTGGGAACATCTACAGATAGTTTGTAACTCGCACCAGAATGTAAATGAAATTGGTTTCAGCAGAGTTGTTGGAATTATGTAGTTGTCACGCGCTGGCTGTGACTATTATGTAATCCGAAATATATGACATGGAATGTTAAGCGGTTTGTAAAACGTACATTTGATATGGAAAACTGACTACGTGATGCAGTTTAATATATTTTAGAAAATAATTAAAGAAGGCCTGAAAGTAATAACTCATTGAAAGATAATATAAGTGAATACTTGGTAATACTGCAGTATGAATCATGAGGATTTTTTGAGATGTCAGAATACATATTCTCATCATGGTAGGCATAGAGGAAAACGTGGAATTCTGTCTTTTGGCATACCTCAAACTCGTTCCAAGGTGTCAAGCTTGGAACTTCTGACCAACATCCCTCTCTCTCTCCCTCGGTCTCAATTTTCTAGGAGGGTGAATCTTATAGCACATCCCTGAACACATCCACTACAATGTTGTCAAGTGGCTTGCATTAATTTTCATTTGATATGGTTCACTTCAAACGACTTGCTACCCTGTATTTACTACACCAAGGATGCCAGGCAACGAAAAGTGATTGAATTTCACTCATGAATACTGAACAGTCATTAAGAATGTACATAGTGAATTGTTTTGCTAATGAAGTCGACCATCGCTGAGTTCCATGCGCTGATCATGAACGTTAATAACCAGTTATTTATTTTTAATAACCCAATGAATGTAATCCATTTTGCACTCGATTACATGGAAATGTAAGAAATATATAAGGAAGAATGTCACACTTAAGTAATTACTAGAGTAAAAAGTTGCTACATATAATCATTAATGAATGATGAACAGACTTATCGTGTGAAGTAACGAATCTTCATGAGAAAAACACCAGTAACTACGGACTGTTCATTATTTATAACCCACACATGATCGTGGCTGCTAAGCAAGCTGACAATATTTATTTTTGCCAATAATTCACAATAATTTCAAAGTAATGAATACAATCAATGAATCAAATAATTCATACCCATATATAAAGGTGGTATATCGGAGATTTCGTCGGAATCACAGGCTCTATGCTGTGCATATACATGATTAAAATGACAGGTAAGGTGTTCAACGAATCAAGTAAGAGCCACTGATAAGCCTGGACTAGGTATGTAAAGCAGAACAGACTGATAGTCATCGAGAGTCTAAAAGATTCTGATACTGGATTAAGGGATCAAATAAGAATCAGACAGAGAGAAAACTAGCACGGGAAGCGGCAGCAGTGGGAAGAGAGCGGAGAGTCACCTGACCCAGTGAGTATTTTTTTCCATTTGCTTGGAGATATTTTTCTCCCCAGCAGAAGTTAGTGCGCAGGCGCGGGAAGCGGCAGCAGCGGGAAGAGAGCGGAGAATCACCTGACCCGGTGAGTTCTTTTCTCTCCATGCTTGAGGTCTTTAACCATGAAGAGAGATCTGGCTAGCGGAGCGGCCATCCTTTCGTGGGTTACTGTCAGAGTGGGAAATTAAAGGCTCTGACTCAAGAGGCTTCGACGAGTGGAGGCCGAGGCAAAAGAACAGGGAACAAGGGTAAGGTTGTCCTTATATTATTGCTGCTTTGGTCTTAGATTCTATGAATACAGTGTAGGCAGGATGGAAGATACGGCAATGGAATGCTGCTCCCGTGGGATGTGGGAATTCATGGAAATTGATAGTCTACCTAATGACTACACCTGCAGGAAGTGCAGCCAAATTCAGCTTCTGAAAAACTGAATGAAGAAGCTGGAGCTGGAGTTGGATGAATCATAGATAGGACTTGAGCAGGAGGTTACACCCAGAGTGCAGGATTCAGGTAGTGGATGGGTGAGCACCGAGAGAGGTGGGGAAAAATGAAGTCAGTATAGGGTTCCCCTGCGTATATTCCTCTCAACAACAAGTATACTCCTTTGGAAACTGCTGAGAGGGATGACCTATCTGGGCAAGACAACAGCAACCAGACCAATGGCACTGTGGTCGGCTCTGAGGCTCAGAAGTGAAAGGTGACGGCTGGTAGAGCGATAGTTATAGGGGACTCTATAGTTGGGGACTGGACAGACTGGAGATTCCGAGACTGCAAAAAGACGCCAGGATGGGTTGTTGTCTCTCGGGTTCGAGGGTCATGGATATCTCGGAGCTGTTGCAGAATATTATTAAGGGGGTGGGTGAGCAGCCAGAAGCCTTTGTGCATATTGGTAAGAATGATTTGGCAGGAGAGGGTTAGAGGACCTTCTCAATGCGCATAGGGAGTTAGAAAGGAGGCTGAAGAGCAAGACCTCCAAGGTAGTAATATTCGGATTACTCCCGGTGCCACGAGCTAGTAAAAGAAAAAAAACAGGATGATAGCACAGACAAATGAATGGCTAGGGAGACGGTGCTGCAGGCAGCGTTTCAAGTTCATGGACCATTGGGACCTTTTTCTGGGGAAGGTGAGACCTGTACAAAAGCGATAGGTTGCGCCTGAGCTGGAGGGGAACAAATCTCCTGGCTAATGCTACTGGGGAAGGTTTAACCTAGCTTCTCAGGGGGATGGGGATCGGAACAACATGTCATTAAGTAAGGAAACGGGCAGGAGGGCTGATGTCATGTGATGTAGTATTAGGCAGATTCCAAATAACAGATGTGATCGGACAAATGGTTTGAAGTGTTGGTAATTTAATGCTGGGAGTATTATGTGCAAGATTGATGAACTGAGAGCATGGATCAGTACATGGAACCATGATGTTGTGGTCATTACAGAGACTTGGTTGATGGAGGGACAGGAGTGGGTGATCTATGTACCAGGGTTTCGAAGTTTTTGGAAGAATATAGGGAGGGGGAAGAGAGGGATGAGCTGCAATACTAATTAGAGACCAGCTGCACTCCGGCGAGAGATAATGGAGGGCTCGGACACAGAATCTATATGAGTAGAACTCAGGAATAGGAAGGGTGCAATAACTCTATTGGGGGTGTAGTATACACCTCCCAATAGCCACCGGGACATCGAGGAACGGATATGCAAACAAATTAGGGAAATGTGCAAAAATTACAGGGTTGTCGTCATGAGAGATTTGAACTTCTCTAATATAACTTGGGACCTTTTTATGCAAGGGGGTTAGATGGGGCTGAAATTGTTAGTTATATCCAGGAGGAGTTCTTATATCAATATGCTAACAGTCCAGCAAAGGGCGAGGCTGTTCTGGACCTCGTGTTGTGTAATGAGCCAGGCCAGGTGACTCACCTATCAGTGGGTCAGCAACTGGGGAACAGTAACTACAGCACCATAACTTTCAGAACAGCTGTAGACAAGGATAATTATGGGGCTCTCGGGGGAGTTTTAAATTGGAGCAGGACTAATTATGAAGGGAAAAGGCAGGAACTAGGTAGAGTAAACTGTGAACACCTGTTTGCTGCCACGTCCACGTCGAACATGTAGGAAGTGTTTAAGAATGAAATACATAGGGTACAGTATAGGTATGTCGAACATGTAGGAAGTGTTTAAGGATCAAATACATAGGGTACAGTATAGGTATGTCCCAATTAGAAGGCAGGACATGAATGGCAAAATAAGGGAACCTTGGATGTCCAGAGAAATGATGAACCTAGTAAAGAAGAAAAAGGATATGCAGAGTTTCGGAAGCTAGGATCAGATGGAGCACGTGATGATGATAAAGAAGCTAGAAATGAACACAAGAAAGGAATTATGAAATACAGGAGGTGCCATGAAAAGTCTTAGCAAGTAGGATTAAGGAAAATAAAAAGGCATTCTACACCTACGTAAGGAAAAAAAAACGATTACGAGGGCAAGGGTAGGACCACTTAACGATCAAGAAGGGTATCTACGTTTGGATATAGAGGATGTGGTTGAGGTTCTGAATGAGTATTTCTCTTCAGTGTTTACTCAGGGAAGGGACTTGCAGGATGCAGGAATTGGAACTAAAGGTGTAAACATTAAGGCATTTAGAGGTCAAGGAGAGGGTAATGTTCGGTCTCCTAAACAGTATTAAGGAGGATGTCTCCGGTGTCCGATGGGATATAGTCCAGGTTACTGAGGGAGGCGAGGGAGGAAATTGCTGGGGTCTTGACTGGTAACTTTGTGTCCTCTTTTACCACGGTTGAGGTCCCGGAAGGTCGGCGAGTGGCTAATGTTTTTCCTCTATTTAAGGAAGTAACAAGGGAAAAACCGGGGTACTATAGACCGGTGGGTCTAAAGCCAATTGTATGGAAATTGCTGGAGAAGATTCTTAGGGACAGGATATACGAGCATCTTGTTTCCAATGGCTTGATTAGGGAAGGCAGCATGGCTTTGCGCGGGACAACTCGTTTCTATCTAACCTGGTTGAGTTTTTTGCCAAGGTGATGAGAGTGATTGATGAAGCTAGAGCTGCTGATGTCATCTTTATGGACTTCAGTAAGGCATTTGACAGGGTCCCACATAATCGTTTAATCAAGGAAGTTCGAATGTATGGGGTCACTGGAGAATTGGATGCGTGGATCCAGAAATGGCTTGCCCTTAGAGTACAGAGGCTGGTCATTAAAGGGACTTATTCGGGCTGGAGGCCTGTGAGTAGGGGTGTTCCGTGGGATCTATTCTGGGACCTCTGCTGTCTATGATATCCGTTAATGACCTGGATGAGTACGTTGATGGATGGGTTAGTAAGTTTGCAGACGATACCAAGACTGGCGGAGTTGTGAATAGTGTAGAAGTCTGCCGAAGGATACAGCGCGATATAGATCAGTTGCAGATGAGGACAGAGAAATTCCAGATGGAGGTTAACCCGCATACATGTGAGGTGTTGCATCTTGGTAGGACTAATGTCAAGAGCCAGTACACTCTTAAGGCAAGACCCTTAACAGTGTTGAACAGCAGCAGAGAGACCCTGGGGTGCAAGTAATTGAAAGTGGCTACACAGGTTGATAGGTGGTTAAGAAGGCTTCTGGAATGTTTGCATTCATTAATCGAAGCACTGAGTATAGGAGTCAAGAAGTTATGATGCATCTCTATAGAACTCTTGTTCGGCTGCATTTAGAGTATTGCGTGCAATTCTGGTCACATCACTATGGGAAGGATGTCACTGCTTTGGAGATGATGGAAAGGAGGTTTACTAGGATGCTGCCTGGATTAGAGGGCATGCAATATCTTCATCGCATTATTGAGCGATCCAATACCAGAGAGCATGCTTTTAAGGTGAGCGGGGGTAGGTTCTGAAGGGACGTGATGGGTAATTTTTTTTTGCTCAGAATGGTGGATGCCTGGAATGCGTTGTCTGATAGGGTGTTGGAGGCAAATGTATTGCGGGGTTTTAAGAAGGGCTTGGGTGGGCACATTAATGAGAGCGAAATGGAGGGATATGGGCATTCTGTAGGTGGGATGGATTAGCTATGTCGGCACAACATTGTGAGCCGAAGGGCCTGTTCTGTGTTGTACTGTGCTATGTTCTAACTAAATAGGCATGTTGACTTGTGTAAATGAATAAATGATGGAAGGACCTTGCAAACTGGGGCTCCCTGACAACACAGTCGCCTACAGTTAACACATGCCTGAACACAGAATAGTGAAAGGCATTTGGTAGGGACAATAATCAGAATAAAAAGTACCAAATTAGCATTAACCGCATGCAGATTAGAAGAGAAATCGGAGATTTCTTTCCGCAGCTGTGCGAAAAGATGCATGGGCGACCTCTGTTTCACATTCACACATCGGTGGGACCCACGCCTTAACATGGATTAAATTGCTGTCGAAGGAATTAAGCAGATATTAAGTGAATCTGGTTTTGTCTTCAGGGTGCAGTTACAAGTAGGAGGGGGAAAGCAATATACATTGACATCTCCGTCTTTGCTCGTGTTGTGATTGCATATTTTAAGCAGCACCCTTTCTGGAGTCCACGAATCTTCAGCCATCCTTCTCTCCGAAGTAACCTGAACCATTAAATTACTTGGTGCCTGTCAATAAATGACTGTCCTTTGGCCACAGCAGGTCGGACATATGCTTAGGTTGGAAAGTTCGCCTTGTATTCTGTTACCTTCCGATATCTATTGCATAGCATATTTGCAGCGGTTTCTTACTTCATTAATTTTGACCAATATTGACTATTTATGCATTTCTGAGGCATGTACAATGTGGTCATTTAAGAAGCACTTGGATAGGTTCATGCAGGGGAGAATCTTGGAGGGATAGGGTCCAAACTCATGAAATTGGGATGATCCAGGTGGATAATGTGTTCGGCATGGACTCATTGGGGGCTGTATCCATGGTGCATTGCTCAGTAACTCTGTGACTTTATGACCCCCAGTGATATGAACGTGTAATTTTTGTTTCCAATATGCTGCTATGAAATATTGAATGACATCGATTATACAATTATATTTTCGCAGTTGATCACTGGCAGTTGCGACTGGCTGATGGAGAGGGCCGTTGCGATGGCCGAGTGGAGGTTTATTACGGAGGTGTCTGGGGCAGAGTAACTGATGGACTGTGGGATTTAAAAGATGCAGATGTGGTTTGCAGACAGCTGAACTGTGGCTTCGCAATACAAGTTTACAACCACTCGAAGTATGGAATTGGGAAAGGACCAGTGTTAATGAACAATGCCAGTTGCAATGGAAGTGAATCCTCCCTCTGGAACTGCACGTTTTCTCAGGCGAACTATTTATCTATCAGTAATGATGTTGGCGTATTTTGTTCTGGTAAGAACATATTGTTACTTCATAAAATATTTGTGCTCTCCATTCATACATCTTCATTACTCTCTCCAGCTCCTGCCCAACACTGTTGCAATTAGCCTTTCCATAATTTAGCACTTTCCCCCGAGCACCAATCCTATCCTTATCCATAACTATCTGAAAACTTACGGAGTTGCGATCACTGTCCCCAAAATGCTCACTCACTGAAACAGAATAGTTTGCTTAATATATTAATGAGGACAGGTAGAGAACGCTAAATAAAAATTAAGGGACGTCTTTTGGCTGTGAAATTCAGGACAGAGCCGTTGCTAAACGTGTATCGATGTGGATAATGCTGGAAATGACCAGCAGATCAGGTATGGTCTGACCAGGAAGAATCATTTTACAACACTGGCCTGTACTGATTCGCACAGAAATGGTAAGTTACCGTAAATTGTGAATTTGATATTGAATCCCAAAAGATGGAAGATGCGGTGTTTTTCCTCAACGTTATGTTGGGACACATCATTAAAAACTGTAGGACGTTGCAGACAGGTAATTCAGAATGGGTGGAGGATGGAGAATTAAAGTGGCATTAAAATGAAGCTCGGCTTTGCCCTTGTCAACTGTATGAAAGTGTTCCGCGAAATGGTCACCTCATCTTTGTTTTGTTTCTGCAATGCAGAGGCAATCTCATTGTGAGCACCCAGTACAATGCACTGGATCGGTAGTAGTGAAATTGATTCACTTCCAGAACTGAAAGTACAGACCGTGTCTCTGGATGATAGGAAGGAATAGGTTAAGTGACCCCTTGTTGGTATTCTCGTGTCTGTATGGGGAAGTTATTTGGATTCGCAGCAAATAATCCAAGAAAAAACACCCACCGGTTTGTCGCACTGACAGCAGTGAGCGGATGAAAGGACACTGGGTAGGGATTTATCCATCGATACTCATGGTACTTTAGATTGGCTTAATAGCGCCATGACTATGCAACTCGAAGGACAAATCTGCAGTGGACAGAGTCGTTAAACGAGACAAAAATGTTCCCGAAAATTGCCCCAGTCTACCCGGAATATGCAGCTCTCAATCACAGTGGGTGTGACTCGTATCCCAGTCGAGAAAAAAATTCAGACTCAGTACTGAGCAAACCCCTGAATTTTACAGGGCTTCAGCAACAGAAGAATCCCTTTTAAAGCAATTAAGAATGGTGTCGACCCGAACCACCGACTTTTCATTTTGCCCTGTAGATGCTTCCTGACCCGTTGAGTTCCTCCAGTATCTTGTGTGTTGCAGTGGAATCATATTGTAAAGTAATGTTTAATTGCACGGTTTGGTACCAATGCGTTGTAGTATAGCCATTGTTAAGAGCCCAAATATCATCTAATTGAAATGCAAAATAGTATTCTCAGCGAAGTCAAAATAATAGCTAAATAAAGACAAAAGGCGTGCACTCCTACAACTCCAAGGCTGTGAATAATTAAACCAAAAACGGGAAGAAAATACGTTATGAAAGTTTGCATCCTCAAGATGTGCAGATAATTCCTGAGTAGAACACTAAACAATCAGTAGCCGATATCATCAGTTCTATGAGGACGAATTTTCCAATGCGCTGTATACGGCGGGCTGAAGGCACAGCTCTAAAGAATCCGAACAGCAACATCCAGGAATGAACTCATCACCCTCTCTTTTCTCAAAAATGGAAAATGTTTGCCGACGTTATATTAAATAGAACAACGACGTTGCAGACGATAAATATCTGTTTAAACAAATCGATTGCAAGTGTTACTCAGACTGCTTCCAGAAAGCGAATTTATTTAATTGATATTATTTCCGGTTGCAGACCATATTCCCATAAGACTCGTGGACGGCGGAAGTCGCTGTGCCGGAAGGGTTGAAGTTTACTACAACGGAACCTGGGGTACCGTGTGCGATGATTCTTGGGATTTAACAGATGCCCATGTTGTCTGCAAAGAACTGAATTGTGGGTATGCTGTTAATGCCACGGTTTCCAGTTGGTTTGGTCAAGGTTCAGGTCGTATCTGGCTGGACAACGTGAACTGTTCAGCGAATAATTCGGCCTTGTGGCAATGTCTGGGGAGTCCATGGGGCGAGAACGACTGCATTCATAAAGAAGATGCTGGAGTTATCTGTTCGGGTGAGAATTAACTGAAGATACCCACATTTTTTATATTCCATCATAAAGTCTATCTTCGACATACTTGGGTCAGTAATTTCATGTAATGATAATCGATGAATTAAGTATAATGTTCTGTCATTGCAAAAGCATTTAAAACGTTTTCATCTCTTAACAGCAGAGAAATCTGAGAATTATGGCTCAATAGATCACGGTCCTGCATGACTATAAAAGAACGTATTTTCATGTATCTTCCTAACGATTTCAATGCAGGGGTTAACGCAGAACTTCAGTACAGGGTCGAACTAGTTCTTCCTCCTTGAATGAGCCGTCTTGGGATGAAATAATACTGCCTGCCCTCTCAGTTACCTGTGAAACACCCATGGCACAATTTTTAAAAAGCTCCCAAGGTCATGAACTGGGTGACATTTATCCAGCAAAGACCAGCACTAAAAACAGATTATCCAGTTAAGGTCTTATTGGTACTGAAAGCTCGCGCTGCAGAAGTTGGTCTTGCATGGCTTGCGACCTTGAGAGCCCTGTGTAAAATGGATTGTTCCCTTTTTTCTAAATTAAACTGCACGAAATGAATTGACGATTCGACAACTTTGAGTTCAAAATGCATTTTAAACACGATTTCACAGTACAAAGAGAGAGCGATATGCTCTTTATACAGTTAATTATTAGCTTGGAGCAAAGCCAAAACAGAAATTTATTCTTTGTCCTTCAGGTCACAGGGATATAAGGTTGGCGAATGGGAAAAATCCCTGCCAAGGCAGACTTGAAGTTTTCTTTAACGGGACCTGGGGAACTGTTTGCTCTGATTCTTTTGTCACGGAGAATGCAGACGTGGTTTGCGCCCAGCTGAACTGCGGCTCAGCAACATCTGTAGAAGACTCAGCGGCATTTGGAAAGGGATCTGGACCGATCTGGCTCGATGATGTGAGGTGTCGCGCGGATGACTCACTTTTATGGCAATGTCCATCTTCACCCTGGGGCCAACATAATTGTAACCACGAAGAGGATGTCGGGGTCATTTGTTCAGGTAATGATCTGCAAACGGAGCCAGTTGCATTTGGAATATTTCACTCAAGTGATGTGTGGAATTTGTTTCACAGAATCACATCCATCTAAAAACCGAATCCAGGGGAACAGGAAGAAAAAGATATTCTACCAAGTTCCGGGAGATTTTGGTAATTACCGATATGTCACTTATTAAAGCTACGGGTTAAGCATGCATTGACTTATTTCATACAGCCAGTTTTAATGCATTTTCTTTATTCGTAGTCTCTGAGGGGTTCAAACTTGTCCGTCACCACGTTGCTTCATGTAATGTCAGTGCATGAGTTCTTTTCGGTAAAATATTGGGCATGCAAGGGCAACATTTGCTGCTTTGGAAGAAACAATGAAACGATGTTTGTGCTTGCTTTGCAATCAGAAGCTACTGATAGACGGTATTTGGAGGGTATCAGCATGTTTTGCTGCAGCGGCACCGAAGTGTATATGACAGGGTCCATCAGAACTTCGATGAGTTGCCAGGAATACCTTCATGTTTGAAGAAAAACTGCAGAATGACATTATTTCCTGTCCTTGTTGCATGCTAGTTTTAGTTGTGAATTCTAGCTTGATGTGACTTGCTTACAATTTGCTGTGCAATGCAGTCTATCACTTATCTGTATCCCAGAACATTAAGCACATTACTGAGCACAATGGTTTAGGAGTGAGAACAGGGTAAATAAAAGGAAGTAACGTATCCACCGTAAGTTAAAATGATCAAATGTGTACACGTGCGTCTTTCATTTCAGTCCTGCGGCTCGTGGCAGGGTTCGATAACTGCTCTGGAAGGGTTGAAGTTGTCTTCAGTGGGACGTCAGGAACGGTGTGCGACGATTCGTGGGATAGTCACGATGCTTCAGTTGTCTGTAGACACTTAAACTGTGGAGATCCCGTCTCGGCATCCGCCGGGATGCTGTTTCCCCAAGGAAACGGCACGATTTGGATGGACGAGGTTGAATGCAAAGGGAGTGAGTCCTTCCTGTGGGATTGCCAATTTTCTGCTATGGGTCATCATGATTGTGGTCACAAAGAAGATGTCGGAGTGATATGTTCTGGTCAGTAATATAAGTATTCTGATCGTTTCTGTCAATTCTCCCTATTGCTTTGACCTATCATTCTCACTGCACATAATCCTACAAGAAATGCCAAGGTCTTTCGGTTCAGTCTCTTGAAGTTAGCAATTTTATCATTGGCCACCCCAGTTCGCAGTGTTACGGACTCAGTGAAAGTCCCTTTAAGATAGAGTGTGTGTGTGTATGTGTGTGTAGGGCGTGCTTACGTCAATAGAAGATAAAGGACGTAATGACGTTGTTGAAGCAGGCAGAAGAAGAAGGAGAGAGAGAGAGAGAAGGGAGAGAGACACCAGCCTGCTTGTTTTCTCTATCGATGGATGAGAAACAATAACTGTGTTTGCCACTGAAATCCATGTATGGAAGTTGGAGGTAATCCGGTGGAGTTCACTTTGTTGCTGACCTGTAGAAGGAAACAGGTATTTGTATGTGGACGACCACGGTTCGGATGCTTTTCGGGGTGAGGAAGTCACTACCGAGTAAACACTGAAGTGTCGTTTGGGTTCCATCGTGGAACATTTGGATTTCGTATGTACTCTCTCTATGTTTTTCTACATCTACATCTTATCTTCAGACAACGGTGGTTGTTGAAGAAGCCCTTGCTCATGTTTCACCTTATGGCTTGCGGAACTGAACTTTAAGAACCACTCAGGAACTGGGAGTTTTGGACTTTGTCACACCCACACACGAAGAGTTTAGTTTTGGGGTTAACGTTCGAGGTTTAACATTTTTGAATTCTAACATACTAACATTTTTTTTAACTTTTAATATACGTATTATCATAAGTAGTGATTAATAAAATAGTTTTTAACACTGAATCATGCTCAGTGTGTTTCTTTTGTTGCTGGTTTGTGAAAAATTGGGGGCTCGTCCGGGATAGTTCCCAATGTTAACGAGTGTCATCTGGGATTGTACCCCAGATTGACAAGATTTGTTCGGGATTCAATCCAAAGATTTTTGAGGGAGGTCTGATAAATTCTTTTTAATTGGCTTGTGTGTGTGGAAACCAGCAGCAATGGATATTTAGCATTATTGGAGTCACCAACGCAAAAGGGATTGGAGGTGGCGAAAAAGGATGATTTGATAAAGATTGCTACAAGGCTAAACCTTACAGAAGTAAAGCAGTCTATGAGAAAGGCAGATATTCAGAGACTGATAGCTGGCCATTATGTGGAAAAGAAGGTGTTTGAGAAGGAAGTGTTAAAACAGTTTCCTGGCAGTGAAATAGCAATTTATGAGGCACAGGTGCAGCTGGCAAAGATAGAGGCTGAACGAGAGGAAACCCAGTTAAAGATAGAGGCCGAACGAGAGCAAAAGAAATTAGAAGCTGAACGAGAGCAAAAGAGATTAGAGGCCGAACGAGAACAGACCCAGTTAAAGATAAAGGCCGAACAACAGCTAACTCAGATGAAGATAGAGGCTGATCTAGCAATTAAGCAGATGGAATTGAAGAGGATGGAGCTGGATAGTGAGGAAAAGGAGAAACAGAGGCAGCATGAGTTACAAATGAAGCGTAGGAGTTCGGAATCTGATTCTGAAGATGGTTTTTCAGCCAGCAGGGAGGTTCGATTAGTCCCTCCGTTAAAAGAAGATCAGGTTAATCAGTATTTCCAACATTTTGAAAAGGTTGTTGTGAGTTCAAACTGACCAAGGATAGGATGGACTCTTATGGTACAGAGTGTGATTAAAGGTAAAGCTCAGAAAGCTTATTCTGCTTTGTCTGCTGAGGATGCAGCTGATTATACCAAGGTAAAGCAAGCTATTTTGAAGTCCAATGAATTGGTCCCTGAAGCTTATAGACAAAAATTCAGAGACTTGAGGAAATCTGCAGATCAGACTTATATGGAATTTGCCAATGGAAAGAGAATATGTTTTGAACGATGGTGCCTGGCTAAAAATGTAGATGGGGATTATGATAAATTGACAGAATTGAACCTCGTGGAAGACTTTAAAAGATGTGTTCCAGCTGAATTAACAAGATATTTAAATGAAAAGGCAGTGGAAACTTTACAAGAAACTGATAGGTTGGCAGATTATTATGCTTTAACCCATAAATCCAAATGGGGACAACCTAAAACCTTTCAAAAGAGTTACAAAGACAATCCAGGTAAACCGGAGATTAAATTAGGAGGTAATCAAAAAGGGAAGGATGAAAAGAAGCCAGGGCTGGAGAAACCTGTTGAGCGTACTTGTTATTACTGTAAGAAACCTGGCCATGTGATATCTAATTGCTCCCTTTTGAAGAAAAGGAAGGAAGCTGTGCCCAATGCTTGCTTTCAGGCAATTAAAAATCAAAAAGGTTTAGGAGATGCTGTAGAAGATCAGTCCTTGCAAGAGGGAAAAGCGGAAAAGTTGGAGGAGGTGAGAAAAGAATTCCGTTCGTATGTATCAGAGGGTTTTGTTTCACTGAATGATGAGTCACCCCAGGTGCCAGTGAAAATTCTTAGAGATACTGGGGCTTGTCAATCTCTCTTGCTGGACGGTGTTTTAAATTTTGGTGAAGAAAGTGACACTGGTGAGGTAAATCTAATACGAGGCGTTACAGAAGACATCATGTCTGTCCCTTTTCACAGGGTGATTTTAAAGTCAAAGTTCGTAGAAGGACCAGTCGATATAGGGATAAGACCTAGTTTGCCAGTGGAAGGAGTTTCTTTGCTATTTCGAAATGACCTTGCAGATGGAGAAAGTGATCCTGTGGTACGGTTAACAACCAAACCAAGGATTGATGAGTCTGAGAATGATCCAGATGTTTACCCATCATGTGCGGTGACTCGATCTAGAGCTAGAGAATTAGCCAAGACAGACAGTCCGGTGCAGTCTGATGTAGTTCCTTGTGACAGTCCTAAACAGGAAGAAAATTATGATGCCTTGTCTGAGACTTTTCTGTCTTCACTGGAGGATCAACATCCTTATAGTGAGCCTGAATTTAAAGATTTGTCTTTGTCGAGGAAGGATTTCATGGTGGAACAGACAAAAGACCCTGAGTTGACAGAATTGAAAGAAAAAGCTCTCTCATGTGAGGAGATTGAAAAAGTGCCAACTGGATACTATGTCAAAAATGGAGTGTTAATGAGGAAATGGAGACCTCCTCATGTTCCTGTTACTGAGGAATGGGAAGTTATCCATCAGGTTGTTGTTCCAAAAGTTTATAGGGATGATATTTTAAACCTGGCCCATAGTACGCCTTTGGGTGGTCATTTTGGTGTGAATAAAAAAGTAGGGAAGATCTTGAAACAATTCTATTGGCCTGGTTTGAGAAAAGATGTGGTGATATTTTGTCGAACCTGCCACACATGTCAGATGGTAGGTAAACCAAATCAAAAACCCCCTGTGGCTCCTTTGAAGCCAATTCCTGCTTTTGGTGAACCCTTTTCGAAGGTGATTGTGGACTGTGTTGGCCCCTTACCAAAGTCTAAGACTGGAAATCAGTATTTGCTAACCGTCATGTGTGCCACTTCTAGATTTCCAAAGGCAATACCCCTTAGAAATATTAAGGCCAAGACGGTGTCAAAGGCTCTTGTAAAATGTTTTACCTTGTTTGGTTTGCCAAAAGAAATCCAATCTGATCAAGGTAGTAATTTTATGTCAAAAATTTTTCAACAAATAGTCTATGAGCTGGGAGCAAAGCAGCTTGTATCATCTGCATATCACCCAGAATCTCAAGGAGCTCTGGAGAGATTTCATTCTACTCTCAAAAATATGCTGAAGACAAATTGCTTTGAAAACACAAAGGATTGGGACGAAGGTATCCATTTACTTTTGTTTGCGTTAGAGAATCAATCCAGGAGTCAATAGGATTTAGTCCTTTTGAGCTTGTGTTTGGACAAAGGGTGAGAGGACCTTTGGAGTTGTTGAGAGAGCAATGGGTTAATGAGGAAGTTCACTTGAGTCTGTTGGACTATGTCAAAAATTTAAAACTCGGTTGGAGAGAGTCTGCCAGCTAGCGAGAGAGAATCTGAAAACAAGCCAGATAAGAATGAAGACATATTTTGATAGACGTGCTCGGCCTAGGACATTCGCAGTGGGGCAAAAGGTGTTGGTATTTTTCCCTAGCCAAAATAATCCCTTGCAAGCTCGTTTTTCTGGACCCTATGTTATTGAATCTCGAGTGACTGATCTAACATTTGTAATCAAAACACCAGATAGACGCAAGAAAACACAACTCTGTCATGTAAACATGCTAAAACCTTATTATGAGAGGGATTCAGTTGTGACCTTGGTGGATGGTGTAAAGGTTGTTTCTGGAATGCCTGATGTTGACGTTGAGGAAGGCCAATTTAGACCAAATATTGTTCTATGAAAACTAAAAAACCAAAATATCCTCGAGAACCTTGAAACGAAGTTGGACCAGTTACAAGTTTCACAAATACAACAGATGAGAGAATTAATTTTAAAATTTAAAAATCTGTTCCCAGATGTTCCAAACAGAACATCGATAATTACCCATGATGTTGATGTTGGGGATGCAAAACCAATCAAACAACACCCATATCGAATGAATGTAGGAAAAAGTGAACTTGTTGATCAGGAAATAAAGTACATGTTGGAAAATGATATTATTAGACATTCAACTTCAAATTGGAGTTCGCCCTGTGTTATTGTACCTAAACCTGACGGAACTGTTAGATTTTGCACAGATTACAGGAAAGTGAATGCTGTAACAAAGTCAGATGCTTACCCTATTCCTCGGGTGTATGATTGCATAGACAGAGTGGGAAAGGAAAAATTTCTTACAAAGATTGACTTATTAAAAGGGTACTGGTGTGTTCCATTAACAGATAGAGGAAGGGAGGTTTCAGCCTTTGTAACCCCTTCTGGATTGTATGAATACAATGTTTTGCCATTTGGAATGAAAAATGCTCCGGCAACATTTCAAAGAATGATTAATTAAGTGATACATGGGTTAAAACATACAGATGCCTACATTGACGTCTTAGTGACTGGGAACGATACTTGGGAAGATCACATCTCTGTGTTAGAAAGGTTGTTTGAAAGACTTTCCAAGGCTAACCTTACAGTTAACTTGGCTAAAAGTGAATTTGGCAATGCCACTGCGACGTATCTTGGTTATGTTGTAGGTCAAGGCAAGCAAGCTCCTGTTCAGGCAAAAGTTCAAGCAATATCTGAGTTCCCTATTCCCACAGGTACGAGGACTGTTAGAAGATTTTTGGGAATGGTTGGATATTATCGAAAATTTTGTAAAAACTTTGCTGATATTGCTCTTCCCCTAACTAATCTTCTGAAGAAGGGAGTAAAGTTTGTTTGGACAGATTCTTGTCAAGAAGCATTTGAGAAGCTGAAAGCCATTTTATGCTACCATCCTGTGCTCAAAACACCTGACTTTGAAAAGCCATTTTCATTAGCAGTAGATGCCAGTGATGAAGCTGCAGGAGCTGTGTTGTTGCAGAAGGGTGACCTTGATGATATTGACCATCCTGTAGCTTACTTTTCAAAGAAATTTAATGAGCATCAAAAGAATTATTCCACCATAGAGAAAGAATTACTGTCCCTTGTTTTAGCCTTGCAACATTTCAGTGTATATGTTTGCACCGCTCAGAAACCATTGACTGTGTATACAGATCATAACCCATTGGTGTTTCTGAGCCGAGTCAAAAACAAGAACAGAAGGCTGTTAAACTGGAGTTTAATTTTGCAAGAGTTTGATCTCATGATAACTCATATTAAAGGCAAAGATAATGTGATTGCTGATTATCTTTCCCGATGTTAAATGGGAAACAGGTATCTGTACTAAATGATAGTCTGTAGTTGTGTAGCATGATAATTATTAACATTACTAACTGTATGCGCGGTTAAAATTTTCGTGGGAAATTTTTTTTTAGGTGGGAGGTGTTACGGACTCAGTGAAAGTCCCTTTAAGATAGAGAGTGTGTGTGTATGTGTGTGTGGGGCGTGCTTACGTCAATAGAAGATAAAGGACGTAATGACGTTGTTGAAGAAGAAGAAGGAGAGAGAGAGAGAAGGGAGAGAGACACCAGCCTGCTTGTTTTCTCTATCGATGGATGAGAAACAATAACTGTGTTTGCCACTGAAATCCATGTATGGAAGTTGGAAGTAATCCGGTGGAGTTCGCTTTGTTGCTGACCTGTAGAAGGAAACAGGTATTTGTATGTGGACGACCACGGTTCGGATGCTTTTCGGGGTGAGGAAGTCACTACCGAGTAAACACTGAAGTGTCGTTTGGGTTCCATCGTGGAACATTTGGATTTCGTATGTACTCTCTCTATGTTTTTCTACATCTACATCTTATCTTCAGACAACGGTGGTTGTTGAAGAAGCCCTTGCTCATGTTTCACCTTATGGCTTGCGGAACTGAACTTTAAGAACCATTCAGGAACTGGGAGTTTTGGACTTTGTCACACACACACACGAAGAGTTTAGTTTTGGGGTTAACGTTCGAGGTTTAACATTTTTGAATTCTAACATACTAACATTTTTTTAACTTTTATTTTACGTATTATCATAAGTAGTGATTAATAAAATAGTTTTTAACACTGAATCATGCTCAGTGTGTTTCTTTTGTTGCTGGTTTGTGACAGCAGCTACCTTTGCCATTCATCGAGTCTTTCTTTGCAAAGTTTTCCACCTCTCCGTATCTTTCCTTCTACAACATTTTCTTGACCTATATTTTTCATCCAGTGTTCGATAATGTTTCCTGTTACCATTTTACGTTTCATTTTCCTTCCCATGAATCAATTGTTATTCGAATTGACATCTTCTCACTCCGTTGAAATCTGTGGTAAGAAGAAGCAGAAGTGTGAGATTCGCCTTTAGACAACACTAACCTAAGTGTGTATTACCTCAAATGTGAAAGTGAACTTCAACATGAAAAAGATCAGTGTTAAGATCAAAACGCCTTCAATTGGTTTGGAATTTTGCTGAAAGCAGCCTTGATTCAATGAAAGGAAAGCTATGTTTTTCATATTTGTTTTCTTTATTTCAGGTTATCAGCTGCACCCTGCTCCTTTCAGTTATCTGAGAGCCTTCGTTTACGTTAGCCCTTGCATACTTGGTTCTCTTCTGATCGTCGTTTCACTTTACCTGGTCAAAGGGCTGCTGAGAGGCTTCCGGAATGGTTGGTAAATCTATTACTAGAAAGCTCGATGAGGAATGAGTGAATTTAGTTAGCGTTGATCTTATCTATTGCTGACTGTCAGTGTATATTCAAAGAACCGAGAATCTACAAAATATATAAAGTAGCAGAAAAAAGGAGACTCCGAATAGTCCGGTATCAACTGCGTAGGTGTAGATTGTAAAATTCAAATTTTATTCCAGTAATCTGAGCTGGAATATACAAGCTGCTACTTCAACGCAGTTTGGATGTACTGTTGGATGTGATATATTTCCGGTGAGATGTTGTCTGAGAGCCTATCCACTCCCTCAGATGGACGAAATAAAATGCTCAGGAAGGTAACTGGAAGATTGTTGTAGAAAATAATACATGATGGAGGTGGTGGTGATATTGCATATTGGAGTGAATTGGAGGTTGATTATCACAAAACACTAAGTACACATAAATGGTTCTGTTTGTTATTGAGATGACGTGAGGTATGTTGTGTCACTGGGAATGGATCCTGAGCTTTGCAGTTTATTCGTGAATTCGATGAAGGCACTGAAATTGTGGTTGTTATTTTTTCTTTCATGACACAAAGATGGATAGAAAAGTAAGTTTTGAAGACGACGCAACGTGTTTATAGAATTGGATAGGTTAAGTAAGTCGACGGAGATCTGGGAAGTGGAGCATTATGTGGGAAATTGTGAGATTATCCACGTCAGTAACGAGAAGAAGATGAGCCATATTGTTCAAATGTTGAGAATTCGGATCTCAGAGATGCGGACGGCCTGGTGTCTTTTGAGGAAACGTTGGCCTGGCTGACTATAGAACCGCTGGAGTTTAGGCAGTAGCGACTGATTTGATTGAAGCATAAAAAGTTGCCAGGGGTAGTTGTAGATCGAATGTTTTTTCCTTGTGCGATAACTCGCAGTCACTTTTTAAAAGCAAGAATTTGACTTTGAAGGTGTGTTTAAAGTCAAGATTTCGCCTTCCGAAGAGACAGATGGAGAGAAATCTTCTTTCAGATGGTCCTGACTGTTTGGAATTTTCTTCCGGAAACTGTGGTGGGCTGGGAGGTGGTAGATGACGCAGTGGAAAAAGAGTCTAGAAAAATTTTTAAGGCGGGGCATGGATATTTAAGAATTTAAGCGCTGTGTGTGTGTGTGTGTGTGTGTGTGTGTGTGTGTGTGTGTGTGTGTGTGTGTGTGTGTGTGTGAGAGAGAGAGAGATTTGAGCGCGCGCATGCGTGTTGGGGGAGCCGTGGTGGTTTGGCATCTGTGTGGCTACAACCAGCGGAGCAGAATACAAATTTGAGTTTGCAATCATATCAGCCATTGCCTTTATGTATGGTAGAGCAGGATGGAGTGGTCCAGATACCATACCCTGCTCCTTATTCATATCCTCATGTGTATTAGGAACAGAGGAGCTCTCCGTGATGCTCCACTTTTCATTAAAAGTGATTACCAGTTTATTGGCACTCTCTGGATTGTGGAAGTTTGCAGTGCGTGAGTGAAACGGGATAAAACAATGAGTGGAATTACCAAGTCTTTTTGTTAGCTCGGGAGGCTATTCGCCCCTCCACCAATATCAAGAGAATATCTAACCCACAGCAGGTTAGCAACGAAAGCACTCTGGCAGTCTGTTTACTGTTAAATCCATAGCTCCAGCCTGAGCAGACAGCCAGGAATTCATTCTGTCTTGAAAATGTTCACATTGATTTATTCAAGGAAAAGGAACACAGAGAAATCAGAACGTCTGCACAGTTCCTCAAACACGAGAGAAATCAGTTACAATAACAAAATAAACAAGGAGTCAACCCTCGAAGGAACAGGTGCTGTTAGATTTAAAGGAAAAAGAAGGAAATAACAAGGGAAATTGCTGTCTCCTTTTGTTCAGCTGATATTTTCCGTTTCTTGGTATTACAGGCGTTAGAAAATGGCAGCTTCCTCTGACTGGGGTTCCTGAGCCGTTTTATGAGGAGATCAACATTCAGGAGTCTGGGGCAGGACTCGGTAATTATATTTAAACTAAATGCTTGCGATATCTTCCAAATAAATGTGTTCTTTTCATATCTAGTTTTTTGTTTCGTCAACAGATTCGCAATCTCTCGGTTCAGAGAATAAATTGCAATATTATGTGGATAGTGACTTGCATGAACACAAAAATGAAAATGTGGAAGGTAAGTTTGATAGAAGTTCTATCCCATCAGACACTCCCGTTAGAACAGAGATAATTAATGTAAATCATTTGCTTCGAAATAGACGTAAGCAGATTATAAACACATAACAAACAAAATAATTAAAAGAAAGTGAAGCAAATGCACAGGTTGTGAACTTAAATATGAATAAATTAATTGAAAATACCGGGGAACCTATTCGGCAGGTAATATCTACAGAAAGAAAGCTGGAGTAATATTTCAGGTCCAACCCCTTTCATCCGGAGTCTCTTAATCAAAGAACAAACGGTTTATATTGCACTGATCTCGTTAACATGGACACAATGTAAAATACATGTCATGCAAACATATTTCTTGTCGAAAGCTACAGCAATTAACGGTTACTGTTATTGAAATTGTTATAGGTTTTACCTAAATATTTACTTTGATACCAGTTTCTTACCCAAAAGGTATCTGCATTCCGATCGATTTATGACTGGAACAAGAAATTTCACACGTGCTCCTTTGGAGGGTGCGTTATAAAGGGGCGCTGTTAACATTCTTGCTTCAAAAGAGCCAGAATGAATGAAGAAAACATGATCTTGATATTCAATGGCTGCATCATCAGCAAGTATCCTACTGGCATCATTGACCGTACTCCCCTGGATGCGCCATAGAACATAGAACAGTACAGCAAAGGAACAGGCCCTTTGGGTCACAATGTCGTGCCTAAATGATCAAACAAGCAATTAAATGCCTAACAAAACTAATCCCTTTTGCCTGCACAATTTCCATATGCCTCTTTCCCTGCATCTTCATGTACCTATCTAAGAGCTTCTTAAATACCTCCATCGTGTTTGCCTTCACTATCAGCCCTGGCAGCGCATTCAGGCATCCGCGACTCTCTGTGTAAAAAATTTGCCCCGCACAGATCCTTTGAACTTACTACTTCTCACCTTAAATGCATGCACTCTGGTATGAGACATTTCGTCCCTGGGGTAAAGATCCAAGTTCTCTACTTTGTCGATATCTCTCATAATCCTAGAAACTTCGATCAGGTTTCCCCTTAGCCTCTGCAGGGGAAATAACCCAATTCTGTCCTACCTCTCTTCATAGAACATGCTCTCTAACCCAGGCAGCATCCTTTTGAACCAACGCTGCACCTTCTCCAAATTCTCCAGATCCTCCATAGAAGTAGAAGACCAGAATTGAATGCAATAGTTCAGAAGTGATCAAACTAAAGTTTTATATATCTGCAAAACAACCTCCCGACTCTTGAACTCAATGCCTCGATTAATAAAGGTAAGATTGCCATCTGCCTTCTTTACCACCTATTAACCTATTCAGTCACTTTCAGGGAGACATATAGTTGGACCACAGGATCCCTCTGTACATCAACATCCGTAAGGGTCTTTCCATTAATAGTGTACAATCCCTTTACGTTTGATCTCCCAAAGTGCAACGCCTCACAATTGGCCGGAGTAAACTCCATCTGCAATTTTTTGGCCCATATCTGCAAGTGATCTATATCCCGCTGTTTCTTTGGCAATCTTCTACACTGTTACACCTTTGTATTATCTGCGATCTTACTAACCCACCGAGCTATATAGTCAAACAAACAACTTAAATAGATATATCACTAACAGCAGAGGTCCCATCTTAAACTCCTGGATGAGCCTACCATGCGGTATATTGTCAAACACCTTCCAAAAAGTGATGTTTTCAACATCCACCGATCTACCTTCATCAATCACTTTCCTCACCTCTCCGAAAATCTCTATCGTTTGTAAAACACGACTTGCCCCGCACAAAGCATACTGATTGCACCTAATTGTCCCAGTTTTTCAAATGCTCATAAATTCGATCGCTAATAATCCTCTCTAACCTCTTCCTTCCCACTGACGTGAGTCTCACTGGTCTCTAGTTTCCAGGATAATTGCTATGTTCTTCCTTGAACAGCGGAACAACATCAGCTACTCGCGAGTCCTCTGGGACCACGGCTGTCACTAGAGAGGACCCGAAATTCTTGGTCAAGACCCCAGAATTTTTCTCCTCAATAACGTGAGATATATCCCATCAGGCCCTGGGTTCCTATTCACCTTAAAATTCTTTAAGAGACCCCCAACATTACCTACTTTATCTTAAAATGCCGAAGCACATTAGCATGCTCGATACAGATCACACTATCTTCCTTCACACACGTCCTTCTCGCTGGAAAACACTGTCGCAAGTCACTCAGGATCTCACCCACATCATTCACCTCCAAGCACTTTCCCTCCTGTACCCTTGGATAGTCCTATCTTATCCCTAGTTATCCTCTTGCTCTAGATGATGTACACAATGTCTCAGGATTCTCTTTAATCCGACATACCAAGGGCATTTAAAGATCCATCCTGGCTCTCCTGATTCCTGCTTGACTTCTTTTCTAGCTTCTTTATCATCCCTAAGGTCTCCATTGGTTTTAGCTTCCTAAGCCTTACAGATGCTTCTTCTTGCTTCTGCACTAAATTAACCACCTCTCTCAACATCCACGATTTCCTTACCTTGCCATCTTTGTCCTTGCTTCTCCCTGGAACTTTCTTGTCATGTACTCTGTGCAGTTTGTCTTTAAGAACACATGTCAAATTTAGACTCGTCCAAAGTCAACTGTTCCCAATTAACTCACCCACGTTGTGTCCAATGCCCTTGTAACTTTCCATGTTTCAATTTAATACTCTCCCAAAAGTTCATTTTCATCCTTATCTATAAACATCTTAAAACTTAAGGGCTTGTGGTTACTATTCCCGAAATGTTTTCCCACTGGAAGGATAGTAAACTGGATAGGCTCATCTTCCAAAGCCAGGTCCAGTATCGCCTCTTATCTCGCTGGAATATCTATATAGAGAATTATACAAATGTATTGTGGCTACAGGAGTAGGCCGATGGCTGGGAATCCTGCGGCCAGGAGTCCCCAAAGGTCTGTGCTCCATTTAAAAGTCATGAGCATGACTGATACGTTCCATGTGCCTAGATATGAACAGTTCAAACAATGCTGCATAATGTTGATATCTTCCAGTTCATAGCAGCTGGGTTGATTGAACCCCACCACAATCAGCATTATTTCCTTGCTCCAAGATTATACTAAGACTGCACGGTGTACGTGCTGCAAAATGAATTGGAATTTTTCTCCAAGGTTATTCCGAGATCACGTCTCAAACAAAGGAAACGTATCAGTAAGGATACTATCTCGAGGGCCCAAATGAAAGGAAGAGGTTGGCCAGACTAGGACTTCATTCCTTGGAACGAAGCATAACATAAGATATGATATCTTTATTAGTCACATGTACAATGAAACAGTGAAATGCTTCTTTTGCTTAGAGTGTGCTGGAGGCAGCCCACAAGAGTCGCCACGCTTCTGGGGCCAACATCGCATGCTCACAGCTTCCTAACCAGTATGAGGTGAAGTGTTAAAAATTATGAGAGACACAGATAAGGTGGATGCTATCAGTATTTTCCGCGGTGTAACGGAGTCCAAAATTAAGGTTCGTAACGCTAACACCGCGCCAGCAATCCGGGTTCGATTCCGTCCGTTCTCTGTAAGGAATTTGCACGTTCTCCCCGTGTATGCGTGGGTTTCCTCCGGGTGCTCCGGTTTCCTCCCACATTCCAAAGACGTACAGGTTAGGAAGTTGTGGGCATGCTATTTTGGCGCCGGAAGCGTGGCGACATTTGTGGGGTGCCCCCGGAACACTGCTAAAAAGATGCATTTCACTGTGTGTTTTGATGTGCATGTGACTAATAAAGATATCCTATCTTATCTTATAGATTTAGAGTGATAGGGGAATTACTTAAAGGATACTGAGGGGCAACTTGATGATACCGTGCTGATACACGTCACTGTCACCACTACAGTTTCCCTCCAAGTCCCCTGAAGTACTGTCTTCAAATTATATTGACCTGGCTTAACAGCCTTTGGACAAAATGACGGAACATGCTTCCGAACATCAGTTTAGGAATAGTTTCAATTTCAAGTTCAACACTTTATTGTCATTAATCCATGCTATAAGACACATGGCTGAAGGAAATGTCCGTTCCCCCTGACTCACACAACAGAGGACATACATAGAACAGAAGGCATACAATAAACACAAACAAAAAGACAGAAAACAAAAAAAAATGTGCAAGTACAAATAGTGCAAAAACGGTATATACAAAATACAAATTTCGTGCAGAGTTAGTGCAAAACTGATATGGACGAAGAGAAATACAAGTTCAGTGTGTTGTACTAATTGTATAAACATGGTCATCAGCAGCCAACGTTCATGACTTTGTGCAGACCAGAGCTTTTGACGTGGCATTTGTCTACCAGGGTATTCAGGAGCCTGACAGCCTGGGGGAAAACCTGTTGTGCAATATAGTAGTTCTGGCCCGGATGTTCCGGTACCGTAGGATTAGAGCGAATCAACATCAAGTCTCATCACTAAGTATTCAAAAGCAATTAGATATGTACAATACCTTCTTCACTTGACAGTATCGTCCAGATGCGGAAAAATGAATGAATACATTAAAAAAAGAATCAGCTGATATAATGACTTCCATCGAAGTTGATAAACTGACTTTAATGTTAAAAAAATGCAGAATTCCTCAAAATTTCTACTGACGACATTTAAATGACAATTCAAATTACTGGAAATACTCAGCACGCCAGAGAAAACTTGTGTAGAAAGAAACAGAGTTTACCTTTCAGGTCGAAGATCCTTCATCAGCACTAATTTGAAGTATTACCAACTTGAAACATTAGCCCTGTTTCTGTCTCAACAATTGCTGCCTAATCTTCGGAAGATTTTCTGTTCTTGTTTCTGTTTTTGCAACATCTGCGCTATTTTGCTCTGTCAAGACATTGAACGATTTTGTCGAGAATATGCCGAAAGGATATTTAAATGCTCGTTTAACTGGCAGTTAATATCACAAGATTTATTATTTTGAAGCATCATTGTCTGCAATATTGTCAGGACTGTCATTTGCTTTTTAGGAACCTTTTCGCTGCTTGATGGTGATTTCGGAGAAGAATATGGCGATACTGAATAATTCTGCTTGAAGATGTGAGAATTACCATCATTTAAATTATTCACCCTATCATCTCTTAAAAGCGCCTTTAAAATTTTAGGTGTGGTTTGAATTTATTTTGATAGTAAATTGTAAATAGAATTTAACGCCCAGTGGTGTTTGCAGTGAGATCTTTCCGTGAATTAAAAAAACATAACTCCTAAACAGTTTGGCTGATGTTAGTGGTTAAAAATTTGAAGTAGCTTCAGTTTGAATTTATCATTGTTGTTAAATGTCTCGAATTTCACACAGCTTACCGTCAAGCGCGTTATATTTGGTGAGATTCATTCATCCAACGATGGCACTTTTCTTCCTATCGTTGTTTTATAGCTTCGAGCAAACATTTTCAGTGAAATACGCTCCTCATTTTCCTATCTTGATTTTTTGAAGGATATAACGGTAATGATGTACCATTGACATAAGTTCGACTAAATGAAGGACTGATTGATGCAGACAGTTCTGAAACATATCTGGGAATTAAGAGTTGAATGACATGTAATTCTATCTCTACTGATCTGTCATGTCTTTCCTTGTTCAGCACTGCAGAGCTCTCCATTCCTCACGAGTTATTGATATGCAAACATGTATCTCTTTGGTTTGATAATCAGATGTTGAGCTATTATTAAATAACTGGTATCAATTTACTCCTGTGATAAATAAAGGTCGACACATTTGAGAGAAGGCTTGAGAAATATATTGTTTTAATATAATACCATGACTTCCTGGTAGATATGTCTTTTTTTAAAGATTTAACCATGTTTCAACCAACACAGCATCTTAGATGACGCAAATGCAAACCATAATCACCATGGCTCATCTGTCTTACCACATAATTAAATGAGCCAAACTACAACTCAATATAAGGACAACAGCATCAGTGGTCTGGATTTTTTAAACTTAAAAGTTATTCTAACAAAAGTGTTATTTTACAAATTATAGCCGAGCTTTAGTTGCAGTCAATTTCAGATGACAGTCCTTTTGTAAAATACTTCTTGTACGGACTGCAATTTGTGAAATCTGTCCAAGAAAGCTCCCTTTATCAACGTGCAGAGGAAACTACTGGAGAGGGTGCAAACGATATTCCAGGATGGTATGTTGCCTCCCTGGTGCTGGGGTTAAGGATGTCTTGGAGAGGATCCAAAACATTCTGAAGGTCCTGTCTAGTGAGCTAGCAAGCTGCAAATGCAGCAGGACCTAAAATGTTGAAATTAAGTACAGGGAACTCTGGATTTCCAGGGTTATGGATGGTTAGAAAAAGATGAACAACGAAGCATTTGGCAGGATTAGAGAAGAAGAGAGATGAAGGATCATCAAGAGTACAATCACTGCAGGGATGTGCTTGAAAAGGAAATTAGGAAGGCAACGAAGTGTCAAAAAATATCACTGGCAGACAGGATTAAGGTAAAATGAGGGCAGCGTTTTTTGAAACCTCTTGGACAATGGAATAATCAGGAAAGATTTAGGCCCATGAGGAAAAGCAGGGGCAATATCGTATTTCGAGCTAAAAATTATACATAAGGTCGTAAATGAATGCATTTAATTTGTATTCATAAATAAAATTGATTTTGCGGTTGGAGAACATATTGAGGGGGAAAGTGACATTCCAGAGCAATTACTCATAAATAAAAAGAAGGTGCTCAATGCCATGACGGGTTTGAAGGTGAATGAGTACCTGCAGCCGGATGAGATTTATCCAAGGCTACAATGGGAGGCAAGGAAAGAGATTGCTGGTGTTATGGTTGAGATTTTTAAATTGTCTCTAGCCAGAAGTGAGGAACTATATGACTGGAGGACGCCAAATAGGCTCTTCGTTTTCTGGAAGGGCAGCAAAGTAAGTCTGCTAATTACAGACCTATGAGTCGAACATTAGATGTCTCGAAGTTAAGGGAATATATTCGGATGGACATTACTCATGCTTGCTTGAAAGGGCGGAGATAGCGAGCATAGCTTTGCCAAAAGGAGAGCTTGTCAGATCAATCTGATTGGATTTTCTGTGGAGCTAACGAAGTGTATTGATGAGGTCAGTGCAGTAGATGTGGTGTAAACTGACTTAGTAAGATCTTCGTTCTGGTCCCACATAAGAGGTTGAGGCACATGGGATACAGGGATGTTTAGATCCAATTTTGCAAATTGGATCGAAAGCCGCTATGGCAATAGGAGACAGAACGAATATAGAGTGTTGCGTTTTATTATTAGATGCCTGTGACCAAGTATTGTGGATGTCCTTGCTGTCACATGGCACTGCTCTGCGTTCTGCCTGTCGAAATGTATATCACAGTCAATCAAGGTTTGGCTCCATCCCCACCTATTAGTGCACACCTAAATATTGGACACTTGAGAACCTTTGTCCTTGGCCCTGAGCCATTGGTCTGTTTGAATTACCTGGGCTGGCTTCACACAGACCTCCAGCTCTATAAAGGGTGCCGTATGGGTTTGGTTATCGCTATTTTGATTACTCCAGGAATCTTGAAATAACGCAGAAGAGACCATTGGTAAGAGTGTGCGCTTGCAGAAGGGTTAGGAGCGGCCTGAGTAGATCCCGGGAGCGGTGGGCCGATGCTTGCAGTCGGGGATGTGGGGGGGGGGGGGGTGAGGGGTGTCAAACATTGTATTAATTCTTCCTTGATCATTTGTAACCAGTTCGTTGTATGTATGAGTGTGTGTGTGTGTGTGTGCGCGCGTTTCTCACCCCTGTTGCGATTTCCCCCTCGTCCGCCATCACCTGTGTGTGTGCGCGCGCGCGTGTGTGTGTGTGTAAGTGTGCATCCGTTGTAAGTGTGCATCCGTTCCCGTTCCTTCTGACCACGCTTGTCTTTGTGAATAAATCATTTGTTTTTACTCCAAATACTGTGTCCGGAGTCCTTGCCCTTTGATATCTTAAAGAACTTGTCTTACAACATTTGGCGCTGCGAGCAGGGTCAGATGCGGGAAAGATGTTTTGGTACAGGAGGAAGAAGGCCAGTGTAGGCACTGAGTAGAAGATTCTACTGGCGAGTGGACTGATGAGAATGAGGGATTTGGGAGTTTGGCCAGCATGCTGGCAGACCACGGTATTGGTATTGGTTTATTATTGTAACTTGTACCGAGGTACAGTGAAAAGCTTGTCTTACATACCGATTGTACACGTCAATTCATTACACAGTGCAGTTACATTGAGTCAGTATAGAGTGCATTGATGTAGTGCAGGTAAAAACAATAACAGTACAGAGTAGAATTTCACAGCTACAGAGAAAGTGTAGTGCAATAAGATGGGAGTTCACAACCAGGTAGATCTTGAGATCAGAGTCCATCTCATTGTATAAAGGAACTGTTCAATACTCTTATCACAGTGGGGTAGAAGCTGTCCTTAAGTCTGGTGGTACGTGCCTTCAGGCCCCTGTATCTTCTACCCGATGGAAGAGGAGAGAAGAGAGAATGTCCTGGGTGGGTGGGGTCTTTGACTATGCTGGCTGCTTCACCAAGACAGCGAGAGTTAAATGCAGAGTCCAAGGAGGGGAGGCTGGTGTCAGTAATGCGCTGGGCTGTGCCCACAACTCTCTGCAGTTTCTTGCGGTCCTGGGCAGCGCAGTTGCCATATCAAGCCGTGATACATCCATGTAAACCAATGGACTGGGCTCAGTAGTTAGATCCACGCGTTGAGATACTGGGGCAACACGTGGTCGCCCTCCTCCAGAATTCGGGGTTCCCCAGGGCCAAAGGAAGTAAAAGGGATGACTTCTGGCTGCATGTGTCCCTCCTGAGACACCAGGCTGAGATTACTAACCAGTTGCAGAATACATGTCTCCAGAAGGAAAGGGAGATAGAAAAGCTACAGCAGCGGTGCTGCACGCTGCAGGAGGCAGTTCAGACTGCCCAGACCCGAGCCAACGTCCTCGAGGCCAGAGGTACTGAGGTTACCTGCAGCTGCAGAAGAGCAGGCAGCCCGCTGGTAGGGCTGGCAGCCAGACCCATTTAAAATTCGAATCCTGGTCCGGCGCGGAGACAAGCTGTACGCATGGCTGGGGAATGGGGATATATGGATGGCTACTGACGAGGAGGAGGCGCCAGAACGGCCAGGACCCCATCACAACCGCCCTCCACCCTATGTACCCGAAGGCCTGCAGGATCGATCCGTCCAAACACGGTCTCAGGACCGCCAGGTAGAGGAGGGGAACGGGGATGAGGCCACCGCAGAGGCAAGTGCACGGACCCCCTTCGAGACCACGAAGACCGGAAACTTTTCCATCAACGAGCTAACACAGCTGGCGGATCGGTATCGCCTGCAGCCGGGCGAACAATTGGCCAAGTGGTTGCTCCGACTGTGGGATGAGGGGGCCCCCAACGTGAGCCTTTCTCACCCTGAGCCGAGAGCCCAGGGGAGCTTGTCTGACCAACAGAGTATTAACAATGCCCCACAGGCACCAGGTGGAGGGGCGGGGGACAACACTACCCTATGGAACCAGTTAGTGACTGCGGTAAGGGCCTGGTACACTCCCCTCTTTGAATGGGATTTGTACGGGCGACCGCAGTGGAGCACGGTCAGTGAGGGAACCAGGGCCATCAGGGGATGGGCACTGGTGACGTGCATTTATGAGGGGGCCGGACCTTGAGCTTTTGGAGAACACCACGGCGACCAGCGCGCTAGAAGGGTATGTGGTCGCCACCACGTGCCCCGAGTTGAGGCCAGTGGTCCTGCCCCTCATGGAACCGGTTAGTGGGAAGACCGTATGCAACACCAACACCCTACTTGGAAGGGCTGGAGTCATGCAGCGGGGTGCGCCCACCCAGGTCCGCAGAGAGGAGACGAAGGCTGGGGATACGACCACACACCCCCGTCCCACGTGCAAGCAGTTATACCTAGAGCTGTTGCGCTCAGTGGTGAACAGTGCCAGCATAGATGCAGTCCCGACCCAGCTCTCTACGCGCACTGGAAAGAGCCTTGTGGGGGAGGTCCGGCCGGGGGAAGATCAACAGCCACCGTAGACCCAAGTTCGACACAGAACTCGCCCCCAACCACCGGACCACAAGGGCTGCCCCTGCAGACATCGAAACAGTCTCCCCTGCCCTCAGGGATCAGCTCCGAGACTTGCTGCGGCAAGAGATATCCCACCTCCACCAGCAGGAACTTTCACCCATGGGGTGGCGGAACTCCACCCACTCTCCCATATGATGAAGGCCAGGGTCCCCGGCGCATTTGCTCCATTACTCTGCCCCGTCCGAGGGAACCTAAGGCCACATATACCCGTAGCGGTACACTGGGGAAAGGGGAATGTGCAGAGGTGGATGACACGCGTCGACACGGGTGCCCAACACACTATTGTACCAGGTAACTCCGCCGCGTTGACGGGGACATAGGTGCAGTTAGAGGGGTTGGGGGTTCTCTTTTGCCAGCGAAGGAAGTGAAAGTCCGCATGGCAATCCGGAACCAAACTCCTCGAACTGTAACTATCTTAATAGCAGCCTCGCTGGGGGATCAATGTCTTAAAGGGACAGTCCCTACACACCAACCGGGGCAGGTTCACTTTTTAGAGTCGCCAGGGATGCGGTAGTAGTCGGCACGGCCAAATAAGAACCGGTTGTCTTACCAACCCCCCCCCCCCCCCATGATCGTCTGCAGTCGACAGTATAGAGTGCCGGAAGGTCACCAAAACATCACTGAGGCCGTTAAAGCCCTGTTGCAGGAGGGAGTTAGCCGATTCGCAGCCTCTCCCTTTAATAGCCTCGTCTGGCCCCTCCAGAAAAAGAATGAGAGGTGGCGCATGACGGTGGACTACAGACACCTGAACAAGTCTGCCCCCGCCCCCCTCGGTGCCGCCATACCTGACATAGTCACTGTGGTGGAGGATATTTCAGGGCGCCCAGACAAACCGGGGTATGCCGTTGTGGATTTGGCCAATGCATTCATCTCCATCACCCACCACGAATCCTCCCACGACCAATTTGCATTCACCTTAGGACGGGAGATAATACGCCTTCCAACGTCTACTCCAAGGGTACATTCATAGGCCGACAATATGCCATGGGTTAATCCCGGGACATGCAAACCATTCAACTTTTCCCAGGGGTATCAGCCGCCCACGACATTGACGACGTACTCTTACATGGCCTTCCGAAGCCATCGTCTTAGAGGCTCTTGAGATACTATTTTCCTCCCTCTGAGAACAGGGCTGGGCCATTAAAATGGAAAAAGTGCAAGGCCCAGCCCGGAATGTATTGTTTCTCGGAATTCAGTGGCACGCAAGCAAACGAGACATTCCTGAAACTACCCGAAACAAATCTTTAAATTTTGCCATCCCCTCCAACAAAACTGACACCCAGAGCTTCGTGGGTCTCCTTGGCTATTAGCGGCAACACATACCCCACCTCACAATGCTCCTGAGACCCCTGTATAGGGTCTCTCGAAAGAAGGCCACCTTTACCTGGGGAGCTGAACATCAGACTGCTTTTGAGACATCGAAGCAAGCTGTGGAGCAAGCTCTCCCACTTTCTCCCGTCAGGAGAGGGTCCCCTTCGAGTTACAGGTCTCTGCTAGCGAGTCGGTTGCTGAATGGAGCCTCCGGCAAAAGGTCCGGGGCGCAGAGTCCCGCTTGGCTTCTGGACCAAAACATTGCCTGAGGCCTCTGCTCGCTACAGCCCTTTCGATCCCTAGCTGCTTGCCTGCTACCCGGTGCTCCTCGCAACTGAGCACCAAACCGGTACCGACCCCGTGGTCCTTCGCCCTCACCTGCCCATAATGCGTTGGGTCAAGTTCCCAGATTCCCAGGGCCGAACTCAGATGTCCTCGACAGTGAAGTGGAAGTTGTACATCGCGGACCGGGCCGACCCGGGTCCGGAAGAGGTCATCCATCTCCAGGAACAGGTCATGTCCTTCCCCCAGTCCCAGGACCCACCCCATAACTGAGATCCATCCTTCCCCCGTGTCATGGGGCCTTTGTCTCCCTCGACCCTGATCAAAAACTGCAAGCCTGGTTCACAGATGGCTCCAACCGCTGAAAAAGAGGGAAATAATATTGGAAGGCGGCGGAACTTCATTCCGCCACGGGTAAAACCCTGAACAAAGAGGGAGCGGGTGGATCTAATCAACAAGCCGAACTGGCGGGAGCAGCACTCAGCCTACAGAACACCACCGAGCCAGTACGTATCTATACCGACTCTTGGGCAGTGGCCTAAGGTATTGGGGGTGTGGATGGCACGGTAGCACGAAACGGGCTGGGAAATTCATGGATTCCCCCTCTGGGAATAGGAACACTGCCGTTTTATCTGGGATCAGGCCGCCCAAAACAGATTTTGGTCCACCACGTGGATGCTCTTACCCACAATTAACCAGGAGGCCTTACATAATGCCGTTTTGCACCAGGCAGCCCAAATATGCTGTGCTACCGCCTCCCCGGAGGAACCCGACCTCAGCGCTTTAGCTGCATGGGCACACCGCAATAACGGTCACTTAGGGGCCAACGGCACACGGTGTTAGGCAGAACAGTTCAGTGTCACCCTCACAGTGGATCAATGCAAGACCACTGTCGTTAACTACCCCATCTTCCAACAAGGGAAACCACGATGCTGGCCAGCAGGGCTACGGGACCACATTCACACTGGCACGGGAGCGGAAGAGATGGGGTCAGGGGCCCCCACTCTTGACCTCCCTGTATATTCCCCACCTCCTTCCCTTTATTCCATGGTCAACTGCCCTCTCCTACCGGATTTCTTCTTCTTCAGCCTTGTGCCTGAACTACCTGTCACCCCTCATATTCTTACATCACCCCTTTCATCCCCTCGCACCCATCCACCTACCTTCCCCCTCTCTCCTCGACTCACCTATCACCTTCCTGCCCGAACTACTTCCTCTCTACCGACTTCCACATTCTGGCTTCTGCCCTCTTTCTTTCCAGTCCTGATGAAGCATCTCGACACAAAACGTCGACGGTTTATTTTCCTTCATACATAATGCCTGATTTGATGAGTTCCTCCAGCATTTTGTGTGTGCTGCTCAAGAAATCATGTGCATGTGTTTGCATTTAGACCAAATTAATCGATCATGGCTAATATTGTTTGGTAAATGATCCATTTCCTTCTGGGAAATAAATACCACGTTTCTACTCACGGCCGTGTTCTCTTCTGGTGACATTACTCTGATTTTTTGTGTGAGTTTGTCGGCATGTCGTGTTGAAACCTTTCTTAAGTTCACCCTGCTGCTATCCGTCCCTTCATATCTTTTGTATTTTTGAAATGTTCTTTTCTTTGGTCTCCGCTTGAACGTCCTTTATCGTTATTACCATTCCCTCCAATGTTCTCTTCCTGAAGACAAATATTTTCCTGATTCTGAATTTTGAGGTTGGTAGTTTTCGCCGTCTGCGATCGAGTTGCGTTTTGCTGCTTGTTCTGTTTGACAGGGGTGGGCGAGCAGCCACGCTGGCGGGAATACAAAGGGTGTCGTCCGACATCGGCTGTTGTTGGGGCCGGGATGTGGACTGAATCTCCAAGGACAACCCTATTCATTTTTGTTCCTGTGTCCTGATTAGACTCGTTTACCGCCTGCATTGTGTTCGAATTCGTTCTAAGTATTCCAGTATAAAACGCAACTTCACTTTATTGAAAACAGATCTGTGGAGCTCCTTGTCCTATTTTTCCTCGGTTCAGAAACCGGTACAAATCAAGATGTCGTTGAAGAAATGGGGCCATCGTTCGATACAAGTTAAAAGGCAGGAAAAGTCACCTAATGTTCGAAAAGAAAGATTCCATGAAAAAAGTGATATTGCTTCAGATTTCGTCGATGGCACATGGACTGCACCTGCATTAGAATTTCTTATTTGATAATTACTGTCATCAATCAGATAAGAACTTGAATCAAATGCACAGACCTGCACCTAGGCGGTGGCTGCACCATGCATCCCTTTTGCAGGCCTCGCTTGAGAAAAATCTCACCGGCCCCAGGTGGAAATTTGCAGATGAAATTACAAACGGATGTGCTGGAAGTATCTTTCTACATCTACAGATATTGCCTGGCCTGTTGAAAGATTTACAGATTACCAATTACAGTTAGTAACAGCTGCACAGTAAGTTGAGATGATTCCGTAAGATAATCACTCATAAACAGTGTGTCTGTGTGTCTGCGCCAGCGCTTGCATGAGAAAGGCAGACATGCGGTGACCGAAGGAAGCAAAACCAAAATTTCTCTTTCCATAATTAATCAAAGACACAGTTCTTCCTTCAAAATAAACAAAATAATGAGACTCTTCAGACCAGCTGCCTCGAATTTCTGAGCTTTGTGGCAGACATGGTAACGTGCTTGCTTTTCTGAAAGCGCCTATATTTGCACATTCCTGAACACAGATGTCCGAGTTGTGAGCGTGCCTCAAATATCCAGGAGCCCCAATGTCCTGGAGCCCATGAAGGAGTCATCTGGAAACAGCGGAGGATTCAGAAGGTTGTTCGATAGATACTGTTTCAGTGGGGTGCACAGAGGCGCGCATTGTAGGTTGAGCCGGTGTCTCCGGTAAAAAAAACCGCGAGATTTTCCAAATGTTAAGCAAAGAAATTAAAACGAAATGTTCGAGACCTCTGAATTGCACCCAGCATCCTACGTTGATAATTGCAGGACGAGGGTCATCGGATGATAGGAATAGTTGAATAACATGGGGTTATGCCTGACTGGGCAAATGTTGTCGTGATATGCCCCTGGTGGAGGCGATCATACTCCAGGATCGTCTGAAATAAATATTTCTCATCTTTATTCGCCGAGGAAAATGCAGTTGCAGCTGGGGAATACACGAAGGAAACGGTGAAATTCCAAATCATATTTGAATTAGAAAAGAGGGACACGTTAAATGTCTCGTCAGACTTAAAGTTAGATAAATTCCCAGAGCCTAAAGCAGTGCATTCCAAGCTGTGATGGGATGAAAGGGGTGAGATGTTTCAGCCTTAATACATTGCTTTAATTCTTTGTTGGCCGCGGGAGAGGTACCAGATGAGTCAGTATACCGAGTATCTTTATGCAAAAAGTCAGAAGGGAGAAGCCGTAAGCTACAGGCCTGTGAGTCTAACGCCAGTAGAAGGGAAGCAATTGGTAAAAGTCATTGGAATTGGTATTGGTTTATTATTGTCACTAGTACCGAGGTACAGTGAAAAGCTTGTCTTACATACCGATCGTACAGGTCGATTCATTACACAGTGCAGTTACATTGAGTTAGTACAAAGTGCATTGATGTAGCACAGGTAAAAATAGTAGCGGTACAGAGTAAAGTGTCATAGCTACAGAGAAAGTGCAGTGCAATAAGGTGCAAGGTCACAACAAGGTAGATAACGAAGGTCCAGATTAATTTATGGTTGGAAACGCAGAGATTAATCAAATAGAGCATGCCTATACTTGGAACGTAAAACCGTACAGCACATGAACATATCCTTCGGCCCACCATGCGTTTTCTGACCACGATGCAAAATTAAACTAATCTTATATACACAGGGCGGGTATTGGTTTATTCTCCACGTGTTCCCGTGCTTGTCCAAATGCTTCTTATACATTGCTGTCATTGCTGCCCCTGTAAACTTCCCAGGAAGTGTATTCCAGTCACCTTCTATTCTTCGTATAAAAACATCTTATTTTGCAAATTTCCTTTCTATGTTTCACTTCTCAGTTTAAAACTATGTCCTCCAGTACCTTCTGTTTCCTCTCTGGGAAAAGACACTGAAGTCTATACTATCTGTGTCACATAATTTTAGAGACTTCTATCAGGTCTCCACGAAGCTTCCAACGAGGCAAAGAAAACAATTCATGTTTCTCCAAACAGTCCTGATAGCGAATACACTCCAATGGATGCAACATCCTGGTGAACATCTTCTGTTTCTCTCCAAAGCCTCCACCCACATTCTTCCTCTGGTATGAGGACGAAGTACACACAATACTCCAAATGCAGCCTAACCAAACTTTTGTACAGCTGAAGCATGACTTACCAACGTTATACTCAGTGTCCCGACAGATGAAGGCAAGCATTTGTTTACATTGTCACGAACCAGCAACAAAAGAAACACACTGAGCATGATTCAGTGTTAAAAACTATTTTATTAATCACTACTTATGATAATACGTAAAATCAAAGTAAAAATGTTAGTATGTTAGAATTCTAAAATGTTAAACTTTGAACGTTAACCCCAAAACTAAACTCTTCGTGTGTGTGTGTGACAAAGTCCTAAACTCCCAGTTCAGGAATGGTTCTTAAAGTCCAGTTGCGCAAGCCATAAGGTGAAACATGAGCAAGGGCTTCTTCAACAACCACCGTTGTCTGAAGATAAGACGTAGATGTAGCGAAACATAGAGAGAGTAAATACGAAATCCAAATGTTCCACGATGGAACCCCAGCGACACTTCAGTGTTTACTCGGTAGTGACTTCCTCACCCCGAAAAGCATTCGAATCGTGGTCGTCCACACACACAAATACCTGTTTCCTTCTACAGGTCAGCAACAAAGTGAACTCCACCGGATTACTTCCAACTTCCATACATGGATTTCAGTGGCAGACACAGTTATTGTTTCTCATCCATCGATAGAGAAAAGAAGCAGGCTGGTGTCTCTCTCCCTTCTCTCTCTCTCTCTCTTTCTTCTTCTTCTAACTTCTTCAACAACGTCATTACGTCCTTTATCTTCTATTGACGTAAGCTCGCCCCACACACACATACACACACATTCTCTATCTTAAAGGGACATTCACTGAGTTCGTAACAACATCTTCCTTATCACCCTAACTATTTGTTTTGCCACTTTCAGGAAGATATATACTTGCAACCCAATTTCCCTTTCTTCATCAATGTTCCAAAGGTCCTTCCATTTACGAAATACTTTCGGCTTGCACTTGGCTTCACAAAATGCAACATCTCATACTTGTCCGAATTAAACATCACCTGCTATTCCTCTGCCGAAATTTCCAACTGATGTATAATTTGCCCTACCTTTTGATAACTGTCGTCACCTTTCACAACTCTGCCAATGTTCGCGTTGCAGGAAAACTTACCAATCAGACCAACGACATCTGATGTAATATACTGTATAGTAATGACTTGGCTAACTGCATCTTGTCTGTACAAATTGACTATTTTTTTTACTGAGAGGTAACACATTGTGTTAATGAAGGTAGTGAGTTGATGTCATCTGCAAGGATCAGTTAAGCCTTTCACAAGTCTACATATTGAAAACTGGTCCACAATCTTGCTCAGAAGAACCAAGACACTTTGTCAAATTCGCTAAAAAAAATGCCCAGTGATAGAAATTTAAGGGCGTTATTGGAGGCTTGTTTTTGTGATTGGAAGTCTATGAGAAGTAGTTTTACCACAGGAATCATTACCGAGACTCTCACTTTTTCTCATAAATAACCATTTTGATATGGATACACCATTATTAAGTTTGCGAATGAAGTGAAAATTATTGGCTTTCTTGGTAGTGAGGGAGATAGTTTGAGGTTACAGGTGAATGTCGATCAGCTAGTAGAATGGGCACAGCTCTGGCAGATGCTATTAATTCTGATACGTGTGAGGCTATGCACTTTAAGTGGGATAATAAGGGCAGCATGCAGAATATATGGTTGGGCTCAGATGCGTACCGAGAACAGAGAAACTGAGTGAAAAGTCCAACAATTGTTGACAGTGGCGTCACATGAAGATAAGGCGCTAAGAAGGCATAAACGATAAGAGACTTCCAGCAAGAGAAAAGTACATCAGAGCAGGGAGGCTATATACAGCATTATAAAACAGTGGTTCGGCAACAAGTGGAGCACTGCGTGCATGTCTGGTCATCACAGTTTTGGAAGGATATGAATGCATCGGACAGAGTGCATAGGAGAATTATTAGCTATAAGCGCTACACTTAGGAGTAGGAATGGCCAGAGACGATCAAAATTATGTGGGGCACAGAAAGTTTAGAAAGGCGGAAACGTTCTCCCATGACGTTGTGGGAAAAGCCATGGAATTAAACTTTACATTGAGAGTGTATCAGTGGAGGAATTTTTTTATTGGGAGGACGTTTGCTATCTGGGACTCTCTGCTCGAGCAGCTGGTGAAAGAGGGTCCTATCACAATATTTAATGGATCAGCACTTGAATTGTCAATGCATTGAAGATTACGGAGCAACTTCTTGCATGTAAAATTTAAGCGCATGGGCGGTATGGTCATCATGTTCAGAATGGCCTGTTTCTGTGCTGTGTGACTCCAGGTCTAAAGACATTATCCGCCTTGTTTAAATTACCTGGACACATAAGAAAGTTTTACGTCACTGAGTGGACACTGCTGTTCATCAAATACGAGAAATGCAAGGCAGCAGAAATTGTTCAAGAAACTTACAATATCCTGCATGAGCTGGAGTGCAGGAATCACGCGGCCCTTTGTTTTCCAGAACATAGACCAGACGGGTCAAGAATGAGGTGTAGAAATCCTGAAAAAAATGTTACTGGTTTTGTTTTAACGTGGCGCTAAAATGGGCAAAGGGGAGCCAGATTTAGTTGGGCAAATTTTCAAATATGGTAACCACAATACTATGAGGAATTGATAGTTGTGTGAACAGAATAGAGGGCATCGACATCCAAAGAAATGAAGCACATGGTGGAAGTTAGTGGCTGTTCAGACAGTATGCTGAATATGAAATGTTCAGAGGAAACGATATTACGTTGAACATCAGCGGTGATATGTAGATGAACAGTTAAGTTTCTAAAATAAATGGGAATCCATACATCCTCCCGTAGCAAAACATATTCAATAAAATAAACAGAGTGAAGAATAAATGGGCTAACAAATGCTCTTGATTATATTAAATCGGGTCCATAAGATATTTTTATATGAATCCTGTGTCAAAATGACGATTATTGTTATGAACGGATTTACTTAACACTGTATTACGTTCTGTACTACCGAGTAATTCTGATTACATCTGCAGAAGGACTTTTGTAACAGCAGTAACGAAATTGATCCTTTTTTTTGCCCGACTTGTTTGCTCAGTTTGCTATGAAGCATGAAAGGATCGAGGCATTTTGAGGTCGACGGTCATCAGAAGCATCCTCAGCACTACCAAACCCCGCCCCCCAATTCAAAGATTCTTCTTGCAATTTTTTTGCCTAAAATGGAAACAATGTTTACCATTGGAGCCTCGATTCCGGTAATCGCCAGTAAAACTTTCAGGGCTCATTGCCAGCTATTTAAACGTATTCATCCGGTGATTTCACAGAACCGCTCTCTGTTGCATCCAGCAGCAAGCTGAATTGCGCTTTCTCCAAAGACCTTTCTATTAAATCCTTCTTCGCCCATGCTCACAAAGTGAAATGCAGCGTCTGTGGATACTCTTGTTGGCCCTGAAAATTCCAGGCTGTAAGTACCTTAATTTTCCATTTTCCTCGAACTGGACCCAATTCTAAATTTTAAATTCTCTGAATGGTCCTCTTTTGAAGCGGTTCTTCTGCAGGTTGTTTAGCTTACAACTGAAGTATTTCTGGATGTCTCCATGGAAAGGTTTTAACTAAACTGAGGAGTATGCAGAGATGATTGATCAGGATGGAGCGTTTGTAGGTGTGCAGGCAGGCAGGATAGGTACGGAATTTTCTTTGAGGTGGATTAGGCTCAGAAGTGACCTGACGGAGAAATACAAAGTTATCAGGATGCACAGATTGGGCAGATGTGAGAAACTTCTGCCATTTGCTAAAGTATTGAACGGACGTCTTAGGTTTGAGGGAAGAGGTAACTGATTCAGTCGGGATTTGTGGAAGATATTCCCGGACGATGCTTGAAAGCAGGACCTCAGAGCTTGAAGGAATATTTACACCAGCAGTTGAATCGCCATGCTATAGAAAATCATCAACTGAGTGTTGGTAAATTGCATTAATGCAGACAGTTCATTGATGGCCAGCAGAGACACGATGGGCCAGATTGCTGTCATATGACGCTGTAACTCTCGGAGTAAATCATATGAAATCCATTGGGATTTACCGAACATTTTTAAAGCATGTTTGGTCAGTCGATCTGGTGTTTATGAGCATAGCTTCATCTCTCCGCATTGTTCTGAAAAAAAAGCAGTAGATATTCATGGAAACGTGTCATTACTCGTTCCTCAATCTGTGCATTGATCCTGGATGGTACACCATATACCAATCAGCAGAGAGGGGTTAAGGCTGATATTTACTGAAATGTAGCAAAGACCATGCCTTTTTTAAACCCGGGCAGAATTCAGCAGATTGGTTGATGTTCCATCATAGAAGTTAGTTTTCAATTATTCTCCACGATGAATCGTTCCTGTCAATTTGAAATTGCATCAAACCAATGCATCATTTCAGTGTAGTTTTCTAATTTCATAGCCTAACGTTTCAAGCAAATGAAATAGAGATATAATAGACACGGTGGTAAATATCAGAAGAATTCTTTCTCTGTAACGCGACCATCGGAATATTTCTTCAGATTCTCGGAAGATAATTCAATCTCCATTTAGAAATCTAATTTGTTTTTCCTGATTTTTTTCCGAGCTTGACAGATAGGATGCTGAAAATCCTTGTAAATTAGCACCCTCAAAAAATGGGACCTTAACGTGTCAAGAGTCGAAAGTCAGTTGTTCCATGTTTTCTCGTTTCACAGATAGTGGATAGAGACTCTGAAGAGTGAGATGTTTTTACCAACCTGGTTAGAAACACGCCATTCCTCTGAAAATTGTTTATTGTTTCACGCCTTTTTGAACTTATGCTAGGTTTCGTTTACCATGACCTGCCGAGGTAAAATTGTGGGAGATAAAATTAATGAGCATTGGAATGCTCAACGCTTTAGTGTCCTTTCAATCTGAATGTTATTCCCAAGGAACGTTTTCCATTCGTGTAGCGTCAAATTGCTGTATTTCCCCCGTAAACAACCTGCTCCTGCTCCCTCTTCGACGAAATTCTGTGACCTATTTTAAAAATGATGTTGTTCAAATTTTCTGTGTTTAATCTCCATCATCTGAAACGTCTCTGGAGGTTTTACATCGGACATTTTCCTGAAATGATTTGCAACTCGTGTAGTGAGTGGGGAGGTCACGAGAAAGCAAACGATCCTTCAATGCAATGACACCTCTTTCGGTGCTCTCCTTTACATTCCATCTGGTCAGGGTTTGATGACCTTTTCCCTTTTACTTCCCTTGATGAAATTCATGAAATCATGCCCTGGACCACGATGTTGATAAATTAAATTGTATTTGTTTATTTTCTTTGGCAAAAAAAAAATACGCCGGAGGAAGTCATTGTGTCAGTCAGCTTCTGACCTGCTGAGTTCCTCCAGCATCTTGTTCTTTCCTCGTATTATAGCATCTGCAGTCTCCTATGTCTCCATATTGTTTACGTCCAGGCAGCATCTCTGAACATATTACTTCGGAATGTTTACTAAAGTTGGTATAATACTGCAAATTACTGTAATCGCTCATGTCTGCTCTGTATATAGGCGACCAATATGGGTTTCAAAACAGAGAGAGGATTCCCTCACCGTCTTTAGCACGGGTTGCAAACTGAAAACCCATTTCACCAATTGTCGGCTCCCCAAATGAGCGCAATTCCTGTCTCATCTACAGAGTTTCTAAAGTCAAATTAAAAACACAATCGCCGTCAATATTATTGATAGCAGCTATCGCTTTCCGGTGGGAACCTGTGTGCTTCATTCGTAAGTAAAATACCACAGATGATAGGATTCTGAAATAACAACAGAACATGTTGGAAATTTTCTGCTGAACCCGTGGAGAGAGTCACGGAGTGACTCTTCATGAATATGATCTTTCCATTCCACTGTTTCCCTGCGTTTTCCATTTTGCTTTTCCCAGAGCATACTTTGGTAATGCAATTTCGGTACAATCTTAAAGACAAATCACCCTCTTAAGTCAGAACTTTTCCATTAAAAACTGATTTGCATCGGGCTCGATACTGAGGAAAAGTTGAAGTTTATTTCGCAGAGTTACCAGAAAGATTCCGCAAGATGCTACTCTAGGGCCTCGTCGTAAATCTGTAATCGGTGAAGACATATTCGCACACCTCTCAAAGAAACGAACTGATTTTTTAAGTGTTCATTCAAGGGATGTGGACTTCGCAGGGTGACCAAGCATTTCATTTTCCATCCACTGTTGTTCTCCAGAATGCAATGAAGAGCTGACTCTTGAATCGCTGCTGACCCTGAGGGATGTGTACACCCACAATGCTGTTTGGGGCAGATTAGATTTTGACCCAGCCACCGTGAAGGCTACGGCGATATATTTCGAAATCAGAATGGATGGTGGCTTGGTGGGCAACTCCCAGTACTGGTATTCCTGTGCTTCTGCTGCTCTTTTGATGATGACAGTGAATTTCAGACAGAGATATTGCAAAAGTATTAAGTCGAAACATTCAGATCGAGGGAAAGATAAAACCATTACTGTGGTAAAGTACGACAGAAACAAACTACAAACATGATTTCTGCAGGGAGTTTGTGAGGAGATATTAACTGCATAGAGGTAGGAATGCGAGCATCAAAGGATTGAGATTTGAAATGTTTGAGTTTTGCTGATGGCGAAACAGAGATTAAAGGGAATGTCACTGCCGATTTTGTGACTGCCCAGTTTTTTGATCACTCTGATACTAAAATGGAGAATGAGTTAAAAACGCGGACGTTTATTAATAACCTTCTTTTCTTCTGGGTATTCTTTTAGTATTGCCTCGGTAAGAGCAAAAATCGGATGCGGAAGTTGAATTTCATCCACAGAGAAACATTGTTGATGAATTTATATTTCCAGTGTTAATCTGCGGATAAATGCTCTCAAGAACATTTTGGACTGCTGGGGCTGAATAACCTTATTCTTCCTGAGGGCACAGAAGGCACAAAATATCGTTGAGTAACACAGTCCAATTGGTTAACTTGTGAATGCGATTTTGCCATCAATATTATAAGTAGCTGGGAGGGAGAAAATCCGCGCCAATATTCATCACTTGTTTTAACTTGCAGAAAATATATAATGATTGTATCTGTACTGTAATGTGTGTGTGTGTGTGTGTGTGTGTGTGTGTGTTTCTGTGTGTGCAGCCCCTTTGTTACTTCCACCTATCACCTCCCAGCCTCCGTTCTTGTTTCGACTCTCCCCTCCACCATCTGCCTATCACCCCTCCTCACTTGGATCCACCTATCATCTGCCAGCTCTTGCTCCATCCCATCCCTCCACATGGTCTATCTCCCTTCCAGTCCAGATGAAGGGTCTTGGTCCAGAGTCACTAAAGCAACATAAAAATACTGGAGGATCTCAGTGGGTGACACAACATCTATGGAGGTCCATTTCCCTCCATTGATGCTGCCTGACCCGCTGAGTTCCTCCAGCATCTTGTGTGTTGCTTTGTTGACTTCCTGTTCCTAATGAATCTGTCTTGCCCTTTCCCAGCAATATGGAAGACAGCTGATTTGACCAGGACAGGCTATCGGTGATGTTCACTCCTAGGAACTTAAAGCTCTCAACTCTCTCGAACCCAGCACCATTGATGTAAACAGGTTCATATACACCTTTCCCATCCTTGAAGTCAATGACCGGCTCCTTTGTTTTGTCGCCATTGAGGGAAACGTTGTTGTGATGACACCATGTCACTCAGCTCTCTATCTCCTTCCTGTATTGGGACCTCAGTCCCTTATTTTCCATACACTTACTCTCCAGCTTCCCCCGTCCCACACGGTATTTGTGCTCCTAAGGCCACAACATCCCTCAAACAGCCATTGACATCGCACTCTAAAGAAACTTTTTCCCCAGTGGCAGGAGAGTCTAATAACAGAGGACAGAGGTCTGAGATGAGGTTTGGAAGAGATCTGAGGAAGAATCTTTTCACCCAGAAGGACACACTGCCTGAGATCATGGTATTGCTGGAGGCAGATACTCTAATTTAGAATCAGCTGGATGAGAACTTGAATCTCCAAGGTATATTAGGCGACAGACCAAGTGCTGGTAAATGGGATTAGCACAGATAAGTACGGTGGTCGGCATGGACTTGGTGGTTTGAAAACCTTGTGTCCATGCCGTGTGACTCTATACATAGCACATCCAGCAAAGTCACATTGATGCATTTGGACTTAAGGGGTGAACATGAGAGAGAGAGCACCAGAAATAACTCCTCAATGTTTCTCGTTATGAATGCCACAGGATCTGTTACGTCTACCTGAAAAGGCAGAGAGGACCTTACTTCAACATTTCATTACCCTAACATTCAGCAGACCCTTGGTGCTACGCTGAAGCATCTTCCCAGATTTTGTTTTCACGTCTCTGAAGTGGGAATAAACTCAAAGCCTCTAACTCTGAGGCACGTATGCAACCAACAGAACCACAATTGGTTATTGGAACACACACAAACGTATGTCCCGGGAATTCTCACGAGGAGCGGTAGATTTCATGGCGAGAGAAACAGAGTACATGTTTCATTATTCTCCATCTGAAATGTTATTCATTGTTTTCTGCACTTTGGACATCTGTACTGTTGATGTTTTACTCAGCATATTTTGTTTGTTACTTCAGCTTTCCAGCCTCTGTACTGTTTTAGTTCTTGTTCCATATATTTTACTGCATTTAACAAAGATAAATTGGATACGGTGAGCTTTGTCATACTTCGGAAACCGTCCTTGGTGTTGACATTTACAAATTAAAATTTTAAGTAAGACACTCCAACAATATTTTTATGAAGGTCAATCAAATTTTCAAAGGAGACCAGAAGACCCAACTTTGCTAAGGCAGGTGTATAATTAAATTCATCCACTGAATGGAATCTCTGAATAAATCACGGGAACAGTTATAAAGTTTGAGAGTTGGCCTTTCGCTTGCATGGTGCGATTTTTGCTGATTCACGGGAAATGCCCCTCACTCGCAGTTAAATATCCCGAACATATCCAACTCCGTAATACTTAGCCCGGAATTCCTTTGAATGGCCAAGGACCCAGCACATAAACGTCACTGACAGCCGACAGCTCATTTTGACGGGTTCGTCCATGTTCTATCAAACCGACAACGTTATTTTCAGGGCAATGTAGAGAGATGACATGATTGTGCAAATTTAGTTTGAGCTTGTTCACGTATAGTCGTGTTCCTGTTCAATTATAACACAAATTACCAGTCCATCTTTGCAGAACAAGAAACGCTATCATTAGGTGTGATACCTTACTGACTTCCCAAGCTACACGTTCTACTCCATTTTACTGGGATTCTGATGATTCATCTAGCTGAATATTTCTCTGCCTGATAATACATTGTTTCCACCAAAAACTTTCTAATATTTGACGCCTTTCCTCAAGGCGGTGGTCTATCTACCAGAAGCAGGTGGCTCAGCGTGCCTGTCCCTTGCAGAACCTGGTGAATATTTTAAAAGTACTCAACATCTGTGTTACGGCCACGGGTTAATGCAGCATTGGATGCGGTTGATTATTGGTGTTACAGACACCTAGATATATGAAATACGTTAAAGGTGCAATGCGTTCAACCTCGAAGTAGGATTACTGATTGAGAGCTTACAACCAGAGTAAGTTAGGCATTAGGATTGAAAGGTACCCTTGAAGGGCAAATCTGAAAACAACGTTTTGGCTCTTCTAACTAGAAGTTAGTGCTTGATGCACTTTATCCCACCAGAGAGCAAGTTTAATTCACGTGGGATCCAGGGTGCGTTGGTAAATTGTATCCAAAATTGCCTTGGCCATACAGCAAGATAAACGTTTTTAATTACTTACTTGAGGCCTCGACCAGCCGTGTTCTTCGAGTATTAGTGTTGGGATCTCAGTTGTTAATTACATATGCTCATGATTTGAATGAAAGTTTACGTGGTCTGATAAGAAAATTTGCACTTGATATAACAATTCGCGAACTTACCGGTAGCGATGTTAGTTTTTTATTGGAAAAGAAATAATACGACTACGAGAGGTTGGAGAAGCAGCAATCTGAGCAACGTTTAGCAGACGAACAGGCAGGGAATATAGATGGATGCTGATCGTGTCCAGGCAAACAGGATTCATTTCATTTGGCATCATGTGTGGCGCAGACACAGTGTGATGGAGAGCCACTTCCTTTTCTGTATTGTTCTATGATGTATGTTATTCAGACAAACCGTTAGGCTGAAGTGTGGAGTTGGGGAAATGTTGGAAATTATATTGGAGGGTACAAAGCCCAGTAGGGCATGGCAATGATTGGTGCTTGGATCCCAACTATTCGCGATCTGTATCAACAATTTGACTGAAGAAAGTAAATTCAATACTTTCAGTTCTGCGGATGGCACAGAACCAGGTACTGGTATCAGTTAGGCGTGGATGATGCTGGTGGATTTATTGTGATTAAAAATAAAATGAGCAGCAGAAACATGAAAATAATGTGGGAAATATTCCGAAGATGGAACTGTGGATTTTTTAAAATCTGTTTACAGTTTTGGAAATGTTGATGCTAAAGTGGACCGAGATGTACTTTCACAGAAGTCAGTGGACGCTAATATTCTGGTGCAGCAAACAATAAGGAAGGTAAATGCTGACTGGCGTTCATGATTAGAGGATTTGTTCAAGAGTATATGCAGAATGTTTCCGGCCTTGTTCCATCGAAGTAATTCAGCAGACCTTTGGTACCCTTACTTCAGAAAGGGCATATTTTCCATCGAGAGAAATGAATAAAATATCACAAAAATCGAGACTATGACTTTGTGTTTGCGAATAAGAGATTGCGTTGAGTCGACCTGTACTCCCCAGAGTTCCGGAAATTTCAAGGTGAGGTCACTGAGTCACAGCGCTACACAGTACAGAGAAATGGCTAATGTAGCCAACCTGACTGGTCCCATTGTACTTGATAAATAATCTAAAAATAATGTAAAATCTGAATGCAAGGAGGTTGTTTCCTTTGGGTGAGATGTCACGGTCTCGGGATATGGCGCACAGTGTTACAACGACACAGTGGTATTGAAGTAGGCGCTGTTGTCACAGAGCTCCAGTTACCGGGTGCAATCCTGATGCTATGAGAGTGGAGTTTCTACGCTGGCCCTGTGACTGTATGGGTTTTATCGGGTTTGAGATTACGCCCACATCACAAAGACAAGCTGGTTGCAAGGTAAAATCCTGCAAATTACCAACGTTGGAGTTGGGTGTTATGAGAATCGCATTGGGCTTGAGTGAGTAGTCTAGGGATGAAATTGATATATTTGCTTTCGGAGCCGGGATAGGCTCAATGATCTGAATCGCATCCTAAAATATTGTGAAAGATATCGAACGTGAATATGGAAAGAAAACTGATGATTTGATGACAGAATTTGATGCCAGTGTATGGTACTTCTCAGAATAATTTTGTATAAAACGATTGTTTTTGTCACTACAAAAAGTACACCTTGCAGGGCAGGTGGGAATTGGGACGCAGTGTAAGTTGAGGTAGTTTAATCGAATGGAACTGACGGTAGTTACGATTTTGTCTATTTGACTCCTGCTGAAGTCAATGTGTCATCTAAGCCACGAACGCAGTATCCTTGGCATTACATGTCCCCCTTCATTTCTCCATTGTTTTCGTCCTATGCCGTTCAATTATTGGAAGTGGGGGCTTTGTTGCAAATTCATTTACATTCTTATTAATTGAGCTGTGGGCGCAAGTGGAAATGAATAAAATTCAGTGTGATTCCAACCATCCCATGATCTCGAAAAATTAAATGAAAGAAATTGTTGAAGAATCATAGGTACAACACAATATGGGCAAATAGTGGGCAAATTATATTGTCTTCAATTTCGTCTTTGACACGTGGTAATAGAGTATTCAATCGAAAGGGAAGAGAAAGAATTCGAAAATGCTGATCTGGCAAGACGTAACAAGGGTGTGCCAAACGAATTTTTAATAATTAATTCCGAGTCTAATTTTTGTCTCATTTAAGCATTTTTTAAGGAGTAAGAAAATTATTTGGTTTCAGGTTCCATAATCCGACTTTGTCTCGTTTCTTTTAAGATTTCGGAGAAGTGAGAATGGTGGCACCAGAAGAAACTTGTTCTGGAGGTTTACAGATTAAATACGGGGGTCACTGGATGTCTGTCTTCAGCAGTCAGTGGAACGTACTGTATGGAGAAATGCTCTGCAGACAGACAGGATGCGGGTCTTACGATGCATTAGCAGTCAAACCTCTCTCACCTGGAGTTGGAACTGTTTTGTTGAATAAGTTTCAGTGCAATGGAACGGAGACTTCATTGTCGGAGTGTTCGTTCACTGTTTCGAACCAGGAAGACTGCGAATCTGGAGCGATCGTGAATATGTATTGTAAAGGTATTTGCGCTACGTAATTTAGTTAAATATTCTCGTGACTTTGATCGCTTTCTTTCATTTCGTATCTTTGTCACCAGCTGACTTTCTTAGATCGGCTCTGCAGTCATGGGAACCAACCCAGCCAGTCGTACATGGAGGAGACAGAGTGAGCGATACATGTCGCTGTTTACCTCTCAGCAAAAAACAAAATGGCCTGCTAGAAATGGCTTCTAGTAATTGATATTTGTGCTTTTAATTGGAAAATTATTGTTCTTTGATTTAGTTTTTCGCCTGTTAGTCCCTGGTTGGCATTACTGTTTCGGCCAATCTCTCCAACATCTTTCAGAAGTCGCATCTGAAGAAATGGCAAAAGTTGGGGCGGAGCTCATTAGATGAGACCCGCTCGAATTCGCTGTCATTTGTTCCTCTCGCCTGCCCCCAGTAACCTGATCCGCGTTCGGTTGCGCGTCTTGGGTGGCGTAAGAATACGGGTCTGGATTCGACGTGTGTCAGGCCTTTTACCCTTCGGCACGTCAATATCCTGGTGTTGGAGAGAATCGGCAGGCCAGCGACATAGAACGATCTGTTAGGTGAGATCAGATATGCTGTCATCTGACTCGGAGCTTATACGCTTTTTTGTCTGCGTTTCAATGCAGAGACATAGAAATCAGTGGAATTATTTTTCAGATTTCAGAAGAAACCCAGTTCACTTCAGATCCACTGGCACTCAGTGAGCACGATCGGATCAATTCTGTTCCAATAAATATCGAAGAAACGTCATTTCTAAGCAAAGGTTGACCCATTCGTTCTCAATATTCAATTTATCTGTCTAAAATTTTGACAACTTGATTTGAAAAGCTGTATTCCTATTTATTTCTCCCTTTCCGGTCATCTAATTTTCTCCATCAGTTTTATAATTTCATTTCTTCCTTTTTGTCAGACTGATTGCTAATAAATGTGGCATTGTTAATTTCGACTTCTTTTGAAATACAACTCATAAAATGTAAATTTTGGACAACCACTTCAATTCCCCACCTTCTTTATGAAAATCTTATCAGATGCCAAGGCAAAAAGATCTGGTAGTTTATCATTTGCACAGGAGAAATGTTACCCTGTTTAACCTGGTGGTACTCTTGCACTGGGCTTTCCAGTTTGCTCCTGGAACTCATCTGCTTGAAGTCAGCATACTGGAATAACATGCACTACGTACAAAAGGTAACTGGCCATCTGCCACGAATCCTGTACTGTCAGAGTTCTATTTTCGTGCACGTACATTCAGAAGGCCCGTTGATATCCAGAAGGACACAGTTTCAGGATGTTTTAAGAGACCAAATCTCTGAAACCCACACGAAGCAAGAGAATTTGGTGTATGTGATGATGCACTGAGGGAGTGAAGGCCCCCGTGCTCTTTCCATTTCTTGATAATTTCAGCATTTGAGTATTCATAATTCCAAAAGCTATTTTATGGGTTTTACTTACAGTGATACCGCTCACTGAGATACGTTTATATTGATGACAGATTGAGATATTTATTTTATGTAGATCGCCAAATATTTCCGTCAGCGAGATAAACTACTTGTATAAAGACCCGGATTGCAGTTTCAATTTTTGCAGCATTATGAGGCGGACTAACTTCATGCTTTCCTTTCTGACACAATAGTTGTACAGCACCTGCAACTGGCGGATGGAGGCAGCCCCTGTGCTGGGAGAGTGGAAGCCGGCAATGACTTACATTACTTGTTCATTTTCTGTGGTCGGAATTATGATCTGAATGAGGCTCAAATTATGTGTAACTTCCTTGGTTGTGGTGACTCTGTATATGCATCAGGAAATTCAGAGTTTGGGTATGGAAAATGGCCCATGGCGCAAGTTGAAATTCACTGAAATGGCAGCGAGAATGACCCCTGGAGATGTGAAAGGAGAGCCGTAGGTCACTCTAACTGCTCGAGGGAAAACGAAACAGCTGGAGTTGTTTGTTCGGGTAATTTCCAGTTCGTGATATTTTAGATTAAGATGAAACATGGCGGCAACGCGGCCCAAAGCACTGAAAGACAAAACTGGAAAAGAACTCACTCCTTAAAATTAACATACGCTGTTCAAATCAGTATGATGTGAGCATTTTACTGTTCCTGTAATTTAACAGACCTGTCTTTGTAAACATTTATGATGTATAATTAGGACGAGAAAAATATGGGAAGATGAAGTAGAGGAAAAGTAGACGCTAGCTTTAAGCACAGAAGGCAGAGTTTCCACAGAAAAATGGGATTAACTTTGCAGTAAATGCGAAGAGTGGAGGACAGTGACATAATATAAATAATGCGCAATTATCGTCGTGACAGGTAGTGTTGTGTGATCACTAGGCACGATGATACCATAATTATCCAAACTACCCTATTGACAATTGGAATATTTATGAAAGCATATAGAGAAATTAAGAGGCGTAAATGTTTGATAATTCTGAGCGACAGAGCATATTTTTTTCTTCGCAAATCATTGTGAGAATTTGTTGATGGTCAGTGTTTGACACGCTTGATCCCTGGACATATTGATAAAACGTGAACCAGTACAATGCGTGTGGTAAAGAAAACGTATGAATCCTTCAACACGAAGTTAATTAAGAACAGGATCTTAGACGTGTTATAGAACATAGGACAAGACAGTACATCACAGGAGGGTTCCTTCGGCACATGATGTTTTCCCAACCTACATAAACACCAACTCATTGATCAATGTAACTATTCCCTCCTACCAACCCATGATCCTCCATTTTCTCATATCCAGGCGCCTAAGACTATTTTAAATATCCTTCTGCTAACACGCTCCACCACTGGCCCGTGCAGTGCGTTCGAGGCATACACCAATCTCTGTGTAAAATGCCTACTCCGGACTTCTCCCCTAAATTTCCTCCCCTGATTAAACTGATGTCCTCTGGTATTGGCCGTTGCCGCTCTTGAAAATATGCTGGCTGTCCATTCGATCTATTCCCCTTCGAATATTGTCCACCTCCATCAAGCCACTCACCCTGCTTCGCTCCCTGCACTTCAATGTTTCCTCATGACATATTCCATTTTCCAGCATTCTGTTAAATCTTCTCAACATCTTCTGCAAAGCTTCTACATCCTTCGTATAATGAAGCGACCAGAATTGAACGCAAGTTTGGTTAAACCAGAATGTTATAGAGCTGCAACATTACCTCTCGACTCTCGAACTCAATCCACCGACCAATGAAGGCCAGCACACCGCCCCCATACGCCTTCTTGATGAGCCTATCAACTTGGGCGGCGACCTTGAGTGATCGATGGACTTGGACCTCAAGGTCCCTCCATTCCTTCCCACTGTTAAGAATCCTGTCATTAACCTTGTACTCCGCCTGCAAGTTTGTTCTTCCAAAGTATATTACTTCACACTTAACCGGATGGAAATCCATCTACCACTTCTCTGCCTAACTCTGCATGCTGCTGTAACCTACGATAGCCTTCTATACAATCCGAAACACCCCCAATCTTCGTGTTGCTGAAGGACTGAAGGCGGAAGGACAGGACGAGGTTAGTGATCTCGGGATTGCTGCCAGTACCACGCGATAGTGAAGGTAGGAACAGGAGGAGATGGCAGATAAATGTGTGGCTGAGAAGTTGGTGCAGGAGGGAGGGTTTTAGATTTTTGGAGCATTAGGATCTCTTCTGGGTAAGATGGGTCCTGTACAGAGAGGACGATTTACACCCAAATCTGAGGGGGGCCAAAATCCTTGCGGCCAGGTTTGCTCGGGTGGTTCAGGAGGGTTTAAACTAGATTGAGAGGGGGAAGGGAATCGGAGGAGAAGGTCAGAGGAAGAAGGGGATGGGAAAAAGTCAGATCTGACAGGTAGAGAGGCTTTGAGGAAGGAGAAGAATAGTACAGGCTACAAAAGTAGTAAGGTGGATGGGCTAAAGTGCATTTACTTGAATGCGAGAAGCATCAGGAATAAGGGAGATGAACTGAGAGCTTGTATAAGTACATGGGAGTATGATATTGTGGCTATCACCGAGACATGGCTGACATCGGGGCAGAAATGATTATTGAATATTCCTGGCTTTCAGTTTTTTAGAATGAATGGGTGGGGGGGAGAAGAGGACGAGGGGGGCGATACTGGTCAGGGACATTGTTACAGCTGCAGAAAGGGTAAATAATGCAGAGGGATCCTCTCTAGAGTCAATATAGGTCGAAGTTAGGAACATGAAAGGGGCAGTTACCCTCCTGGGAGTATTCTATAGGACCCCGGTAACAGTAGGGATACTGAGGAGCAGATTGGGAGGCGGTTTTTGGTGAGATGCTAAAATAACAGGGTTATTTTAATGGGAGACTTCAACTATCCAAATATTGATTGGCACCAACTTGGTGCCAAAGGTTTAGACGGGGTACAGTTTGTTAAGTGTGTCTAGAACGGAATCCTGACACAGTATGTTGACAGGCTGTCTAGAGGGAATACCATATTAGATCCAGTTTTAGGTAATGAACAGGGTCAGGTGACAGATCTATCGGTGGGTGAGCATTTGGGGGACAGTGACCATTTCGCCATAACCTTTAGAACTGTCACGGACAGGGATAGGAGCAAAGAGGACGGGAAGATATTTAATTGGGGAAAGGCGAAGTATGAGGCTACAAGGCGAGAACTTGGGAGTGTAAATTGGGGTGAAATTTTGAAGGGAAATGTACTGTGGGGATGTGTTCGATGTTCAGGGATCTTTTTCAGGATGTTAGGGATAAATTTGTCCTAGTGAGGCAGAGAAAGAATGGTAGGGTGAAGGAACCATGGGTGACGAGAGAGGTGGAACAACCAGTTAGGAAGAAGAGGGCAGCATACATAAGGTGTAAGAAGCAAACATCGGACAGGGCTCGTGAGGAATATAGAGTAGCAAGGAAGGAATTTAAGAAAGGGCTGAGGAGGGCGAGAAGGGGACATGAAAAGGCTTTGGCGAATATGGTTACGGAGATTCCCAAGGCTTTTCCCTCGTACGTAAAGAGCTAGGGTAAGGTAGGACAGATTAAAGACAAAAGTGGGAGGATGTGCCTGGAAGATGTGGTAGTGGGTGAGGTTCTCAATGAATACTTCTCTTCAGTATTCACCAAGGAGAAGGGTCTTGATGATGCTGAGTACAGTATAAGTGAGTGTAATGTTCTAGAGTATGTAGAATTTAAGATAGAGGATGTGTTGGAGTTGTTAGAAAATATTAGGACAGATAAGTCCCTACGCCTGACGGAATATTGCCCAGGCTGCTTCATGAGGCGAGGGAGGAGATTGTTGAACCGTTGGTAAGGATCTTTGAGTCCTCGTTGTCAATGGGGATGGTACCGAATGATTGGAGGGAGGCGAATGCTGCCTCCTTATTCAAAAAAGCTAATAGGGATAGACCAGGGAATTAAGGACCAGTGAACCTTAGGTCTATGTTTGGTAAGCTGATGGAAAGGATTCTAAGTGATGGAATCTGTGAGCATTTGGAAAAACGTGGACTGATTAGGGACAGCCTGCATGGCTTTGTGAAGGGAAGATATTGCCTCACAAGCCTGATAAGATTCTTTGAGGAGGTGACCAGGAAGATTGGTGAGGGTAGTGCAGTGGATGTGGTCTACATGGATTTTCGGAAGACGTTTGACAAGGATTCCCATGGTAGGCTTCCTCAGAAGGTCAGATGCCAAGGGATCCTAGGTAGCTTGGCCGTGTGGATTCAAAATTGGCTTGCCTGTAGAAAGCAGAAAGTTGTGGTGGAGGGAGTGTATTCGGATTGGAGGGCTGTGACTAGTGGTGTCCCCGCGGTGACTAGTGGTGTCCCCCAGGAATCGGTTCTGGGACCTCTACGTTTTGTGATATTTATTAACAACTTAGGTGAGGGGGTGGAAGGCTGGGTTAGCAAGTTTGCAGATGACACAAAGATTGGTGGTGTTGTTTATAGTATGGAGGGCTGTCGAAGATTGCAGTGGGATATTGATAAGATGCAGAGCTGGGCTGACAAGTGGCAGGTGGAGGTCAATCCAGAGAAGTGTGAGGTAGCACACTTTGGAATGACAAGCTCCAAGGCGGAGAACAAGGTAAATGGCAGGATTCTGGGCAGTGTAGAGGAGCAGAGGGATCTGGGTGTTCATATCCACAGATCACTGAAAGTTGCCTCGCAGGTGGATAGGGCAGTTAAGAAAGCTTGGAGGATGTTAGCTTTCATAAATCGGGGGATCGAGTTTAGGAGCAGCGAAGTGATGATGCAGGTTAAAAAACCCTGGTTAGGCCAAACTTAGAGTACTGTGTCCAGTTCTGGTCGCCTCATTATAGGAAGGATGTGGAGGCGTTGGAAAGGATGCAGACGAGATTTACCAGGATGCTGCCTGGATTAAATAGTATGGATTATGCGGAGATACTAAAGGACCTAGGGCTGTTCTCATTGGAGAGGAGGATGACGAGGGGAGACATGATAAAGGTATAGAAGATATTGAGAGGTATAGATAGAGTGGACAGCTGACGCCTCTTGCCCAGGGCGCCAATGCTCAAAACAAGGGGACATGGTTTTAAGGTATTAGGTGGGAAGTTCAAGGGAGATGACAGAGGGAGGTTTTTCACCCAGAGAGTGGTTGGTGCATGGACGGCACTACTTGGGGTGCTGGAGGCTGATACATTGGACAAGTTCAAGAGATAGTTAGAAAAGATATGGAGGAACTGAAGTTAGAGGGATATATGGGAGGAAGTGGTTAGATAGTCTTAGGTGTCTTTTGAAGATCGTCACAACATGGTGGGCGGACGGGCCTGTATTGTGCTGTATTGTTCTATGGTTCTATGGTTCGTGTGATCTGTGAAGTTACTAACCCATCCTTCCACTTCCTCATATTGTCCCCGAACATATCTATGCAGAACACGACCAGTCACCGACTTCCAGGCAGAATACAACCACCAGGCATCATCTGCCTTCTATGGGCAAATCAATTCCGAATCCACGAAACCACGTGCCCATGGATCCCATGCCTCATTACTATCTGGATAGGGAACATTGTCAAACGCCTTATTAAAGTCCATATACACCTCATCCACCGCTCCACCTTCATCAATTTGTTTTGTCACTCCTCGAAAAACTCAATTCGGCTTGTTATGGAGTCCTTACATGCAGGGATTATTAATTATCGGAACGTTAAATAATCATCTAGTTTAACGACTAAACGAATGGCACTGCCAACACGTTGAGGTACGAATAGTACCTATAGTACCAGCTTATGTATCCAGTTCAGAGAATACAAGATGTAGTGACCTCATCACAATCGTCATAAAATGAGCAGACATATTCTTTCACCTTCATACCCATTGATTACTTCGTGTTGTCCCTTTGATTTTTATTTCATTTTGAATCGAATTTGATTTCTTTCAGTTAATTCACTTCAGTTCCAAGGATATAAATGGGCACACTGATCAAATGTTCTGACGACTCTCATACTTCGAATATACCTTTGCAGAATTGTAATTTGTTTTTTGTATTATCATGTTATATTCTTCGGCGTTGGTTGAAGGAAGTCTGGTTGTGTATCAGCATGATATCGCAGAAACACATTACATTGCCTTTTTGTCGCTGCAGATTTCAGTGAAAATAAAGATTAAAATGAAAAGGGAAAATCGAAGATTGTTCAGGAAAGCAACTGAGTTTGTGGAAGATGCAAAAAAGTAAACCATTTAAAAAAGTGTAAAATTAATTGATAAATTGGCATGATATAAAATCACATCTAGCATGTTTGAACTCGTCATATATTTCCAGCTCAAAAATATTGTTTACTCCAGTTTGCAGCTATTCATCTAATCACTTTCTCTTCAAAATCTTTTATCTTCTGCCAATATACGGCAGGACACAGAAAGACAAGACTGGTTGGCGGATCGGACGGATGCTCTGGGAGATTGGAAATACAGCGCGGAGTGACCTGGGGCATTGTGTGTGATTCCCATTGGGATTTGCAGGACGCACGTGTGGTGTGTTGATCGTTGAAATGTGGGTAAGTGATATCAGTTCACGGAGGGGCACATTTTGGAGAGGGCAGTGGTCCCATGTGGCAGGATTCCTATGACTGTCAGGGTAATGAGACCATTCTCTGGGATTGGGCTACTACAAGAAGTAATGAAAACAACTGCACGAATAGAAGTGTTGTAAGCATCATTTGTTCGGGTAAATGTTCCATTCGTTTCTACATAAGGATTGAGGTAATGGAGAGAACCGATACAAATAGATAATCTATTAGTAGCAATACCTTTGGTCGTTGAATGCTAATTCTTGTATAGAAATATAAGTGTACATCAAAGAGGCAGGCAACATCAGCATGGTGACCTGGGGAACTGGACGTGAATCTCCAATAGTCTGTTCGTATCGTAATGTTTTATTATTCTGCTCAGCGGAGACATTTGCAGCTTTAGGTACCACGCAGGCATTGGAGAAACGCATATAGACTCAAAGCAATAACAATGCTCAGAGAGTGCTCCCAACAAGAAGAAATGCAACGAAAAATTGAGCTGACACCAATGGCCATATTCATCACAGCCATGAACATCTAATTTTCATGGATGAAGTGAAATTCCGCTACCCTTCACACCCAAGCCCCATTCAGGTAGGTGAGAATGCCCTTGCTAATAAACTAATACAGATACACCATCACCCTCATTCACCTGACTGCAACTGTCCTCACATCCAACAGGTTCTTTACAAACTTTGCTCGTATTCGGTCATTGAACATTGTTTCTAAAGGACACATTTTAGTGCCAAGATGGCCTACTTTTCTGTGTGATTTATGAAGCATTCGTTAATTTAGTTCTCCACAGGATTTCCCCATAACCTTTTAATTCACACATTGACTGCATTGACATCTTTTCCTGCACTCACCCTGTGATTTACTGGACGTTCTGAGTCACCAATGGTTAGATCGCTTCACACGGACTGTTGCTCTGTGGGCAAAGAAGATACTGCGTTTTTCCTTTCATTATTCATACTCTCTCAGTTTGCAATTTGCCAACAAAAGTAATCGCCCATTGCTGCGCGCAGCATCAATTCGGCTTCATTCAGGTAATAATTAGCTGGTAAAAACGATGCCACAATAATGAAAGTGATTCATCATCTCCAAACCAAACAAAATATAAGCTACTATGCTTGAAATTCAGTGGGGTTACCGTATGAGATTATCCATGATTAAAGTGCTGGTTCACTATCGAACAGAAATTCCAGTGGAACAACCACAGAAATACTTTGGCCCGAGTGCAGGTCAGGGCTCGACATACTGCCTCACCTCCTCATACCCCAAGGTACAAATCAGAACACTGATATTCCAAGGTACGAGTCAGACCATTGTGGAATACTCTCCTCTTTGCTGGATAAATAGAGCTCCGACAACTCACGAGAAACTCAATAGCATTCAGGCAAAGCAGTCTACTTCTTTCGAATTCTATGCACCATCCTAAACTGCAACGACAGCAACTCAAAACCACGGCCTCTGACAGCAAGATCGGATGGGGGATTGGTGCACTAAAACATAGCAAGGTATAGTTTCAGGTCCAATTTGAATATTATAGCACCTAACAGCAAAATGGAAGTCGCTCATTAATTGGTGTAAATCTGGAACTCCCTGCCAGGACAGTGGGAAGACACGTCCATCAGATGCAGAAATTCAGGAAGGTGACTCAGCATCACTTTGTCAAGAGCAGTAAGCAATGGCAAATAAACTCCAGCTTTGCCATCACCTCTCAGTTCCATCTTAAAAAGAATAAAATATGTCTTCAAACAAGGAGACTTTCATTACTTATAACCTATTCGCTGCGTACGACCTGCTGTCTTTTTTCTGGGGAAGTTTTGTATGCTAATTTGTAGAGCACTTCTGTTTTGTGAACAAAATTGTGGCCAAAATCCAGAATCCTGCCTAATATTTCCCTGGTTTTATTCCCTCACTCAGCTACATATTCTCTGCCTTCTTTATTGTTGAACGAATGCCAACGTAACATGGAGGAGCAGTATATCTTCCGCAGAGAAGATGCATTACAGCTTTACAGAGTAATGACGAACAATTTTAGATAAATAAGCAATTTTCCCGCAATTTTGTTTCCGATTTATTCCATTTAGTGTATCATCTTCTGATAATTTCTGGTTATCAACCTTTCTCTCTTCATTTACAACTCCTTTAGGTGGTTATTTTGTCCTATCACTTGGTCCATGTAGCCCCGGTTTACCATTATATATTACTTCATACTTCAGCATGTGAGCCGCGCTGGCAAGTACTCGAATTATCATAATTTCTTTACTGCCGTTGAGTAGGTGCGGTAAACCAACTTCTAGTACCATGGTTGTCTTTCCAGTGAAGAGACCTCTGCAAAGCTACTGCGCAACACGTATCAGAGTTCCAACCTGACGTCCATGAAGGATCAGCAATATATATCCAAGTCAGGCTGGTAGGCGATTTTTCTTGGGGACCAGTGATAGAGTTCCCATACATTGCTGCGTTAATTATTTGTGATAGTTGTGGATGCGGATTTGGAATATCCAAGCAGGAAATTGCAGTACTTTTTGGATGGCACATTTTGCCACAGGTTCACAGAGAATGTAAGTTTAGATTTGTGGATGTATTGCTAATCAAACATTGTGTTTGATGATGTCCCTCTTCTTTAATAGTGTTGGAATTGAAGTCACTTTGAAAGCCGAAAATATATTCTCACGCTATCGTCTTCCTCGTCTGAGATAGTTAGCGTCTCTCAGGAGGGTACGATGCCTGTGAGCTACTATTTCCCCTGCAGTCCCGATGTGGTTGGTTCTGTTGGTTTTCAGATTAGCACTATGATAGTGGTGAACCATTTGAATGCGAGATAATATTAAGTTCAGGTAGCTAGTCTCCAAATCGCTGGAAACAGCTTTCTCCTGCCACTTTTGTGAAGCAAATGTTATTCACCAAGGGCCAGCTGAAGGATAATGTAGTGTTGGACCTGTTACATGCATGCAATCTTTTTTTATGCATGCAATGTTTCATTTATTTAGAAGCTGAGTAATGAATTGACGATTGTACGATCATTAGATGTGACTTCGTGATGAATGCAATGTCATCAATGAAGTAGCTATAGACAGCTGGGGCAAGACTCTGCCATATAGAACACCTGCCGTGATTTACTGCGGTGGGATGATTGACCTCCAAATAACGCAGCCTTCTTCTTTCGTTGAAGATGTGACTCCAAACATTGGGACATTTTTCTTTTGTTGCTCCTGCACTGTTGCTTTATCCCACTGTTGCTAGGGACTGACTCTCACTCAACCCCTGGAGTTTGTCTCGGATCTTTCAAAATTGATCACTTGGATTGAAATGTAAGGTTAGGCTGAAAAATATGACGAGAAATGAAGTTACAGATTGTACTGGCATTTTATGAATGTCGATATTGAAATAAGATATCTGATTTAATGTATCAGTTTTATTTAAAATTGACTGATTGGTGAATTACCTTCTGCTGCGTTCAGCTTTTTGCAGCCATTCATGCTCGTATCTTCCTTTCACCTTCCTTTTTCTGAATAGTCAAAACTGGTTTTATATTTAGTTTTCCTCTTTTTTGATGTAAAGAAAATTAAACTGGAACTAACTTTGTTTTTCACAAGCTCTGGCTAACCAGCTGACTACATCCAGGATTTGCTGATTTCATTTTAGCTTTTCAAACTGGGCGGTAGTTTTTTATGGATTTGAAAACCACTCAACTCATGCATCTTCCACGATGCGTCATCCAAATAATCCTGCCATTTGGACAAGCGAATTTCCTCCTGCATTCCTTAAACAGCAATTCTTGTTTGCAATGGCCCTGCAGTGGGGCGTTCCTTTTGGCAGCATTACGGAAACATGCAGAGCCATTTTGAGGTTGACCACGTGTTGGCGAGACATTCAATTCTAAATGCAATGCTTAGCTTTTCTTGCTGAAGTCCATTATTTTTCAGGGTTTGCAAGGAACGTTCTTCCAAATTAAACTATATAAAATCTCGTATTTTTTCATTCTTTTATTCTAAAGGTCAAAAAGGGCCGCGGTTAGTTGGTGGCAAGGACGACTGTTCAGGTAGAGTGGAAATACTCCGGGGCGAAACCTGGGGAACGGTCTGCGACTCTTACTGGGATTTACAGGATGCAGCTGTCGTCTGCAATCATCTCCGTTGTGGAACTGCGATATCTGCGCCTGCAGGAGCATTCTTCTGTGAGGGGAATGGTTCGATACGGAACGATATCAATGAATGTCGGGGCAACGGAATGCATTTGAATGACTGCCCCATTGCATCATGGGGACAACAAATCATGCACACACAAAAATGACGCCAGCGTTATCTGTTACGGTAGGTGATCTGCCGTTCAGTTTCAGACACGCTAATTATGATAAAACGATAACTCTCTTTCAGGAATTAATGCTGAAAAATGTATGCTGTCGTTTCCTCGAAGTCTTCGAATACTGTGAAAGCTGTAGTTGAAGTTGTCAGGTGGTGTTTTGTGCCCAGCGTTCTGCATATGCGTGAAAAGTTAGGAGAGAACGAAGGGAATGTCTATGAGGGTGGAGGCCCAGATTATTCAGGAGGGACATTTATTTGCAACGCTGTAGCGTGATACTTGTTACTTTTTCTAGTGACGTGTAAACAGGGGTACGTGAACGATGTCAGTTGGAGCAAATGAAAGCCAACGAAATTCTGCAACGGTGAGATACAGATGCAACATTTGCGAGAAATCCGAAATAAATCCGAAATTGTCGTCAGAACTAGTAGCATATGCGGAGGGAGAAATTCTGAGTACTTGACATTAAATCATCAGAAATAGCCCTGGAAATAATTCAAAACGTACTTTTGATTGAGGAAGCGGCTTCTGGTTGTGAGATGAGAACAAATGCAGAAAGTTTGTAATTCGCACTAGAATGTAAATAAAATGTGTTTAATCGCAATTGTTGGAATTATGCTGTTGTCACGAGCTGGGCAGTTATTGTGTAGTCCGAAATGTATGAAATGGAAGGTCACGCCGTCTGTAAAATGAACACTTCTAATGGAAAACATGAATGAGAGAAAAGTAGGGGACTTTCTGGGAGGGAGGAGTTAGATAGACCTCAGAGCAGGATGAAATGTCGGCACAACATTGTGGGCCGAAGGGCCTGTACTGTGCTGTAGTGTTCTATGTTCTAACTGTCTCCGTGATGCAGTATAATATATTTTAGAAACGATTTGAATAGACACCGAAACTTACAACCAATTGAAAGATAACACAAATGAATGTTCCTTCAGACAGCAGCCTGAAATCATAGGAGTTATTTTCTGAGATGTAAGAATAAATCTTTGCATCATTAATACATTGACCGAAATTACCATTGAGGCAGAGAGGGCAGAGTGGAATTCTGTCTTTCCACATACCCCAAACTCGTTCCAAGGTGTTAAACTTGGAATTTCTCACCAACGCTATTCCATCTCCCTAGGTCACAATTTTCTGAGTGGGTTCATCTTCAAGCGCATCGCTGAACAATCCACTATACCGTTCTCACGTGTCCCGGAGTTAATTTTCGTTTGATAAGGTTCATGTGAAACAACATGAATCTCTTTGTTTGCTGCACCAAAGATGCCATGCAACGAAAAATGATTGTAATTCACTCATGGATACTGAACAAGGCATTACGATTGTCCAGCGCAATTTTTTTCTTAATAAAACCGAATATTACTGAGGTCCATGGGCTAATCAAAAACATTAACAACGTTATTCGTTGTTAATAATGGGATTAATATAATCTAGATTTAAATTCATTTTATAAAGATACAAGGAAATTATTGAAATATATAAATCTAAATCAACTCACAAATAATTGCCAAATTAAAATAATGTAACTGCATATTAGGGTGGATGAATCCTCAGGGCCTCACGATCTGTTCTTTCAGACGTAGTGGGAGGCTAGTGCATAAATTGCAGAGGTCCTGGCAGAGTTATTTAAAACGCCGTTACCAGCAGGTGAGGTGCCGGAGGACTGGAGGATGGCTAATATTGTTCCGTTGTTCAAGGAAGTCTCTAAGAATAAGCTAGGAAATTAGAGCCTGTGAGCCTGACGTCAGGCGTTGGTAAAGATTTGGAAGGTATTCTGAGGGAAAGGATAAATAAATATTTGGATAGATAGGGCCTGATAAGGGATAGTCAAGATGACTTTGTGAGTGGCAGGTCATGTCTAACTCGTCAACCCAGGAAGGTTGATGAAGAGAAGGAGGTGCACGTTGTGTGCATGGACTTTAGCAAGGCCTTTGACAAAGTCCCGCATTGGACGCTGACCCAGAAAGTTAAGTCGCTTGCCATTCAAGATTAAATAGTCAACTGGATTCAACGTCGACTTAGTGGGAGAAGCCAGAGAGTGGTAGCAGATTGTTGCCTCTCTGATTGGAGTTCTGCGTCGAGCGGTGTGCTGCAGGGATCGGTGTTGGGTCCGTTGTTGAATAATATCTACATTCATGATTTAGACGATAATATAGTAAACTGGATCAACAAATTTGCGGATGATACCAAACTTGGAGGCGACGTGGACTGCGAGGAATGCTATCAAGGCTTGAAAAGTGATCTGGGTTAGCTGGGAAAATGGGCTGAAAAATGGCAGATAGAATTTAATTTAGGCAAGTGTGAGGTGTTGCACGTTGGGAGAACAAACCAGGATGAGGATTACACAGTGAATGGTAAGGCACTGAAGAGTGCGTTAGAAGAAATGGACCTAGGAATACAGATGCTTAAATCCTTGAAAGTGGCATCGTAGGTAGATAGGGTCGCAAAGAGAGGTTTGGCACATTGAACTTCATAAATCAGGGAATTGAGTGCAGGAGTTGGAACATTATGTTGAAGTTTTACAGACGTTGGTACACTTGGAGTTTTGTGTGCAGTTCCAGTCACCTGCCTACAGGACAGCTGTCAATAATCAAAATAGAGCAGAGAAAATTTACACAGATGTTGCCGGAACTTGAGGACTTGAGGAATAGAGAAAGGTTAAATAGGTTAGGGCTTTATTTCTTGAGGCGCAGGAGAATCAAGGGAGATTTCATAGAAGTATACAAGATTATGTGGAGCAGAGATGAAGTGAATACGTGCAGGCTCTTTCTCTTCATATCGGGTGGAGACTCGAACCAATGAAAGAAAGACGAACAGATTTATCATGTTAGGTGCCGAATTTTAACGTGGAAAGCATCGTAAGAATATAAGAAACATGAGCAGAAGTAGGTATCTGGCTAGTCGAGTCTGCTCCGCCATACAATTATATCATTCCTGATCTGTCTGTGGACTCAGATCCACCTATCTGCCTTTCGGCCAGAACCCTTAATTCCCCTACTATGCCAACATCAGTCTATCTGCGTCTTAAATATATTTAATGAGGTAGGTTCTCCTGCTTCCCTGGACAGAAATTTCTGTAGATTCACTGCTCTCTCGGAAAAGCAGTCTCTCCTCACATCCGTCCCAAATCTAATTTTCAACGTCTCTGCTTGCACATACGTGCCAAAAACGAGAGCCAACGTGTTATTACAATTATTATAGTTATTTGTAATCCACACATAGTCAAGTTTACGGCAATTTTTGCCACAGATAAACAATAATTTCCAAGTAATGGATGCACTTTATGAATAGAAATCATTCAAACCCGTGCATACATATGGCATGTCAAGGAGTTTGCAGCACTGAATAATTTTCAGCGTCTCTGTTTTGCACATGCGTGCCTAAAATGAGAGGTAACGTGTTTAAAGTAAGAGCAACGATGAATCTGGCCGGAGGATTAAAGCAGAATAGACCGTCGGTCATCGAGAGGCATAAAGATTCTGATATACTCATTGGATTAAGGGATAAAGTAAGAGTCAGACAGAGATAATACAAAATACGCAGGTTTTCTAATGTAAAGAAAAAAGATGACGGAACAAATTCGGAAACAGGGGGCACCGTGAAAACACAGTCGCGTGAAACTATCACATGCCTGTACACAGAACAATGAAAGCCGGTTAATTGGGCAAATCATCGGAATGTAAAATGACAATTTAGCGTTTAGAAATTTAGATTATAAAACGGAGGAATGCTTTCTGCATATGCGTGAAAAGATGCATCGACTATCTCTGTTTCGTATTCACAATCTGGAGGGATCCACGTCTTATGACAAATTAAATTACAGCAGAAGAAATTAATCAGATATTATTAGAATCCAGTTTTGTCTTCAAGGTCTCCAGCTTTGAGGGCGAGGGGGAAAACAACATATATTGTCACCCATGTATTTGCTAATGTTAGAAGTGCATCGTACTTCTAGTATCAGCACTTCTGGCGTTCACGAATCTCCAGACCTCCTTCTCTGCGAAGTAGACTGAACCATCACATTACTTGGCGTCTATCAGTAAAGGACTGTCCTTTGGCGACAGCAGTCCGGACAAATACTTCGATTAGAATGTCAGCATTTTAGTCTGTTTCATTCCGATATCGACTGTAAAACATATTTGCAATAGTTTCTAATTTCATGAATTTTGGACAACTTGGGCTCCCCAGTGATTTGAAAGTGTAATTTCTGTTTAGAATATGCTGCTGTGAAATATTGAATGACATGGATTACCCAATTAGGGACAGGCACGGTAGTGTAGAGGTGAGCGTAACTCGACTTCAGGGCCAGCGACCCAGGTTCAATTCCAGCCACTGTCTGTAAGGAATTTATACGTTCTCCCCGTGTCTGCGTGGGTTTCCTCCGGGTGCTCCGGTTTCCTCCCACATTCCAAAGACGTCCCGGTTATGTAGATGTGGGCATGCTATGTTGGCGCCGGAAGGGTGGTGACATTTGCGGGTAGCCCCCAGAACACTCTACGCAAATGATGTATTTCACTGTATGTGTCGAGGTACGTGTGACTAAGATATTTTGTCTTATACCTTTTATTTTTTCAGTTGATCATTGGCAGTTGCGACTGGATGATGGAGGGGGCCGTTGCGATGGCCGAGTGGAGGTCTATTACGGCGGTGTCTGGGGCAGAGTAACTGACGGGCTGTGGGATTTCAAAGATGCAGATGTGGTATGCAAGCAGCTGAACTGTGGCTCCGCAATAAATGTTTACAACTACTCAAAGTATGGAATTGGGAAAGGGCCAGTGTTAATGAACAATGCGAGCTGCAATGGGAGTGAACCCCACCTCTGGAACTGCACGTTCGCACAACTTAAACACTTATCTATCGGTGATGATGTTGGCGTGTTTTGTTCTGGTAAGAACATTTTGTTATTGGATAAAATATGCTTGGTGTATATTCACAGAGCGTTCCTATTTCTTTCAAGGACGTTGCACATTCCAGTGTGTAAATCGGATATCAACCAACAACATAATCCGCAATTGGAAATAAAAAAAAACATCCTAAGTTGCTGGAAATCTGAAATAAAACCGAAAATTTTGGAAACTCTCAGCAGGTGAGGGACATCTGTGCAAAAGTAAACAGATTCAACGCTTAAGGAGAATCCCCATTCATCAGAACTGGAAAAGTGACGAAACTGTTTTTTTAGCTGCAGATTGCGTGCGGAAATTATGGATCCGACCTAAAATATTTCAGACAGTGGAAGTGCGGGTATCTTGGGCGATTCCAGTATTAGAACATAGAACTTAGTACAGAGCAGGAACAGGCTCTTCAGCCCACGATGTTTATGCAGACCATGATGCCAATCTTAAATTATACTATCTGCCTGCACACATTCTGCGTCTTTCCGTTCCCTGCCTGTTCATATGCCTGTCTAAATGCCTCTCAATCATTGTGAAGTATCTATGTCCGCCACTTCACCTGGCACGAGCTCGAAACAGCTGACACACTTCCCTTACAAATCTCCTTTGAACATCCCCACTCATCTGAAAGCTATGATATCTCACCCTTGCAAAAAGACTCTGGCTACCTCGCTTATCAATACCTCCTACTTTTATATTCTCCAATCATTTCGCCCCTCGGCTTCTGAAGCTAAACAGAAAACACTCTGAATTTGCCCAGCATCTCCTTATAGCTCATACTCTCTAATCCAGTATCTTGTGAAAACTCCTCTAAAAATTCTCCAAAGCTGCTACATACTTCCTATAAAGCAGCGACCAGAACTCCACACAATGCTTCTAAAGTAGACAAAAGAGGGTGTTACACAAGTGCAGCATGATTTACCGACTTTTTGGCTCAATTTATAACAACATTCCCCTAGAATTTTCCAGTCATCGTAAACGATTCACTGGCCTACGAGTTTTTGGCTTAACTTTGTGGCCCTTTTCAAGGAGCAGAACAACGTTGTTTCTTCTCCAGTCTTCTGCAAACTCGCAGTTTGCTAAAGAGGATACGAAAATCTCTGACAAGACCATCATCTCCTCCCTTGCCTCCCTCAGAAACCCAGTATAGATCCAATCTGATACTGGGGACTTATCCAGCGTTACCTTCTTCAGGAGCCCTAAACGTCCACTTTCAGGATATAAAAAAGCCCTAGAATATGAGTATACTCTTCAATGATCTCATCATCCTCCATGTCCTTCTCCCTAGTGAACACTAACGCGAAGTCTTCGTTTAGTACCTCGCCCACTTCGTTTAGTTCTCGGCATAAATTCCCTCCCTGGTCCTCAAATCGTCCTGCCATCTAACTAGTTACCCTCTTGTTTTAAAGTATGCAGAAAATACCTAAGATTCTCTTAAAGCATACTCATCAAATGCATTTCCTGACCACTTTAGCCCTCCTAATTCATTGTTTAAGTTATATCCTGTTTTCTTTATATTCCTGAAAGGCCCCGTTAGACTTCCTAAAACTTCCATACGCTTCCATTTACTTTTTGACTAAACTTTCAACATTAATCATCATCCAAGTTTCCACAACCTTGCCGTACTTGTATTTCTTCCTCACAGATACTCGGCATTCTCATATTTTGACGAAATGGCCGATAAATGACTCCAACATGTCTGATGTGGACTTCGCAATTAATAGCTGTTCCTAATTACTCTCTCCAGCTCCTGACTATTACTGTTTCAATTGGCCTTTCCACAATTTAGCACTTCCTCCCAAGATCCTGCCCTATCGATAACGATCTGAAAACTTGCGGAGCTGTGATCATTGCTCCCAAAATGCTCTCCAACTGAAATCGAATGGTTTGATTATTAGTGATTAATGGGGTCAGCCAGGGAGCGCTAAAACAAATGAAAAACATCTTATGGTGGTGAAATGCTTGTCAGAGCCGTTGCTAAACGCTAATCCATAAGGATAATGTAGGAAATGACCCGCAGATCAGGCATTGACTGAGGAGGAAGAACAATTTTACAGCCGACTTCAACTGGCCTGTACTGTTTAAACTGAAACAGCAAGTTACTTGAAATTGCTCAAATTACTATTAAATCTATAAAGATCCAAAGTGTTCAGATGGAAAATTCGCCGTTTTCCCTCAACATTATGTTGGGACTCATCAATACAACTGTTGGATGCGGGTCATTCAGAGTCAGTGTGTAGGATGGAGAATTAAAATGACATGCAACAACAAACCCGGATTTACCCTTGTCAAGTGAATGAAGGTTTTCCACAGACTGGCGCCCATCCGTTTGAGTATTCTCCAATGTAGAGACGACCTCACTGTGAGCACCGAGTACAATGCACTGAATTGGTCGATGCGAAATTTATTCGCATCTGGAACTGAAGGACTGATTGAGTTTCTTGATTCTGGGTATGAGCAGCTGTTCGTATTCCCACATCTGTATGGGGAAGTGATTTGGATTCTCAGCAAATTAATCGATAATACCTCCTGCCAAACTATCGCACTGACAACAGCAAGAAGATGAAAGGAGGCTGGATCGGGATTTAAACATCCAGCATTTAGATTGGTTTAACAGTACCATGACTAAGCAACTTGGTAGTGTCCTGAAGGACCAATCTGCAAGTGGAGAGAGATGTAAACCCAAATAAAAGGTTCCCGACAATTGACCCAGTCTATCTTTAATAAAAAAAAGCTCTCAATGCCAGTGCGTATGACTTTTATCCTAGTGGAGCAAAATGTGGACTTAATGCTGAGCAGATCCTTGATTTTTTACGTTGCTTCAGGAACAGCAGAATCATATTTTACAGTAATCTATAATTACGTAGTTTGGCACTAGTCCGTTCTACTGTCTCAAACCTGGTCTAATTAAAGTGACAAATAGCATTCTTAGCGCAGTAGCCATAATGGCTAAATAAATACTAAAGCTTTACACTCCTGCCACAACAATGTTGTGAATAATTAAAGCATACACGTGAAAAAAGTAAGAAAATCTGCATTTTCAAGAAGTGCAGAGAATTACTGAATGGAAGTGAACATTAAGCAATCAATAGCAGATATCCCAGCTCGACGAGGAAGAACTTTGTAATGCGCTGAACACCGTGGGCCGAAGGCCCAGCTTGAAAGTTGTTTTCTCATAAAGGGCAGATGTTTGCCGAATTTATGTCACATAGAGTAACGAAAATACATGTGATAAATAGCTGTTCTAACAAATCGATTGCAAGTGTTACTCAGCTTGCTTTCAGAAAGCAAATTCATTGAATTAATATTATTTAGTGCCGCAGATCATATTCCCATAAGGCTGGTGGACGGCAGAAGTTGTTGTGCCGGAAGGCTGGAAGTTTACTACAATGGAAACTGGGGAACCGTCTGTGATGATTCTTGGGATTTAACACATGCCCACGTTGTCTGCCAAGAACTGAATTGTGGGTATGCTGATAATGCCACTGTTTCCAGTTGGTTTGGTCAAGGTTCAGGTCCTATCTGGCTGGACAACGTGAACTGTTCAGCGAATAATTCGGCTTTGTGGCAATGTCTGGTGAGACCATGGGGCGAGAACGATTGCTTTCATAAAGAAGACGCTGGAGATATCTGTTCGGGTGAGAAATTACTTAAAACATCTTAGAATACATTCTGAGTGGATGTTCCACTGTCCATTTCGGCAAAATGGATCACTCTCCCTCATGACTATAAAATATCGTTGTTTTTCACGTATCTTGCCTATGATTTCAATGTAGGGTTCAATTGAGATGCTTCAGTGCAGGGTCGAAGTAATTCTGCCTCTTTGCATGTGCCGTCTTGGGATGAACCGTAACCGCCTGTCCTCTCAATTAACTTTGAAACACCAATGGCAGAATTTTGAAGAAACTCACAAAAGTTATGAACCTGCTGAAATTTATGCAGCAAAGGCCAGCACGAAAACTGTTTATCAAATTAAGGTCGTATTGGTACTGAACGCTTCCGCTACACCAGCTGGTGGTGAATGGCCTGCGACCTTGAGAGACTTATGTCAAACCTGTTGTTATCTTCCTTCTACGTAAATGTGCATGGAATGCATTGACGATTGTTTACGAGTTTGAAATGCGTTTTAAGCACGATTTTGAGGTACAGAAAGAGAACCATATGCTGTTTTGTACAGTTAATTATGAGCTTCATTCTGAAACGAAGACTCAAATTTATTCTTCCTTCTTCAGATCACAGGGATATAAGGTTGGCGAATGGGAAGAATCCCTGCCAGAGCAGACTTGAAGTTTTCTTTCGCGGGACCTGGGGCACCGTTTGCTCTGATTTTTTTGTCATGGAGAATGCAGAAGTAGTTTGCACCCAGCTCAACTGCGGCTCAGCAACATCTATAGAAAACAATGCAGCATTTGGAGAGGGATCTGGACCGATCTGGCTCGATGATGTGAGATGTCGCTCAGACGACTCACTTTTATTGCAATGCCCATCTTCACCCTGGGGCCAACATAACTGCAACCACAGGGAGGATGTTGGAGTCGTTTGTTCAGGTAATTAGCTGAAAAAAAGCCACTTCCATTTGTAATATTTTACTCAACTGATGTGTGGAATTTGTTTTACAGAGTCATATCCGTCGAAAAACCGATTTGAGGGGAACAGGAAGGAAACGATAATCTACCAAGTTCCAGAAATTTCTGGTAATTACTGATGTTAATTATTAAAACTATGTGTTAAGTGTGCATTTTCTTATGTCATAACAACAGTTTCAATGTATTTCTTTATTCTTAGTCTTCGAAGGATGAAATTTTTTCAGAACTGCGGCTCGTGGCAGGGTTCGATAATTGTTCTGGAAGGGTGGAAGTGTTCTCCCCTGGGATGTGGGGAAAGCTGTGCGACGATTCCTGGGATAGTCAGGACGCCGACGTTGTCTGCAGACAATTAAACTGTGGATATCCACTCCTGGCTTCTGGTGGGAGGATGTTTGCCAAAGGAAACGGCACTATTTGGATAGACGAGGTTAAATGCAAGGGGAGCGATTATCTCCTGTGGGATTGCGAATTTTCTGCAATGGGCCGTCATGATTGTGGATATAAAGAAGACGTCGGAGTGATATGCTCCGGTCAGTAATCCAACCATTCTGGTGGTTCCTTTCAATTCTATTCAATGCCTTGACCCTTCTTTATTTCTGAACCGCAACTTTGCATGAAAGCCAATCTCTTTTTCTTGAAGTTAATCATCCTATCGTTGGCCGCCCGAGTCTTCCGCTGCATGTGCCCTTCCTCCACTAACTTCTCTTCAAAATTTTCCACCTCGACATGTTTCTCCTTCCTTTTTTTTCCAAAGTCCATTTTTTTAATCTGGTGTTCAATAATATTTCTTGCAACTATATTGCGTTTTATTTTTCCTCCCATGATGCGGTTTTTATTCGATTTGAAATTTTGAACGCTGGTGTTGGAGAGGGTGGGGTGGAGTGGTGTTGGATGGGTTGGGGGACAAGGAGAAGCAGTGTGGGTATCAACTTTAGAAAATATGTTCAACGGGTATTACTTAAAATATGGGATTAAAAACTAATATTCAAATGATCAGAATCGAAACGCCTGCAATAGGATGCAAATTTTACTGAATATAGCCTTGACCATTTCCGTCAGATCTGATGGTTGCATCTGTGATTTAACGGAAGGAAAGCTATGTTTTATCATATTTATTATCTTTGTTTCAGGTTATCAGCCGCACGCTGCTCCTTTGAATTATCTGAGAGTCTTCGTTTACGTTATACCTTGCATTCTTGGTTCGCTTCTCGTCGTCGTTTCACTTTACCTGGTCAAAGGGCTGCTGAGAAGTTTCTGGAATGGTTGGTAAATCTATTATCAGAAAGCTCGATAAGGAATTAGTGAACTTAGTTAGCGTTGATCTTATCTATTCCTGACTGAATAGTATATTCAAGGAACCGAGAGTTTGCAAAATGCATAACTTAGCTTATAAAAGGGCACCCAGAATACTCCGGTATCAACTGCGTAAGTGCAGATTGTAAAGTTTGAATTTTGTTCAAGTATCTGATCTGGAAAATACAAGCTGGTTCTTCAACGCAGTTTGGATGTTCTGTTGGATGTGATATATTTCCGGTGAGATGTTGTCGGAGAGCCCATCTACTCTCTCAGATGGACGAAATAAAATGCTCAGGAAGGTAACTGGAAGATTATTGTAGAAAATAATGCATGATGGGGTGGTGGTGATATTACATATTGTTGCGCATTGAAAGTTTCTGAACATAAAGTACACATAAATGGTTATGTTTCTGATTGATATGTGGTGAGGTATGTTGTGCCACTGGGAACTGATCCTGAGCTTTGCAATTTATACGTGAATTCGATGAATACACTGAAATTCCGGTTGTTATTTTTTCTCTTATAACACGAGGATGGATAGAAAATTAAGTTTTGAAGACAACGCAACGTGTTTATTGAAGGGGAATAGGTTAAGTCGACGGAGATCTGGGAAGTCGAGCATTATTTGGGAAAATGTGAGATTATCCACCAGTAACGAGAAGGAAAAGAGGCATATTGTTAAAATCGCGGGAATTCGGAACTCTGAGATGCGGAGGGCCGTGTGTCTTTTGAGGAAATGTTGGCCTGGCTGAACATAGAACAGCTGGAGTTTAGGCAGTAGCGGCTGATTTAACAGAAGCATAATAAGTGGTTGAGGGGTAGATATAGAGCGAATGTTTTTTCTTTCCTTGTGCGAGAACTCGCAGTCACTGTTTAAATGTTAGAGTTTGAATCTGAAGGTGTGTTTAAAGTCAAGAGTTCGGCTTCGGAAGAGACAGAGGGAGAGGAATCTTCTTTCAGATGTTCCTAAGTGTTTGGGATTCTCTTTCTGAAACTGTGGTGGGGCGACGCGGTGGTGGGAGGTGGTTGGCGGATTGGAAACAGATTCTAGACATAATTGGAGGCAGGGGGATGCATATTTAAGAAGCTGAATTTGCGTGTGTGTGTTTGTGTGTGTGCGCAGACGCATGTGTGTGTGCGTTTGGGTGGCATGGTGGTTTGGCGTCTGTGTGGCTACCACCAGCGGAGCAGAATGCAAATTTGACATTACAATCATGTCAGCCATTGCTTTTACGTATGGCAGAGCAGGCTTGTGTGGTCCAGAGACCATGTCCTGCTCCTGATTCATATCCTCGTGTGCATATAGCATCAGACGAGCTTACCGCGATGCTGTCGGCACTCTTACCCTTTTTCATTAAAAATGATGACCAGTTCATTGGCACTCTCTAGATTGTGGAAGTTTGCAGTGCGTGAGAACAACTGGATGAAAAAAGGCGGGAATTACCAAGTACATTTGTTCGCTTGGAAGGTTATTCTCCCCTCCGTCAAAATCAAGAGAATATCTACACCACATCAGGATAGCAATGACAGCAATATTACAGAATGTTTCCTGTCAGAACTGTAGGTCCAACAAGAGCATAGAGCTAGGACTCTGTTTTGTCTTCAAAGTATTCCCAGACTATTCCAGTTGATTTATTCAAGAAAAATGGACACAGAGAATTCAAAACGGTTCACAGTTCCTCATGCACGCGAGGAAAGAAGTTACAATAACAATATAAGCAAAGAATCACCCCTATAAGGAACAGATGCTGTTAGATGTGAACAAAAAAGAGGGAAATAACAAGGGAAATTGCTGTCTCCTTTTGTTCACCTGATGTTTTCCGTTTCTTGGTATTACATAGAACATAGAAAAACGACAACACAATTCAGGCCCTTCAGCCCACAAAGCGGTCCCGAACATGTCCCTACCCTAGAAATTATTAGGCTTACCCATAGCCCTCTATTTTACTCAGCTTCATGTACCTATCGAACAGTCTCTTGAAAGATCCTATCGTATCCGCCTCCAAAACCGTTTCAGGCAGCCCATTCCACGCACTCACCACTCTCTGAGTAAAAAACTTACCCCTGACGTCTCCTCTACATCTACTCCACCTTAAACCTATGTCCTCTTGTGGCCACCAATTCAGCCTCTGACTATCTATCCGATCATCATCTTATACACCTCTATCAGGTCCCCCCTCATCCGCCAAGGAGAAAAGGTCGAGTTCCATTAACCTGCATTCATAAAACATGCTCTGCATTCCAGGCAGCATCCTTGTAAATCTCCTCTGCACCTTCCCTATGGCTTCCACATCTTTCCTGTAGAGAGGCGACCAGAGCTCAGCACAATACTCCAAGTGGGGTCTGACCAGGGACCTATATAGCTGCAACAATACATCACGGCGCCTAGACTCAATTCCCCGTTTGATGAAGGACAATACACCATATTCCATCTAAACCACAGAGTCAACCTGCGCTGCCGTATTGAGCGTCCTATGGACTCGGACCCCAAGATCCCTCTGATCCTCCACACTGCCAAGAGTCCTACCATTAATACTATATTCCGCCAACAAATTTGACCTACCAAAATGAACAACTTCGCACTTAACTGGGTTGAACTGCATCTTCCACTTCCCATCCCAACTCTGCATCCTATCTATGTCCCTCTGTAACCTCTGACAGCCCTCCAAACTATCCACAACACCCCCAACCTTCTTGTCATCCGCAAACTTACTAACCCACCTCTCCACTTCCTTATGCAGGTCGTTTATAAAAATCACAAAGAGTAAGGGTCCCAGTACAGATCCCTGAGGTACACCACTGGTAACCGACTTCCACTCAGAATACGACCCTTCAACAACCACTCTTTGCCTTCTGTGGGCCAGCCAGTTCTGGATCCACACTGAAATGTCCCCTTGTATCCCATGTCTCCTCACCTTCTCCATAAGCCTTGCATAGGGTACCTTATCAAACGCCTTGCTGAAATCCATATACACTACATCTGCTGCTCTCCCGTCATCGATGTGCTTAGTCACATCCTCAAAAAATTCAATCAGGCTCGTAAGGCAGGACATGCCCTTGACAAAGCCATGTTGACTATTCCTAATCATATCATACCTCTACAAATGTTCATAAACCCTGCCTCTCTGGATCTTTTCCATCAACTTACCAACCACTGAAGTAAGACTCAGCGGTTTATAATTCCCTGGGCTCTCCCTACTCCCGTTCTTGCATGAGGGAACAACATCAGCAACCCTCCAATCTTCCAGAACCTCTCCCGTCTCCATCGACGACGCAAAGATCATCGTCAGATGCTCCGCAATCTCCTACCTCGCCTCCCACAGCAACCAGGCGTACATCTCATCCGGTCCCGGCGACTTATCTAACTTGATGCTTTCCAAAAGTTCCACCACCACCTCTTTTCTAATATCTGCATGCTCAAGCTTTTCAGGCCGCTGCAAGTTCCCACTACAATCCCCCCAGACCTTTTTCGTAGTGAACACTGACGTAAAGTATTCATTAAGTACCTCCACTATTTCTTCCGGATCCATACACACTTACCCACTACTGCACTTGATAGGCCCTATCCTTTCGCGTCTCATCCTCTTACTCTTCACATACTTGTAGAACGCCTTGGGGTTTTCCTTAATCCTGCCCGCCAAGGCCTTCTCATATCCCTTTTTCGCTCTCCTAGTCTATTTTGTTCCTTCCTTTTAGCCTTGTACTCTTCCAGATCTCTAACATTACCTCGCTCTCTACCTTTTGTATGCTTTTCTTTTCCTATTGACTAGATTTATTATAGCCTTTTACTTATTACAGGCGTTAGAAAATGGCAGCCTCCTCTGACTGGGTTTCCTGAGCCGTTGTATGAAGAGATCGACATTCAGGAGTCTGGGGCAGGACTCGGTAATTATATTTAAACTGAATGTGTGCGATACATTTCAAAGTAAATGAATTCTTTTTGCATTTACTTTTTTATTTCGTCAATAGATTCGCATCTCTCGGCTCAGAAAATAAATTGCAATATTATGTGGATAGTGACTTCTATAAACACAAAAATGAAAATGTGGAAGGTAAGTCTGATAGATATTCTATCCCATCAGACAGTCCCATCAGAACAGAGATATTTAATATAGTTCATTTGCTTCGAAATAGATGAAAGCAGATTATAAACACATAACAAACAAAATAAATCAAATAAAACGAGCAAATGCACAGACTGTGAACTTACATTTTAGAAAATGAATTGAAACTACCTGGGAACCTATTAGACAGGTAATATCTGCAGAAAGAAAGCTGGGGTAATATTTCATGTCCAACCCCTTTCATCCGGAGTCTCTTAATCGAAAAACTGACGGTTCATATTGCACTGATCTCGTTAACATGGAGACAATGTAAAATACATGTGATGCAAACATATTTCTTGTTCAAAGCTACACCTATTAATGGTAACCGATATTAAGATTGTTATAGATGTTACCTAATAATAGACTTTGAAATACCAGTTTCTTACCCAAAAGGTATCAGCAATCTGACAAAGCGGGGGATCTATTTAACGACTGCAACAAGAAAATTCACACGTGCTCCCTTGGAAGGTGCGTCATAAAGGGGCGCTGTTAACGTTATTGCCCCAAAAGAGCCAGGAAATAACCTATTCTTATAAGAATGTATGAAAAATAGCATTTTCTTGATATTCAATGGCTGCATCATCAGCAAGTGTCCCTCTGGCATCATTGACCGTCCACACCTGGACGCGCCAAAGAACATAAAACAGTATAGAACAGGAACAGGCCCTTTAGGCCACGATGTTATGCAGAACTGATTAAACAAGCAATCAAATGCCTAACAAAACTAATCCCCTTTGCCTACACAATGTCCATATGCTTCTATTCTCTGCATATTCATTTACCTATATGAGAGCCTCTTAAACGTCTCTATCGGATTTGCCTTCACTACCGGCCCTGGCAGCGCATTCAGTCATCCACGACTCTGTGTAAAATACTTGTCCCGCACATATCCTTTGAACTTACAACCTCTCACCTTAAATTCATGCCCTCCGGTATTAGACATTTCGACCCTGGGATGAATAACCAGGTCCTTTACTTTGTCTATGTCTCTCATAATCTTAAAAAAAACTTCTATCAGGTTTCCCCTTAGCCTCGCAGATCCAGAGCAAATAACTCAAGTATGTTCATCTTCTCCTCATAGCACATGCCTTCCAACCCAGGTTGCATCCCAGAGAACGTCTTCTGCACCCTTTCCAAAACCTGCAGATCCTCCGTAAAATTGGGCAACCAGAATTGAATACAATACTTCAGAAGTGGTCAAACTGAAGTTTTATAAATCTGGAAAATAACTTCCCGAGTCTTGAACTCAATGCCTCGAGTACTACAGGTACATATGCCATACGCCTTCTTTACTATCTATCAACCTCTTCAGTCACTTTCGGGGAGCCATGTAATTGGACCCCAAGATCCCTCTGCACATCAACACCAGCAAGGGTCTTACCATTAATAGTGTACAATCCCTTTACGTTTGATCTCCCAAAGTACAACACTTCACATTTGGCCAAATTAAACTCCATCTGCCATTTTTCCGCACATATCTGCAAGTAATATATATCTCATTGTTTCCTTTGGCAATCCTATACCCTGTTAAAACACCTTTGTATTATCTGAGAACTTACTAACCCACCGATCTACATTTTCAAACAAGTCATTTAATTAGATATATCATTAACAGCAGAGGTCCCATGCTTGTTAATCTTCTGGATAAGCCTACCATGCGGCATATTATCAAACACCTCACAAAAGGAGATGTAGATAACATCCACCGATCTACCTTCATCAATCACTTTCCTCACCTCCCCGAAAATCTCTATCGTTGGTAAGACACGACTTGCCCCGCACAAAGCCATGCTGATTGTAACTAATTATCCCGGTTTTTTAAATGCTCATAAATCCTATCACTACAAATCCTCTCTAATATCTTTCCTACCACTGACGTGAGTCTCACTTGTCTATAGTTTCCAGGATAATTTCTATGTCCTTTCTTAGCAACGGAACAACATCAGCTACTCGCCAGTCCTCTGAGACCCCGTCTGTCACTAGAGAGAACGGGAAGTTCTTGCTAAAAACCCCAGCAATCTAGTCACTTGTCTCCACAATAACGTGGGATATGTCTCATCAGGCATTGAGAACATATTCACCTTAATATTCTTTAAGAGATTACAACACAACCTCCTTTATCTTAAAATGCCCGAGCGTATTAGTATGCTCCATAGAGATCACACAGTCTTCCCCGTCCTTCTTCAATGGACACAATGTCGCAAGTTACTCAGTTAGGACCTCGCCCACATCATCCACCTCCAAGCACATTCCCACCTGTACTCTTGAGTGGCCCGATACTCTCACTCGTTATCCTCTTGCTGTAGATGATGTACACATGGCCTCAACATGTTCTTTAATATTCTACATACCAAGGGCATTTCAAGACCCCTCCAAGCTCTCCTGATTCCCCTATTGAGTTCTTTTCTAGCTTCTTTATCATACTTAAGTTCTCCATTTGATTTTAGCTTCCTAAGCCTTACATATGCTTCCTCTTGCTTCTGCACTAAATTAACCACCTCTCTCGACATCCACGATTTACTTACCTTGCCATCTTTGTCCTTGCTTCTCCCGGAACATACCTGTCATGTACCCTGTGCAATTTGTCTCTAAGCACACATGTCAGATGTAGAATAGTCCAAAAACAACTGTTACCAATAAACTCACCGTCGTTAGTGTCCAGTTCTCTTGTAATTTTAAATGCTCCAATTTAATCCCCTACCGTTAACATCATATTAATTCTTATCTATAGCTATCTTAATACTGAAGGGCTTGTGGTACCTTTACCATTAATGTTATCCCTCTGAAAGGATAGTAACCTGGAGAAGCTCATCTACCAAAGCCAGGTCCAGTATGGCCTCTTCTCTCGTTGGACTATCTATATGGGGACTGATACATATATATTGTGTCTACAGGAGTAAGCTTATGGCTGGGAATCCTGAGGTGAGGAGTACCCAAAAGTCTGTCCACCATTTACAAGTCATGAGCGTAAATGATACATTCCATGTGCCTTGATATGAGCAGTTCAAACAGTGCCGTATAATGTCGATATCATCCAGTTCATAGCAGCTATGTTGATTGAACCCCACCGCAATCAGCATTACTTCCTTGCACCAAGATTATACAACGACTGCACGGTGTACGCGCTGCAAAATAAATGGAATTTCACTCCAAGGTTATACTGAGAGCATGTGTCAAACAAAGGAAACCTATTACTACGGATACTATCTAGAGTGCCTAAATTACAGGGAGAGGTTGGCAAGGCTCGGTCTCTATTCCTTGGAACGAAGGAGAATGAGGTGAAATGTTAAAAATTATGAGAGGCACAGTTAAGGTGGACGGCGTAAATCTTTTCCGCAGTGTAACGGAGTCCAAAATTTGGGGGGCGTAACGCTGTCGCAGCGCCAGCAATCCGGGTTCAATTCCCGCTGCTCTCTGTAAGGAGTTTTTACTTTATCCCCGTGTATGCGTGAGTTTACGCCGCGTGCTCCGGTTTCCTCCCACATTCCAAAGACGTACAGGTTAGGAATTTGTGGGCATGCTAATTTGGCGCCGGCAGCGTGGCCACACTTGTGGGCTGCCCCCAGAACACTACGCAAATGATGAATTTCACTGTGTGTTTCAATGTACATGTGACTAATAAAGATATATTACCTTATCTTAAAGATTTAGGATGAGTGTTCAATTATTTAAAAGGGACCTGAGGGGCAACTTGATGATACCGTGCTGATGCACGGTACTGTCACCACTACAGTTTCCCTCCAAGTCGCCTGGAGTACTGTCTTTAAATTATATTGACTTTGCTTAATAACCTTTGGACAAAATCACGGAACATGCTTCCGAACATCAGTTTAGCAATAGTTTCACTAGCAGGATTAGAGTGATTTAGCATCAAGTCTCATCGCTAAGTATTCAAAATCAATTCAAAATGTCTAATACCGTCTTTACTTGACAGTATCGTCTCGAGGCTGAAAAATGTATGAATACATTAAAAAAGAATCACCTGATATAATGGGCATGAAATCGTTGAAATTACTAACATGTTAAAAAAAATTAAAGCCGAACTCCTCAATATTTAAAAATAGGAGATTTCACTGCTGAGGACATTGAAATGACAATTCAAATTGCTGGAAATACTCAGCAGGTCAGGCAAGACTTGTGCAGAAAGAAACAGAGTTTACCTTTCCGGTCGATGATCCTTCATCAGCGCTACTTTTGAAGAGTTATCAACTTGAAACATTAGCCCTGTCTCAACAATTGCGGACGATTAACCATATTTTCTGTTCTTGTTTCTGTTTTTGCAAAATCTGCTTTATTTTGCTTTGTAAAGATATTCAACGATTTTGTAGGCAATATGCCAAAGGAGATTTAAATGGTGGTTGAACTGGTAATGGATTTCACAGTTTATTATTTTGAAGCAGCATTGTTTACAATATGGTCAGGAATTGTCTCTTGCTTTCTAGGAACCTTTTCGCATCTTGATGGTGATTTCGCAGAGAATATGACAATATTGAATAATTCTGCTTGAAGATGTGAGAATTACCATCATTTAAATTAAACGAAATACATTATAATCTGTTAAAAACACCTTTCCATTTTAGGTGTGGTTTGAATTTACTTTGAGAGCAAATTGTAAGTAGGATTTAACGCCCTGTGAGGTTTGCAGTGAGATCTTTCCGTGAATTAAAAAAAAATATAATTCCTAAACAGTTTGGCTGATGTCACTGGTTCAAAATATGATGTAGCTTTTGTTTGAATTCATCATTGTTGGTAAATGTCTCGCATTTTACACAGCTTACCTCCGAGCGCGTTATGTTTGGTGGGATTCATGCATCCAACGATGGCAGTTTCCTTCCCATCGTTGTTTTAACGCGTGCATTCTTCGAGCAAATAAGTTTAGTGAAATATCGCTCCTCATCTTCATCTCTTGATTTATTTGAAGGGGATAACTTTAATGATGTACCATTAGTAAAAGTCCGACAACATGAAGGACTGATTGATGCAGAATCTGCGATGTAGAGTTTTAGATGTGAAGAGAAATTGGAGTGGCTATGTCTGCTTTCTCTGGAGAAGAGCAGATAGGACGGGACAGGGCTGAGTAATATAAAATTATGGAGGGGTGGGACCAGAAGCAGCAGCGTGGCTGTTGAGAAGGTTGAGGCAAATATACAAAAAATGCAATAGGCAGGACAGGCAGAGGCAGGACAGGGAGTAAGGCGGTTATGATAGGCTAATCTGTATTTCTTAATGGATGAAGCATGACCAGTGAGGCAAAGGAACTCAGGGATTTGATAGGTACGTGCGACTGGGATATTGTAGCCATTGCACAAACATGTTTGTTGGATGGGCAACTGATGTTCTTGGGGAAGTGCACAGCGGAAATGTGGAGATTGTTTAAGGAATAATTGCATGGGGCTCTGGTAAAGTTTGTCCCATTGAGGCAGGGTAAGGATGGTAGAATGAAGGAACCGTGGTTGACACGAGATGTAGAATATCTTGTCAAGAGGAAGAAAGAAGTTTACCTAATGTTTAAAAAAAACATGGATCTGACAGGGCTCTTGTAGTTACATGGTAGCCAGGAAGGAGCTTCAGAATGGACTTAGGAGAGCTAGAAGGCAGCATGAGAAGTCCTTGGCGAATAGGACCAAGGAAAACCCCAAGGCGTTCTACACGTATATGAAGAATAAGAGGATGACTAGTGAGAGGTTAGTACCGATCAGGGATAAAAGAGGAAATGTGCCTGCAGTCAGATGAGGTACTGGATGTCCTTAATGAATACATTTATTCGGTATACACCAGAGAGGGAGACATTGACGTTTGTAAGGATGGCGTATGACCGACTGATATGCTAGTGCATGTCGACATGAGGAAGAGGATGTGCCGGAAATATTGAAAAACATTAGGATAGATAAGTCAGCGGGGCTGGATGGGATATGTCCTAGGTTATTACAGAAAACTAGAGAAAAGAGTGCTGTGCCTTTGGCGACGACCTTTGTGTCCTCACTGGCCACAGGACTAGAGCAAGATAATTGTTGGGTGGAAAATGTTGTTCCTTTTTTAAGAAAGGAAGAAAAGATATCCCTGGGAATTACAGAGCAGTGAATCTTACTTCATTTGCGGGAAAATTGCTGGAGAAGATTCTTAGAGACAGGATCGATGGGCATTTAGAGAAGCATAGGCTGGTTAGCGACAGTCAGCATGGCTTTGTGAGGGGCAGGTCGTGCCTCACAAGCCTAATTGAATTCCTTGAGTGAGACAAAGCACATTGATGAAGGAAGAACATTGGATGTGGTGTACCTGGATTCCAGTAAGGCGTTTGATAAGGATCCTCATGGAAGGCTTATTCAGAAAGTCTGGAGTTATGGGATACGGGGATACTTGGCTGTGTAGATTTAGAATTAGCCTGCCCATAGAGCGTGGTGGTAGATAGACCCTATTCCACAGGGATCTGTTCTGGGACCTCTGCTCTTTGTGATTTTTATAAATGACTTGTATGAGGATGTGGAAGGGTGTGTTAGTAAGTTTTCTGATGATTCAACGGTTGGTTGTGTTGTGCATAGTGTAGAAGGTTGCTGTAGATTATTATAGGATATTGATACAATGCAGAGCTGGGCTGAGAAGTAGCAGATGCAGTTCAACCTGGATAAGTGTGAACTGATCCACTTCGGGAGAACGAATTCGAAGGCAGAATACAAGGTTAATAGCAGGACTCTTGAGCAGTGTGGAGTGTCACGAACCAGCAACAAAAGAAACACACTGAGCATGATTCAGTGTTAAAAACTATTTTATTAATCACTACTAATGATAATACGTAAAATAAAAGTAAAAATGTTTGTATGTTAGAATTCAAAAATGTTAAACCTTGAACGTTAACCCCAAAACTAAACTCTTCGTGTGTGTGTGTGACAAAGTCCCAAACTCCAAGTTCCGGAATGGTTCTTAAAGTTCAGTTCCGCAAGTCATAAGGTGAAACATGAGCAAGGGCTTCTTCAACAACCACCGTTGTCTGAAGATAAGACGTAGACATAGAGAAACATAGAGAGAGTAAATATGAAATCCAAATGTTCCACGATGGAACCAAAACGACACTCCAGTGTTTACTCGGTAGCGACGACCTCGTCACCCCGAAAAGCATCCGAATCGTGGTCGTCCACACAAATACCTGTTTCTTTCTACAGATCAGCAATAAAGTGAACTCCACCGGATTACGTCCAACTTCCATACATGGATTTCAGTGGCAGAAACAGTTATTGTTTCTCATCCATCGATAGAGAAAAGTAGCAGGCTGGTGTCTCTCTCCCTTCTCTCTCTCTCTTCTTTTTTTCTTCTTCTTCTGCAACAACGTCATTACGTCCTTTATCTTCTATTGACGTAAGCACGCCCCACACACTCAGACACACAGTCTCTATATTAAAGGGACTTTCACTGAGTCCATAACACCTCCCACCTAAAAAAAAATTTCCCAAGAAAAATTCAACCGCGCATACTGTTAGTAATGTTAATAACTATCATGCTACACAACTACAGACTATCAGATTAGTACAGATACATGTTTCCCATTTAACATCGGGAAAGACAATCAGCAATCACATTATCTTTGCCTTTAATGTGAGTTATCATGAGATCAAACTCTTTCAAAATTAAACTCCGGTTTAACAGCCTTCTGTTCTTGTTTTTGACGGCTCAGAAACACTAATGGGTTATGATCTGTATATACAGTCAATAGTTTCTGAGCGGTAAAAACATATACACTGAAATGTTGCAAGGCTAAAACAAGCGACAGTAATTCTTTCTCTATGGTGGAATAATTCTTTTGATGCTCATTAAATTTCTTTGAAAAGTAAGCTACCGGATGGTCAATATCATCAAGGTCACCCTTCTGCAACAACACAGCTCCTGCAGCTTCATCACTGGCATCTACTGCTAATGAAAATGGCTTTTCAAAGTCAGGTGTTTTGAGCACAGGATGGTAGCATAAAATTGCTTTCAGCTTCTCAAATGCTTCTTGACAAGAATCTGTCCAAACAAACTTTAGTCCCTTCTTCAGAAGATTAGTTAGGGGAAGAGCAATATCAGCAAAACTTTTACAAAATTTTCGGTAATATCCAATCATTCCCAAAAATCATCTAACAGTCCTCGTACCTGTGGGAATAGGGAACTCAGATATTGCTTGAACTTTTGCCTGAACAGGAGCTTGCTTGCCTGGACCTACAACGTAACCAAGATACGTCACAGTGGCATGGCCAAATTCACTTTTAGCCAAGTTAACTGTAAGGTTAGCCTTGGAAAGTCTTTTAAACAACCTTTCAAACGCAGATATGTGATCTTCCCAAGTATCATTCCCAGTCACTAAGTCGTCAATGTAGGCATCTCCGTTTTAACTCATGAATCACTGAATTAATCATTATTTGAAATGTTGCCGGAGCATTTTTCATTCCAAATGGCAAAACATTGTATTCATACAATCCAGAAGGGGTTACAAACGCTGAAATCTCCCTGCCTCTATCTGTTAATGGAACACACCAGTACCCTTTTAATAGGTCAAACTTTGCAAGAAACTTTTCCTTTCCCACTCTATCTATGCAATTATCCACCCTAGGAAGAGGGTAAGCATCTGACTTTGTTACAGCATTCACTTTCCTGTAATCTGTGTAAAATCTAACAGTTCCATCAGGTTTAGGTACAATAACACAGGGCGAACTCCAATTTGAAATAGAATATCTAATAATATCATTTTCCAACATGTACTTTAGTTCCTGATCAACAAGTTTACTTTTTTCCACATTCATTCGATATGGGTGTTGTTTGATTGGTTTTGCATCCCCAACATCAACATCATGTGTAATTATCGATGTTCTATTTGGAACATCTGGGAACAGATTTTTAAATTTTGAAATTAATTCTCTCATCTGTTGTTTTTGTGAAACTTGTAAATGGTCCAACTTCGTTTCAAGGTTCTCCATGATATTTTGTTTTTTTAGTTTCGATGGAACAATATTTGGTCTAAATTGGCCTTCCTCAACATCAACATCAGGCATTTTAGAAACAACCTTTACATCATCCACCAAGGACACCATTGAATCACTCTCATAATACGGCGTTAGCATGTTTACATGACAGAGTTGTGTTTTCTTGCGTCTATCTGGTGTTTTGATTATATATGTTAGATCAGTCACTCGAGATTCACTAACATAGGGTCCAGCAAAACGAGATTGCAAGGGATTATTTTGGCTAGGGAAAAATACCAACACCTTTTGCCCCACTGCAAATGTCCTAGGCCGAGCACGTCTATCAAAATATGTCTTCATTCTTATCTGGCTGGTTTTCATATTCTTTCTCGCTAGCAGGCAGACTCACTTCATCCGAGTTTTAAGTTTTTGGACATAGTCCAACAGATCAGTGCACTTCTTCATTAACCCATTGCTCTCTCAACAACTCCAAAGGTCCTCTCACCCTATGTCCAAATACAAGCTCAAACGGACTAAATCCTATTGACTTCTGGATTGATTCTCTAGCGGCAAACAAAAGTAAATGGATACCTTCGTCCCAATCCTTGGTGTTTTCAAAGCAATACGTCTTCAGCATATTTTTGAGAGTAGAAGGAAATCTTTCCAGAGCTCCTTGAGATTCTGGGTGATATGCAGATGATATAATCTGCTTTGCTCCCAGCTCATAGACTATTTGTTGAAAAAAATTGACATAAGATTACTACCTTGATCACATTGGATTTCTTTTGGCAAACCAAACAAGGAAAAAACAAATTATAAAAGCCTTTGACACCGTCTTGGCCTTAATATTTGTAAGGGGTATTGCCTCTGGAAATCTTGAAGTGGCACACATGATCGTTAACAAACACTGATTTCCAGTCTTAGACTTTGGTAATGGGCCAACACAGTCCACAATCACCTTCGAAAAGGGCTCCCAAAAAGCAGGAATTGGTTTCAAGGGAGCCACAGGGGGTTTTTGATTTGGTTTATCTACCATCTGACATGAGTGGCAGGTTCGACAAAACATCACCACATCTTTTCTTAAACCAGGCCAATAGAATTGTTTCAAGATCTTCCGTACCGTTTTATTCACACCAAAATGACCACCCAAAGGCGTACTATGGGCCAGGTTTAAAATCTCATCCCTATAAACTTTTGGAACAACAACCTGATGAATAACTTCCCATTCCTCAGTAACAGGAACATGAGGAGGTCTCCATTTCCTCATTAATACTCCATTTTTGACATAATATCCAATTGGCACTTTTTCAATCTCCTCACATGAGAGAGCTTTTTCTTTCAATTCTGTCAACTCAGGTTCCTTTCTCTGTTCCACCATAAAATCCTTCCTCGACAAAGACAAATCCTTAAATTCAGGCTCACTATAAGGATGTTGATCCTCCAGTGAAGACAGAAAAGTCTCAGATAAGGCATCATAATTTTCTTCCTGTTTAGGACTGTCACAAGGAACCACTTCAGACTGCATCGGACTGTCTGTCTTGGCTAATTCTTTAGCTCTAGCTCGAGACACCGCACATGATGGGTAAACATCTGGATAATTATCACACATCAATCCTTGGTTTGGTCGTTAACCGTACCACAGGAACAATTTGTCCATCTGCAAGGTCATTTCCCAATAACAAAGAAACTCCTTCCAATGGCAAACTAGGTCTTATCCCTATCCAGACTGGTCCTTCTACGAACTTTGACTTTAAAATCACTCTGTGTAAACGGACAGATATGGTGTCATCTGTAACGCCTCGTATTAGATTTACCTCACCAGTGTCACTTTCTTCACCAAAATTTAAAACACTGTCCAGCAAGAGAGATTGACAAGCCCCAGTATCTCTAAGAATTTTCACTGGCACCTGGGGTGACTCATCATTCAGTGAAACAAAACCCTCTGATACGTAAGAACGGAATTCTTTTCTCACCTCCTCCAACTTTTTTGCTTTTACCTCATTCAAGGACTGATCCTTAACAGCATCTCCTAAACCGTTTTGATTTGTAATTGCCTGAAAGCAAGCATTAGGCACAGCTTCCTTCCTTTTCTTCAAAAGGGCACAATTAGCTATCACATGGCCAGGTTTCCTACAGTAATAACAAGTACGCTCAACAGGTTTCTCCAGCCCTGGCTTCTTTTCATCCTTCCCTTTTTGATTACCTCCCAATTTAATCTCCAGTTTACCTGGATGGTCCTCGTAACACTTTTGAAAGGTTTTAGGTTGTCCCCATTTGGATTTATGGGTTAAAACATAATCATCTGCCAACCTAGCAGTTTCTTGTAAAGTTCCCACTGCCTTTTCATTTAAATATTTTGTTAATTCAGCTGGAACACATCTTTTAAAGTCTTCCACTAATATCAATTCTTTCAGCTTATCAAAATCCCCATCTACATTTTTAGCCATGTACCATCGTTCAAAACATATTCTCTTTCCATTGGCAAATTCCATATAAGTCTGATTTGTAGATTTCCTCAAGTCTCTAAATTTTTGTCTATAAGCTTCAGGTACCAATTCATAGGCCTTCAATATAGCTTGTTTAACCTTGGTATAATCAGCTGCATCAACAGCAGACAAAGCAGAATAAGCTTTTTGAGCTTTACCTTTAATCACACTCTGTACCATAAGAGCCCATCCTTTCCTTGGCCAGTTTGAACTCACAGCAACCTTTTCAAAATGTTGGAAATACTGATCAACCTGATCTTCTTCAAAAGGAGGGACTAATCGAACCTCCCTGCTGGCTGAAAAACTATCATCAGAATCAGATTCCAAACTCCTACGCTTCATTTGTAACTCATGCTGCCTCTGTTTTTCCTTCTCCTCTGCATCAAACGTTAACCGAATTAGTTCCCGTTCCCGTTCATCCTCTAACTTCATCTGAGTTATCTTTTGTTCGCCCTCTAATTTCTCTCGTTCGGCCTCTATCTTTAACTGGGTCTGTTCTCGTTCAGCCTCTAATCTCTTTTGTTCGGCCTCTAATCTCTTTTGCTCGCGTTCAGTTTCTAATCTACTTTGCTCTCGTTCAGCCTCTATCTTTGCCAGCTGCACCTGTGCCTCAGAAATTCCCATTTCACTGCCAGGAAACTGTTTTAACACTTCCTTCTCAAACACCTTCTTCTCCACATAATGGCCAGCTATCAGTCTCTGAATATCTGCCTTTCTCATAGACTGCTTTACTTCTGTAAGGTTTAACCTTGTAGCAATCTTTATCAGATCATCCCTTTTCGCCACCTCCAATCCTTTTTGGGTTGGTGACTCCAAAAATTCCTTAATATCCATTGCTGCTGGTTTCCACACACACAAAGCCAATTAAAAAGATTTTATCAGACCTCCCTCAAAAATCTTTGGATTGAATCCTGAACGAATCTCGTCAATCTGGGGAAAAATCCCAGACGATACTCGTTAATCTTTGGATTGGATCCCGGACGAATCTCGTTAACCTTGGGAACGAACCCAGACGAGCCCCCAATTTTGTCACGAACCAGCAACAAAAGAAACACACTGAGCATGATTCAGTGTTAAAACTATTTTATTAATCACTACTTATGATAATACGTAAAATAAAATTAAAAATGTTAGTATGTTGGAATTCAAAAATGTTAAACCTTGAACGTTAACCCCAAAACAAAGTCCCAAACTCCAAGTTCTGGAATGGTTCTTAAAGTTCAGTTCCGCATGCCATAAGGTGAAAAAGAGCAAGGGCTTCTTCAACAACCACCGTTGTCTGAAGATAAGACGTAGACATAGAGAAACATAGAGAGAGTAAATATGAAATCCAAATGTTCCACGATGGAACCCAAACGACACTCCAGTGTTTACTCGGTAGTGACTTCCTCACCCCGAAAAGCATCCGAATCGTGGTCGTCCGCACAAATACCTGTTTCTTTCTACAGGTCAGCAATAAAGTGAACTCCACCGGATTACGTCCAACTTCCATACATGGATTTCAGTGGCAGACACAGTTATTGTTTCTCATCCATCGATAGAGAAAAGTAGCAGGCTGGTGTCTCTCTCCCTTCTCCCTCTCTCTCTCTCTTCTTCTTCTTCTTCTTCTTCTTCAACAACAACAACGTCATTACGTCCTTTATCTTCTATTGACGTAAGCACGCCCCACACACACACACACACACACACTCTCTATCTTAAAGTGACTTTCACTGAGTCCGTAACAGGAGGAACTGAGGGATCGTGGTGTCCACGTCCATATATCCCTCAAAGTTGCCACGCAGGTCGATAGAATTGTCAAGAAGGCATATGTTGTGTTGGCCTTCATTAGTTGGGGTATTGAGTTCAAGAGCCGCGAGATGATGTTGCAGCTCTATAGAACTCTAGTCAGACTACAGTTGGAGTATTGTGTTCAGTTCTGGTCCCCTCATTATAGAAAGGATGTGGAAGCTTTAGAGAGGGTGCAGAGGAAATTTACCAGGATGTTGCCTGGATTGGAGAGCCTGCCTCATGAGGATAGGTTGAGCGATCTAGGGATTTCCTCTTTAGGGAGAAGGAGGATGAGAGGTGACTTGATAGACGTGCACACGATCATAAAAGGCATAGATCGAGTGGAGAGTCAGAGACTTTTACCCAGTGCGACAATGGCGAACACGAGAGGACATAAATTTAAGGTGATTGGATGAATGTATAAGGGGTATGTCAGGGGCAGGTATTTTACACAGAGAATGGTGGGTGCGTGGAACGCACTGCCGGCAGAGGTTATGGGGGCAGATACATGTGGGACATTTAAGGAACTCTTAGATAGACATATGAATGATAGAAAAATGGAGGGTTATGTGGGAGGGAAGGGTTAGATAAATCTTAGAGAAGGATAAAATGTCGGCAAATCATTGTGGCCGAAGGGCCTGTACTGTGCTGTAGTGTTACATGTTCTATGTAATATGACTTCCACTCAGTGTCCCGTTTTGACGAAGCCAAGTTTCCCTTTGATCTTCTTCCCCACTTTTTCTGGCGGTGTCGTAAATTTCAGGGAACTTTGTACTTGTACCCCAAGTTCTCCCTGTTCTACAATCCTCCCCAGGGCCCTGTCATATATTGTGTTCATTCGTCCATGTCTCTCTTCCCAAAATCAACACTTTCCACTTGTCTGAATTAAAATCCATGTGTCATTCCTTGGCCGTCTTTTCCACAAATCCAACATCATCATCCTCTGATAATTTCTTTCTACCCTTCTTTTCTCCAGTCATTTTACTAACCTTGGATCCCATGTGAACATTCCTTCCGGATCAGTTTACCTCGTGGGACCTTGTCGACATCCTTGCTAAAGTCCACGCAGACAACCAGTCCTCTCACATGAATCTTATTGTTACCACTTCAATGAAACTCAGTGAAATATGTGCCACACAATTTCCTGTACACAACGTTCTGCCGCCTATTCCGAATCAGTCGGTGACTTTAGAAATGTAGATATGTCCTGACACTCAGCATCTTCTCTGTTAACTTACAACCCACGGAGACACGAGGAGAACCTACAAACTCTTTACATCAGCGAACGGAATTGAACCGGGATCGCTAGCTCTGTAATACGCGACCGTGTATTCTCAGCAACTTCCGCCACCTGCAACAGGATCCCATCACCAGGCACATCTTCCCCTCCCCTCTGTCTACAATTCCTGCAGGGTTTGTTCTTTCCGCGACTTCCTTGTCCACTCGACCTTCCCTTCAGAATACCTTCTGGCACTGATCCCTGCAACCGTACCACGTGCGACACCTGCCCCGACACGTCCTCCCTCACCTCCATTCAAGGCCCTAGCAGGTGAGGAAGCCCCTCAACTGTGAATCACAGAGTGTTCCCGGTGCGGCCTCCTCTACATCAGCGAGACCCGACGCTGATTGGGTGACTGCTTCCTCAAGCACCTTCCCTCCTTCCGCCTCAAAAGCAAGGATCTCCCGGTGGCCAGCCACTTCAATTCCTCATCCCACTCCCATACTGACATGTCTACCCACGGACCCCTCTACTGCCAGGTAGTCCAGACTTAGTAGTCTCCAACCTGATGACCTCAACATTGATTTGTCTAACTTCCGGTCAGCCCTCCCCTGTTCCCTCCTTCCCCCTTGTCTTCACTCATTCCTGGGGTCCCCTGACCCCATCTCTTCCGCCCCCACTCTTGACCTGCCTGTATATTCCCCACCTCCTTCCCTTTATTCCATAGTAAACTGCCCTTTCTTACCGGATATCTTCTTCTTCAGCCTTGTGCCTAACTACCTACCACCTCTCAGCTTCTTACATCACACCTTTCTTCCCCTCGCACCCACCCACCTACCTTCCCCCTCTCTCCTCGACTCACCTATCACCCGCCAGTCCGTACTCCTTCCCCTCTACCGACCTCCTTATTCTGGGTTCTGTCCTCTTTCTTTCCAGTCCAGATGAAGGGTCTAGACACAAAACGTCGACTGTTTATTTCCCTTCGCTGTTTATTTCATGCTTAATGCCTTACTTGATGAGTTCCTCCAGCATTTTCTGTGTGCTGCTCAAGAAATCGTGCGTATATGATTGTATTTAGATCAAATTAATCGATCATGGCCAATATTAGTTGGCAAATGATCCATTTCCTTCTGGGAAATAAATACCACGTTTCCACTCACGGCTGTGTTCTCTTCTGGTGACATTACTCTGATTTTTTTGTGTGAGTTTGTCGGCATGCCGTGTTGAAACCTTTCTTAAAGTCACCCTGCTATTATTCATATCTTTTGTATTTTTGAAATGTTCTTTTCTTTGGTCTCTGCTTGAACGTCCTTTATCGTTATTACCATTCCCTCCAATGTTCTCTTCTTGAAGACAAATCTTTTCCTGATTCTGAATTTTGAGGTCGGTACTTTTCGCCGTCTGTGATCGAGTTGCGTTTTGCTGCTTGTTCTGTTTGACAGGGAATGGGCGAGCATCCACGCTGGCGGGAATGCAAAGGGTGTCTACCCGACGTCGGCTGTTGTTGGGGCCGGGATATGGACCGAATCTCCAGCGAAAAACCTATTCATTTTTGTTCCTGTGTCCAGATCAGACTCGTTTACCGCCTGCATTGTGTTAGAATTCATTCTAAATATTCCAGTATAAAACGGAACTTCACTTTATTGAAAACAGATTGGTGGAGCTCCTTGTCCTATTTTTCTAGGTTCAGAAACCGGTACAAATGCAAGATGTCGTTGAAGAAATGGGGCCATCGTTCGATACAAGTTAAAAGGCAGGAAAAGTCACCTAATGTTCGAAACGAAAGATTTCCTGAAAAAAGGTGATAATGCTTAAGATTTCGTCGATGACACATGTACTGTATCTGCATTAGAATGTTTTATTTGATCGTTGCTGTCATCAATCAGATAAGAACTTGAATCAAATGCACAAGCCTGTACCCATGAGGTGGCTGCACCATGCATCCCTTTTGCAGGCCTCGCTTGAGAAAAATCTCACCGACCCCAGGTGGAAATATGCAGATGAAATTACAAACGGATGTGCTGGAAGTATCTTTCTACATCTACAGATATTGCCTGGCCTGTTGAAAGATTTACAGATTACCAATTACAGTTAGTAACAGCTGCACAGTAAGTTGAGATGATTCCGTAAGATAATCACTCATAAACAGTGTGTCTGTGTGTCTGCGCCATCGCTTGCATGAGAAAGGCAGACATGCGGTGACCGAAGGAAGCAAAACCAAAATTTCTCTTTCCATAATTAATCAAAGACACAGTTCTTCCTTCAAAATAAACAAAATAATGAGACTCTTCAGACCAGCTGCCTCGAATTTCTGAGCTTTGTGGCAACCATAGTAACGTGCTTGCTTTTCTGAAAGTGCCTGTATTTGCACATTCCTGAACACGGATGTCCGAGTTGTGAGCGTGCCTCAAATATACAGGAGCTCCACTGCCCTGGAGACCATGAAGGAGTCATCTGGAAACGGCGCAGGATTGAGAAGATTGTTCGATAAATACTGTTTCAGTGGGGTGCACAGAGGCGCGCATTGTAGGTTGAGCCGGTGGCTTCACACTCAACCAGGTGTCTGCGGTGAAAAACCGCGAGATTTTCCAAATGTTAAGCAAAGAAATTAAAACGAAATATTCGCGACCTCTGAACTGCACCCAGCATTCTACGTTGATAATTGCAGGACGAGGGTTTATCGGGTGATAGGAATAGTTGAATAACATGGGGTTATGCCTGACTGGACAAATGTTGTCCTGATATGCCCCTGGTGGAGGCGATCCAACTCCAGGAGGGAATAACCCATTGATGGTCTGAAATAAATATTTATCATATTTATTCACTGAGGAGAATGCTATTGCATCTGGGGAGTTCAAGAAAGGAAATGGTGAAATTCCAAATTATATTTCCATTAGAAAAGAGGGACATGTTAAATGTCTCAGCAGACCTAAAGTTAGATAAATATCCAGAGCCTAAAGTAATGTATTCCAAGCTGCGATGGGATGAAAGAGGTGAGACGTTTCAGCCTTAATACATAGTTTTAATTCTTTGTTGGCCGCGGGAGAGGTACCAGATGCGTCAGTATACCGAGTATCTTTATGCAAAAAGTCAGAAGGGAGAAGACGTAAGCTACAGTTCTGTGAGTCTAACGCCAGTAGTAGGGAAGCAATTGGCAAACTTCTTTGGTATTGATATTAGTTTATTATTGTCACTAGTACCGAGGTACAGTGAAAAGCTTTTCTTACATACCGCTAGTACAGGTCAATTCATTACACGGTGCAGTTACGATGAGTTAGTACAAAGTGCATTGATGCAGCACAGGTAAAAACAGTAAAAGTACAGAGTAAAGTGTCACAGCTACAGAGACGGTGCAGTGCAATACGGTGCAAGGTCACAACAAGGCAGATAACGAAGGTCCCGATTAATTTATGGTTGGAAACGCAGAAATTAATCAAATAGAGCATGCCTATACGAGGAATTTAAAACGGTATAGCACATGAACAGATCCTTCGGCCCACCATGCCTTTGCTGACCACGATGCAAAATTAAAGTAATCTTATCTACACAGGGTCGGTATTGGTTTATTCGCCACGTGTTCCTGTGCCTGTCTAAATGCTTCTTATACATTGCTGTCATTGCTGCCTCTGCAAACTTCCCAGGAAGTGTATTCCAGGCACCTTTGTGTAAAAATATCTTATTTTGCAAATCTCCTTTCTACGTTTCACTTCTCAGTTTAAAACTATGTCCTCCAGTACCTGATGTTTCCACTCTGGGAAAAGAAACTGACATCTATCCTATCTATGTCACATAACTTTAGAAACTTCTATCAGGTCTACACGAAGCTTCCAACGAGGCAGAGAAAACAATTCAAGTTTTTCCAACCACTCCTGATAACAAAAACACTCCAATGGATGCAACATCCTGGTGAACATCATCTGTTTCTTTCCAACGCCTCCACCCACATCCTTCCTCTGGTATGAGGACGAAGCGAACACAATATTCCAAATGCAGCCTAATTAAACTTCTGTACATCTGAAGCATGACTTACCAATGTTATACTCATTGTCCCGACAGATGAAGGCAAACATTGTTTACACCTTCTTTATCACCCTAACCATTTGTTTTGTCACCTTCAGAAAGCTCTGTACTTGCAACCCATTTTCCATTTGATCATCAATGTTCCAAAGGTCCTTCCATTTACGAAATGCTTTCGGCTTGCACTTGGCTTCACAAAATGCAACACCTCACACTTGTCCGAATTAAACTGCACCTGCGATTCCTCTGCCCAAATTTCCAACTGATCTATAATTTGCTTATCCTTTGACAACTTTCCTGATTATCCACAACTCCGCCAATTTTCGTATTATAGGAAAATTTACCAATCAGACCAACTACATCTGCTTATTATAAAACTAATGACTTGGATGACTGCATCTTGTCTGTACAATGTCCCTAATTTTATACCGAGAGGTAACGCACTTTGTTAATGAAGGTAGTGAGTTGATATCATCTGCAATGATCAGTTAAGCATTTCACAAGACTACATATTGAATACTGGTCCAAAATCGTGGAGGTCAGAAGATTCAAGACACTTCGTCAAATTCGATCCAAAATTTTCTCAGTGATAGAAAGCTAAGGGTGATATTGGAGCGTTGTCTTTGTGATTGTAAGCCTATGAGAAGTTGTTTCACCACAGGAACCATTACCAAGACTCTCACTATTTGTCATAAATAACCATTTTGTTATGGATACACCGTTAGAAAGTTTGCAAATAAAATGAAAATTAATGCCTTTGTAGGTAGTGAGGGAGATAAGTTGAGTTTACAGATGAATGTTGATCAGCGAGTAGAATGGGCACAGGTTTGGCAGATGCTATTATTCCCGATATATGTGAGGTTATGCCTTTAAGTGGAATATTAAAGGGAGCATGCAGAAGAAATGGTTGAGCACCGATGTGTACGAGAACAGAGAAACTGAGTGAAAAGTCGAACAATCATTGACATTCGCGTCACATGAAGATAAGCCGCAAAGAAGCCGTAGACGATAAGAGACTTCCAGCAAGAGCAAAGTACGTCAGAGCAGGGAGGCTATATACAACATTATAAAACAGTGGTTTGGGCACAGGTGGAGCACTGTGTGCTTGTCTGGTCATCACAGTTTTGGAAGGATATGAATGCATCGGACAGATGCAGACGAGCGTCATCAGCGATAAGCGCTACACTTGGGAGTAGAACTGCCCAGAGATGAACAAAAATAACGGGGGGAATAGACATTTTAGAAAGGGGGAAATGTTCTCCCATGACATTGTGGCAAAGGCTATGGATTTTAAGTTTACATTGATAGTGGATCAGAGGAGGAATTTCTTCATTGGGAGGATGTTTGCTATCTGGGACTCACTGCTCGAGCAGCTGGTGAAGGAGGGTCCTCTCGCAATATTTAATGGATCCGCACTTGAATTGTGTTGCGGACTCGGTGAATGTCCATTAAGGTAGAGTTAGTAGTAGTGTGTGTGTGTGTGTGTGTGTGTGTGTGTGTGTGTGTGTGTGTGTGTGTGTGTGTGTGTGTGTGTGTGTGTGTGGTGTGCTTGCGTCAACAGAAGTTTAAGGACGTAATGACGTTGTTGAAGAAGTCAGCCGAAGTCGAAGAGCGAGTGAGAAAGAAAAGGGAGAGAGACAACAGCCTCCTAGTTTCTCTATCGATGGATGAGAAACAATAACTGTGTATGTCACTGCAATCCACGTATGGAAATTGGGAGTAATCCGCTGGAGTTCACTTTGTTGATGACCTGTAGAAGGAAACAGGTATGTGTATGGACGGCCACGATTCGGATGCTTTTCGGGGTGAGGAAGTCACTACCGAGTAAACACTGAGGTGTCATTTGGGTTCCATCGTGGGACATTTGGATTTCGTGATTACTCTCTCTATGTTCTCTACATCTACGTCTTATCTTCAGACAACGGTCGTTGTTGAAAAAGCCTTTGCTCACGTTTCACCTTATGTCTTGCTGAACTGAACTTTAAGAAACCATTCCTGGACTTGGATTTTGGGACTTTGCCACACTCACACGAAGAGTTTAAAAATTTGGGGTTAATTTTCAAGGTTTAATATTTGTACTTCTGGCATTTTAACATCTTTACTTCTATTTTTCTTATAATCATAAGTAGTGATTAATAAAATAGTTTTTAACACTGAATAATGACTCAGTGTGTTTCTTTTATTGGTGTTTTTTAACAAAATTGGGGGCTCGTCCGGGATTTGAACCCTGGACCTCTTGCACACCAAGCGATAATCATACCCCTGGACCAAAGGAAGAAGGAAGTGTTCGAGGTGAGTGAAGTAGTCGAGTTTTCTGGGATTAAACCAGTGATCTCTTATGTGATTTTTCAACCAGTGGAGTTGGAGGAGGAAGAGTTAGAAGAGTTTCCTGAGAGTGAGTCAGAGATTGCTGATGGTCGGGTGCAATTAGCAAAGATAGAGTTAGAACAAACGCGAATGAAGTTCGAGTTATGAGACAGGAAGCTAGAGTTAGAGCAAAGGAAAATAGAGTTTGAGGAAAGTAAGGCCCGGATGGAATTGAGGAGGATGGAGTTGGATAGGAAGGAGAAGGAAAAACAACTGCAGCATGTTAAAAATGAAGCGAAAGAATTTGGAATCTGATTCTGATGATTTTTGTTTAGCCAGCAGGGAGGTTCGATTAGTCCCTCCTTCTGAAGAAGATCAGTATTTCCAACATTTTGAAAAGGTTGCTGTGAGTTCAAACTGGCCAAAGGAAGGATGGGCTCTTGTGTTACAGAGTATGATTAGAGGTAAAGCTCAGAAAGCTTATTCTGCTTTGTCTGTTGGGGATGCAGCTGACTATACAAAGGTAAAAGAAGCTGTGTTAAAAGCCTATGAATTGGTACCTGAAGCTTATAGAGAAAAGTTTAGAGACATTAGACATCTGCAGATCAGATGCATATGGAATTTGCCAATGGAAAGAGAATATGTTTTGAACGATGGTGCATGGCTAAAAATGTAGATGGGGATTTTGATAAATTGAAAGAATTGATGTTAGTGGAAGACGTTAAAAGATGTGTCCCAGCTGAATTAACAACATATTTAAATGAAAAGGAAGTGAAAACTTTACAAGAAACTGCCAGGTTAGCAGATGATTATGTTTTAACCCATAAATCCAAATGGGGACCACATAAAACATTTCAAAAGAGTTACAAGGACAATCCAGGTAAACCAGAGATTAGATTGGGAGGTAAGCAAAAAGGGAAGGATGAAAAGAAGCCAGTGCTGGAGAGACCTCTTGAGCGTACTTGTTATTACTGTAAGAAACCTGGCCATGTGATAGCTAATTGTACTCTTTTGAAGAAAAGGAAGGAAGCCGTGCCCAATGCTTGCTTTCAGGTAATTAAAAATCAAAAAGGTTTAGGGGATGTTGTTAAAGATCAGTTCTTGCCAAAGGTGAAAGCTGAAAAAATGGAGGAGGTGAGAAAGGAATTCCGTTCTTATGTATCAGAGAGTTTTATTTCACTGGATCATAGGTCACCCCAGGTGCCAGAGAAAATCCTTAGAGATACTGGGGCTTGTCAACCTCTCTTGCTGGACAGTGTTTTAAATTTTGGTGAAGAAACTGACACTGGTGAGGTAAATCTAGTGCGAGGTGTTACAGGTGACACCATGTCTGTCCCTTTGCACAAGGTGATTTTAAATTCAATGTTCGTAGAAGGACTTGTCGAGATAGGGATAAGACCTAGTTTACCAGTGGAAGGAGTTTCTTTGTTATTGGGGAATGAACTTTTGGATGGAGAATTTGTCCCTGTGGTACGGTTAACGAGCAAACCAAGGATTGATGAGTCTGAGAATGATCCAGATGTTTACCCATCCGGTGAGCTGACTTGAGCTAGAGCTAAAGACTTAGCTAAGGCCGACAGATCTGTGCAGCCTGATGTAGTTCCTTGTGACAGTCCTAAACAGGAAGAAAATTATGGTGACTTGTCTGAGAATTTTCTGTCTTCACTGGAGGAACATAAACATTGTAGTGAGCCTGAATTTAAAGATTTGCCTTTGTCGAGGAAAGAATTTATGTTGGAGCAGACGAAAGACCCTGAGCTTACAGAATTGAAAGAAAAAGCACTCTCATGGAAGGAGATTAAAAAAGTGCCAATTGGATATTATTTCAAAAATGGAGTGTTAATGAGGAAATGGAGACCTCCTCATGTTCCTGTTAATGAGGAATGGGAAGTTCTTCATCAGGTTGTGGAACCAAAAGTTTATAGGAATGAGATTTTAAATCTCCCCCATAGTATGCCTTTGGGTGGTCATTTTGGTGTGAATAAAACTGTAAGAAAGATCTTGAAACAATTCTATTGGCCTGGTTTGAGAAAGGATGTGGTGATGTTTTGTCGAACTTGTCACACATGTCAGATGGTAGGTAAACCAAATCAAAAAAACCCTGTGGCTCCCTTGGAGCCAATTCCTGCTTTTGATAAACCCTTTTCGAAGGTGATTGTGGACTGTGTTGCTACATTGCCCAAGTCTAAGGATGGAAATCAGTATTTGTTCACCATCAGATGTGCAACTTCTAGATTTCCAGAGGCAATACCCCTTAGAAATATTAACAAGACGGTGTCAAAGGCTCTTTTAAAATGTTTTACTTTGGTTGGTTTGGCAAAAGAAATCCAATCTATTCAAGGCAGTAATTTTATGTCTATTTTATTCCAACAACTAGTCTATGAGCTGGGGACAAAGCAGATTGTATCATCTGCATATAACACAGAATCTCTGGAGAGATTTCATTCTACTCTCAAAAATATGCTGAAGACTTATTGCTTTGAAAACACAAAGGATTAGTACGATGGCTTTCATTTACTTTTGTTGCCATTAGAGAATAAATACAGGAATCATTAGGATTTAGTCCAGTTGAGCTTGTATTTGGACATCGGGTGAGATGACCTTTAGAATTGTTAAGAGAACAATGGGTTAATGAGGAAGTGCATTTGAGTCTGTTGGACTATGTCCAAAAATTTAAAATTCAGTTGGAGAGAGTCTGCCAGCTAGCGAGATTGAATTTGAAAACCAGCCAGATAAGAATGAAGACATGTTTTGACAGACGTGCTCGACCTAGGACATTTGCAGTGGGACAAAAGGTGTTAGTACTTTTCCCTAGCCAAAATAATCCATTGCAGTCTCGTTTTTCTGGACTATATATTATTGAATCCCGAGTAACTAATTTGACATAGATAATCAAAACACCAGATAGACGCAAGAAAACAGACTCTGAAATGTAAACAAGCTGAAGCCTTATTATGAGAGAGATTCAGTTGTGGCCATGGTGGATTATATAAAGGTTGTTTCTAGAATGCCTGATATTGATATTGAGGAAGGCCAATTTAGACCAAATATTATTCCATCGAAACTAAAAAAAAATATCCTGGAGAACCTTGAAAAGAAGTTAGACCATTTACAAGTTTCGCAAAAACAACAGATGAGGGAATTAATTTTAAAATTTAAAAATCTGTTCCCAGATGTTCCAAACAGAACGTCGATAATTACTCATGATGTTGACGCTGGGAATGCAAAACCAACAAAACAACACCCATATCGAATGAATGTGGAAAAACGTAAACTTGTTGATCAGGAGATTGATTGCATGATAGAAAATGATATTATTAGACGTTCTACTTCAAACTGGAGTTCGTCCTGTGTTATTGTGCCTAAACCTGATGGATTTTGCAGATTGCAGGAAAATGAATGCCTTAACGAAGTCAGATGCTTACCTTATTTCTAGGGTGGATGATTGCATAGACATAGTGGGAAATGCAAAAATTCTTACAAAGATTGACCTATTAAAAGTGTACTGGTGTGTTCCATTAACAGATAGAGGAAGGGAGATTTCTGCCTTTGTAACCCCTTCTGGATTGTATGAAAATAATGTTTTGCCATTTGGAATGAAAAATGCTCCGGCAGCATTTCAGCCAATGATTAATTCGGTGATTCATGGATTAAAACATACAGATGCCTATATTGACGACTTAGTGACAGGGAATGATACATGGGAGGATCACATCTCTGCGTTAGAAAGGTTGCATGAAAGACCTTCCGAGGCTAACCTTACAGTTAACTTAGCTAAAAGTGAATTTGGCCATGCCACTCTCACGTATCATGGTTATGTTGTCGGTCAAGGCAAGTTAGCTCCTGTTCAGGCAAAAGTTCAAGCAATATCTGATTTCCATGTTCCCACGGGAACGACGACTGTTAGAAGATTTTTTGGGAATGGTTGCATATCATCGCAAATTTTGTAAAAATGTTGTTGATGTTGCTCTTCCCCTAACTAATAGTCTGAAGAAGGGAGTAAAGTTTGTTTGGACAGATTCTTGTCAAGAAGCGTTTAAGAAGCTGAAAGCCATTTTATGCTACCATCCTGTGCTCAAAACACCTGACTTTGAAAAGCCATTGTCATTAACAGTAGATGCCAGTGATGAAGCCGCAGGAGCTGTGTTGTTGCAGAAGGGTGACCTTGATGATATTGAGCATCCTGTAGCTTACTTTTCAAAGAAATTTAATGAGCATCAAAAGAATTATTCCACCATAGAGAAAGAATTACTGTCGCTTGTTTTAGCCTTGCAACATTTCAGTGTATATGTTTGCACCGCTCAGAAACCATTGACTGTGTATAGAGATCATAACCCATTGGTGTTTCTGAGCCGAGTCAAAAACAAGAACAGAAGGCTGTTAAACTGGAGTTTAATTTTGCAAGAGTTTGATCTCATGATAACTCACACTAAAGGCAAAGATAACGTGATTGCTGATTGCCTTACCCGAGGTTAAATGGGAAACATGTATCTTTACTAACCTGATATTCTGTAATTGTGTAGCATGATAATTATTAACATTACTAACAGTATGCGCGGTTAGTCATTTTTCTTGAAAAAAAAATTGTTTTTAGGTGGAAGGTGTTATGGACTCGGTGTATGTCCCTTTAATGTAGAGTTAGTAGTGTGTGTGTGTGTGTGTGTGTGGGTCTGGGTGTGTGTGTGTGTGTGCGTGTTTGTGTGTGTGTGTGTGTGTGTGTGTGAGAGAGAGAGAGAGAGAGAGCGTGCTTACGTCAACAGAAGATAAAGGACGTTGTTGAAGAAAGTATTTTAATTCGAAGAGAGACAGAGAGAGAAAAGGGAGAGAGACAACAGCTTGCTAGTTTCTCTATCGATGGATGAGAAACAATAACTGTGTATGTCACTGCAATCCACGTATAGAAATTGGAAGTACTCCGGTGGAGATCACTTTGTTGATGACCTGTAGAAGGAAACAGGTATTTGTGTGGACGGCCACAATTCGGATGCTTTTCGGGGTGAGGAAGTCACTACCGAGTAAACACTGAGGTTTCAGTTGCGTTCCATCGTGGAACATTTGGATTTCGTGATTACTCTCTCTATGTTCTCTACATCTACGTCTTATCTTCAGACAACGGTGGTTGTTGAAAAAGCCTTTGCTCACGTTTCACCTTATGGCTTGCTGAACTGAACTTTAATAACCATTCCTGGACTTGGAGTTTAGGACTTTTCCACACACACACACGAAGGGTTTAGTTTTTGGGGTTAATGTTCAAGGTTTAACATTTTTACTTCTGGTATTCTAACATTTTTAATTTTATTTTTCTTATAATCATAAGTAGTGATTAATAAAATAGTTTTTAACACTGAATCATGACTCATTGTGTTTCTTTTGTTGCTGGTTCGTAACAATTGTCAGTACATTGAAGGTTACGGAGCAACTGTTTGCATGTCGAATTTAAACGCATGGGTGGTATGGTTATGTGCCGCTTCTGAAGGTCCTGCTTCTGTGCTGTGTGACTCCAGGTCTAAAGACATCATCCACTTTGTTTCAATTACCTGGACACATAAGAGAGTTTTACGTCACTGATTTGACAATGCTGTGTATCAAATACGAGAAATGCAAGGCAGCAGAAATTGTTCAAGAATCTTACAATATCCTACATGTGTTGGAGTGCAGGAATCACGGGGCCCTTTTTTTTTACCAGAACATAGAGCAGACGGTTCAAGAATGAGGTGTAGAAATGCCGGTAAAATGTTACAGGTTTTGGTCTAACGGGGCGCTAAAATGGGCAAGGGGGAGCCAGTTTCAGTTGGACAAAGTTTCAAATATGGTGACAACAATACTATGAGGTATTGATAGTTGTGTAAACAGAACAGCGGGCTTCGATATCCGAAGAAATGAAGCACATGGTGGAAGCTAGTGGCTGTTCAGACAGTATGTTGAATGTGGAATGTTCAGAGGAAAACGACATTATGCTGAACATCAGCGGTGATGCGTAGGTGAATAGTTAAGTTTCCAAAATAAATAGGAATCCATAAATCCTCCCGCAGCAAAATCATATTTACTGAACTAAACAGTGAAGAATATGTGGGCTAACAAGTGCTCCTTGTGTCAAAATGACGATTATTGATGTGAACGGATTTACCTAACACTGTATTACGTTCTGTACTGCCGAATAATTCTGATTACACTGCAGAAGGACTTTTGTATCAGTAGAAACGAGATTGTTCCCTTTTTTGCCCAACTCGATTGCTCAGTTTGCTATGAAGCATGAACGGATCAGAGCATTTTGAGATCGACGGTCATCAGAAGCAACCTCAGCACAACCAGACCCCGCCCCCCTCATTCAAAGATTCTTCTTGTAATTTTTTTGCCTAAAATGGAAACAATGTTTGCCATTGGTGTCTCGATGCAGGTAATCGCCAGTAAAAAATTCAGGGCTCGTTGCCAGCTATTTAAACGTATTCATCCGGTGATTTCATCGAACAGCTCTCTGTTGCATCCAGCAGCAAGCTGAATTACATTTTCTCCAAAGACGTTTCGATCAAATCCTTCTTCGTCCTTGCTCACAAAGTGAAATGCAGCGTCTGTGGATACTCTTGTTGGTGTTGAAAATCCCAGGCTGTGAGTACCTCGATTTTCCGTTTTCCTCGAACTGGACCCAATTCTGAATTTTAAATTCTCTATATGATCCTCTTTTGAAACGTTTCTTATACAGGTTGGTTAGACCACAGCTGAAGTATTTCTGATTGTCCTAATGAAAAGGTTGTAACTAAACTGGGGAGTATGCAGAGATGATTGATCAGGATGGAGCGTTTGTAGGTGTGCAGGGAGGCAGGATAGGTCAGGGTTTTTTCGAGGTGGATTAGGCTCAGGAGTGAGCTGACTGAGAACTACAAAGTTATCAGTGTACATGGATAGGCCGGATGTGAGAAACGTCTGCCATTTGCTAAGGTCTTTGAACAGACCTCTTAGGTTTGAGGGAAGGGGTAACTGATTTAGTCGGCATTTGTGGAAGATATTCCCAGAAAATGGTTGAAAGCAGGAACTCAGAACTTGAAGGAATATTTACAGCAGCATTTGAGTCGGCATGTTATAGAAAGTCATCATCTGAGTGTTTGTAAATTGCATTAATGCAGACAGGTCATTGATGACCTGCAGAGACACGATGGGCCGGATTGCTGTCATATGACGATGTAACTCTCTGAATAAATTATATGATATCCATTGGGATTTACCGGATGGTTTTTAAATTATGTTTGGTCTGCCGCTCTGGTGTTTATATGCATAACTTCATCGCTCCGCATTGTTCCGAAAAAAAAAGCACAATAGATATTCATGCAACCGTGTCTTTATCCGTTCCTCAACCTGTGCATTGATCCTGGATGGTACACCATTTACCTATCAGCAGAAAGGTGTTAAGTCTGATATTTACTGAAATGTAACAAAGCCCATGCCGTTTTTAAACCCATGCCGAATTCAGCAGATTGATTGATGTTCCATCATAGAAGTTACTTTGCAACTATTCTCACGATGAATCGCATAAATCTACGTTCCCGTCAATTTGAAATTAGATCAAAACAATGCTTCATTTCAGTGTAGGTTCCTAATTTCATAGCCTAGCCTTTCAATCAAATGAAACAGGGATATAATAGACACAGTGGTAAATATCAGAAGAATTCTTTCTCCGCAACGCGACCATTGGGATATTACTTCAGATTCTCGGTAGATAATTCAAACGCCATTTAGACATCTAATTATTTTTCCTGATTTTTTCCGAGCTTGATAGATAGGACGTTGAAAACCCTTGTAAATTAGCACGCGAATAAAATGGGACATTAACGTGTCAAGAGTCGAAAGTCAGTTGTTCCATGTTTTTCTCGTTTCATAGATAGCCGATAGAGACTCTGAAGAGTGAAGTGATTTTACCAACTTGGTGAGAACACACCATTCCTCTGAGAATGATTTATTGTTTCACACCTTTGCGATCTTATGCTAGGTATCGTTTACCATGACATGCCGAGGTAAAATTGTGGAAGATAAAATTAATGAGCATTGGAATGCTCAACGCTTCAGTGTCCTTCCAATCTGAATGTTATTCCCAAGGAATGTTTTCCATTTTCGTAGCGTCAAATTGCTGCATTTCCCCCGTAAACAAACCGCTCCTGCACCCTCTTCGACGAAATTCTGTGACCTATTTTAAAAATGATGTTGTTCAAATTTTCTGTGTTTAATATCCATCATCTGAAACGTCTCTGGAGGTTTTACATCGGACATTTTCCTGAAATGATTTGCAACTCGTGTAGTGAGTGCGGAGGTCACGAGAAAGCAAACGATCCTTCAATGCAATGACACGTCTTTCGGTGCTCTCCTCTACATTCCATCTGGTCAGGGTTTGATGACCTTTTCCCTTTTAATTCCCTTGATGAAATTCATGAAAGCATGCCCTTGACCACGATGTTGATAAATTAAATTGTATTTGTTTATTTCCTTTGGTAAAAAAGAAACAAGACGCCGGAGGAACTCATTGTGTCAGTCAGCTTCTGACCCGCTGAGTTCCTCCATCATCTTGTTCTTTCCTCATATTATAGCATCTGCAGTCTCCTGTGTCTCCATATTGTTTACGCCCTCTCCAGTGCAACATCTTTGAACGTATTACTTCGGAATGTTCACTAAAGTTGCCATAATAATGCATATTACTGTAATCGCCCATATCTGCCCTGTATATAGGAGAGCAATATGGGTTTCAAAACGGAGGGAGGATTCCCTCGCCGTCTTTAGCACGGGTTGCAAACTGAAAACCCACTTCACCGTTTGTCGGCTCCCCAAATAAGCGCAATTCCTGTCTCTTCAACAAAGTTTCCAAAGTCAAATTAAAAACACAATCGCCCTCAATATTATTGACAGCAGAAATCGCTTTCTGGTGGGAACCTGTGTGCTTCATTCATAAGTAAAACACCACAGATGATAGAGTTCTGAAATAATAACAGAAGATGCTGGAAATTTTCTGCTGCATCTGTGGAGAGAGACACAGAGTGACTCTTCATGAATATGATCTTTCCATTCCACTATTTCCCTGCAAATTTCATTTCGCGTTTCCAGACCTTACTTTGGGAATGCAATGTCCGTACAATATTAAAGAAAAATCGTCCTCTTAAGTCAGAACATTTCCATTCAAAACTGCTTTGCATTGGGTTGTCTACTGAGGAGTCAGCTGAGGTTTATTTTTCAGAGTTTTAAAGAAAGATTCCACAAGATGCTACTTTAGGGTCCGGTCGGAAATCTGTACTCGGTTAAGACATATTCGCACACGTCTCAAAGAAACGAACCGATTTATTAGTGTTCATTCAAAGGATGTGGACTTCGCACGGTGACCAAGCATTTCATTTTCCATCCACTGTTGTTCTCGAGAAGGCAGTGATGAGCTGCCTCTTTAATCGCTACTGACCCTGAGGGATGTGTACACTGTCACGAACCAGCAACAAAAAAAACACACTGAGCATGATTTAGTGTTAAAAACTATTTTATTAATCACTACTTATGATAATACGTAAAATAAAAGTAAAAATGTTAGTATGTTAGAATTCAAAAATGTTAAACCTCGAACGTTAACCCTTAAAACTAAACTCTTCGTGTGTGTGTGGGTGTGGCAAAGTCCAAAACTCCCAGTTCCGGAATGGTTCTTAAAGTTCAGTTCCGCAAGCCATAAGGTGAAACATGAGCAAGGGCTTCTTCAACAACCACCGTTGTCTGAAGATAAGACGTAGACGTAGAGAAACATAGAGAGAGTACATATGAAATCCAAATGTTCCACGATGGAACCCAAACGACACTTCAGTGTTTACTCGATAGTGACTTCCTCACCCCGAAAGAATCCGAACCGTGGTCGTCCACATACAAATACCTGTTTCCTTCTACAGGTCAGCAACAAAGTGAACTCCACCGGATTACTTCCAACTTCCATACATGGATTTCAGTGGCAAACACAGTTATTGTTTCTCATCCATCGATAGAGAAAACAAGCAGGCTGGTGTCTCTCTCCCTTCTCTCTCTCTCTCTCTCTCTCTCTCTCCTTCTTCTTCTTCTTCCTCCAACAACGTCATTACGTCCTTTATCTTCTATTGACGTAAGCACGCCCCACACACACATAAACACACACTCTCTATCTTAAAGGGACTTTCACTGAGTCCGTAACACCTCCCACCTAAAAAAAAATTTTCCCAAAAAAATTTTAACCGCGCATACAGTTAGTAATTTTAATAATTATCATGCTACACAACTACAGACTATCAGATTAGTACAGATACATGTTTCCCATTTAACATCGAGAAAGACAATCAGCAATCACATTATCTTTGCCTTTAATGTGAGTTATCATGAGATCAAACTCTTGCAAAATTAAACTCCAGTTTAACAGCCTTCTGTTCTTGTTTTTGACTCGGCTCAGAAACACCAATGGGTTATGATCTGTGTATACAGTCAATGGTTTCTGAGCGGTGCAAACATATACACTGAAATGTTGCAAGGCTAAAACAAGCGACAGTAATTCTTTCTCTATAGTGGAATAATTCTTTTGATGCTCATTAAATTTCTTTGAAAAGTAAGCTACAGGATGGTCAATATCATCAAGGTCACCCTTCTGCAACAACACAGCTCCTGCAGCTTCATCACTGGCATCTACTGCTAATGAAAATGGCTTTTCAAAGTCAGGTGTTCTGAGCACAGGATGGTAGCATAAAATGGCTTTCAGCTTCTCAAATGCTTCTTGACAAGAATCTGTCCAAACAAACTTTACTCCCTTCTTCAGAAGATTAGTTAGGGGAAGAGCAATATCAGCAAAACTTTTACAAATTTTTCGATAATATCCAACCATTCCCAAAAATCTTCTAACAGTCCTCGTACCTGTGGGAATAGGGAACTCAGATATTGCTTGAACTTTTGCCTGAACAGGAGCTTGCTTGCCTTGACCTACAACATAACCAAGATACGTCACAGTGGCATGGCCAAATTCACTTTAAGCCAAGTTAACTGTAAGGTTAGCCTTGGAAAGTCTTTCAAACAACATTTCTAACGCAGAGATGTGATCCGCCCATGTATCATTCCCAGTCACTAAGTCGTCAATGTAGGCATCTGTATGTTTTAACCCATGAATCACTGAATTAATCATTCTTTGAAATGTTGCCGGAGAATTTTTCATTCCAAATGGCAAAACATTGTATTCATACAATCCAGAAGGGGTTACAAAGGCTTAAATCTCCCGTCCTCTATCTGTTAATGGAACACACCAGTACCCTTTTAATAGGTCAATCTTTGTGAGAAATTTTGCCTTTCCCACTCTATCTATGCAATCATCCACCCTAGGAATAGGCTAAGCATCTGACTTTGTTACAGCATTCACTTTCCTGTAATCTGTGCAAAATCTAACAGTTCCATCAGGTTTAGGTACAACAACACAGGGCGAACTCCAATTTGAAGTTGAATGTCTAATAATATCATTTTCCAACATGTACTTTATTTCCTGATCAACAAGTTTACTTTTTTCCACATTCATTCGATATGGGTGTTGTTTGATTGGTTTTGCATCCCCAACATCAACATCATGGCTAATTATCGATGTTCTGTTTGGAACATCTGGGAACAGATTTTTAAATTTTAAAATTAATTCTCTCATCTGTTGTTTTTGTGAAACTTGTAAATGGTCCAACTTCGTTTCAAGGTTCTGCATGATATTTTGGTTTTTTTAGTTTCGATGGAACAATATTTGGTCTAAATTGGCCTTCCTCAACATCAACATCAGGCATTCTAGAAACAACCTTTACATCATCCACCAAGGCCACAACTGAATCCCTCTCATAATAAGGTTTTAGCATGTTTACGTGACAGAGTTGTGTTTTCTTGCGTCTATCTGGTGTTTTGATTATATATGTTAAATCAGTCACTAGAGATTCAATAACATAGGGTCCAGAAAAACGAGATTGCAAGGGATTATTTTGGCTAGGGAAAAATACCAACACCTTTTGCCCCACTGCGAATGTCCTAGGCCGAGCACGTCTATCAAAATATGTCTTCATTCTTATCTGGCTGGTTTTCAAATTCTCTCTCGCTAGCTGGCAGACTCTCTCCAACCGAGTTTTAAATTTTTGGACATAGTCCAACAGACTCAAGTGAGCTTCCTCATTAACCCATTGCTCTCTTAACAACTCCAGAGGTCCTCTCACCCGATGTCCAAACACAAGCTCAAATGGACTAAATCCTATTGACTCCTAGATCGATTCTCTAACGGCAAACAAAAGTAAATGGATACCTTCGTCCCAATCCTTGGTGTTTTCAAAGCAATAAGTCTTCAGCATATTTTTGAGAGTAGAATGAAATCTCTCCAGAGCTCCTTGAGATTCTGGGTGATATGCAGATGATACAATCTGCTTTGCTCCCAACTCATAGACTATTTGTTGAAAAATTTTTGACATAAAATTACTACCTTGATCAGATTGGATTTCTTTTGGCAAACCAAACAAGGTAAAAAATTTTACACGAGCCTTTGACACCGTCTTGGCCTTAATATTTCTAAGGGGTATTGCCTCTGGAAATCTAGAAGTGGCACACATGATGGTTAACAAATACTAATTTCCAGTCTTAGACTTTGGTAATGGACCAACACAGTCCACAATCACATTCGAAAAGGGCTCCCCAAAAGCAGGAATTGGCTTCAAAGGAGCCACAGGGGGTTTTTGATTTGGTTTACCTACCATCTGACATGTGTGGCAGGTTCGACAAAACATCACCACATCTTTTCTCAAACCAGGCCAATAGAATTGTTTCAAGATCTTCCCTACAGTTTTATTCACACCAAAATGACCACCCAAAGGCATACTATGGGCCAGGTTTAAAATCTCATGCCTATAAACTTTTGAAACAACAACCTGATGAATAACTTCCCATTCCTCATTAACAGGAACATGAGGAGGTCTCCATTTCCTCATTAACACTCCATTTTTGACATAGTATCCAGTTGGCACTTTCTCAATCTCCTCACATGAGAGAGCTTTTTCTTTCAATTCTGTCAACTCAGGGTCCTTTGTCTGTTCCACCATAAAATCATTCCTCGACAAAGACAAATCTTTAAATTCAGGCTCACTATAAGGATGTTGATCCTCCAGTGAAGACAGAAAAGTCTCAGATAAGGCATCAAAATTTTCTTCCTGTTTAGGACTGTCACAAGGAACCACATCAGACTGCACCGGACTGTCTGTCTTGGCTAATTCTTTAGCTCTAGCTCGAGTCACCGCACATGATGGGTAAACATCTGGATCATTCTCAGACTCATCAATCCTTGGTTTGGTTGTTAACCGTACCACAGGATCACTTTCTCCATTTGCAAGGTCATTTCCCAATAACAAAGAAACTCCTTCCACTGGCAAACTAGGTCTTATCCCTATCTCGACCGGTCCTTCTACGAACTTTGACTTTAAAATCACCTTGTGAAAAGGGACAGACATGGTGTCACCTGTAACGCCTCGTACTAGATTTACTTCACCAGTGTCACTTTCTTCTCCAAAATTTAAAACACTGTCCAGCAAGAGAGATTGACTAGCCCCAGTATCTCTAAGAATTTTCACTGGCACCTGGGGTGACTCATCATTCAGTGAAACAAAACCCTCTGATACATACGAACGGAATTCTTTTCTCACCTCCTCCAACTTTTCCGCTTTTCCCTCTTGCAAGGACTGATCTTTAACAGCATCTCCTAAACCTTTTTGATTTGTAATTGCCTGAAAGCAAGCATTAGGCACAGCTTCCTTCCTTTTCTTCAAAAGGGCACAATTAGCTATCACATGGCCAGGTTTCCTACAGTAATAACAAGTACGGTCAACAGGTTTCTCCAGCCCTGGCTTCTTTTCATATTTTCCTTTTTGATTACCTCCCAATTTAATCTCTGGTTTACCTGGATTGTCTTTGTAACTCTTTTGAAAGGTTTTAGGTTGTCCCCATTTGGATTTATGGGTTAAAGCATAATCATCTGCCAACCTAGCAGTTTCTTGTAAAGTTTCCACTGCCTTTTCATTTAAATATGTTGTTAATTCAGCTGGAACACACCTTTTAAAGTCTTCCACTAGTATCAATTCTTTCAATTTATCAAAATCCCCATCTACATTTTTAGCCAGGCACCATCGTTCAAAACATATTCTCTTTCCATTGGCAAATTCCATATAAGTCTGATCTGCAGATTTCCTCAAGTCTCTAAATTTTTGTCTGTAAGCTTCAGGTACCAATTCATAGGCCTTCAAAATAGCTTGTTTTACTTTGGTATAATCAGCTGCATCCTCAGCAGACAAAGCAGAATAAGCTTTTTGAGCTTTACCTTTAATCACACTCTGTACCATAAGAGCCCATCCTTTCCTTGGCCAGTTTGAACTCACAGCAACCTTTTCAAAATGTTGGAAATACTGATCAACCTGATCTTCTTCAAAAGGAGGGACTAATCGAACCTCCCTGCTGGCTGAAAAACCATCATCAGAATCAGATTCCAAACTCTTTCGCTTCATTTGTAACTCATGCTGCCTCTGTTTCTCCTTCTCCTCACTATCCAGCTCCATCCTCTTCAATTCCATCTGCTTCATTGCTAGATCAGCCTCTATCTTCATCTGAGTTATCTTTTGTTCAGTCTCTAATTTCTTTTGCTCGGCCTCTAATTTCTCTCGCTCGGCCTCTATCTTTAACTGGGTTTGCTCTCGTTCGGCCTCTAATCTCTTTTGCTCTCGTTCAGCTTCTAATTTCTTTTGTTCTCGTTCAGCCTCTATCTTTGCCAGCTGCACCTGTGCCTCAGAAATTGCTATTTCACTGCCAGGAAACTGTTTTAACACTTCCTTCTCAAACACCTTCTTTTCCACATAATAGCCAGCTATCAGTCTCTGAATATCTGCCTTTCTCATAGACTGCTTTACTTCTGTAAGGTTTAGCCTTGTAGCAATCTTTATCAAATCATCCTTTTTCGCCACCTCCAATCCCTTTTGGGTTGGTGACTCCAAAAATGCCTTAATTTCCATTGCTGCTGGTTTCCACACACACAAGCCAATTAAAAAGACTTTATCAGACCTCCCTCAAAAATCTTTGGATTGAATCCCGAACAAATCTCGTCAATCTGGGGAACGATCCCAGACGACACTCGTTAATGTTTGGATTGGATCCCGGACGAGCCCCCAATTTTGTCACGAACCAGCAACAAAAAAAACAGACTGAGCATGATTTAGTGTTAAAAACTATTTTATTAATCACTACTTATGATAATACGTAAAATAAAAGTAAAAATGTTAGTATGTTAGAATTCAAAAATGTTAAACCTCGAACGTTAACCCCAAAACTAAACTCTTCGTGTGTGTGTGGGTGTGGCAAAATCCAAAACTCCCAGTTCCGGAATGGTTCTTAAAGTTCAGTTGCGCAAGCCATAAGGTGAAACATGAGCAAGGGCTTCTTCAACAACCACCGTTGTCTGAAGATAAGACGTAGACGTAGAGAAACATAGAGAGAGTACATATGAAATCCAAATGTTCCACGATGGAACCCAAACGACACTTCAGTGTTTACTCGATAGTGACTTCCTCACCCCGAAAGCATCCGGACCGTGGTCGTCCACATACAAATACCTGTTTCCTTCTACAGGTCAGCAACAAAGTGAACTCCACCGGATTACTTCCAACTTCCATACATGGATTTCAGTGGCAAACACAGTTATTGTTTCTCATCCATCGATAGAGAAAACAAGCAGTCTGGTGTCTCTCTCCCTTCTCTCTCTCTCTCTCTCTCTCCTTCTTCTTCTTCTGCCTCCAACAACGTCATTACGTCCTTTATCTTCTATTGACGTAAGCACGCCCCACACACACATACACACACACTCTCTATCTTAAAGGGACTTTCACTGAGTCCGTAACAACACCCACAATACTGTTTGGGAGAGATTAGATTTTGACCCAGCCACCGTGAAGGGTACGGCGATATATTTCGAAATCAGAATGGATGGTGACTTCGTGGGCAACTCCCAGTACTGGTATTCTTGTGCTTCTGCTGCTCCTTTGATGATGACAGTGAATTTCAGACAGAGATATTGCAAAAGTATTAAGTCGAAATATTCAGAACAAGGGAAAGATAAAACCAATACTGTGGTAAAGTAGGACAGAAACAAACTACAAACGTGATTTCTGCAGAGAGTTTGTCAGGAGACATTAACTGCATAGAGGTAGGAATGAGAGCATCAAAGGATGGAGATTTGAAATGTTTGAGTTTTGCTGATGGTGAAACAGAGATTAAAGGGAATATCGCTCCCTATTTTGCGTCTGCCCAGTTTGTTGATCACTCTGATACTAACATGGAGAATGAGTTAAAAACGCGGACGTTTCTCAATAACCTTCTTTTCTTCTGGGTATTCTTTTAGGATTGCCTCAGTAAAAGCAAAAATCGGACGCGGAAGTTGAATTTCATCCACAGAGAAACATTGATAATGAATTCATATTTCCAGTGTTAATCTGCGGATAAATGCTCTCAAGAACATTTTGTACTGTTGGGGCTGAATAACCTTATTCTTTTGGAGGGCACAGAAGGCACAAAATATCGTTGAGTAACACAGTCTAATTGGTTAACGTGAATGCGATTTTGCCATCAATATGATAGGTAACTGAGAGGGAGAAAATCCGCGCCCAATATTCATCACTTGTTTTAACTTGAAAAATAATATATCATGATTGAATCTGTACTGTAATGTGAGTGTGCGTGCGTGTGTGTGTGTGTTTCTGTGTGTGCAGCCCCTTTGTTACTTCAACCTATCACCTCCCAGCCTCCGTTGTTGTTTCGACTCTCCTCTCCACCATCTGCCTATCACCCCTCCTCACCTGGATCCACCTATCATCTGCCAGCTCTTGCTCCATCCTATCCCTCCACATGGTTTATCTCCCTTTCAGTCCCAATGAAGGGTCTTGGTCCAGAGTCACTGAAGCAACAGAAAAAATACTGGAGCAACTCAGTGGGTCACACAGCATCTATGGAGGTCCATTTCCCTCCATTGATGCAGTCTGACCCGCTGAGTTCCTCCAGCATCTTGTGTGTTGCTTTGTTGACTTCCTGTTCCTAATGAATCTGTCTTGCCCTTGCCCAGCAATATGGAAGACAGCTGATTTGACCAGGACAGGCTATCGGTGATGTTCACTCCTAGGAACTTAAAGCTCTCAACCCTCTCGACCCCAGCACCATTAATGTAAACAGGTTCATATACCCCCCTTTCCTGAAGTCAATGACCAGCTCCTTTGTTTTGTCGCCATGGAGGGATACGTTGTTGTGATGACACCATGTCACTCAGCTCTCTATCTCCTTCCTGTATCGGGACCTCAGTCCCTTATTTTCCATACACCTACTCTCCAGCTTCCCCCGTCCCACACGGTATTTGTGCTCCCTAGGCCCCAAAGTCCCTCAAACAGCCATTGGCATCGCAATCAGAAGAAACTTTTTTCCCAGTGGCAGGAGAGTCTAATAACAGAAGACAGAGGTCTGAGATGAGGTTTGTAAGAGATCTGAAGAGGAATTTCTTCACCCTGAGGGACATTGCCTGAGATCATGGTATTGCTGGAGGCAGGTACTCTAATTTAGAATCAGTTGGATGAGAACTTGATACTCCAAGGTATAGTAGGCGACAGACCAAGAGCTGGTAAATACGATTAGCCCAGATGAGTACGGTGGTCGACATGGACTTGGTGGGTTGAAAACCTTGGGTCCATACCTTGTGACTCTCTATACAAAGCACATCCAGCAAAGTCACATGGGTGCACTTGGAATTATGGGGTGAACATGAGAGAGAGCACCAGAAATAACTCCTCAATGTTTCTCATTATGAATGTCACAGGATATGATACATCTACCTGAAAAGGCAGAGATTACCTTACTTCAACACTTCATTCCCCCAACATTCAGCAGACTTTCGGTGCTACGCGGAAGCATCCTCCCAGAGTTTGTTTTCACGTCTCTGAAGTGGGAATAAACTCAAAGCCTCTAACTATGAGGAACGGATGCAGCCAACAGAACCACAAATGGCATACTCATCTGTGTTTATTGGAACACACACAAACGTATGTCCCAGGAATTCTCACGAGGAGCGGTAGATTTCATGGCGAGAGAAACAGAGCACATGTTTCATTATTCTCCATCCGAAATGATATTCATTGTTTTCTACACGTTGGACATCTGTCCTGTTGATGTTTTACTCAGCATATTTTGTTTGTTACTTCAGCTTTCCAGCCTCTGTACTGTTTTAGTTCTTGTTCCATATATTTTACCGCATTTAACAAAGATAAATTGGATATGGTGAGCTTTGTCATACTTTGGTGTTGAAATGTTCAAATTAACATTTTAAGTAAGACACTCCAACAATATTTTTTATGAAGGTCAATAAAATTTGCAAAGGAGACCAGAAGAGTCAAATTTGCCTAGACAGGTGTATAATTAAATTCATCCACTGTTACGGACTCAGTGAAAGTCCCTTTAAGATAGAGAGTGTGTGTGTATGTGTGTGTGGGGCGTGCTTACGTGAATAGAAGATAAAGGACGTAATGACGTTGTTGAAGAAGTCAGAAGGAGAAGAAGGAGAGAGAGAGAGAGAAGGGAGACAGAAACCAGCCTGCTAGTTTTCTCTATCGATGAATGAGAAACAATAACTGTGTCTGTCACTGAAATCCATGTATGGAAGTTGGAAGTAATCCGGTGGAGTTCACTTTGTAGCTGACCTGCAGTAGGAAACAGGTATTTGTGTGTGGACGACTACGATTCGGATGCTTTTCGGGGTGAGGAAGTCACTACCGAGTAAACACTGAAGTGTCGTTTGGGTTCCATCATTTGGATTTTGTATTTACTCTCTCTATGTTTCTCTACGTCTACGTCTTATCTTCAGACAACGGTGGTTGTTGAAGAAGCCCTTGCTCATGTTTCACCTTATGGCGTGCGGAACTGAACTTTAAGAACCATTCCGGAACTTGGAGTTTTGGACTTTGTCACACACACACACACACGACGAGTTTAGATTTGGGGTTAACGTTCGAGGTTTAACATTTTTGAATTCTAACATACTAACATTTTTACTTTTATTTTACGTATTATCATAAGTAGTGATTAATAAAAGTTTTTAACACTGAATCATGCTCAGTGTGTTTCGTTTGTTGCTGGTTCGTGACATCCACTGAATGGAATCTCTGAATAAATCACGGGAACAGTTGTGAAGTTTGAGAGTTGGCCTTTCGCTTGCATGGTGCGATTTTTGCTGATTCACAGGAAATGCCCTTCATTCGCAGTTAAATTTCCCGAAAATAGGCAACTCCGTAATACTTAGCCTGAAATTCCTTTGAATGGACAAGGACCCAGCACATAAACGTCGCTGTCCGCCGATAGATCATTTTGACGGGTTCGTCCATGTTCTAACAAACCGACGACGTTATTTTCAGGGCAATGTAGAGAGATGACATGATTATGCAAATTTAGTTTGAGCTTGTTCAAGTATAGCCGTGTTCATGTTCAATTATAACACAAATTACCAGTCCATCTTTGCAGAACAAGAAACTCTATTATTAGCTGTAATACCTTACTGAATTCCCAAGGTACACCTTCTACTCCATTTTACTGGGATTCTGATGATTCATCCAGTTGAATATTTCTCTGCCTGACAATACATTGTTTCCACCAAAAACTTTCTAATATTTGACGCCTTGTCTCAAGGCGGTGGTCTATCTCCCAGAAACAAGTGGCTCGGCATGCCTGTCTCTTGCAGAACTGTTGAATGTTTTAAAAGTACTCAACATCTGTGTTACGGCCATGGGTTAATGCAACAATGGATGCGGTTGGTTATTGGTGTCACAGACACCTGGATATATGAAGTGCGTTAAAGGTGCAATGCGTTCAACCTCTAAGTAGGATTACTGATTGATAGCTTACAACCAGAGTAAGTTGGGCATTATGATTGAAAGGTACCCTTAAAGGACAAATCCTGAAACAACGTTTTGGCTCTGCTAACTAGAATGTAGTACTTGATGCACTTTATCCCACCAGAGAGCAAGTTTAATTCACGTGGGATCCAGGGTGAGTTGGTAAATTGGAACCAAAATTGAATTGGCCATACAGCAAGATAAAAGTTTTTAATTACTTACTTGAGGCCTCGACCAGCCGTGTTCTTCGAGGATTAGTGTTGGGATCTCAATTGTTAATAACATATGCTCATGACTTGAATGAAAATGTACGTGGTGTGATAAGTAAATTTGCACTTGTTATAACAAGTCGCGAACTTACCGGTAGCGACGCTAGTTGTCGTTGGAAAAGATATAATACGCTACGAGAGGTTGGAGAAGCAGCAATCTGAGCAACGTTTAGCAGACGAACAGGCAGGGAATATAGAGGGATACAGATCGTGACCAGGCAAACAGGATTCGTTTAATTTGGCATCATGTGTGGCGCAGACACGGTGTGATGGAGAGCCAGGTCCTGTTCTGTAGTGTTCTATGATGTGTGTTATTGAGACAAACGGTTAGGCTGAAGTGTGGAGTGGGGAAAATGTTGGAAATTATATTGGAGGGTACAAAGCCCAGTAGGATACTGCAATGATTGATGCTTGGATGCCAACTGTTTACGATCTGTATCAAGAATTTGACTGAGGAAAGTAAATTCAATACTTTCAGTTCTGCAGATGACACAGAACCAGGTACTTGTATCAGTTAGGGGTGGATGATGCTGGTGGATTTATTGTGATTAAAATAAAATGAGCAGCAGAAACATGAAAATAATGTGAGAAATATTCCGAAGATGGAAATATATTAAACTTTTCAAACCAGATAACAGTTTTGGAAATTTTGATGTTAAATGTGACCGAGATGTACTTTTACAGAGGTCAGTGGAGGCTAATATTCTGGTGCAACAAACAATAAGGAAGGTAAATGCTGACTGGCGTTCATGACTAGAGGACTTGTACAAGAGTATATGCTGAATGTTTCCGGCCTTGTTCCACCGAAGGAATTCAGCAGACCTTTGGTACCCTTACTTGATAAAGGGCATATTTTCCATCGATAGAAATGAATAAAATATCACAAAAATCGATACTATGCTTGGAGTTTGCAAATAAAAGATTGCATTGTGTTGACCTGTATTCCCCAGAGTTCTGAAAATTTCAAGGTGAGGTCACTGAGTCACAGCGCTACACAGTACAGAGAAATGGCTAATGTAGCCAACCTGACTGGTCCCATTGAACTTGATAAATAATCTAAAAATAATGTAAAATCTGAATGCAAGGAGGTTGTTTCCTTTGGGTGAGATGTCACGGTCTTGGAATATGGCGCACAGTGTTACAACGACACAGCGGTATTGAAGTAGGCGCTGTTGTCACAGAGCTCCAGTTACCGGGTGCAATTGTGATGCTATGAGAGTGGAGTTTCTACGTTGTCCCTGTGACTGTATGGGTTTTGTCGGGTTTGAGATTACGCTCACATCACAAAGACGAGATGGTTGCAAGGTGAAATCCTGCAAATTGCCAACGTTGGAGTTGGGTGGTCTGAGAATCGCATTGGGCTTGAGTGAGTATTCTGGGGATGGATTTGATATGTTTGCTTTCGGAGCCGGGTAGGCTCAATGATCTGAATGGCATCCTAAAATATTGCGATAGATATCGAACGTGAATATGGAAAGAAAACTGATGCTTTGATGACAGAATTTGATGCCAGTGTATGGTACTTCTCAGAATAATTTTGTATAAAACGATTGTTTTTGTCACTACAAAAAATACACCTTGCAGGGCAGGAGGGAATTGGGACTCAGTGTAAGTTGAGGTAGTTTAATCGAATGGAACTGACAGTAGTTACGATTTTTCTATTTGACTGCTGCTGAAGTCAATGTTTCACCTCAGCCACTAACGCAGTATCCCTGGCATTACATGTTCCCCTTCATTTCTCCATTGTTTTCGTCCTTTGCAGTTCAATTATTGAAAGTGAGGTCTTTGTTGCAAATTAATTTACGTTCGTATTAATTGAGCTGTGGGCGGACGTGGAAATGAATAAAATTCAGTGTGATTCCAACCATCTCATGATCTCGAAAAATTAAATGAAAGAAATTGTTGAAGAATCATAGGTACAACGCAATATGGGCAAACAGTGGGCAAATTATATTGTCTTCAATTTCGTCTTTGACACGTAGTAAAGAGTATTCAACCAGAGGGGAAGAGACAGAATTCGAAAATGCTGATATGGCAAGAAGTAACAACGGTGTGCTAAATGAATATTTAATAATCAATTCCGAGTGTAATTTTAGTCTCGTTTAAACATTTTTTAAGGAGTAAGAATATTATTTCGTTTCAAGTTCCATAATCCACCTTTGTCTCGTTTTTTGTTCAGATTTCGGAGAAGTGAGAATGGTGGGACCAGAAGAACCTTGTGCTGGAGATTTACAGATTAAATACGGAGATCACTGGATGTCTGTCTGCAGCAGTCAGTGGAACGCACTCTATGGAGAAATGCTCTGCAGACAGACAGGATGCGGGTCTTACGATGCATTAGTATTCAAACCTCTCTCACCCGGAGTCGGACCTGTTTTGTTGAATAAGTTTCAGTGCAATGGAACGGAGACTTCATTGTCGGAGTGTTCGTTCACCGTTTCGAACCAGGAGGACTGCGAATCTGGAGCGATCGTGAATATGTATTGTAAAGGTATTTGCGCTATGTAATTTAGTTAAATATTCTCGTGACTTTGATCGTTTGCTTTCAAACCATCCAGGTCATTTTGTATCTTTGTCACCAGCTTACTTTCTTAAATCGGCTCTGCAGTCATGGGAACCAACCCAGCCGGTCGTACATGGAGGAGGCAGAGTGAGCGATATATGTTGCTGTTTACCTCTCAGCAAAAAACAAAATGGCCTGCTAGAAATGGCTTCTAGTAATTGATATTTGTGCTTTTAATTGGAAAATTATTTCTCTTTGATTTAGTTTTTCACCTGTTAGTCCCTGGTTTGCGTTACTGTTTCGGCCAATCTCTCCAACATCTTTCAGAAGTCGCATCTGAAGAAGTGGCAAAAGATGGGGCGGAGCTCATTAGTTGAGGCCCGCTGGAATTTGTTGTCATTTGTTCCTCTCGCCGGCCCCCAGTTACCTGTTCCGCGTTCGGTTGCAAGGCTGGGCTGGCGTACGAATACAGGTCTGGATTCGACGTCTGTCAGGCCTTTTACCCTTCGGCACGTCAGTGTCCTGGTGTTGGAGAGAATCGGCAGGCCAGCGACATAGAACGATCTGTTAGATGAGATCAGATATGCTGTCATCTGACTCGGAGCTTGAACGCTTTTTTGTCTGTGTTTCAATGAAGAGACACAGAAATCAGTGGAATTATTTTTCAGCTTTCAGAAGAAACCCAGTTCCCTTCAGATCCACTGGCACTCAGTGAGCACGATCGGATCAATTCTGTTCCAATAAATATCGAAGAAACGTCATTTCTAAGCAAAGGTTGACCCATTTGTTCTCAATATTCAATCTATCTGTTTACACTTTTGACAAATTGATTTGAAAATCTTTATTCCTATTTATTTCTCCCCTTCCGGTCATTTAATTGTCTCCATGAGTTTTATAATTTAATTTTTTCCTAATAGTCAGACTCATTGCTAATAAATGTGGCATCGTAAAATTTCGACTTTCTTTGAAATACAACTCATAAAATCTAAATTTTAGACAAGCCCTTCAATTCCCCACCTTCTTTATGAAAATGTTATCAGAGGCCAAGGCGAAAAGTTCTGGTAGTTTATCACTTGCACAGGAGAAATGTTACCCGGTTTAACCTGGTGGTACTCTTGCACTGGGCTTTCCAGTTTGCTCGTGGAGCTCATCTGCTTGAAGTCAGCATACTGGAATAACATGCACTACGTACAAAAGGTCACCAGCCATCTGCCACTAATCCTGTACTGTCAGAGTACTACTTTCGTGCACGTACATTCAGAAGGCCCGTTGATATCCAGAGGGACACAATTGCAGGGTGTTTTAAGAGAGCAAATCTCCGAAACCCACACGAAGCAAGAGAATTTCGTGAATGTGATGATACACTGAGGGAGTGTAGCCTCCCGTGTTCTTTCCATTTCTTGATAATTTCAACATTTGAGTATTCATAATTCCAAAAGCTATTTTACGGGCTTTATTTACAGTGATATCTTCGATCCCCACTTAAAACCGCTCACTGAGATACGTTTATATTGATGACAGATTGAGATAATTATTTTCTGTATATCGTCAAATATTTCCGTCAGCGAGATAAACTACTTGTATAAAGACCTTAATTGCTGTTTCAATTTTGCAGCATTATGAGGCGGAATAACTTCATGCTTTCCTTTCTGACACAATAGTTGTACTGCACCTGCAACTGGCGGATGGAGGCAGCCCCTGTGCTGGGAGAGTGGAAGCCGGCAATGACTTAAATTACTTGTTCATTATCTGTGGTCGGAATTATGACCTGAATGAGGCTCAAGTTGCGTGTAACTACCTTGGTTGTGGTGACGCTGTATCTGCATCAGGAAATTCAGAGTTTGGGGATGGAAAATGGCCCATGGTGCAATTTGAAGTTCACTGCAATGGCACGGAAAACGACCCCTGGAGATGTGAAAGGAGAGTCTTGGCTCACTCGAACTGCTCGAGGGAAAACGAAGCAGCTGGAGTTGTTTGTTCGGGTAATTTCCAGTTCGTGATATTTTAGATTAGGATGAAACATGGCGGCACGTGGCCCAAAGCACTGAAAGACAAAACTGGACAAGAACTCACTCTTTAAAATTAACATACGCTGTTCAAATCAGTATGATTTGTGTAAGCATCAAGTGAGCATTTTACTGTTCCTGTAATTTAACAGACCTGTCTTTGTAAACATTTATGATGTATAATTAGGACGAGAAAAATATGGGAAGATGAAGTAGAGGAAAAGTAGGCGCTAGCTTTAAGCATAGAAGACAGAGTTTCCACAGAACAGTGGGATTAACTTTGCAGTAAATGCGAAGAGTGGAGGACAGTTACATAATATAAATAATGCGCAATTATCGTCGTGATAGGTAGTGTTGTGTGATCACTAGGCACGATGATACCATAATTATCCAAACTACCCTATTGGCAATTGGAATATTTATGAAAGCATATAGAGAAATTAAGAGGCATAAATGTTTGATAATTCAGAGAGACAAAGCATATTTTTTTCTTCGCAAATCATTTTGAGAATTTGTTGATGGTCAGTGTTTGACACGCTTGATCTCTGGACATCTTGATAAGACGTGAACCGGTACAATGTATGTGGTAAACAAAACGTGTAAATTCTTCAACACGAAGTGAATTAAGAACAGGATCTGAGACGTGTTATAGGAATTAGGACAAGACAGTACAGCACAGTACGGTCCTTCGGCACACGATGTTTTGCCAACCTACATAAACACCAACTCCTTTATCAATGTAACTACTCCCTCCTACCAACCCATGATCCTCCATTTTCTCATATCCATGCTCCAAAGAATATTTTAAATTTCCTTCTGGTATCAGGATCCACCATTGGCCCCAGCATTGCGTTCGAGGCATCCACAACTCTCTGTGTAAAATACCTACTCCGGACATCTCCCCTAAACTTTCCTCCCCTTCTTGAACTGATGTCCTCTGCTATTGGCTGTTACCGCCCTTGAGAAAAGGTGCGGGCAGTCCATTCTATCTATTCGCAGAATTTTGTCCACCTCCACCAGGCCTCTGATCCTGCGACGTTCCCTGCAGTTCAACCTTCCTACATAAGACATATTCCATTACCCATCATCCTGTTAAATCTTCTCTGCATCCTCTCCAAAGCTTTCACATCCTTCGTATAATGAAGCAACCAAAATTGAACACAAATTTGGTTAAACAAGAATGTTATAGAGCTGCAACATTACCTCGCGGCTCTCGAACTCAATCCGCCCACCAATGAAGGCCAGCACACCACCCCCATACGCCTTCTTGACCAGCCTATCAACTTGGGCGGCAACTTTGAGTGATCTATGGACTTGGAACTCAAGGTGCCCCCATTCCTTCCTACTGCTAATAATCCTGCCGTTAACCTTGGACTCCGCCTGCATGTTCGTTCTTCCAAAGTATATTACTTCACACTTAACCGGATTGAACTCCATCTGCCACTTTTCCGACCAACTCTGCATGCTGCTGTAACCTACGATAGCCTTCTATCCAATCCTAAACACCCCCAATATTCATGTTGCTGAAGGACTGAAGGCTGAAGGACAGACATCGAGGATAGTGATCTCGGGATTGCTGCCAGTGACACGCGATAGTGAAGGTAGGAATAGGAGGAGATGACAGATAAATGTATGGCTGAGAAGTTGGTGCATGAGGGAGGGTTTTAGATTTTGGGTCATTGGGATCTCTTCTAGGTAAGGTGGGACCTGTACAGAGAGGACGATTTACACCCGAACCTGAGGGGGGCCAATATCCTTGCAGCCAGGTTTGCTAGGGTGGTGCAGGCGGGTTTAAACAAAATTGCGAGGGGAATGGAACCGGAGGAGTAGGACAGAGGAAGAAGGGGATGGGGAACAGGCAGACCTGACAGGTAGAGAGACTTTAAGGAAGGAGAAGGAGAGGAGAGGCTACAAAAGTTGTAAGGTGCATGGGTTAAACTACATTTACTTGAATGCAAGAAGCATCAGGAATAAGGGAGATGAACTGAGAGCCTGGATAAGTACATGGGACTATTATATTGTGGCTATCACCGAGACATGGCTGACATCGGGGCAGGAATGATTATTGAATATTCCTGGCTTTCAGTGTTTTAAAAGGGATGGGGGGGGGGGAGAAGAGGACGAGGGGGGCGAGACTGGTCAAGGACTGTTACAGCTGCAGAAAGGGTAGATAATGTAGAGGGATCCTCTCTAGAGTCAATATGCTTGTAGGTTAGGGAAAAGAAAGGGACAGTTACCCTCTTGGGAATATTCTATAGGCCCCCCGTAGCAGTAGGGATACTGAGGAGCAGATTGGGAGGCAGGTTTTGGAGAGATGCGAAAATAACAGGGATATTATAATGGGAGACTTTAACTATCCAAATATTGATTGGCAACTACTTAGTGCCAAGGGTTTAGATGGGGCGCAGTTTGTTAAGTGTGTCCAGGACGGATTCCTGACACAGTATGTTGACAGGCCGACCAGAAGGAATGCAATATTAGATCTATTTTTAAGTAATGAACCAGGTAAGGTGACAGATCTATCGGTGGGTGAGCATTTGGCGGACAGTAACCATTTCTCCATAACCTTTAGAATTGTCATGGACAGGGATAGGAGCAACGAGGACGGGAATATATTTAATTGTGGAAAGGCGAATTATGAGGCTATAAGGCGAGAACTAGGGAGTGTAAATCGGGGTGAAATTTTTGAAGGGAAATGTACTATGGAGATGTGTTCGATTATCAGGGATCTTTTTCAGGATGTTAGGTATAAATTTGTCCCAGTGGGGCAGAGAAAGAATGGTAGGGTGAAGATACCGTGGGTGACGTGAAAGGTGGAACAACTAGTTAGGAAGAAGAGAGCAGCATACGTAAGATGTAAGCAGCAAGGATCGGACAGGGCTCGTGAGGAATATAGAGTAGCAAGGAAGTAACGTAAGAAAGGGATCAGGAGAGTTAAAAGCGGACATGAAAAGGCTTTGGCGAATAGGGTTAAGGAGAATCCCAAGGCTTTTTTCTCGTTCGTGAAGAGCAGAAGGATGGCTAGGGTAAAGGTATGTCTGATTAAAGACAAAGGTGGGAGGATGTGCCTGGAAGCGGTGAAAGTGAGTGAGGTTCTCAATGAATACTTCGTTTAGGCAAACACCAAGGAGAGGGGGCTTGATGATGCTGAGAACAGTACAAGTGAGTGTAATGTTCTAGAGTATGTAGATATTAAGAGAGAAGATGTGTTGGAGTTGTTAGATAATATTAGGACAGATAAGTCCCTAGGCCTGACGGAATATTCCCCAGGCTGCTTCATGAGGAGAGGGAGGAGATTTCTGAACCGTTGGTTAGAATCCATGAGTCTTCGTAGTCAACGGGGATGGTACTGGAGGATTGAAGGGTGGCGAATGTTGTCCCGAGATTGAAAAAAGGTAGTAGGGATAGACCAGGGAATTACAGACTGGTGAGCCTTAGTCTGTGGTGGGTAAGCTGATGGAAAGGATTCTAAGAGAGAGGATCAATGAGAATTTGGAGAAACATGGACTGATTAGGGACAGCCAGCATGGCTTTGTGAAGGGAAGATCTTGCCTCACAAGCCTGATAGGATTCTTTCAGGAGGTGACCAGGAAGATTGATGAGGGTAGTGCAGTGGATGTTGACTACATGGATTTTAGTTAGGCATTTCACAAGGTTACGCATGGTAGGCTTCTTCAGAAGGTGAGAGGCCAAGGGATCCTGGGAAGATTGGCTGTGTGGATTCAAAATTGGCTTGCCTGTAAAAATCAGAGTGTTGTGGTGGAGGGAGTGCATTCAGATTGGAGAGCCGTGACTAGTGGAGTCCCACAGGGATCTGTTCCGGAACATCTAATTTTTTGTGATATTTATTAACAACTTAGTTGAGGGAGTGGAAGGCTGGGTTAGCATGCTTTCAGATGACACAAAGATCGGTGGTTTTGTGGATAGTGTGGAGGGCTGACGAAGCTTTCAGTGGGATATTGATGAGATGCAGAGCTGGGCTGACAAGTGGAAGATGGAGTTCAATCCGGAGAAGTGTGAGGTGGTGCACTTTGGAAGGACAAACTCCAAGGCGGAGTACAAGGTAAATGGCAGGATTCTGGGTAGTGTGGAGAAGCAGAGGCATCTGGGGGTTCATATCCACACATCACTGAAAGTTGTCTCGCAGGTGGATAGGGTAGTTAAGAAAGCTTATATGATGTTAGCTTTCATAAATCGGGGGATCGAGTTTAGGAGCCGCGAAGTGATGATGCCGATTTACAAAACTCTGGTTAGGCCACACTTAAAGTATTGTGTCCAGTTCTGTTCGCCTCATTATAGGAAGGATGTGCAGGCGTTGGAAAGGGTGCAGAGGAAATTTACCAGGATGCTGCCTGGATTAAAGGGTATGGATTATGAGAGACTAAAGGAGCTAGGGCTGTTCTCATTGGAGAGGAGGAGGATGAGGGGAGACATGATAGAGTTATAGAATATATTGAGAGGGATAGATCGAGTGGACAGCCAGCTCCTCTTGCCCAGGGCGCCAATGCTCAAAACAAGAGGACTTGGCTTTAAGGTATTGGGTGGGAGGTTCAAGGGAGATTCCAGAGGGAGGTTTTTCACACAGAGGGTGGTTGGTGCATGGATGGCGCTGCTTGAGGTGGTGGTGGAGGCTGATATATTGGACAAGTTCAAGAGATGGTTAGATAAGCATATGGAAGAATTTAACATAGAGGGATATGTGGGAGGAAGGGGTTAGATAGTCTTAGGTGTGGTTTGAACGGCGGCACAACATGGTGGGCCGAAGGGCCTGTATTGTGCTGTATTGTTCTATGGTTCTATGTATCGTGTGATCTGCGAAATTACTAACCCATCCTTCCACTTCCTCAACTTGGCCCAGAACAAATCTCTGCAGAACACGATTAGTCACCGACTTCCAGGCAGAATACAACCACCTGGCATCATCTGCCTTCTATGGACTAATCAATTGCGAATACACGAAATCAAGTGATCATGGATCCCATGCCTCATGACTATCTGGATAGGGAACCTTGTCAAAAGCCTTATTAAAGTCCATATACACCTCATCCACCGCTCCACCTTCATCAATTTGTTTTGTCACCTCCTCGAAATACTCAATTCGGCTTGTTATGGAGTCCTTACATGCAGGGATTAATTATTGGAACGCTAAATAATTATCTAGTTTAACGACTAAACTACTGGCACTGCCAACACATTGAGATACGAAGAGTACCTATAGTAACACTTTATATATCCAGTTCAGAGAATACAAGATTTAGTGAATTTGTCACAATCGTCATAAAATGAACAGACATATCCTTTCACCTTCATACTCATTGCTTACTTCGTGTTGTCCCTTTGATTTTTATTTCATTTTGAATCGAATTTGATTTCTTTCAGTTAATTCATTTCAGTTCCAAAGATATAAATGTGCACACTGGTCAAATGTTCTGACGACTCTCAAAATTCGAATATATCTTTGTAATCGATTGAATAGTTCATTAATCTAGATGTTCACAATGATTAAAACAGTAATTTAATATACTACAGTCATTTTCTTGCAGCAATGAATATACTATGGCAGGATTGTAATTTTTTTTATTATCATGTTATATTCTTAGGCGTTGGTTGAAGGAGGTCTGGTAAAGTATCAGCATGATGTCGTAGCAACACATTATATTGTCTTGTCGCTGCAGATTTCAGTAAAAAGAAAGATTAGAATGAAAAGGGAAAATCGAAGATTGTTCAGGAAAGCAACTGAGTTTGTGGAAGATGCAAAAAAAGTAAACCATTTAAAAAGTGTAAAATTAATTGACAAATTGGCATGATATAAAATCACATCTAGCATGTTTTAACTCGTCATATTTTTCCAGTTCAAAAACATTGTTTACTCTAGTTTGCAACTCTTCCTCCAATCACTTTCCCTTCAAAGTCTTTTATCTTCTGCCAATATACCGCAGGACACAGAAAGCCCAGACTGGTTGGCGGATCGGACGGATGCTCTGGGAGATTGGAAATACAGCGTGGAGTGACCTGGGGCACTGTGTGTGATTCCCATTGGGATTTGCAGGACGCACGTGTGGTGTGTAGATCGTTGAAATGTGGGGAAGTGATATCAGTAATCGGAGGGGCATATTTTGGAGAGGGCAGTGGTCCCATGTGGCAGGATTCCTATGACTGTCAGGGTAATGAGACCATTCTCTGGGATTGCGCTACTACAAGAAGCAATGAACACAACTGCACGAAAAGAAATGTTGTAAGCGTCATTTGTTCAGGTAAGTGTTCCATTCGTTTATACATATGGATTCAGATAATGGAGAGAACCGATACAAATAGATAATCCATTCGTCTCAATACCTTTGGTCGTTAAGTGCTAACTCTTGTATAGAGAGATAAGTGTACATCAAAGAGGCAGGCAACATAAGCATGGTGTCCTGGGGAGCTGGACGTGAATCTGCAATAGTCCATTTGTATCGTAATGTTTTATTATTCTGCTCAGCGGAGACATTTGCAGCTTTAGGTAGCACGCAGGCATTGGAGAAACGCAGATAAAGTCAAAGCAATTAAATGCTCAGACACTGTTCCCAACAGGAAGAAAAGCCGCGAAAAATTGAGCTGACACCAATGGCCATATTCTTCACAGCCATGACCGTCAAATTTTCATGGATGAATTGAAATTCCGCTACCCTTCACACCTAAGCCCTAATCAGGTCACTGATAGTGCCCTTGCTAATAAAGTAATTTGGATACACCATCATCCTCATTCACCTGTCTGTAATTATCCTCACATCCAACAGGTTCTTTACAAACTTCGCTCTATTCCTGTCATTGAACATTGTTTCTAAAGAACGCATTTTAGTGCCAAGATGGCCTTATTTTCTGTGTGATTTATGAAGCCTTCGTTACTTTAGTTCTCCACAGGATTTCCCCATAACGTTTTAATTCACACTGATTGACTGCATTGGCATCTTTTCCTGCACTCACCCTGCGATTTACTGGACGTTCTGAGTCAACAATGGTTGGATCGTTTCACACGGAATGTTGTTCTGTGGGCAAAGAAGATACTGCGTTTTTCCTTTCATTATTCATACTCTCTCAGTTTGCAATTCGCCAACAAAAGTAATCGCCCATTGCTGCGCGCAGAATCAATTCGGCTTCATTCAAGTAATAATTAGATGGTAAAAACGATGCCACAATAATAAAAGTGATTCATCATCTCCAACCAAACAAAATATAAGCTACTATGCTTGAAATTCAGTGGGGTTACCGTATGAGATTATCCATGATTAAAATGCTGGTCACCATCGACCAGAAATTCCAGTGGACCAACCACAGAAATACTTTGGCTAGAGTGTAGGTCAGGGTTCGACATACTACATCACCTCCTGTTACCCCAAGGTCCAAATCAGAACACTGATATCGCAAGGTTCTCGTCAGAACATTGTTGGAATACTCTCCACTTTGCTGGACAAATGGAGCTCCGACAACTCTCGAGGTACTCAACAGCATTCAGGCAAAGCAGTCTACTTGTTTGGAATTCTATGCACCATCTTAAACTGCAACGATAGCAACTCAAACCCACGGCCTCTGACAGCAAGATCGGATGGGGGATTGGTGCACTAAAACATAGCAAGGTATAGTTTCAGGTCCAATTTGAATATTATAGCACCTAACAGCAAAATGGCAGTCGCTCATTAATTGGTGTAAATGTGGAACTTCCTGCCAGGAGCAGTGGGGAGACACGTCCATTAGATGCAGAAATTCAGGAAGGCGACTCTGTATCACTTTGTCAAGGGCAGTAAGCAATGGCAAATAACTCCAGCTTTGCCATCGCTTCTCAGTTCCATCTCAAAAAGAATAAAATATGTCCCCAAACGTGGAGACATTCATTACTTATATCCTATTCGCTGCGCACGACCTGCTGTCTTTTTTTCTGGTGAAGTTTTGAATGCTAATTTTCAGAGCATTTCTGTTTTGTGAACAAAAGTGTGGCCAAAATCCAGAATCCTGCCAAATATTTACCCAGTTTTATTCGCTCTCTCAACTATATCTTCTCTGCCTCCCTTATTGTTGACGAATGCCAACGTAGCGTGGAGGAACAGTATATCTTCTGCAGAGAAGATGCATTACAGCCTTACAGTGTAATGATGAACAATTTCAGGTGAATAGGCAATTTTACAGCGCTTTTGTTTCCTATTTATGACATGTAGTGTATCATCTTTTGACAATTTCCGGTTATTAACGTCTCGCTCAATTTACAACTCCTCTAGGTGATTATTTTTTTCCTATCACTTGTTCCATGCAGCCCCGGTTTACCATTATATATTACTTCATACTTCAGCATGTGAGCGGCGCTGGCAAGTACTTGAATTATCATAATTTCTTTACTGCCGTTGAGTAGGTGCGGTAAACCATCTTCTCGTACCATGGGTGTCTTTCCAGTGAAGAGACCTCTGCAAAGCTACTGCGAAACAGTTTTCAGAGTTCTTACCTGACGTCCATGAAGGATCAGCAATATATATCCAAGTCAGGCTGGTAGGCGATTTTTCTTGGGGACCGGTGATAGCGTCCTCATATTTTGCTGCGTTAATTATTTGTGATAGTTGTGGATGCGGATTTGGAATAACCAAGCAGGAAATTGCAGTGCTTTTTGGATGGCACATTTTGCCACAGGTTCACAGAGAATGTAAGTTTAGATTTGTGCATGTATTGCTAATCAAACATTGCCCTTGATGATGTCCATTTTGTTTAATAGTGTTGGAATTGAATTCACTTTGAAAGCCGAGAATATATTCTTACGCTCTCTTCTTCCTCGTCTCAGAGAGTTAGCGTCTCTCAGGAGGGTACGCTGCCTGTGAGCTACTCTTTTCCCTACAGTCCCTATGTGGTTGGTTCAGTTGGTTTTCAGAACAGCACCATGATAATGGTGAACCATTGTAATGCGAAATTACATTAAGTTCAGGTAGCTCGTCTCTTTCTCGCTGGAAACAGCTTTCTCCTGCCACTTTTGTGAAACAACTGTTATTCACCAAGTGTCAGCTGAAGGATAATGCCGTGTTGGACTTGTTACATGCATGCAATGTTTCATTTATTTAGAAGCTGAGTAATGAATTGACGATTATACGATCATTGGATGTGACTTCGTGATGAATGCAATGTCATCAATGAAGCAGCTAAAGGTAGCTGGGGCAAGAAATCTGCCATATGGAACACCTTCCGTGATTTCCTGCGGTGGGATGATTGACCTCCAAATAACACAGCCTTATTCTTTCGTTGAAGATGTGATTCCAAACATTGAGACATTTTTCTTTTGTTGTTCCTGCACTGTTGTTTTATGCCTCTGTAGCTTGGGGATGACTCTCACTTTACCCCTGGATTTTGTCTCGGATATGTCAAAATAGACTTGAAATCACTTTGCAGCATGCACATACGCTTGAACTGGATCATCGCCAATAGAACGCCATGTTTTTCCCATGGCGTTGCCCTGCTCGCCATGCACTTTTACGTTCCTTATGAACTCATGATTGATCACTTGGCTTGAAATGTAATGGTAGTCTGAAAAATATGGCGAGCAATACATTTACAGATTGTAGTGGCGTTCTATGACTGCCGATATTGATATAAGATATCTGATTTAGTGTATCAGTTTTATTTAAAATTGACCGATTGGGGAATTACCTTCAGCTGAGTTCAGCTTTTTGCGGCCATTCATACTTGTATCTTCCTTTCACCTTCTTTTTTCTGTTTAGTAAAAACTGGTTTTATATTTAGCTCTCCTCTTTTTTGATGAGAAGAAAATTAAACTGGAACTAACTTTGTTTTTCACAAGCTCTGGCTAATTAGTTGACTACTTCCAGGATTTGCTGATTTCATTTTAGCTTTTCAAACTGGGCGGTAGTTGCTTATGGATTTGAAAACCGCTTGACTCATTCATCTTCCACGATGCATCATCCACCTTATCCTGCCATTTTGACAAGCGAGTGTCCTCCTGCATTACTCAAACAACAATTCTTATTTTTTTGGGGGCTGCAGTGGGACGTTCCTTTTGACAGCATTACGGAGACATGCAGAGCCATTTTTGTGGTTGACCACGTGTTGGTGAGACATTCAATTCTAAATGCAATGGGGAGATTTTCTTGCTGAAGTCCACCATTTTTCAGGGTTGGCAAGGAATGTTCTTCCAAATAAACTATATAACAGCTCGTATCTTTTCATTCTTTTAATCCGAAGGTCAAAAAGGGCCGCGGTTAGTTGGTGGCAAGGACAACTGTTCAGGTAGAGTGGAGATACTCCGGGGCGAAACCTGGGGAACGGTCTGCGACTCTTACTGGGATTTAAAGGATGCTGCTGTCGTCTGCAATCATCTCCGTTGTGGAACTGCGATATCTGCGCCTGGAGAAGCATTCTTCGGTGAGGGAAATGGTTCGATATGGAACGATATCAATGAATGTCGGGGCAACGAGATGCGTTTGAATGACTGCCCCCTTGCATCATGGGGACAATTTCCATGCACACACAAAAATGACGCCAGCGTTATCTGTTCCGGTAGGTGATCTGACGTTAAGTTTCAGACACGCTAATTATGATAAAACAATAACTCTCTTGCAGGAACTAATGCCGAACAATGTATGCTGTCGTTTCCTCGAAATCGAATACTGTGGGAGTGGTAGGTTAAGTTATCAGGTGGTATTTTGTGCCAGCGTTCCTGGATATTTAATCTTCTTCAATATGCCCTCACCGAGGACCAGATTATTGGAAAGCACAAAATAGCAAGTGCTTGAGATCTGAAATAGAAAGAGGAAATGCTGCAGATACTCAGCCCGTCGGCTAGCATCAGAGTAGTGCAAAAAAGCGTTGCCTTTAAGGTCAATGATCCTTCATCAGATATTTAAAAGTGGAAATAAAAGTAACTAATGATAAGGTGGAGAAAGGAAAAGTTAGGAGAGAACGAAGGGAATGACTATGAGGGTGGAGGCCCAGATTAGTCAGGAGGGACATTTAATTGCAACGCCGTAGCGTAATACTTGTTACTTTTTCTAGTGACGTGTAAACAGGGGTAGTGAACGATGTCAGTTGGAACAAACGAAAACCAACGAAATTCTGCAACGGTGAGATACAGATGCAACATTTGCGAGAAATCCGAAATAAATCCGAAATTGTCGTCAGCTCTAGTAGGATATGCGGAGGGAGAAATTCTGAGTACTTGACATGAAATCATCAGAAATAGCCCTGGAAATAATTCAAAACGTATTTTTGATTGAGGAAGCGGCTTCTGGTTGTGAGATGAGAACAAATCCAGAAAGTTTGTAATTCGCACTAGAAAGTAAATAAAATTTGTTTGAGCGTATTTTTGGAATTATGCTGTTGTCACTTGCTGGGCTGTTATTGTGCAGTCCGAAATGTATGAAATGGAAGGTGAAGCGCTCTGTCAAATGAACACTTCTGATGTAAAACATGAATGATAGACAAGTAGGGGGCGATGTGGGAGGGAGGAGCTAGATAGACCTTAGAGCAGGACGAAATGTAGGCACAACATTGTGGGCCGAAGGGAATGTACTGTGCTGTAGTGTTCTATGTTCTGTCTCCGTGATTCAATATAATATATTTTAGAAACGATTTGAAGAGAGACCGAAACTTACAACCAATTGAAATATAATATAAATGATTGTTCCTTGATACAGCAGCCTGAAATCATAGGAATTATTTCGTGAGATGTAAGAATAAATCTTTGCATCATTAATACATTGACCGAAATTACCATTGAGGTAGAGAGGGCAGAGTGCAATTCTGTCTTTCCACATACCCCAAACTCGTTCCAAGGTGTTAAACTTGGAATTTCTCACCAACGTTATTCCATCTCCCTACGTCACAATTTTCTGAGTAGGTACATCTTCAAGCGGATCGTTGAACAATCCACTACACCGTTCTACATATCCCGGAGTTAATTTTCGTTTGATAAGGTTCATGTGAAACGACATGAAAGTCTTTATTTGCTGCACCAAAGATGCCATGCAACGAAAAATGATTGTAATTCACTCATGGATGCTGAACAAGGCATTACGAATGTACAGTCCAATTTGCTTTCTTAATAAAACTGAATATTACTGAGGACCATACGCTAATCATAAACATTAACAAAGTTATTCGTTGTTAATAATGGAATTAATATAATCTCGTTTTAAACTCATTTTATAAAGATACAAGGAAATTAATGAAATACGTAAATCTAAATCAACTCACAAATAATTGCCAACTGAAAATAGTGTAACTGCATATTAAGGTGGATACATCCTCAGGGCCTGGCGAGCTGTTCTCTCAGACGTAGTAGGAGGCGAGTGCATGAATTGCAGCGGCCATGTTAGAGTTATTTAAAAAGCCCTTAGCAACAGGTGAGGTGCCGGAGGGCTGGAGCATGGCTAATATTGTTCCGTTGTTCAAGAAAATCTTTAAAACTAAGCTAGGAAATTAGAGCCTCTGAGTCTGACGTCAGTTGTGAGTAAAGTTTTGGAAGGTATTCTGAGGGACAGGATAAATAAGTATTTGGATAGACAGAGCCTGATAAGGGATAGTCAAAATGACTTTGTGAGTGGCAGATCATGTCTAACTCATCAACCAAGGAAGGTTGATGAAGGGAAGTTGGTGGACGTTGTGTAAATGGACTTTAGCAAGGCCTTTGACAAAGTCCCGCATCGGACGTTGCCCCAGAAAGTAAAGTCGCTTGGCATTCAGGATGAAATAGTCAACTGGATTCAACGTAGGCTTAGTGGGAGAAGCCAGAGAGTGGTAGAAGATGGATTCCTCTCTGATTGGAGGTCTGTTTCGAGCAGTGTGCCGCAGGGATCGGTGTTGGGCCCGTTGTTGAATATTATCTACATTCATGATTTAGATGATCATATAGTAAACTGGATCAGCAAATTTGCGGATTGGAGGCGAAGTGGACTGCGAGAAACGCTATCAAAGCTTGCAAAGTGATCTGGGCCAGCTGGGAAAATGGGCTGAAAAATGGAAGATAGAATTTAATTCAGGCAAGTGTAAGGTGATGCACGTTGGGAGAACAAACTAGGGTGAGGCTTACAAAGTGAATGGTAGGGCACTGAGGAGTGCGGTAGAACAAATGGACCTGGGACTACAGATCCATAGTTCCGTGAAAGTGGCATCGCAGGTAGACAGGCTCGCAAAGAGAGGTTTTGGCACATTGAACTTCATAAATCAGGGAATTGAGTGCTGCAGTTGGGATGTTATGTTGAAGTTGTACAAGACGTTGGTACACTTGGAGTTTTGTGTGCAGTTCCAGTCACCTACCTACAGGACAACTGTCAATAAGCTTGAAATAGTGCAGAGAAAAGTTACACAGATGTTTCCGGAACTTGAGGACTTGAGGCATAGGGAAAGGTTAAATAGGTTAGGGCTTTATTTCTTGAGGCGCAGGAGAATCAGCGGAGATATCCTAGAAGTATACAAGGTTATGTGGGGTATAGATGAGGTGAATGCATGCAGGCTCTTTCTCTTCAGATCGGATGGAGACTCGAACCAATGAAAGAACGACGAACAGATTTATCATGTTAGGTGCTGAATCTTAATGTGGAAAACATCATAACTATATAAGAAATAGGAGCATAAGTAGGCCATCTGGCTAGTAGAGTCTGCTCCGCCATTCAATTAGATCATTCTTGATCTGTCTGTGGACTCAGATCCACCTAACTGCCTTTCGCCCAGAACCCTTAATTCCTCTACTGTGCCAACATCGGTCTATCTGCGTTTTAAATATATTTAATGAGGTAGGTTCTCCTGCTTCCCTGGTCAGAGATTTCTGTAGATTCACTGCTCTCTCGGAAAGCATTTTCTCCTCACCTCCGTCCTAAATCTAATTTTCAGCGTTCTTTTTGCAATACGTTCCAAAAATGATAGCTAACGTGTTATTACAATTAGTATAGTTATTTGTAATCCACACATAATCAAATTTACGGCATTTTTTGCCACCGATAAACAGTAATTTTCAAGTAATGGATACACTTCATGAATAGAAACCATTCAAAACCGTGCATACATATGGCATGTCAAGGAGTTTGCAGCACTGAATAATTTTCAGTGTCTCTGTTTTGCACATACGTTCCTAAAATGAGAGGTAACGTGTTTAAAGTAAGAGAAACGATGAATCTGGCCGGAGGAATGTAAAACAAAGTAGACCGTTGGTCATCGAGAGGAACAAAGATTCTGGTATACTCATTGGATTAAGGGATAAAGTAAGAGTCATACAGAGATAATACAAAATACGCAGGTTTTCTAATGTAAAGAAAAAGATGACGGAAGAAATTCGGAAACGGGGGCACCGTGAAAACACAGTCGCGTGAAACTAACACATGTCTGTACACAGAACAATGAAAGCCGGTTAATTGGAAAATCATCGGAATGTAAAATGGCAACTTAGCATTTAGCAATTTAGATTATAAAGCATAGGAATGCGTTCTGCATATGCGTGAAAAGATACATCGACTATCTCTGTTTCGTATTCACAAACTGGAGGGAGGCACGTCTTATGACAAATTAAATTATAATAGAAGGAATTAATCAGATATTACTAGAATCTAGTTTTGTGTTCAGGTCTCCAGTTTTGAGGGCGAGGGGGAAAACAACATAATTATCATCTATGTATTTTTTAATGTTCGAAGTGCATACTACTTCCAGTATCACAACTTCTGACGTTCACGAATCTCCAGACATCCTTCTCTCCGAAGTAGCCTGAACCATCACATGACTTGGCGTCATTTTTTTGTCTGTTTCATTCCGATATCGACCCTAAAACATATTTGCAATAGTTTCTAATTTCATTATTTTGGATAACTTGGGCTCCCCAGTGATTTGAAAGTGTAATTTCTGTTTAGAATATGAGCTGTGAAATATTGAATGACATGTATTACCCAATTAGGGGCAGGCACGGTAGTGTAGCGGTTGGCGTAACGCTATTACAGCGCCAGCGACCCAGGTTCAATTCCAGCCACTGTCTCTAAGGAGTGTGTACGACCTCCCCGTGTCTGCGTGGGTTTCTTCCGGGTGCTCCGGTTTCCTCTCACATTCCAAAGACGTCCGGGTTATGTAGATGTGGGCATGCTATGTTGGCGCCGGCAGCGTGGTGACATTTGGGGCTAGCCCCGAGAACACTCTACGCAAAAGATGTATTTCACTGTATGTGTCGATGTACGTGTGAATAAGATATTTTGTCTTATACATTTTATTTTTTCAGTTGATCATTGGCAGTTGCGACTGGCTGATGGAGGGGGCCGTTGCGATGGCCGAGTGGAGGTCTATTACGGCGGTGTGTGGGGCAGAGTAACTGACGGGCTGTGGGATTTCAAAGATGCAGATGTGGTATGCAGACAGCTGAGCTGTGGCTCCGCAATAAATGTTTACAACCACTCGAAGTATGGAATTGGAAAAGGACCAGTGTTAATGAACAATGTCAGTTGCAATGGGAGTGAATCCCACCTCTGGAACTGCACATTCACACAACCTAAACACTTATCTATCGGTGATGATGTTGGCGTGTTTTGTTCTGGTAAGAACATTTTGTTATTGGATAAAATATGCTTAGTGTACATTTACAGAGCATTCCTATTTCTTGCAAGGACGTTGCACATTCCAGTGAGTAAATCGGATTCCAACCAACTCCGTAATCCGCAATTGGAAATTTTAAAAAAACAAAACATCCTAAATTGCTGGAAATCTAAAATAAAACCGAAAATATTGGAAACTCTCAGAAGGTCAGGGACATCTGTGCAAAACTAAACAGATTCAACGCTTAAGGAGAAACCCCATTCATCAGAGCTAGAAAAGGGACGAAACTGTTTTTTTTTTAGCTGCAGATTGCGTGCGGAGATTATGGATCCGACCAAAAATATTTCCGACAGTGGACGTGCGAGTATCTTGGGCGATTCCAGTATTAGAACATAGAACATAGTACAGAGCAGGAACAGGTTTTTCAGCCCACGATGTTTATGCAGACCGTGATGCCAATTTTAAATTATACTATCTGCCTGCACACATTCTGCGTCTTTCCGTTCCGCGCCTGTTCATATGCCTGTCTAAATCCTCTCAAACATTGCGATCGTATCTATTTCCGCCACTTCACCTGGCAGCGAGTTGCAAACAGCTGACACACTTGCCTTACAAATCTCCTTCGAACATCCCCGTCTCACCTGAAAGCTATTATATCCCACCATTGGAAAAAGACTCTGGCTATCTCGCTTATCAATACCTCATAATTTTATATTCTCCAATCAGATCTCCCCTCAGCTTCCGTCTCTCCACAGAAAACACTCTGAGTTTGTCCAGCCTCTCCATATAGCTCATACTCTCTAATCCAGTATCCTGTGAAAACTTCTCCACAAGTTCTCCAAAGCTGCTACATCCTTCCTGTAAAGCAGCAACCAGAACTTCACACAATTCTTCAAATATGGCCAAACGAGGGTGTTACACAAGTGCAGCATGAATAGCGTCTTTTCGGTTCAATTTCGAACAATCTTCCCCAAGACTTTTCCAGCCATCGACAAACGATTCATTGGCTTACTATTTTTTGGCTTTTCTCTGTGGCCCTACTTAAGGAGTAGAACATCGGTTTGTTCTCCAGTCTTCTGCAAACTCGCCGTTTGCTAAAGAGGATACGAAAATCTCTGACAAGACCGCCGTCTCCTCTCTTGCCTCTCTCAGAAACCCAGTAGAGATCCAATCTGATACTGGGGACTTATCCAGCGTAATTTTCTTCACGAGCCCCAAACGTCCCCTTTCAGGATATCAACAAGGCCTATAATATGAGCATACTGTTCACTGATCTCACCATCCTCCATGTCCTTCTCCTTAGTGAACACTAACGCGAAGTCCTCGTTTAGTACCTCGCCCACTTCATATGGTTCTCGTCATAAATTTCCTTCCTTATGCTCAAATCGTCCTGCCATCTAACTAGTTACGCTTTTGTTTTGAAGTATGTAGAAAATACCTTAAGATTCTCTTTAAGCATACTCAGCAAAGGCATTTCACTTTAAGCATACCATTTAGCCCTCCTAATTCACTGTTATATCCTGTTTTCTTTATATTCCTGAAAGGCCCCGTTCGACTTGCTCAACCTTCCATACGCTTCCATTAACTTTTTGACTAAATTTGCAACATTAATCATATTCCAAGTTTCCACAACCTTGCCGTACTTGTCATTCTTCCTCACAGATACTCGGCATTCCCATATTCTGACGATATGGCCGATAAATGACTCCAACATGTCTGATGTGGACTTCGCAATTAATAGCTGTTCCTAATTACTCTCTCCAGCTCCTTACTAATACTGTTTCAAATGGCCTTTCCACAATTTAGCACTTCCTTCCAAGATCCTGTCCTATCGATACCTATCTGATAACTTGCGGAGTTGTGATTACTGCTCCCAAAATGCTCTCCAACTGAAATGGAATGGTTTGATTAATAGATTAATTGGGACAGCCAGGGAGTTCTAAAAAAAATAAGGGACATTTTATGGTGGTGAAATGTTTGTCAGAGCCGTTGTTAAACGCAAATCGATAAGGATAATGCTGGAAATGACCCGCAGATCAGGCACTGTCTGACGAGGAAGAACATTTTTACAGCCGACTGTAACTGGCCTGTACTGTTTACACTGAAACGACAAGTTACTTGAAATTGTTCAAATTGCAATTAAATGTCTAAAGATCCAAAGTGTTGAGATGGAAGATTCGGCGTTTTCCATCAACATTATCATGGGACTCATCAATACAACTGTGGGATGCAGGTAATTCAGAGTGAGTGTATAGGATGTAGAATTGAAGTGACATGCAACAACAAACCCGTGTTTACCCTTGTCAAGTGAAAGAAGGTTTTCCACAGAGTGGCGCCCAATCCCTTTGCGGATTCTCCAATGTAGAGACGACCTCACTGTGACCACCGAGTACAATGCACTAAATTGGATGATGCGAAATTTATTCGCATATGGAACCTAAAGGACTGATTGAGTCTCTTGATGCTGGGAATCGGCAGCTGTTCGCATTCCTGCGTCTGTATGGGGAAGTCATTTGGATTATCAGCAAATAAATCAATAATATCTCTTGCCAAATTCTCGCACTGACAGCAGCAAGAGGATTAAAGGAGGTTGGATCGGGATTTAAACATCCAGTATTTAGCTTGGCTTAACAGTACCATGACTAAGGAACTTGGTAGTGTCCTGAAGGACCAATCTGCAAGTGGAGAGAGATGTAAACCCAAACAAAATGTACCCAACAATTGAACCAGTCTATCTGTAATATATAGCTCTCAATGCCAGCGCGTATGACTTTTAGAGACAAAATGTGGACTTAATGCTGAGCAAATCCTTGATTTTTTACGTTGCTTCAGGAACAGCAGAATCACATTATACAGTAAATCTTATTACGTAGTTTGACACTAGTCCGTTCTACTGTCGCAAAACTGGTCTAATTAAAGTTACAAATAGCATTGGTAGCGCAGTATCCATAATGGATAAATAAAGACTAAAGCTTTACACTCCTGCCGCAACAATGTTGTGAATAATTAAAGCATAAACTTGAAAAAAAAGTAACAAAATCTGCATTCTCAAGAAGTGCAGAGAATTCCTGAATGGAAGTGAACACTAAGCAATCAATAGCAGATATACCAGCTCGACGAGGAAGAAGTTTGTAATGCGCTGAACACCGTGGGCCGAAGGCCCAGCTTTAAAGTTGTTTTCTCATAAACGGCCAATGTTTGCCGAATTTATGTCACATAGAGTAACGAAATTACACGTGATAAATATCTATCCTGACAAATCGATTGCAAATGTTACTCAGCTTGCTTTCAGAAAGCAAATTCATTGAATTAATATTATTTAATTCCGCAGATCATATTCCCATAAGGCTGGTGGACGGCGGAAGTCGTTGTGCCGGAAGGCTGGAAGTTTACTACAATGGTACCTGGGGAACAGTGTGCGATGATTCTTGGGATTTAACAGATGCCCACGTTGTCTGCCAAGAACTTAGTTGTGGGTATGCTGTTAATGACACCGTTTCCAGTTGGATTGGTCAAGGTTCAGGTCCTATCTGGCTGGACAACGTGAACTGTTCAGCGAATAATTCGGCTTTGTGGCAATGTCTGGTGAGACCATGGGGCGAGAACGATTGCATTCATAAAGAAGATGCTGGAGTTATCTGTTCGGGTGAGAAATTACTTAAAACATCTTAGAATATATTCTGAGTGGATGTTCCACTGCTCATTTCGGCACAATGAATCACTCTCCCTCATGACTATAAAATATCGTTTTTTTTTCATTTCTCTTGCCAATGATTTCAATGTAGGGTTCAATTGATATGCTTCAGTGTAGGGTCGAAGTACTTCTGCCTCTTTGCATGTGCCGTCTTGGGATGAACCGTAACCGCCTGTCCTCTCAATTAGCTTTGAAACACCAATAGCAGAATTTTGCAGAAACTCACAGAAGTTATGAACCTGCTCAAATTTATGCAGCAAAGGCCAGCACGAAAACTGTTCATCAATTTAAGGTCTTATTGATACTGAACGCTTGCGCTGCACAAGCTGGTGGTGCATGGCCTGCGACCTTGAGAGACTTATGTAAAAACTATTGTTCCCTTCTTTCCAAGTGAATGTGCATGGAATGCATTGGCGATTCGATGTTTCCGAGTTTGAAATGTGTTTTAAGCACGATTTTGAGGTACAGACAGAGAACAATATGCTGTTTTGTACAGTTAATTATGAGCTATATTCTGAAGCAAAGACTCAAATTTATTCTTCCTTCTTCAGATCACATGGATATAAGGTTGGCGAATGGGAAGAATCCCTGCCAGGGCAGACTTGAAGTTTTCTTTCGCGGGACATGGGGCACCGTTTGCTCTGATTCTTTTGTCATGCAGAATGCAGAAGTAGTTTGCATCCAGCTCAATTGCGGCTCAGCAATATCTGTAGAAAACAATGCAGCATTTGGAGAGGGATCTGGACCTATCTGGCTCGATGATGTGAGATGTCGCTCAGACGACTCATTTTTATGGCAATGCCCATCTTCACCCTGGGGCCAACATAACTGCAACCACAGGAAGGATGTTGGAGTCGTTTGTTCAGGTAGTAAGCTGAAAACGAAGCCACTTGCATTTGGAATATTTCACTCAAGTGATGTGTGGAATTTGTTTTACAGAATCATATCCGTCGAAAAACCGAATTGAGGGGAACAGGACGGAAACGATAATCTACCAAGTTCCAGATATTTCTGGTAATTACTGATGTTAATTATTAAAACTATTTGCTAAGTATGCATTTTTTAATGTCATACAGACAGTTTCTATGTATTTATTTATTCGTAGTCTTAGAAGGATACGATTTTTTTCAGAACTGCGGCTCGTGGCAGGGTTCGATAATTGTTCCGGAAGGGTTGAAGTGTTCTTCGCTGGGATGTGGGGAACGCTGTGCGACGATTCCTGGGATAGTCAGGACGCTGCTGTCGTTTGTAGACAGTTGAACTGTGGCTATCCAGTCTTGGCTTCCGGTGGGAGAATGTTTGCCCAAGGAAACGGCACTATTTGGATGGACGAGGTTAAATGCAAAGGGAGTGAGTTCTTCCTGTGGGATTGCCAATTTTCTGCAATGGGCCGTCATGATTGTGGATATAAAGAAGACGTTGGAGTGATATGTTCTGGTGAGTAATCTAACCATTCTGATAGTTTCTGTCAATTCTATTCAATGCCTTGACCGTTCCGTATTTCTGAACCGCGACTTTACATGAAAAGTCAATCTCTTTTTCTTAAAGTTAATCATCCTAACGTTGGCCACCCGAGTCTTCAGCTGCCTGTGCCCTTCCTCTACTAACTTCTTTTCAAAATTTTCCAACTCGGCATGTCTTTCGTTCATTTTTTTTTCCAAAGCCTATTTTTTAATCTGGTGTTCGATAATCTTTCCTGCAACTATATTACGTTTTATTTTCCTACCATGATGCGTTTGGTATTCGATTTGAAATTTTGAAGGCTGATGTTGGAGGGGGTGGGGTGGAGTAGTGTTGGATGGATTGGCGGACAAGGAGAAGCAGTGTGAGTATCAACTTTAGAAAATATTTAAACGGGTATTACTTAAAATGTGGGATTAAAAACTAATATTCAAATGATCAGAATCAAAACGCCTGCAATAGGACGCAAATTTTACTGAATATAGCTTTGACCATTTCCGTCAGATCTGACGGTTGCATCTGTGATTTAATGGAAGGAAAGCTATGTTTTGTCATATTTATTATCTTTATTTCAGGTTATCAGCCGCACGCTGCTCCTTTAAGTTATCTGCGAGCCTTCGTTTACGTTACACCTTGCATTCTTGGTTCTCTTCTGGTCGTCGTTTCACTTTACCTGGTAAAAGAGCTGCTGAGAAGCTTCCGGAATGGTTGGTAAATCTATTATCAGAAAGCTCGATAAGGAATTAGTGAACTTAGTTAGCGTTGATCTTATCTATTCCTGACTGAATAGTATATTCAAGGAACCGAGAGTCTGCAAAATCATAACTTAGCTTATAAAAGGGCACCCAGAATACTCCGGTATCAACTGTGTAAGTGCAGATTGTAAAGTTCTTATTTTATTCAAGTATCTGATCTGGAAAATACAAGCTGGTTCTTTAACGCAGTTTGGATGTGCTGCTGGATGTGATAAATTTCCTGCGAGATGTTGTCGGAGAGCCCATCTACTCTCTCAGATGGACGAAATAAAATACTCAGGAAGGTAACTGGAAGATTATTGTAGAAAATAATACATGATGGGGTGGTGGTGATATTACATATTGTTGCGCATTGGAATTTGCTGAACATAAAGTACACATAAATGGTTCTGTTTCTGATTGAGATGTAGTGAGGTATGTTGTGCCACTGGGAACTGATCCTGAACTTTGCAATTTATACGTGAATTCGATGAATACATTGAAATTGTGGTTGTTATTTTTTCTTTGATAAGACGAGAATGGGTAGCAAAGTAAGTTTTGAATACAACGCAACGTGTTTATTGAAGGGGAATAGGTTAAGTCGACGGAGATCTGGGAAGTCGAGCATTATTTGGGAAAATGTGAGATTATCCACCAGTAACGAGAAGAAAAAGAGGCATATTGTTCAAATCTCGAGAATTCGGAACTCTGAGATGCGGACGGCCGTGTGTCTTTTGAGGAAATGTTGGCCTGGCTGAACATAGAACAGCTGGAGTTCAGGCAGTAGCGGCTGATTTAACAAAAGCATAATAAGTGGCTGTGGGTAGATGTAGAGCGAATGTTTTTTCGTCCCTTGTGCGAGAACTCTCAGTCACTGTTTAAAGGTTAGAGTTTGAATCTTAAGGTGTGTTTAAAGTCAAGAGTTGGCCTTCCGAAGAGACAGAGGGAGAGAAATCTTCTTTCAGATGTTCCTGAATGTTTGGGATTCTCTTCCTGAAATTGTGGTGGGGTGACGGGGTTGAGGGAGATGGTTGGCGGAGGGGAAACAGGTTCTAGACATAATTGGCGGCAAGTGGATGCATATTTAAGAAGTTAAATGTGTGTGTCTGTGTGTGTGATTGTGTGTGTGCGCAGACGCATGTGTGTGTGCGTTGGGGCGGCATGGTGGTTTGGCATCTGTGTGGCTGCCAGCAGCAGAACAGAATGCAAATTTGAGATTACAATCATGTCAGCCATTGCGTTTACGTATGGCAGAGCAGGTTCTTGTGGTCCAGAGACCATGTCCTGCTCCTTATTCATATCCTCGTGTGCATATAGGACCAGAGGAGCTCTCCGCGATGCTATCGGCACGCTTACCCTTTTTGATTCAAAGTGATTACGAGTTCATTGGAACTCTCTAGATTGTGGAAGTTTGCAGTGCGTGAGAACAACTGGATGAAACAATGGTGGGAATTAACAAGTCTTTTTGTTCGCTGGGAAGTTTATTCAAGAGAATATCTACCCCACAGAAGGATAGCAATGACAGCAATATGACAGTCTGTTACCTGTCAGATCCGAAGGTCCTGCAAGAGCATAGAGTCAGGAATTCATATTGTCTTGAGAATTCTCCCAGGCGATTCCAGTTGATTTATTCAAGAAAAATAGACACAGAGAAAACAGAACGGCTGCGCAGTTCCTCAAGCACGCGAGAAAATAAGTTACTGTGACAATATAAGCAAAGAATCAACCTTCGAAAGAACAGATTCTGTTAGATGTAAATTAAAAAGGAGGGAAATAACAAGGGTAATTGCCGTCTCCTTTTGTTCACTTGATATTTTCCGTTTCTTGGTATTACCTAAAACAAAGAAATACTACAGCACAATTCAGGCCCTTCAGCCCACAATGCTGTGCCGAACATATCCCTACCCTAGAAATTACTAGACATCCCATAGCCCTCTGTTTTACACAGCTCCATGTACCTATCTAAAAGTCTCTTGAAAGACCCCATCATATCCGCCTCCACCACCGTTTCCGGCAACCCATTCCACGCACTCACCACTCTCTGAGTAAAAAAAATACCACTGACATCTGCTTTATATCTACTCCACAGCACCTTAAACCTATGTCCTCTTGTGGCCACCAATTCAGACCTGGGGAAAAGCATCTGACCATCTACCCGATCAATACCTCTTATCATCTTATACACCTCTATCAGGACCCCCCTCATCCTCCAAGGAGAATAGGCCGAGTTCCCTTAGCCTTCTTTCATAAGGCATGCTCCGCATTCCAGGTAGCATCCTTGTAAATCTCCTCTGCAACCTCTCTATGGCTTCCACATCTTTCCTGTAGTGAGGCGACCAGAACTGAGCACAATACTCCAAGTGGGGTCTGACTAGGGACCTATATAGCTGCAACAATACCTCTCGGCTCCTAAATTCAATTCCGCGATTTTGAAGGATTACACCATATGCCTTCTTAACCACAGAGCCAACGTGCGCAGCCGCTTTGAGCGTCCTATCGACTCGGACCCCAAGATCCCTCTGATCCTCCACACTGCCAATCCTACCATTAATACTACATTCCGCCAACATATTTGACCTGCCAAAATGAACAACTTCACAATTATCTGGGTTGAACTGCATCTGCCACTTCTCACCCCAAGTTTGCATCCTATCTATGTCCATCTGTAAACTCTGACAACCCTACAAACTATCCACAACACCCCCAACCTTCGTGTCATCCGCAAACTTACTAACCCACCTCTCCACTTCCTGATCCAGGTCGTTTATAAAAATCACAAATTGTAAGGGTCCCAGTACAGATCCCTGAGGGACACCACTGGTCACCGACCTCCACTCAGAATACGACCCTTCAACAACCATTCTTTGCCTTCTGTGGGCCAGCCAGTTCTGGATCCACACTGCAATGCCCTCTTGGATCCTCTTTCTCCTCACTTTCTCCAGAAGCCTTGCATGGGGTACCTTATCAAACGACTTGCTGAAATCCATATATACTACATATACTACTCTCCCTTCATCGATGTGCTTCATCCTCATCTTCATCCTCAAAAACTTCAGTCAGTCTCGTAAGGCAGGACCTGCCCTTGACAAAGCCATGCTGACTATTCCTAATCATATTATACCTCTCCAAATGTTCATAAATCCTGCCTCTCAGGATCTTCTCCATTAGTTTACCAACCACTGAGGTAATACTCACCGGTCTATAAAATCCTGGGCTATCCCTACTCCCTTTCTTGAATAAGGGAAAAACATCCGCAACCCTCCAATCTTCCGGAACCTCTCCCGTTTCCATGGATGACACAAAGATCATCCTCAGGGGGTCCGCAATATCCTCCCTTGCCTCCCACAGTAACCTGGGGTACATCTCATCCGGTCCCGGCGACTTATCTGACTTTATGCTTTCCAAAAGTTTCAGCACTACCTCTTTTCTAATATCTACATGCTCAAGCTTTTCAGGCCGCTACAAGTCCCCAAAATGATCCCCCAGATCTTTTTCCGTGGTGAATACTGACGTAAAGTATTCATTAAGTACCTCCGCTGTTTCTTCCGGATCCATACACACTTTCCCACTGCTGCACTTGATAGGCCATATCCTTTCGCATTTCATCCTCTTACTCTTCACATACTTGTAGAACGCCTTGGGGTTTTCCTTAATCCTGCTCGCCAAGGCCTTCTCATGTCCCCTTCTGGCTATCCTAATCTCTTTCTTAAGTTCCTTCCTTTTAGCCTTGCACTCTTCAAGATCTCTAACATTACCTAGCTCTCTGTACCTTTTGTATGCTTTTCTTTTCCTTTTGATGAGATTTATTATAGCCTTTTATTTATTACAGGCGTTGGAAAATGGCAGCTTCCTCTGACTGGGTTTCCTGCGCCGTTTTATGAGGAGATCGACATTCAGGAGTCTGGGGCAGGACTCGGTAATTATATTTAACTGAATGCGTACGACACCTTCCAAAGTAAATGCATTACTTTTACATTTATCTTTTGGTTTCGTCAATAGATTCGCAATCTCTCGGCTCAGAAAATAAATTGCAATATTATGTGGATAGTGACTTACATGAACACAAAAATGAAAACGTGGAAGGTAAGTCTGATCGAAGTTCTATCCCATCAGACACTCTCGTCAGAACAGAGATATTTAATATAAGTCATTTGCTTCGAAATAGACGAAAGCAGATTATCAACACATAACAAACAAACTAATTCAAATAAAACGAAGCAAATGCACAGACTGTAAACGTACATTTTAGAAAATGAATTGAAAATACCTGGGAAACTATTAGGCAGGTATTATCTGCAGAAAGAAAGCTGTGGTAATATTTCATGTCCAACCTCTTTCATTCGGAGTCTCTTAATCGAAAAACTGACGGTTCACTTTGCACTGATCTCGTTAACATCGTCACAATGTCAAATACATGTGATGGAAACATTTTTCTTGTTCAAAGCTACACCCATTAATTGTTACCGATATTAAGATTGTTATAGTTGTTACCTAAATATAGACTTCGAAATACCAGTTTCTTACCCAAAATTTATCTGCATTCCGATAAAGCGGGTGATCGATTTAACGACTGCAACAAGAAAATTCACACGTGCTCCCTTGGAAGGTGCGTCATAAAGGGGCGCTGTTAACATTCTTTCCCTATAAGATCCAGGACATAACGTATTCTTATAATAATGAATGAAAAATAGCATTTTCTTTATATTCAATGGCTGCATCATCAGTAAGTGTCCCGCTGTCATCATTTGAGAGTCCTCACCTGGATGCGCAAAAGTACATAGAACAGTACATCACAGGAACAGGCCCTTTGGGCCACGATGTTTTGCCGAACTGATTAAACAAGCAATCAAATGCCTAACAAAACTAATTCCCTTTGCCTGCACTATGTCCGAATGCCTCCATTCTCCGCATATGCATGTACCTATCTGAGATCCTCTTAAACTCCTCTATCAGATTTGCCTTCACTACCGGCCCTGGAAGCGCATTCAGTCATCCACGACTCTGTGTAAAAAACTTTCCCCGCACATATCCTTTGAACTTACAACCTTTCACCTTAAATGCATGCGCTCTGGTATTAGACATTTCGACCCTGGGATAAATATCCAGGTCCTCTATTTTGTCTATGACACTCATAATCTTAGAAACTTCTATTAGTTTCCCCTTGGCCTCACAGATCTAGAGGTAATAACCCAAGTTGTCCAACTTCTCCTCATAGCACATGCCTTCTAACCCCGGTTGTATCCTACAGAACCTCTTCTGCACCCTTTCCAAAACCTGCAGATCCTTCATAAAATTGGGCGACCAGAATTGAATGCAATACTTTAGAAGTGGTCAAACAAAGTTTTATAAATCTGGAAAATAACTACCTGAGTCTTGAACTCAATGCCTCGAGTACTAAAGGTAAAAATGCCATACGCCTTCTTTACAACCTATCATCCTCTTCAGTCACTTTCGTGGAGCCATGTAATTGGACCCCAAGATCCCTCTGCACATCAACACACGCAAGGGTCTTGCCAATAATAGTGTACAATCCCTTTACTTTTGATCTCCCAAACTGCAACACTTACATTTGGCCAAATTAAACTCCATCTGCCATTTTTCCGCACATATCTGCAACTGATCTATATCCCGCTGTTTGCTTTGGCAATCCTCTACCCTGTTACAACACCTTTGCATTATCTGAGAACTTACTAACCCACCGATCTACATTTTCAAACAAGCCATTTAATTAGATATATCACTAACAGCAGAGGTACCATGCATCCTAATCTTCTGGATGAGTCTACCATACGGTATATTGTCAAACACCTCACAAAAGGAGATGTAGACAACATCCACCGATCTACCTTCATCAATCACTTTACTCACCTCTCCTAAAATCTCTATCGTTGGTAAGACACGACTTGTCCCGCACAAAGCCGTGCTGATTGTACATAATTGTCCCGGTTTTTCAAATGCTCATAAATCCTACCACTAAGAATCCTCTCTAATATCTTTCCTACCACTGACGTGAGTCTCACTAGTCTATAGCTTCCAGGATAATTTCTATATCCTTTTTGAACAACGTAACAACATCAGCTACTCGCCAGTCCTATGAGACCTCTCCTGTCACTAGAGAGGACACGAAGTTCTTGGTCAAGACCCCAGCAATCTAGTCACTTGTCTCCACAATAACGTGGGATATGTCCCATCAGTCCCTGGGAACATTCACCTTAATATTCTTTAAGAGATTCCAACACAACCTCCTTTATCTTAAGATGCCCCAGCATATTAGAAGGCTCCACAGAGATCACACAATCTTCACCGTCCTTCTCCCTTGGACACAATGTCGCAAGTTACTCCGTTAGGACCTCGCCCACGTCATTCACCTCCAAGCACTTTCCCACCTGTACTCTTGAGTGGTCCGATACTCTTCCTCGTTATCTTCTTGCTGTAGATGATGTAGACAAGGCCTCAACATGCTCTTTAATATTATACATACCAAGGGCATTTCAAGACCCCTCCAAGCTCTCCTGATTCCCCTCTTGAGTTCTTTTCTAGCTTTTTTTTTTATCATACTTAAGTTCTCCATTTGATTTTAGCTTCCTAAGTCTTACATATGCTTCCTCTTGCTTCTGCACTAAATTAACCACCTCTCTAGACATCCACGATTTCCTTACCTTGCCATCTTTGTCCTTGCTTCTCCCGGAACATACCTGTCATGTACTCTGTGCAGTTTGTCTTTAAGTTACCATGTCAGATGCAGATTCGTCCAAAAACAACTGTTCCCAATTAACTCACCCTCGTTAATCCTCAATACTCTTGTAATTTTCAATGCTCCAATTTAATCCCCTACCGCAAATATCAAATTCATTCTTATACATAGGTATCTTAACACCTAAGGTCTTGTGGTACCTTTACCATAAATGTTATCCCTCTGAAAGGGTCGTAATCTGAACAGGCTCATCAACCAAAGACAGGACCAGTGTGGCGTCTTCTCTCGTTGGACTATCTATATGGAGACTGATACATAAGTATTTTGTCTACAGGAGTAGGCTTATGGCTGGGAATCCGGAGGTGATGTACCCAAAAGTCTGTCCACCATTTACAAGTCATGAGCATAATTGATACATTCCATGTGCCTTGATATGAGCAGTTCAAACAATGCTGCATAATGTCGATATCATCCAGTTCATAGCAGCTAGTTTGATTGAACCCCTCCGCAATCAGCATTACTTCCTTGCACCAAGATTATACAACGACTGCACGGTGTACGCGCTGCAAAATGAATGGAATTTCTCGACAAAATTATTCTGAGAGCATGTCTCAATCAAAGGAAACCTATTACTACAGATACAATCTCGCGTGCCTAAATTATAGGAAGAGGTTGGCAAAGCTAGGTCTCCATTCCTTGGAACGAAGGAGAATGAGGGGAAGTGTTAAAGATTATGACAGCCAGAGATAAGGTGGACGGTGTCAGTCTTTTCCGCAGCGTAACGGAGTCCAAAATTAGGGGGCATAACGTTATTACAGAGCCAACAATCCGGGTTCAATTCCCGCTGCTCTCTGTAGGGAGTTTTTACGTTCTCCCCGTGTATGCGTGCGTTTCCGCCGCGTGCTCGAGTTTCCTCCCACATTCCAAAGACGTACAGGTTAGGAATTTGTGGGCATGCTAATTTGGCGCCGGCAGCGTGGCCACACTTGTGGGCTGCCCCCAGAACACTACGCAAATGATGAATTTCACTGTGTGTTTCAATGTACATGTGACTAATAAAGATATATTATCTTATCTTAAAGATTTAGGATGAGTGTGCAAGTATTAAAAGGGACCTGAGGGGCAACTTGATGATACCGTGCTGATGCACGGTACTGTCACCACTACAATTTCCGTCCAAGTCGCCTGGAGTACTGTCTTTAAATTATATTGACTTTGCTTAATAGCCATTGGACAAAATCACCGAACATGCTTTCGAACTTCAGTTTGGCAATAGTTTCACCAGCAGGATTAGAGCGATTCAACATCAAGTCTCATCGCTAAGTATTCAAAAGCAATTAAAAATGTATAATAACTTCTTCACTTGACAGTATCGTCTAGATGCCGAAAAATGTATGAATAAATTAAAAAAGAATCACCTGATATAATGGGCTTGAAATTGTTAAAATGACTAGCATGTTAAAAAAATTAAAGCTGAACTCTTCAATATTTAAAAATACGAAATCTCACTGCTGACCACATTGAATTGACAATTCAAATTGCTGGAAATACTCAGCAGGTCAGGCAAGACTTGTGTAGAAAGAAACAGAGTTTACCTTTCAGGTCGATGATCCTTCATTGGCCCTACTTTTCAAGAGTTATCAACTTGAAACATTAGCCCTGTTTCTGTCTGAAGAATTGCTGCCTACTCTGCCGATATTTTCTGTTCTTGTTTCTGTTTTTGCAAAATTTGCGCTATTTTGCTTTGTAAAGATCTTCAACGATTTTGTTGAGAATATGCCGAAAGGATATTTAAATGGTAGTTGAACTGGCAGTTAATTTCACACAATTTATTATTTTGAAGCAGCATTGTTTACAATATGGTCAGGAATTGTCTCTTGCTTTTTAGGAACCTTTTCGCCTCTTGATGGTGATTTCGGAGAAGAATATGACAACATTGAATAATTCTGCTTGAAGATGTGAGAATTACCATCATTTGAATTAAACTAAATACCTTATAATCTGTTAAAAACAGCTTTCCATTTTAGGTGTTTTGTCAATTTATATTGAGAGTATATTGTAAATAGAATTTAACGCCCAGTGAGGTTTGCAGTGAGATCTTTCCGTGAATTAAAAAAATAACTACAAACAGTTTGTCTGATATCAGTTGTTGAAAATATGATGTAGCTTTTGTTTGAATTTAGGATTGTTGCTCAATATCTCGCATTTCACACAGCTTACCGTCTAGCGCGTTATATTTGGTGGGACTCATGTATCCAGCGATGACACTTTTCTTCCTATCGTTGTTTTAACGCTTGCATGCTTCGAGCAAATAATTTTAGTGAAATATCGCTCCTCATTTTCATCTCTTGATTTTTTGAAGGGGATAACAGTAATTATGTACCATTTATATAAGTTCGACAACATGAAGGACTGATTGATGCAGACAATTGTGAAAAATATCTGGGAATTAAGAGACGAAATACATGTAATTCTATCTCCACTGATCTTTCATGTCTTTCCCTGTTGTGCACTGCACAGCTCTCCATTCCTCACGAGTTATAGATATGCAGACATGTATCTTGTCGGTTTTATAATCAGATGTTGAAGTATTATTAAATAACTGGTATCAATTTGCTCATATGATTAATAAAGCTCGACACATTTGAGACCAGGCTTGTGGACCCTATTGTTTAAATATAATACCGTGACTTGCTGGTATATATTTCTTTTTAAAGATTTAACCATGTTTCAACCAACACAGCATTTTAGATGACACAAATTCAGACCATAATCACCATGGCTCATCTGCCTTACCTCATAATTAAATGAGCCAAACTACAACAACATGACAATAGCATCAGTAGTCTGGATTTTATTTTTTTACTTGAAAGTTGTTCTTACATGAGAGTTATATTACAAATTTTAGCAGAGAGCTAATTTCAGCCGATTTCAGATGACAGTCATTTTGGAAAATTGTAGCTTGGGCGGACTGCAATTTGTTAAATCTGGCCAAGAAAGCGGCGGGAACAACGAGAGAGAGAGTGCAAACAATATCTAGGGCGGTATGTTGTGTCCTTGGTGCTGGTGTCATGGATTCTTCGAGAGGAACCGAGGCATTCTGAAGGTCCTATCTAGTGAGCTAGCAAACTGCAAATGCAGCAGGACCTTAAAGGTTGAAATCAAGTATAGGGAACTCTGGATTTACAGGGTTATGGAGGGTTAGACAAAGATGAACAACGAGGCATTTGGCAGGATTAGAGAAGAGAAGAGGTGAATACTCATCAAGAGTACAATCACTGCAGGAATGTGCTTAAAAAGGAAATTGGGAAGGCAACGAAGAGTCGCAAAATATCACTGGCAGACAGGATTAAGGTAAAATGAAAGTAAAATGATTGTCCAAGAGGTTCTGGTCATCAGAACCTCTTGGACAAAATAATCAGAAACATTTGGGCATATTAGGGGAAGCAGGGTCAATATCGTATATCGAGCTAGAAGGTATACATAAGGTAGTGAATGAATGCATTTTCTTGGTATTCGCAAATGAAATTGATTTTGCGGTTGGAGAACGTATTGTCGGGGAAAGGGAAATTTCAGAGGTAGGCCTCATAAATAAGACATGGTGGATAAGTACCCAGAGCCGGATGAGATTTATCCAAGCCTACAATGGGAGGCAAGGGAAGAGATTGCTGGGTTTCCGGTTGAGATTTTTAAATTGCCTCTATACAGAAGTAAGGTACCATAAGACTGGAGGACGCCAAAATTGGTCTTCGTTTTCTGGAGGGGCAGCAAGGCAAAGTCTGTTAACGAGTCGAAGATTAGCCGTCGGGATGGCAATGAAATAAATCTTAATGGAGATTATTCATGCTTGCTTGGAAAGGTGGAGATAGCGAGCATAGCTTTGCCAAAGGGAGATCTTTTCTGATCAATCTGATTGGATTTTCTGTGGACCTAACGAAGTGTATTGATAAGGTCAGTGCAGTAGATGTGGTGTACATTGACTTAGTAAGATCTTCGTTATGGTGCCACATAAGAGGTTAGGGGACATGGGATCAAGGGAAGTTAGGTATGGCAATAGAAGGCATGATGAAGATTAACTGTTGCTTTTTATTATTAGATGCCTGTGACCAATGGTGTTCTGCAGAGATCGGTGCTGCGTCCCTTGCAGTTTGTAATATACACGAATGATTTTCATGTAGATGTCGATGGCATAATCAATATACCTATAAATGAAACAAATATTGGTGGAGTTGTTGACTGTGTGGAGGCTAGTATTTGGCTACAGGGTGATATCAATGTGTGGTGAAGTGGTCTGAGAAACGCAAAAGGAACTTGATCCTGATAAATATGATGCGGTGCCTTTTCGGAGTAATAATGAGTCGAGAACATTTACTTTAAATGCTAGGTTCCTAGACAGTATTGAAACGTGAAATGACCTTGGTGTGGGAGACTAACGATCTTTCAAGATGGTAATACAGATAAGTAGCATAGTCAAGAAGGCGCGTTGAATGGTGGCTTTCCTTAGTCGGGCCATTGATTATTAGAACAGGGAAATGTTTCGCCGAAGTCATAAAACATTGGTGAGTCCTCACCTTTGGTACTGAATGCAGTTCTGATCATCACACTATAAGAAAGACATGATAGGGCGGAGATGGTGCAGAGGAGATAAACCAGACATTCCCTGGGATGGAGCCTTTAAGTTATGCGGTGACAGTGGAGAGGCTAGGCCTGTGTTCCATGGAGCACAGGTTCAGGTATTTTCTACTAAATATGTCCATATCTTTGTGTTACATCGATATGTCATGAATGTGATCGAACTGCCTGACTGAGTGCGTTTCTACCTCTAAAGGACAGAGCAGGCCGCTTGATTGGCTGTAGGTCTGCAAGGCGATTGATTGAAACCTGGCCAAATCATTCATTCTCTCACCTTCTGCATAAAATGACTGAAAATTGTACCATATAAAATTTCACCGCAAAACTTGCAGCGGTCACTCCGGCAACAGCTCCCAAGAGGAGGCATGATTGATGTATATAACATTATAAGGGGCATAGATAGACTACACTGCACGACAGCTCTCCCCTTATCAGATGTGAATAAAACCGGAGGACATAGATTTTTTATACGTAGGAATGATTTGGAATGAATCTGAGGGGAATCTTTCTCATCCCGAATGTGGTGAGAACCTGGAATACAAGACCGGAGAGTGGTGAAAGCAGAGTTAAAAATAGTCGTTAAGAAATGTCAAGACGACCATTTAAATAGCCCAGGCATGGAAGGCTGCGGTCCAAACGTGGAATGGCTACAGGAAGATGGGATGAAGGCGGATCGGTTCTCACCGGTCGACATGGACGTGGAGGTCGAATAGCCTGTTTCATTGTTGTATGATTCAACGGGTCTATCATTCTGTGGTTCACCCAGACACACTGGGCAAATGGACCTTTTTACTGTGCTGTATTCTCTTTGACTGTGACGCGCATTGCTCTGACGATTGTTCCAATCATGGAAAGGGCATCAGGTGCATGGAAATATCAAATATTATTTTGTTGTTGCTTACAAGTGCTGTGGATCAACTCAATAGGATGCTATTGAATGTAGTTTTATTGTTGTTACTCAGCACCCTCCACTGAAAGATTCAAAATGACTGCTTAATGAATCGTAATCTCCTCCGTTTTAGACTCCGCAAAAAAGAGGCTACAAATCAGAAGCAAACAGGATTAATGATCAACAGGAAAATACATTGAAATATGAGTCAAGACAGAACAACAAGGTCACCCCCGTCAGAGAAAGCAGAATTGGGATGAGCACCGCAGCTTCAGAATCTCTTGGGTTTTCAGTGCATGGGCTGTTTGCATAGGAGAATACGCCCTCTAGCGCGAACTTGTCTCTGGTTCGACTGCAACTTTCTGTGAACCTCAGTATAATTGTCACTTACGGATTTTATACAAGTTTTAATGTTGCATTGTGATTCAATTGCGTTTTGATAAAAATAATTTACAGCAAGTTTTCGACGAATTTTTATTTACCATGGAAAGAAAACCGGCAATTTGCAACGCGGTATGAACATTTTTTCCTAAATATGTTGATATGTTTGTGTTACTTCGATATAAGTGATTAGTGTGTTCGAATACCCTCAACTTGACTGAATGTGTGCGGTTCCACTCAAGGACAAAGCAGTCTGCTTGTTTAGCAGTGGATCAGCCACGCGATTGATTGACACGTGGCCTAATCATTCATTTCCTCACTTGCTGCACACAATGGCGAAAATTGTACCATATAATATTTCACAGCAAAACTTGCTGAGTCTGTCCGGCAACAGCCGGCAATCCTGCGACCTTTGTCACGAAGGACAAACGCAGTCAAATATTTGGAACCTGGCCATCTGCAGGTTCGACTCCATATTGCACACATGCTAATTTGAAAACACATCCCGGGACCTTCATTATTTGTTCTAAATTCTGGAACTCCCTTCTACCCAGTACCATCGGAGTGCCTTCGCGACAAGGACTGGGAGTATTTCCATCAACGTGGTTGACTACGTCTGCTCAAGGGGAATTAAGTATAAAAAATAAAGACTTGCCTTTCCAGCCACATCCGGATGCCGAAAAATGAATAAACGTAAAGAATAATTCCCGTTTTCTTTGATAGTTATTTTATATTGATTTTGTGATCTTAATATTGCATCAAGTTTCAGATTAGGGATATCCTTTCTACGCGTCTGACAGATGGGGAAAGAAAGGTCTGACAAACATCTGCAACGACATCTGCAAATAGATATCCAATAGTTTCAGAATGAACCATCCCTGAGTGTAATAGTGAGGCTAGTCTGCACAGCAAGGATGTGGGTAACATTGAAAATCAGAAGGTTAATAAAGTATTGTTTTTGGAGGACTATGTTCCGAATTATGACGATGACATGCCATTATGGGAAATGTAAAATGATCCAGCCTTGGCTCCTAGCCATGTCATGGTCATGTCTGTACAGAGTCTCAGCAAACAACATAAGATAATTAAGACTAAAATAAGTGGAACGCGCTTCACTTAGAGTATGTTGAGACGTTATAAAGCTCTGTTCCAGGAAACTGAAATTTATGTTTTAAAAGTTTCAGACACAAGAAGTATTGAAGTTTTCTATTATACTCCATCTTTTTAAAACATTGGTCATATACCAGTTGCAGTACTGTGTGCCGTTCTGGTAGCCACTGCTTAGTAAAGGTGATATTGGGCGGAGAGGGGGCGTAGGACATGCACCAGGATGTCGTCTGGGTTGGAGAGTTTTAGCTATGAAGAGAGGTTGGAGTGGCTATGTCTGCTTTACTTGGAGTAGAGGAGATCGGATGGTACAAGGTTGAGTAATAGAAATTATGAAGGGGTGGAACCCAACGCAGCAGTGTGGCTGATGTGAAGGAAGCAATTATACAAAAAATGCAATAGGCAGGACAGGCAGAGGAAGGAAGGCGGTTCTGATCGGCTAACCTGTATTTCTTAATGGATGAAGCCTGACTGGTGAGGCAAATGAACTCAGCGATTGGATAGGTAAGTGCGACTGGGATTTTGTAGCGATTGCACGAACGTGTTTGATGGATGGATAATATTCGGGATTAGGGAAGCCTGATTGAGGGGGATAGTGAGACTCCGGTCAGGAAAAGAATGAGGCATACTTCAGGTATAGGCAGTGGGGATGAAGCGAATTCCTTGAGGTGTATAAGGGATGTAGGATGTATCCACATTATAAACGAGAAGAGTGCTAAAAGTCTTAAAAACGAATAAAGGCGGAAAAATCCCAGTCTCCTGATCAAATGTGTCCTATGACATTATAACAGCCCGTCGAAGAATTTGATGGAATCCTGGCAGAGACATTTATATCATCATCAGTCATGGCTCAGGTAATGTCAGACTAGAGAGTAGCTAATGTTGTACCGTTGTACCGAGACGAAATTCCCCCGCAACTAGGTGATAAATGCAGACAATTTATCTGAGTTTATTCGGTGTGTACAGGAAGGATTCCTGACAAAGTATATGGACAGGCCTACTGGAGGATAGGCCATACTGGACCTGGTACTGGCAAGTGAGACTGGTCAGGTTTCAGATATCTCTGTGGGAGATCATTTTGGGGATAGTGACCATAACTCTTTGACCTTTAACATTGCCTTGGAAGGGGATAGGAGCAAATAATATGGGAAAGCATTTAACTGGGGAAGGGGAAAATTATGATGCTATTAGGCAGGAGGTTGAGAGCCTAAATTGGGAGCCGATGTTCTTTGGGAAGTGCACAACGGAAAGGTCGAGATTATTTAAGGAATACTTTAATGAGGCTCTGGATAGGTTTGTCCCATTGAGGGAGGGTACGGATGGTAGAGTGAAGGAACCGTGGTTGACACGAGATGTAGAATATCTTGTCAAGAGGAAGAAAGAAGTTTACCTAATATTTAGAAAGCATGGATATGACAGGGCTGGAGAGAGTTACAAGGTAGCCAGGAGGGAGCTTAAGAATGGACTTAAGAGAGCTAGAAGGGGGCATGAAGTTCTTGGCGAGTAGGATCAGGGAAAACCCTAAGGCGTTATACACGTATGTGAAGAATAAGAGGATGACGAGGGTGAGGATAAGACTGATCCGGGATAAAAGAGGAAATATGCGCCTGGAGTCCGATGAGTTAGGGGATGTCCTTAATGAATACTTTGCTTCGGTATTCACCAGAGATGGAGTCATTCACGTTTGTAAGGATGGCGCAGGACAGACTGATATGCTAGGGCATGTCGATGTGATGAAAGAGGATGTGCTGGAACTGTTGAAAACCATTAGGAAAGAGAAGTCACCGGGGCTGGACGGGATATATCCAAGATTATTACGAAACGCTAGGGAAGAGATTGCTGCGCTTTTGGCTGTGACCTTTGCGTCCTCACTGGCCACAGGACTAGCGCCAGATAATTGGAGGCTGGCAAATGTTGTTCCTTTGTTTCAGAAAGGAAGTAGAGATAACCCCGGGAATTACAGACCAGTGAGTCTTACTTCAGTGGTGGGAAAATTACTGGAGAAGATTCTTAGAGACAGGATTGGTGGGGATTTAGAGAAGCATAATCTGATTAGGGACTGTCAGTCTGGCTATGTGAGGGGCAGGTCGTGCCTCACGAGCCTGATGAAAATCTTTCAGGATGTGTAAAACACATTCATGAAGGTAGAGGTAGAACACTGCATGTGGTGTACATGGATTCTCGTAAGACGTTTGATGAGGATCCCCAAGGAAGGCTTATTTAGAATGTCAGGAGTTATAGGATCCAGGGGAACTTGGCTGCGTGGATTCAGAATTGGCTCGCCCATAGAATAAAAGAGGGTGGCGGTAGATGGAGCGTATGACACAGGGATCTGTTATGGGACCCTTGCTCTTTGTGATTTTTATAAATGACTTGGATGAGGATGTGGAAGGGTGGGTTGGTACGTTACCTGATGATTCAGCGGTTGGTGGTGCTGTGGATAGTGTAGAAGGTCGCTGTAGATAACTACAGGATATTGATAGAATGCAGAGCTGGGCTGACAAATAGCAGATGGAGTTCAACCTGCATAAGTGTGAAGAGATATACTTCGGTAGATCGAGTTCTAAGGCAGAATGCAAGGTTAATTCCAGGGCTCTGAGCAGTGTGGAGGGACAGAGGGATCTTAGGGTCGACGTCCATATATCCCTCAAGGTTGCCACACAGGTCGATAGGGTTAAGAAGGCATATGTTGTGTTGGCCTTCATTGGTCTGGGTATTGAGTTCAAGAGCCGCGAGGTAATGTTGCAGCTCTATAGAACTCTGGTCAGACCACACTTAGAGTATTGTGTTCAGTTCTGGTCGCCTCATAATAGAAAGGATTTGGAAGCTTTAGAGAGGGTGCAGAGGAGATTTACCAGGATGTTTCCTGGATTGGAGAGCATGTCTTATGAGGATAGGTTGAGCGAGCTAGGGCTTTCTCTTTAGGGAGAAGGAGGATGAGAGGTGACTTGATAGATGTGTACAAGATGATAAGAGGCATAGATCGAGTGGAGAGTCAGAGACTTTTTCCCAGTGTGACAATGGCTAACACGAAAGGACATAAATTCAAGGTGATTGGATGTATGTATAAGGGGGATATCAGGGGTATTTTTTACACAGAATGGTGTGTGCGTGGAAAGCATTGCCGGCGGAGGTTGTGGGGGCAGATACATTTGGTACATTTAAGAGACTCTTAGATAGACACATGAACGATATAAAATTGGAGTGCTATGTGGGAGGGAAGGGTAAGATAGATTAAGAGCAGGGTAAAATGTCGGCAAAACATTGTGGGCTGAAGGGCCTGTACTGTGTTGTGGTTTTCTATTTTCTATGTAATATGACTTCCACTCAGTGTCCCGTTTTTGACGAAGGCAAGTTTGCCTTTGATCTTCTTCCCCACTTTTTCTGGCTGTGTCGCAAATTTCAGTGAACTTTGTGCTTGTATCCCAAGTTCTCACTGCATTTATTGTGTTCATTCGGCCATGTCGATCTTCCCAAAATCAACAATTCCCACTTGTCTGAGTTAAAATTCATGTGTCATTCCTTGGTCCTCTTTCCCACCAAATCATCATCACCATCCTCTGACACTTTCTTCCAACCCATTTTTTTCTCCAGTCATTTTACTTACCTTGGATGCCATGTGATCTTACCTTCAGGACAAGTTTACCTCGTAGGATCTTGTCGAAAGCCTTGCTGAAGTCCACGTAGACAATCACTCCTCCCTCATCAATCTTATTGTTACCTCTTCAAAGAAACTCAGTAAAACATGTGCCTCACGATTTCTCGCAGACAACGTTATGCCGTCTATTCGTAAGCAGTCGGTGAATTTCGAAATGTAGATATGTACTGACACTTAACATCTTCTCTAGTAACTTTTCAAGCACTGATGTTAAACATCCTGCAATGGATTAGAAGATATTGATGTTGGAAGACAAATGGCCAATGAAACTGCGAAGGATGAGTTCATGGAAGAGTAGAGGCAGTTTCCCTGATTGGTATATTGAGTACCATATGAATATACAGACTATTTGAGATCTGGTTTTGTGCAAGAGAATGAGTAACTGATATCCTGTTAGTTCAGGGTCCAAAGATGTGCGAGTTGGTAGATTGATTGGCTGCCGTCCAATGCCCCGTGTGTGTGTGACAGATGGAATATGAAGGAAGTTTCTGATTGTGTGCTGAGGATCTAAAATGTATTAATAAGGGATTAAATCAAATAGGTGGTTCATGATAGCGGCGGAGTGTGCAAGGATTCCAGAAAGGGGAAGAGGTGAGTCTTAGAAGAGCAGCGAGACGGGACACGTTTATAGGATCGTCACGAATGAGACAGACAAGGCCTAGAGGTGCCAGCAGGACCGGCATAACCTGAGGGATGGCGGTGGCGTGGGATATAAAGATTGCCAGTTGGAGCGGGAGTAGCTGTCGTAGGAGCGAATAATTTGAGAGAGGGTGTGAATTATCCGGCCTTAACGTGAGACGGGGCAGATTTAAAATGGACCTGAGGGAAACTATTGTACACAAAGGACTTTGGGTATATAGAAGGAGCTTCAATGGGAAGCTGCAGAGGTGGCGACAATTACAATGTTTGAAAGGTATGTACATGGATACGGTGTAGAGAGTTCTGGGCCAAACGCAGGAAAATGTTCTTGCTGGATGTACAGCTTAACCGAAGTTCCCGTTTCCGTGCTGTGTAAAACTATGACTCTACCTCCAGGAAGTGTGTCCATCTGTTGCTTCAGTCAGACTGCACAAATCAGTTCGATCTTCCGTTGGTGTTGCTGCGTGGTATCCAGAATACAGAAAATGTGACAGGCAGTATGTTTAATGTGTTGGTCATGCTGAAACAACAAAATGAGAGGAAAAGGTGGGCCAATACGGCGGGCAGTAAGGGCGGGCAGGTATTGCAGTAATATGGAGTCTTGACTTGAAACGTTGACTGCCCATTTCCCTCCATAGATGTTGCTTTGCCGGCTGAGTTTCTGCAGCGCTTTGGCCTTTGCCGAGTGCAGGAACACCCTGTGTCATTCCTCTCTGAAAAAGAATACCGGGTTTGATATTGTTGGGGCGATGGCCTCCGAGGATAAAATGGCGGCAGAAGCCCAGATTGGAGTTTCAAGGCACCTTGGAGGCCTTTGCTGCTCTAAGAAGACTGGGAGAGCGATCATGTCAGTGGACGCTATTATTAAGATGGAGGATGGACGTTTCTGTTGCTGGAAACGAGACTCCAGGATGATATGTTGCCTCGCTGGTTCTGGGATCAAGGTTGACTTGGAACGGCTGCAGGATGTTCTGAAGGGGAGGATGTACATCCATGTGTCATTGTATGTACTTGGCAGCAACGATGCAGGGAAGTGAAAGGATGGAGTCCTGCAACATGAGTTCAGGGAGCTAGGAAGCCGTGTAAATAACAGTACTTCAAAGGTTTTAATCACATACAAGGAACTCTGGATGTCGAGGGATATAGAAAGTTCAATATACGTGTAAAATGAAGTAATTGGCAGAATGAGTGAACAAAAGACGTGAAGACTCATCAAGAGTACAAAGATGTGGGGAGTTGCTTAAAAAGGAAATTAGGAAGGCAAAGTTGCGTCGCAAATTATTACTGGAAGACAGAATTAAGGTAAACTGAAGCCGTTTTATCAGAATCTCAAAGACAAATATCAGGAAAAATTTGGGCCTATTGGGGACAGCAGGGGCAATATCGTATGTGGAGCCAGAAGGTTCTATACAAGATCCTGAATGAATGTTTTTCATCGGTAGTCACAATAAAACTGATTTTGCAGTGGAAGAACTCATTGAGAGGGGAGGCGGAAGTGTAAAGCAAGTCCCCACAAATAAAGAGAAGGTGATGGATGTCTTGCCGGGTTTGAAGGTGGATATATCCCTAGGACCGGATGAGATGTATCCCGGATTCTATGGGAGGTAAGGAAAAAATATCTGGGTCTCTAGCTAGTATTTTTAAATCATCTCTGTCGGGAAGTAAGGTATCATATGACTGGAGGTCGCCAAATATTGGCCCCGTTTTCTAGATGGGCAGCAGGGTGAAGTCTGATAATTACAAACCTGTGAGTCTAAAATGAACAGTTGAGAAGTTAATGAAATCAATTCTAGTGGACGTTATTCGTGCTTACTTGCAAATACATGGACTAAGTAAAGACAGCCAGCATGGCCTTGCCAAGGCTGGTCTTGTCTTATTAATCCGATTGAAATTTTTGAGGAGCTATCGAAGTGAATTGATGGGCCAGTGAAGTAGTTTGGGTGTACATTGACTGAGTAAGGGCTTCGGTGTTTTCCCACACGAGAGGTTAGGGCACATAGGGTCCAGGGAGAGTTGGCAAATTGGATCGAAAATCGGGAGGTAAATATGAGACAGGTTGATGATGGAGTGTTCTTTTTGTTATTATATGCCTGTGACCAGTGGTTTATCAGCTTCGCCTGCAACTTTCATCCTCCCTGCTATCAAATTCACGTGGCCCATGTCTGACTCCTTTCTCCCTGTCCTGGATCTGCGTGTCTTAATCTCAGGAGATAACCTACCCACTGATAATTAGTATAAATCCTTGGTCTCTCACAACTACTTAGACTGCACCCCTTCCTACCCTGGCTCTTATAGTGATGCCATTTCTTTTCCCCAGTTTTCCATCGCCACCGCATCTGCTCTCAAGATGAGGCTTTCTATTCCATGAAGTCTGAACTATCCCCCTTTTTCAGGAAGCATTGCTTCCGTTCTTTTGTGCTTGAAGGAGCCCGATATCGCATATTTTCCGTTTCTTGTATTTCTGCTCTTACCCCGCCTCCTCCCAGACAGAAGAGAAAGCAAGTTCCCCTGGTCCTCACTTTGCACCGTGTGATCCTACGCATCTAGTATACCATTCTTCGTCTTTTCTGCCAGCCGCAAGAAGATCCCACCCCAGTCACATCATCTCCTCCAGCACATAGTTTGTTATTAATTGGGTACTCACTGTGTACATTTTTACTGCAGTGCTCAATGGTATTCATCAATTTGCAAAATCTGAACAAGTGCTTTGTTATGGGAGGCCACTTGGAACGCCGAGGAGAAGATTCACCTGATTCAGCAGCAGTAAAACAAGGGAAGAAAGAGGTTCCGTTAAAGTGTCTACCAGGACAAACCATATGGTCTTTAGCTCATGTTGGGAAATTATCCCAAATATATATCTAGAATTGTTCCTTCCCCTTCGGGGCAAAGATGGACCAATCTAAACTGCTTGTCCTCGTAACTTAAGTTCGTAAGACTCTGAAATCTTCTGATACAATTATGTAATTTGGAGCTAGAAACAATCTGCTGGAGGAACTCGGCGGGTCAGGCAGCATTTATGGAGGGAAATGAATAGTCGTGTTTTTGGGTCCAGATACTTCATCCGGACGGAAACATCAGAATCAGCATAGCCAGTATAAAGGAGTAAGGGGAAGGGGTGGATCAAGAGCTGGTTAAAGGTCGGTGGAACTAGGTGAGGTGGAATGATGGGCAGATAGGTGAGGGTAGAGTGGAAATAGCGACAGACGCTGGGCGGTGACAGGTGGAGGCAACAAGTGGCCACTACAAATGATGGAATCTGATTGGAAAGGAAGGTGGATTATGAAACCAAAAAAGGGAAATGAATTTATTCTGGCTGGAATATTTTAATGTCCGTCGCCAAGTATGAGACAGTATTTTTCCACTAATCGTCAAAAAAGGTATCTATTTTGAATGTAATTAATGAATCTGCACCTGGCGTTGGAAATTCCTTATTCTATGGGAGACGAAATTCCTCCAAATCTCGGTGTTAAATGCTGACAATTTATCTGAGTTTGTTCCAACTCTATGTAAGTCTTACAGAGGAAGTATCACTTTAGCGTCTACGATTTCAAGCTCCTTCAGCTTCTTTATCACTTAATAAAATCACCCCTAATTCTTAAATCAGCCAACAACGTGTATATGTGCATCTCAAGAAATCAGACGGAGACACAAGATATTCTGCAGAAGCTGGAATCGGGAGCAACAAACACAAAATGCTGGAGGAACTCATCAGGGCAGGCAGCATCTGTGGAGTGAAATAAACAGTCGACGTTTTGCGTCGATACCTCCTGCATCCCTCACCCGCATATTCATTCCCCGCATTTTCGCCCTCTGTTCCATCCCCGCCCTCTGACTTAACATGGACAGGGTTCTGCTTGTCCTCACCTATCAGCACACGAGTATTCGCATCCAACACATTATGATAAGATAAGATTTCTTTATTAGTCAGATGTACATCAAAATGCACAGTGAAATGCATCTTTTACCTAGAGTGTTCTGGAGCAGCCTGCAAGTGTCGCCACGCTTCCGGCGCCTACGTCCAACATAGCCTGCCCACAACTCCTAACCTGTACGTCTTTGGAATGTGGGAGGAAACCGGAGCACTCGAGGAAACCCACGGAGACACGGGGAGAACCTACAAACTCTTTACAGAGTTGAACCCCGGTCGCTGGCTCTGTAATACCGTTATGCTAACCGAGATACTACCGCACTACACGACCGTGTATTCTCTGCAGCTTCCGCCACCTCCAACGGGATCCCATAACCAGGCACGTCTTCCTCTCCTCTCTGTCTGCACGTTCCGCAGGGTTCGCTCTTTTCCGAGACTTCCTTGTCCACCCGACCCTCCCTACCGATGACCTTCCGGCACTGATCCCTGCAACCGTGCCACGTGTTACAACTGCCCCTAAACGTCTTCCCTCACCACCATTCATGGCCCTAGACAGGTGAGGCAGCGCTTCAACTGCGAATCCCAGAGTGTTCCCGCTGCTGCCTCCTCTACATCAGCGAGACCCGACGCAGACTGGGTGACGGATTTGTCAAGCACTTTCAACCTCAAAATCCAGGTTCTGCCGGTGGCCAGCCACTTCAATTCCTCATCCCACTCCCATATTGACATGTCTACGCATGGCCACCCCGACTGCCACGTCTTCCATTCTTGGTAGTCTCCAATCTGACGACCTCAACATTGATTTATCTAACTTCCGGTAAGCCCTTCCCTGTTCCCTCCTTCCCCCTTGTCTTCCTTCTGTACTGTGGCCCTCCGACTCCTTCTCTTCCGCTCCCCACTCTTGACCAACCCGCTTATTCCCCACCTCCTTCCCTTTATTCAATGGTCTACTGCCCTCTCCAACGGGATTTCTTCTTCTTCAGCCATTTGCCTGAACTACCAATCACCTCTCAGCATCTTACATCACTCCCCCACCCAGCTACCTTCCCCCTCTCTCCTCGGCTCACCTATCTCTTGCCAGTCCGTACTCGTTCCCCTCCACTGACCTCCTTATTCTGGCTTCTGCCCTCTTCCTTTCCAGTCCTGATGAAGGGTCTCGACACAAAACGTCGACAGTTTATTTCTCTTCATACATAATGCCTGACTTGATGAGTTCCTGCAGCATTTTCTGTGTGTTGTTCAAGAAATCAGGTGCATGTGTTTGTATTTAGATAAAATTAATCGATCATGCCCAATATTAGTTGGCAAAGGATCCATTTCTTTTTGGGAAATCAATTCCACTTTCCAGTCACGGCCGTGCTCTCTTCTGGTGACATTACTCTGATTTTTTTTTGTGTGAGTTTGTCGGCATGCCGTGCTGAAACCTTTCTTAAGTTCACCCTGCTGCTATTTTCCCCCTCATATCTTTTGTATTTTTGAAATGTTCTTTTCTTTGGTCTCTGCTTTAACGTCTTTATCGTTATTACCGTTCCCTCCTAATGTTCTCTCCCTGAAGACAAATCTTTCGTGATTGTAAATTTTGAGGTCGGTAGATTTCGCCGTCTGTGATGGAGTCGTGTTTTGCTGTTTGTTCTGTTTCACGATGGACGTGCGATCAGCCCCGCTGGCTCAAATGATAAGGGTGTCTACCCGACGTCGGCTGTTGTTGGGACCGGGATGTGGACCGAATCTCAAGGGACAAACCTGTTCATTTTTGTTCCTGTGTCCGGAATAGACTCACTTACCGCCTGCAGTGTGTTACAATTTATCCTAAATATTCCAGTATAATGGTCAACTTCACTTTATTGAAAACAGATCTGTGGGGCTCTTTGTCATATTTTTTCCTGCGTTCATAAACTGGTACAAATGCAAGATGTCGTTGAAGAAATGGGGCCATTGTTCGAAGCAAGTAAAAAGGCAGGAAAAGTCATCTAATGTTCGAAAAGAAAAATATCCCTGAAAAAAGGTGATATTGCTTAAGCTTTCGTCGATGGCACGTACTGTATCTGCATTAGAATTTATTATTTGATCATTACTGTCATCAATCAGATCAGAGCTTGAATCCAACGCATCGGCCTGCACCCATGCAGTGGCTGAACCATGCATCCCCTTCTACAGGCCTCGCTTGAGAAAAATCGCACCGACCCCAGCTGAAAATTCGCAGATGAGAATAGAAACGTATGTGCTGTAAGTCTCTTTCTACATCTACAGATATTGCCCGGCCTGTTGAAAGATTTACAGATTACCAGTTACGGTTGGTAACGGCTGCACAGTGAGTTGAGATGATTCAGTAAGATAAGCACTCATAAACAGTGTTTGTTTGTGTTTCTGAGCCAGGGCTTGTATGAGAAAAGTAGACATGTGGTGAAAGAAATAAGCAAAGCCAAAATTTGTCGTCATATAATTAATCAAAGACGCCGTTCTTCCTTAAAACTCAGCAAAATCATTAAACTGTTCAGTCCAGCTGCCTCGAATTTCTGAGCTTTGTGTCAACTCCATGGCAATGTGCTTGCTTTTCTGAAAGCGCCGAAATTTGCACATTCCTGAGCACGGATGTCCGAGTTGTGAGCGTGCCTCAAATATCCAGGAGTTCCAGTGTCCTGGAGCTCATGAAGGAGTCATCTGGAAACAGCGGAGGATTCAGAAGGTTGTTCAATAGGTACTGTTTCAGTGGGGTGCACAGAGGCTCGCAGTGGAGGTTGAGCCGGTCGCTTCACACTAAAGCAGGTGTCTGCGGTGAAAAACCGCGAGACTTTCCAAATGATAAGCAAAGAAATTAAAACGAAATGTTAGCGATCTCTGAATTGCACCCAGCATCATACGTTGATAGTAGGACGAAGGTCATCGGGTGATAAGAATAGTTGAATAACATGGGATTATGCGTGACTGGACAAATGTTGCCCTGATATGCCCTTGATGTAGGCGATCCAGCTCCAGGAATGGAAGAAACCATTGATGGTATGAAATAAATATTTCTCATCTTTATTCACTGAAGAAAATACTATTGCAGCTGTCGAATTCTCGAAGGGCAACGGTGAAATTCTAGTTCACATTGGCATTAGAAAAGAGGGACACGTTAAATGTCTCAACGGACTTAAAGTTAGATAAATTCCCAGAGCCTAAAAAGGTGCATTCGAATATACGATGGGATGAAAGGGGTGAGATTTCTGAGCCTTAACGCATAGTTTTAATTCTTTGTTGGCCGCGGGAGAACTACCAAATGAGGTCAGTATACCGACTACCTTTATTCAAGAAGTCAGAAGGGAGAAGCCGTAAGCTACAGGCCTGTGTCTAACGTCAGTAGTAGGGAAGCAATTGGTAAAAGTCACGCAGGACTCGATTAATTTATGGATAGAAACGCAGAGATTAATCAAAGATAGCACGTCTTTACTTGGGACTTAAAACGGTACAGCACATGAACAGGTCCTCAGGCCTACCATGCTTTGCTGACCAGAATGCAAAATTAAACTAATCTTATATACACAGGGTCAGTATTGGTTTATTCTCCATGTGTTCCTGTGCTTGTCCAAATGCGTGTATACATTGCTGTCATTGTTGACTCTGCAAACTCCCCTGGAAGTCCATTCCGGGCACCTTCTATTCTCTGTGTAAAAACATCTTATTTTGCAAATCTCCTTTCTACGTTTCACTTCTCAACTTAAAACTATGTCCTCCAGTACCTTATATTTCCACTCTGGGAAAAAACACTGATATCTCCCCTATCCATGTCACATAATTAAAAAAAATCTTCTATCAGGTCGCCACGAAACTGTCAACGCTCCAGAGGAAACAATCAAGTTTCTCCAACCTCTACTGATAGAGAATACACTCCAATGCAGGTAACATACTGGTGAACATCTTCTCTACCCCTCGAAAGCCTCCACATACTTCCTCTGGTATGAGGCCGAAGCGGACACAATACTCCAAGTGTTGCCAAACAAAACTTTTGTACAGCTGCAGCATGACTTATCAACGTTATATTCAGTGTCCCGACAGATGAAACGAAGCATTGTTTATGCCTTCTTTATCATCCTATCCATTTGCTTTGCCACTTTCAGGAAGCTACAGAGTTGCAACCCAATGTCCCATTGTTCATTAATGTTCCAAAGGTCCATCCACTTACGAAATACTTTCCTCTTGCACTTGACTTCACAAAATGCAATACCTCACACTTGTCAAATTAAACTTCACCTGCTGTTGCTCTGACAAAATATCCAGCTGGTCTATAATTTGCTCTATCTTTTGACAACTTTCCTCACTATTCAGAACTCTGCCAATTTTTGTATTATGTGAAAACTTACAAATCAGACCAACTATATCTGTTTGTCATATACAAGATAGTAATGACTTGGATGACTGTATCTTGTCTGTACAATTTGATTAATTTTATACTGAGAGGTTATCATAGAACAATACAGCGTAATACAGGCCCTTCGGCCCATCATGTTGTGCCGACCTTCAAACCACACCTGACTATATAACTCCTTCCTCCCACATATCCCTCTATCTTAAATTCCTCCATAAGCTTATCTAACAATCTCTTGAACCTGACCAACGTATCAGGCTCCACTACCACACCAGGTAGCGCATTCCATGCAGAAACCACTCTCTGGGTGAAATACATCCCTTTGACGTCTCTCTTGAACTTCCCACCCATTACCTTAAAGTTATGCCCTCTTGTATTGAGCATTGGTGTTCTGGGAAAGAGGCGCTGGCTATCCACTCTATCCATTCTTCTAAATATTTTGTATACCTCTATCATGTCTCCCCTCATCCTCCTTCTCTCCAACGAGTAAAGCCCTATCTCCTTTAGTCTCTCCACATAAACCATACTCTCCAATCTAAGCAGCATCCTGGTCAATCACGTCTACACCCTTTCCAACGCCTCCACATCCTTCCTATAATGAGGCGATCAGAACTGGACACAGTACTGTAAGTTTGGTCTAACTAGAGTTTTGTAAAGCTGTATTATCACTAAGCGGCACTTGGACTCGATCCCACTGCTTATGAAAGCTAAGATCCCATAAGCTTTCTTCATTGCCCTATCCATCTGCGTGACAACTTTCAGTGATCTGTGGATATGAACCCCCAGATCCCTCTGCTCCTCTGCACTGCCCAGAATCCTGCCATTTACCTTGTACTCCGTCTTGGAGATTGTCCTTCCAAAGAATACCACCTCACACTTCTCCGGATTGAACTCCATCTGCCACTTCTCAGACCAGTTCTCCATACTATCAATATCCCTCTATAAGCTGCAATAGCCCTCCACACTATCGACAACACCACCGATCTTTGTGTCAACTGCAAACTTGCTAACCCACCCTTCCACCTCCTCATCTAAATCATTAATAAATATCACAAAAAGTAGATGTCCCAGGACCGATCCCTGTGGGACACCACTAGTCACAGCCCTCCAATCCGAATGCACTCCCTCCATCACAACCCTCTTCTTTCTACAGGCATCCATTTCTGAATCCACACGGCCAAGCCTCACTGGATCCCTTGACGTCTGACATTCTGAACAAGCCTACCATGCAGAACCTTGTCAAACACCTTACTAAAATCCATGTAGACCACATCTACCGCACTACCCTCATCAATCTTCCTGGTCGCCTCCTCAAAGAACCCTATCAGTCTATTGAGGCAAGATTTTCCCTTCACAAATCCATGCTGGCTGTCCCTAATCAGTCCATGAATCTCGGAATGCTCATAGATCCTAGCTCTTAGCATCCTTTCTGGCAGCTTAACCACCACAGATGTAAGGGTCACTGGTCATTAATTCCCTGGACTATCCCTACTACCTTTTTTGAACAAGGGGACAACATTCCCCCTCTACAATCCTCCGGTACCATCCCCGTGGACAACGAGGACTCAAAGAACCGAGCCAACGGTTAAGCAATCTCCTCCCTCGCCTCAGGAAGCAGCTTGGGAAATATTCCGTTAGTCCCCGGGGACTTATCTGCCCTAATATATTTTCTAACAGCTCCAATACATCCTCTCCCTTGATAGCTGCATACTCTAGAACATTACCCTTACCAACACTCTCCTCAGCGTCATCAAGACCCCTCTCCTTGGTGAATACTGAAGAGAACCTCATCCATTTCCACATCCTCCAGTCATATCTTCCCACCTTTGTCTTTTATCGGACCTACCTTTACTCTAACCATCCGTCTGCTTTCACATACGAGTAAAAAGCCTTGTGATTTTCCTTAACCCTACTCGCCAAAGCCTTTTAATGTCCCCTTCTCGCTCTCCTCAGACCCTTCTTAAGTTCCTTCCTTGCTACTCTGTATTCCGCACGATCCTATCTGTTCCTTGCTGCTTACACCTTCTTTTTCCTAACTAGTTGCTCAACTTCTCTTATCACCCATGGTTCATTCACGCTGCCATTCCTTCTCTGCCTCACCGGGACAAATTCATCCCTAACATCCTGCAAGAGATCCCTGAAAAACGACCACATCTCCACAGTACATTTCCCTTCAAAAATGTCATCCCAATTTACACTCTCAAGTTCTAGCCTTATAGCCTCATAATTCGCCTTTCCCCAACTAAATATCTTCCCGTCCTCTTTGCTCCTATCCCTGTCCATGACAATGCTAAAGGTTATTAAGCAGTGGTGGCCGTCCCCCAAATGCTCACCCACCCACAGATCTGCCAGGTGATCCGGTTCATTACCTAAAAGTAGATCTAATATGACATCCCCTCTAGTCGTTCTGTCAACATACTGTTACAGGAATCCGTCCTGGACACACTTAACAAACTCCGCCCCGTCAAACCTCTGGCACTAAGCAGGTGTCAGTCAATATTTGGGAAGTTGAAATCTCCCACGATAATAACCCTGTTATTTTTGCATCTTTCCAAAATCTGCCTCCCAGTCCGCTCCTCAGTATCCCTACTTCTCTCGGGGGGCCTATAGAATACTCCCAGTAGAGTTACTGCTTCTTTCTTTTTCCTAAATTCCCCCCATATTGACTCTAGAGAGGATCCTTCTACATTATCCACCCTTTCTGCAGCTGTAATAAGTGTCCCTGACCAGTATCGCCTCCCCTCCTCCTCTTCTACCTCCTCCATATTCCTTTTAAAACACTGAAAACCAGGAATATTCAATATCCATTCCTGCCCTGGTGTCAACCATGTCTCTGTAATAGCCACAATATCATAGTCCCATGTATTTATCCAAGCTCTCAGTTCATCTCCCGTATTCCTGATGCTTCTTGCATTTAAGTAAGTGCACTTTAGCCCATGCACCTTACTACTTTTATAGCCTGTACTCTTTCCTCAAAGCCTCTCTACCTGTTAGATCTGACTTTTCCTTATCCCTGACCTACTTCTCCGGTTCCCATCCCCCTCGCAAACTAGTGTAAACCCTCCCGAACCACCCTAGCAAACCTGGCTGCAAGGATATTGGCCCCCCTCAGGTTCGTGTGCAACCCATCCTCTCGTACAGGTCCCACCTTCCTCATAAGAGATCCCAATGATCCAAAAGTCTAAAACCTTCCCTCCTGCACCAACTTCTCAGCCACGCATTTATTTGCCATCCGATCCTATTACTACCTTCACGATTGCGTGGCACTGAAAGCAATCCAGAGATTACTACCCTTGAGGTCCTGTTCTTCAGCCTTCTTCCTAGCTCCCTGAACTCGCTTTTCAGGACTTCATCCCTCTTCCTACCTGTGTCGTTGGTACCAACATAAACCACGACTTCTGGCAGTTCTCCCCCCACCCCCCGCTCAAGAATCCTGTGGACATCCCGGACCCTGGCACCTGGGAGGCAACATACCATCCGGGATTCATGCTCACTGCCACAGAACCTCCTATCCGTTTCCCTGTCTATCGAGTCCCCTATCACTACTGCCTTCCTCTTCTCCTCCCTTCCCTTTTGAGCAGCAGGACCGGTCCCAGTGCCAGAAACCTGGCTATTGCTGCTTGATCCCTGAAAGTCATCCCCCTCAACAGCCTCCAAAGCGGAAAACCTGTTATTGAGTGGGAACACACTTTATTAATGAAGGTAGTGAGTTGATGTCATCTGCAAGGATCAGTTAAGCCTTTCAGAAATCTATACATTGAATACTGGTCAAAAATCTTGGAGCTCACAAGAACCAAGACACTTTGTCAAACTCGATCCAAAATCTGCTCAGTGATAGTAATTTAAGGGTGATATTGGAGGCTTGCTTTTGTGATTGGAAATCTATGAGAAGTAGTTTTACCACAGGAATCATTACCGAGACGCTCACTATCTGTCATAAATAACCATTTTGATATGGATACATCATTAGCAAGTTTGCAAATGAAATGAAAATTAGTGGATTGTTGATAGTGAGGGAGATAGTTTGAGGTTACAGATGAATGTTGATCAGCTAGTAGAATGGGCACAGCCTTGGCAGATGCTATTATTCCTGATACCTGTGAGGTTCTGCACTTTAAGTGCAATAATAAGCGGAGCACGCAGAATAAATGCTTGGGACCTGATGAGTACCGAGAACAGAGAAACTGAGCGAAAAGTCCAACAACCATTGACAGTGGCGTCACAGGCAGATAAGGCGCTAAGAAGGCGTAGAGGATAAGCAAGAGCAAAGTACATCAGAGCAGGGAGGCTATAAAACAGTGGTTCGGCCACAGGTGGTGCACTGTGTGCATGTCTGGTCGTCACAGTTTTGGAAGGATATGAATGCATGGGACAGAGTACGCAGGAGAGTCATCAGCGATAAACGCTACAGTTGGGAGTAGGACTGGCCAGAGATGAACAGAATTATGAAGCTCATAGAAAGGTTAGATAGGAGGAAACATTCTCCCATCTAAACGTTGTGGCAAATGATATTGTTGATATCATTGATATCAATGATATCAACATTGATATCAATGATATCAATTATTGATATCAATGATATCAAAACGTTGATATTGGATCAGAGGAGGATATTTTTCACTGGAAGGATGTTTGCTTTCTGGGACTCACTACCTGAGCAGCTGGTGAAAGAGGGTCCTCTCACAATACTTAATGGATTAGCACTTTAATTGTCAATGCATTGAAGGTTACGGAGCAACTGCTTGCATGTAGAATTTAAGCGCATAGGCGGTATGGTCATCATGTTCTGAAGGGCTTGTCTCTGTGCTGTGTGGCTGCAGGTCCAAAGACAGAATCCACTTTGTTTGAATTACCTGGTCATATAAGAGAGTTGTACGTCACTGAATTGACACGCTGTGCATCAAATACGAGAAATGCAAGGCAGCAGAAATTATTCAAGAAACTTACAAAACGCTGCATGTGCTGGAGTATAGGAATCACGCGGCCCTTTGTTTTCCAGAACATGGACCTGACGGTTCAAGAATGAGGAGGAGAAATGCTAGAAAAGTGTTACATGTTTTGCTTTAACGAGGAATAAAATGGGCAAGGGGGAGCCAGTTACAGCTGGGCAAATTTTCAAATATGGTGATCACAATACTATGAGGAATTGATAGTTGTGTGAACAGAACAGAGGGCTTCGATATACGAAGAAATGAAGCACATGGTGGAAGCTAATGGCTGTTCAGACAGTATGCTGAATATGAAATATTCAGAGGAAAACGACATTACGTTGAACATCAGCGGTGATGCGTAGATGAATAGTTAAGTTTCTAAAATAAATGGGAATCCATAAATCCTGCCGTAACAAAAACATATTTAATGAAATAAATAGAGTGAAGAACAAATGGGCTAACAAATGCCCTTCATTATATTAAATCGGGTCCATAAGAATTCTTAATATGAATCCTGTGTCAAATTGACGATCATTGATGTGAACGGATTTACTAAACACTGTATTACGTTCTGTACTGCCGAGTAATTCTGATTACATCTGCAGAAGGACTTTTGTATCATCAGTAACGAAATTGGTCCTTTTATTTCCCAACTCCATCATGGTTGCTCGGTTAACTATTAAGCATGAATTGATCGGATCATTTTGAAGTCGACGGTCATCAGAAGCATCCTCAGCACTACCAACCCCCGCCTACCCGCACCACCCCCCCCCCCACCACTCAAAGATTCTTCTTGCATTGTTTTTTGCCTAAAATGGAAACGATGTTTGCCATTGGTGTCTCGATTCCGGTAATCACCAGTACAACTTCCAGGGTTCATTGTCAACTATTTAAACGTATTCATCCGGTGATTTCATCGAACAGATCTCTGTTGAATCCAGCAGCTAACTGAATTACAGTTTCTCCAAAGACCGTTCGATAAAATCCTTCTTCGTCCATGCTCACAACGTGAAATGCAACGTCTGTGGATACTCTTGTTGGTCCTGCAAGTTCCAGGCTGTAAGTGCCTCAATTTCCCGCTTACCTCGAACTGGACACAATTCAGAATTTTAAATTTTCTGATTGGTCCTCTTTTGAAAATGTTTCTTCTGCGGGTTGGTTAGACAACAGCTGAAGTATTTCTGATCGTCTCCATAGAAACGTTGTAACTAAACCGGGGAGTATGCAGAAATGATTTATCAGGATGGAGCATTTGTAGGTGTGCAGGGGCGGCAGGATAGGTCCGGTTTTTTTTAGGTGGATAACGCTCAGGAGTAACCTGACCGAGGAATACAAAGTTATCTGGGTGCATGGATAGGGCAGCTGTGAGAAACGTCTGCCATTTGCTAAGGTCTTTGAACGGACGGCTTAGATTTGAAGGAAGGGGTAACTGGTTTAGTCGACATTTGTGGAAGATATTCCCAGACGATGGTTGAAAGCAGGAGCTCAGAGCTTGAAGGAATATTTACAGTAGCATTAGAATCGCCATGCTATAGAAAGTTATCAGCTGAGTGTTGGCAAATTGGATTAATGCAGACAGGTCATCGATGGCCAGCAGAGACACGATGAGCCGGATTGCTGTCATGTGACGCTGTAACTCTCTGAATAAATCATATGATATCAATTGGGATTTACCGGATGGTTTTTAAATTATGTTTGGTCAGTCGATCTGGTGTTTATGGGCATAACTTCATCGCTACGCATTGTTCAGTTAAAAACAACAATCGATATTCCTGGAACGGCGTATGAAAATTGTATTGGGCTTGGGTGAGTATTCGGGGGATGGAATCGATATGTTTGCTGTCGGAGCCGGGATAGACTCAATGATCCGAATAGCATCCTATAATATTGCGAAAGGTATCGTACGTGTATATGGAAAGAAAACTGATGCTTTTGATGCCAGAAATTGATGCCAATGTATGATACTTTTCAGAATAATTTTGTATAAAACGATTGTTTTTGTCACTACAAAAACTACACCTTGCAGGGCAGGAGGGAATTGGGACAGTGTAAATTGAGGTAGTTTACTCGAAAGGAACCGAGATATGTTACATTTTGTCTACTTGACGCCTGCTGAAGTCAATGTTTCACCTCAGCCACTAACGCAGTATCCCTGGCATTACATATCTCCCTTCATTTCTCCATTGTTTTCGTACTTTTCCATTCGGTTATTGGGTCTGTTGCAAATTCATTGACATTGTTTTTAATTGAGCTTCACGCACACGTGGAAATGAATAAAATTCAGTGTGATTCCAACCATCTCATTCTCTCGAAAAATTCAATGAAAAGAATGGTTTAAGAATCATCGGTGCAGCGCAATATGGGCAAGTAGCAGGCACATTATATTGTCTTCAATTTCGTCTATGACACGTCGTCACAGAGTATTAAATCGGAGGGGAGGAGACAGTATTCGAAAACGCTGAAAAAGCAATAAGTAACAATGGAATGTGTTACGGACTCAGTGAAAGTCCCTTTAAGATAGAGAGTGTGTGTGTATGTGTGTGTGGGGCGTGCTTACGTCAATAGAAGATAAAGGACGTAATGACGTTGTTGAAGAAGTAAGAAGAAGAAGAGAGAGAGAGAGAGAAGGGAGAGAGACACCAGCCTGCTTGTTTTCTCTATCGATGGATGAGAAACAATAACTGTGTTTGCCACTGAAATCCATGTATGGAAGTTGGAAGTAATCCGGTGGAGTTCACTTTGTTGCTGACCTGTAGCAGGAAACAGGTATTTGTGTGTGGACGACCACGATTCGGATGCTTTTCGGGGTGAGTAAGTCACTACCGAGTAAACACTGAAGTGTCGTTTGGGTTACATCGTGGAACATTTGGATTTCGTATGTACTCTCTCTATGTTTTTCTACATCTACATCTTATCTTCAGACAACGGTGGTTGTTGAAGAAGCCCTTGCTCATGTTTCACCTTATGGCTTGTGCAACTGAACTTTAAGAACCATTCCGGAACTGGGAGTTTTGGACTTTGTCACACACACACAAGAAGAGTTTAGTTTTGGGGTTAACGTTCGAGGTTTAACATTCTTGAATTCTAACATACTAACATTTTTACTTTTATTTTACGTATTATCATAAGTAGTGATTAATAAAATAGTTTTTAACACTAAATCATGCTCAGTGTGTTTCTTTTGTTGCTGGTTCGTGACAAAAGCAAAACGTACTTTTAATAATTTACGAGTCTAATTTGAGTCTAGTTTAAGCATTTTTTTTAAAGCGTAAGAATATTATTTTGTTTCAGGTTCCATAATCCCACTTTGTCTCATTTTTTTAAGATTTCGGAGAAGTGAGAATGGTTGGACCGGAACAACCTTGTAACGGAGATTTACAGATTAAATACGGAGGTCAGTGGATGTCTGTCTGCAGCAGTCAGTGGAACACACTCTATGGAGAAATGCTCTGCAAACAGGCAGGATGCGGGTCTTACGACACATTAGCAGTCAAACCTCTCTCACCCGGAGAGAGACCTGCTTTGTTGAACAAGTTTCAGTGCAATGGAACTGAGACTTCATTGTCGGAGTGTTCATTCACTGTCTCGAACCAGGAGGACTGCGAATCTGGGGCGATCGTAAACATCTATTGTAAAGGTATTTGCACTTTGTAACTTAGTTAATTATTCTAGTTCACTGACTTTGGTCGTTTGCTTTAAAGCAGTCGATGAGATTTCATGTCTTTGTCAACAGCTGACTTTCTTAGATCGGCTCTGCACTCACGGGAACAAACCCAGCCGAAGTCGTACATAAAAGGGGCAGATTGAGAGATAAATTTCGCTTTTTATCTCTTAGCAAATAAGAATGGCCTTCTAGAATTGGCTTCTTGTAATTGATATTTATGTTTTTAATTGGAAATTATTGTGCTCAGATTTTGTTTTCCGCCTGTTGGTTCCTGGTTGACGTTGCTGTTTCAGCCAATCTCTCCAACATCTTTCAGAAGTTGCATCTGAATAAATGGCAAAAGTTGGGGCCCGCTGGAATTCGCTGTCACTTGTTCTTCTCGCCGCCCCCGAGTAACCTGATCCACGTTCGGTTGCGCGGCCGGGGTGGTTGTCGAATTAGGGTCTGAATTCGACGTGTATCAGAGCTGTTACACTTCGGCACGTTAGTGTTCTGGTGTTGGAGAGAAAAGGCAGGCCAGCGGCAGAGTAGGAAATTTAAATGAGATCAGATATGCTGTCACCTGACTCAGAGCTTGTCCGCTCGCAGCTCAAACGCGGAGCTTATCCGTGTTTGAGTCTGCGTTTCAATGCGGAGACACAGAAATCAGTAGAATTATTTTTCAGCTTTAAGAAGAAATCCACTTCCCTTCAGATCCACTGGCACGCAGTGAGCACAATCTGATCAATTCTGTTCCATAAATATCGGAAAAAAGTCATTTATAAAACGTCAAGGAAGAAGTCAATAAAAATTAAAAAAGTCATTTATAAGCAAAGGTTGACCCATTTGTTCTCAATATTCAATCTATCTGTTTTCAATTTTGACAAATAGATTTGAAAACCTTTATTCTTATTTACTTCTCCCCTTTTCCTGTCATTTACTTTTCTCCATTAGTTTTATAATTTCATTATTTCTCATTGTCAGAATGAATGCTATAAATCTGGCATTGTAAAAGTTCGACTTTCTTTGAAACTCAACTCATAAAATGTAAATTTTGGACACGCACTTAAATTCCGCACCTTCTTTATGAAAATCTTATGAGATGCCAAAACGATAGGATCTGGTAATTTATCACTTGTATAGGAGAAATATTCTCCGGTTTAACCTGGAAGTACTCTTGTACTGGGCTTTCCAGTATGCTCGTGGAGTTCAAATGCTTGAAGTCAGCATACTGGAATAACATGCACTACGTACAAAAGGTAACCGGTCATCTGCCACTCATCTTGTACTGTGGGAATACGTTTTCGTGCTCGTAGATCCACAAGGCCCGTTGATATCCAGAACACAGAGGCAGGGTGTTTTAAGGGAGCAAATCTCTTAAACCCGCAAGAAGCTATGGAATTTGGTGAATGTGATGATACACTGAGGGAGCCTCCCGTGCTCTTTTGATTTCTTGATAATTTCAGCATTTTATTCATAATTCCAAAAGCTTTATTATGGGCTTTATTTACCGTGATATCTTCGAACGATAGTTAAAACCACTGACTGAGATACGGTCCCTGATTGCAGTTTCATTTCGGCAGCATTTTGAAGAGGATTAACTTGACGCTTTCATTTCTTACACAACAGTTGTACAGCGCCTGGTCCTGGCGGATGGAGGCAGCCCCTGTGCTGGAAGAGTGGAACCCGGCAATGACTTACATTACTCGTTCATTATCTGTGGTCGCAATTGGGATATGAATGAGGCTCAAGTTGTGTGCAACTACCTTGGTTGTGGTGACGCTGTATCTGCATCAGGAAATTCACAGTTTGGAGATGGAAAATGGCCCATGGTGCAAGTTGAAATTCACTGCAATGGCACCGAGAATGACCCCTGGAGATGTGAAAGGAGAGCTATGGTTCACCTTAACTGCTCTAGGGAAAGCGAAACAGCTGGAGTTGTTTGTTCGGGTAATTTTCTGTTCGTGATATTTTAGATGAAGTTGTAATATGGCGTTAACGCCGCCCAAAGCACTGAAAGACAAAACTGGACAAGAAGTCACCCTTTAAAATTAACATACGCTGTTCAAATCAGTATTATGTGTGACAGCTTCAAGTGAGCTCTTGACTGTTCCTGTAATTAAAAAATCCGTCTTTGTTCACATTTATGATGTTTAATTAGAACTCTAAAAATATGGGAAAATGAAGTAGAGAAAAAGTAGACGTTTGCTCTAACCACAGAAGAAAGAGTTTCCAGAGAACAATGGGATTAACTTTGTAGTAAATGCGAAAATTGGAGGACAGTTACAGGATATAAATAATGCTCAATTATCGTCGTGACAGGTAGTGTTGTGTGATCACTTCGCACGATGATATCTTAATTTAGTCAAATTACCCTATTGGCAATTGGAATATTTATGAAGGTATATAGAGAATGTAAGAGGCATAAATGTTTGATACTTCTGAGAGACAATGATTTTTCTTCGCAATTCGGAATTCGTTGATGGTCAGTGTTTGACACGCTTGATTTCTGGACATCTTGATAAGACGTGAACCAGTACGCTGCATGTGGTAAAGAAAACACATAAATCCTTCAACCCGAAGTTAATTAAGAACAGGATCTTAGACGTGTTATCGAACATAGAACAATACAGTACAGCACAGTACGGGTCTTAAGGCCCACCATGTTTTGCCAACCTACATAAACACTAACTCCTTGATCAATGTAACGCGTCCCTCCTACCAACCCATGATCCTCCATTTTCTCATATCCATGCGCCTTTCTTTTAAATTTTCTTCTGGTATCAGGCTCCAACACCAGCCCCAGCAGTGCGTTCGAGGCATCCACTACTCTCTGTGTAAAATACCTACTCCTGACATCTTCCCTAAACTTTCCTTCCCTGACTTTAAATTTTTGTCCTCTGATATTGGCCGTTCGCACCCGTGAGAAAAGTTGCGGTTGTCCACTTGATCTATTCCCCTCAGAATCTTGTACACCTGCATCAAGCCGCCTCTTATGCTGCGTCGCTCCCTGCAGTTCAACCTTTCCTCATAAGACATATTCCATTATCCAACATCCTGTTAAATCTTCTCCGCATTCTCTCTAAAGCTTCCACATACTTCGTATAATGAAGGGTCCCGAATTGAACACAAGTGTGGTCAAACCAGACTTTTATAGAGCTGCAACATTACCTCTCGGCTCTTGAACTCAATCCGCCGACTAATGAAGACCAGCACACCACCCCTCCATACGCCTTCTTAACCAGCCTATCAACTTGGGCGGCAACTTTTAGGAATCCATGCACTTAGACCACAGGATCCCTCTGTTCCTCCCCACTGATAAGAATCCTGTCATTAACCTTGTACTCCGCCTGCAAGTTCGTTCTTCCAAAGAATGTTACTTCACACTTAACCGCATTCAACACCATCCTCCAATTCACCGCCCAACTCTGCATGCCGTTGTAACCTACAATAGCCTTCTACACTATACACAGCACCCTCAATCTTCGTGTTATTTCTGAAGTTACTAACCCATTCTTCCACTTACAAATCCTTGTCCCAGAACAGATCTCTGCAGAACACGATTAGTCACCGACCTCCAGCAGAATACAAACACCAGGCATCATCGGCCTTCTGTGGGCAAATCAATGCCGAATCCAGGAAACCATGTATCAATGGATCCCATGCCTCATGACCTTCTGGATAAGCCTGCCATGGGGATCCTGGAAAAAACGCCTTGCTAAAGTCTATACACAACACAACCACCGTTCCACCTTCATCAATTTGTTTTGTCACCTCCTCCAAAAACTCAATTCGGCTTGTTATGGAGTCCTTCCATGCATGGATTTTTTAAAAAAAATTTCGGAACGCTAAATAATTATCTAGTTTAATGACTGAACGAATGGCACTGCCAACACATTGAGATACGAATAGGACCTATAGTACCAGTTTATGTATCCAGTTCAGAGAATACAAGATTTAGTGAACTTGTCACAATCGTCTTAAAATAAACAGACACATTCTTTCACCTTTATACCCATTGCTTACTTCGTGTTGTCCCTTTGATTTTTCAATTTGCATCGAATTTGATTTTTTTTCAGTTAGTTCACTTCATTTCCAAGGAGGTAAATGTGCACACCGATCAAATGTTCTGACGACTCTCATAATTCGAATATATCTTTGTAATCTATTGAATAGTTCATTAATCTAGATGTGCACAATGATTAAAGCAGCAATTTAATAGATTATAGTCATTTTCTCGCAGCAACGAAAAAATATTGCAAAATTTAATTTATTTTGTTATATTTTCATGTTATATTCTTTGGAGTTAATTGTAGGAAGTCTGGTTGTGTATTTGCATGTTATCGTAGCAACACATATTGCCTTCTTGTCGCTGCAGCTCTCACTAAAAAGAACGATTAAAATGAAAAGGGAAATATCGAAGATTTTTCAGGAAAGCACTTGAGTTTGTGGAAGATACAAACATGTAAACCATTTAAAAATTGTAAAATTATTTGATGAATGGAACATGATCTAAAATCACGTCTAACGTGTTTGAATTCGTCATATATTTCCAGTTCAAAAACATTGTTTACTCTAGTTTGTAACTATTCATCTAATCACTTTCCCTTGGAAATCTTTTATCTTCTGCCAATATACCGCAGGACACAGAAAGCCAAGACTGGTTGGCGGATCGGACGGATGCTCTGGGAGATTGGAAATACAGCATGGAGAGACCTGGGGAACTGTGTGTGATTCCCATTGGGATTTGCAGGACGCACGTGTGGTGTGTAGATCGTTGAAATGTGGGGAAGTGATATCAGTACTCGGAGGGGCACATTTTGGAGAGGGCTGTGGTCCAATCTGGCAGGATTCCTATGAATGTCAGGGCAATGAGACCATTCTCTGGGATTGCGCTACTACAAGAAACAATGAACAACACTGCACGAATAGAAATGTTGTAAGCGTCATTTGTTCGGGTAAGTGTTTCATTCGTTCATACATATGGATTCAGGTAATGGAGAGAACGGATTAAAAAAATAGATAAGCTTTTAGTCTAAATGCCTCTGGTCGTTAAATGCTAACTCTTGCATAGAAAGATAAGTATATATCAAAAGAGGCAGGCAACATCAGAATTGTGTCCTGGGGAGCTGAACGTGAATCTGCAATAGTCCATTTGTATTGTAATGTTTTATTATTCTGCTCAGCGGAGGCAGTTTCCGCTGTTGGTACCTCGCAAGTGTTGGCCAAACGCAATGAGTGTCAAGGCAATAACGATGCTCAGACAGTGTTACCAACAAATAAGAAAAGCAGTGAAAAATTGAGCTGACACCAATGGCAATATTCTTCACAGCCATGACCGTCTAATTTTCATAAATGAAGTGAAATTCCGCTACCCTTCACACCCAAGCCCCAATCACGTTGGCGAGAGTGCCCTTGCTAATAAACTAATATAGATACACCATCACTCTCATTCACTTGTCTGTAATTATCCTCACATCCAACAGTTTCTTTACAGATTTCGCACATTTCCTGTCATTGAATATTGCTTCTAGAGAATGCATTATAGCACCAAGATAGCTTTCTTCTCTGTGTAATTTATGAAGCATTCATTATTTTAGTTATCCACAGGATTTCCACCTAACGTTTTAATTCACTCTGATTGACTGCATTGGCATCTTTTCCTGCACTCACCCTGTGATTTTAGGACGTTCTGAGTCACCAATGGTTAGATCGCTTCACACGGCATGTTGCTCTGTGAGCAAAGAAGATACTGCGTTTTTCCTTTCATTAATCACACTCTATCAATTCGCAATTCGCCAACAAAAGTAATCGTCCATGGTTGCATGCAGCATAACCTCGGTTTCATTCAGGCATGGAGTGAGAATTATCTGGTAACAACGAGGCCACAATAATGAAAATAAATCATCATCTCCAACCAAACAAAATATAAGATACTACGCTTGAAATTCAGTGGGGTTACTGTATGAGATTATCCATGATTAAAATGCTGGTCACCATCGACCAGAAATTCCAACGGACCAACCACAGAAATACTTTGGCTAGAGTGCAGATCCTGGTTCGATATACTGCCTCACCTCCTGATACCTCAAGGTACAAATCAGAACACTGATATCGCAAGTTTCTCGTCAGACCATTGTTGGAATACTCTCCACTTTGCTGGACAAATGGACCTCCGACAATTCTCGAGGTATTCAATAGCATTCAGGCAAAGCAGTCTACTTCTTTGGAATTCTATACACCATCTTAAACTGCAACGACAGCATCTCAAACCCACGGCTTCTGACAGCAAGATCGGATGGGGGATTGGTGCACTGAAATATAACGAGGTGTAGTTTTAGTTCCAACTTGAACATTATGGCTCCTAACAGCAAAGTGTCAGTCGCTGTTCATTAATTGGTGTAAATCTGGAACTCCCTGCCAGTAGCAGCTGGAAAGCACATAGATCAGATGCATAAATGCTGGAAGGCGACTGCATCACTTTGTCAAGGGCAGTAAGCAATGGCAACTAACTCCAGCTATGTCATCACTTCTCAGTTCCATCTAAAAATGAATAAAATATGTCCCCAAACAAGGAGACTCTCAGTACTTTTCACCTATTCGCTGGGTACGTCCTGCTGTCTTTTTCTGGGGAAGTTTTATATGCTAATTTGTAGAGCACTTCTGTTTTGTGAACAAAGTTTGGTCAAAATTCCAGAATCCTGCCAACAATTTCCCTAGTTCTATTCCCTCTCTCAACTATCTATTCTCTCCCTCCTTTGTTTTTGAACGAATGCCAACGTAGCGCGGAGGTTTATTGGTTTATTATTGGCACTTGTACCGAGGTACGGTGAAAAGATTGTCTTACAAACCGATCATACAGGTCAATTCATTACACTGTGCAGTTACATTGAGTGAGTACAGAGTGCAGTGATGAAGTGCAGGTAAAAGCAATAACAGTATAGAGTAAAGTGTCATATCTACAGAGAAACTGCAGTGCAATAAGGTGGAAGGTCACAACAAGGTAGATCGTGAGCTCATGGTCCATCTCATTGTATAAGGGAACCATTCAATAGTCTTATCACAGTGGGGAAGAAGCTGTCCTTAAGTCTGGTGGTACGTGCTCTCAGGCTCCTGTATCTTCTACCCGATGGAAGAGGAGAGAAGAGAGAATGTCCCGGGTGGGTGTGGTCTTTGATTATGCTGGCTGCTACACCAAGACAACGAGAGGTAAAGACAGAGTCCAAGTAGAGCAGGCTGGTCTCCGTGATGCGCTGGGCTGTGTCCAAAATCTCTGCAGCTTCTTGCGGTCCTGCGCATAGCCGTGATACATCCAGAAAGGATGCTTTCTATTGTGCGTCGGTTAAAGTTGGGGAGAATCAAACGGGACAAACCAAATTTCTTTAGCCTCCTGAGGAAGTAGAGGCACTGGTGAGCTTTCTTGGCCGTGGCATCTATGTGATTTGACCAGGACAGGCTGTTGGTGATGTTCACTATCAGGAACTTGAAACTGTCAACCCTCTCGAGCTCAGCAGCATTAATGTGGACAGTTGCATGTACACCCGCCACCTTTCCTGAAGTCAATGACCAGCTCTTTTGTTTAGTTGACATTGAGGGAAAGGTTGTTGTCATGACACCATCCCACTAAACTCTCCATCTCCTTCCTGTACTCCGACTCATGGCTGTTTGAGATACGGCCTACAACGGCGGTATCATCTGCAAACTTGTATATGGAGTTAGAGTAGAATATCGCCACACAGTCATGAGTGTATAATGAGTAGAGTAGAAGGCCGAAAACGCAGCCTTGTGGTGCACCAATGTTGAGAATAATCGTGCAGGAGGTATTGCTGCCTATCCTCACTGTTTGCGGTCTGTTTGTTAGAAAATCAAGGATCCAGTTACAGAGGGAGGTGTTGAGTCCTGGGACTCGGAGTTTGGTGACAAGCTTGCTTGAAATTATTGTATTGAAGGTAGAACTATAGTCAATAAACAATAGTCTAACGTATGTGTCTTTACTGTCCACATGCTCCAGAGCTGAGCGTACGGCCAGGGAGATGGCATCCGCTGTAGACCTGTTTCGATGATAGGCGAATTGCAATGGGTCCAGGTTGTCTGGTAGGCTGGAGTTGATGGGTGCCATGAACAACCTCTCAAAGCACTTCATGATGGTGGATGTCAGAGCCACTGGTCGGTTGTAATTGCGGCATGTTACCTTGCTTTTCTTTGATACCGGGGTGATAGTGGTCTTCTTAAAACAGGATGGAAACTGAGATTGAAGCAGGGAGAGTTGGAATATGTCCGCAAATACTTCTGCCAGATGATCAGCACAAGATTAGAGCAGGCGGCCCGGTTCACCATCTGGGCGAGGTGCTTTCCTCGTGTTCACTCCCCGGAAGACTGATCGTACGTCCTCCACTGTGATCATTGGTTCAGCTGCGTTGGTGGCTGTCAGGGTGGATGGTGACAATCTGCTTCCCTTTTGTTCAAAACGCGAATAGAATGCGTTATGATCATCAGGAAGTGATGCGCTATTGTTAGCTATGCAGCGCGACTTCGTCTTGTAGCCTGTTATGGCATGTAAGCCCTGCCATAACTGGCGGCTGGTCAAAGACGGTATTGCCTCTTGGTATCCCTGATAGCTTTTCGAAGGTCATACCTCGATTTCTTTTACAGATCAGTATCAACAGATTTGTGTGCAGCAGTCCTCCCCTTCAGTAGGGTGTGGAACTCCCGGTTCATCCGTGGTTTCCTGTTTGGGAACACCAGTATTGTCTTCCTTGGTGCACTGTCCTCCACACACTTGCAGATAAAGTCCGTGATGGTGGTGACATACTCATCAATGCTGGCAGCTGAGTCTCTGAACATGTACCAGTCCACTGTCTCAAAGCAGTCACGTTGGAGCTCATCTGCTTCCACAGAGAAACACTGCACGTCTCTCCATATTGGATCCTCCAGTTTTAGTTTCTGTTTGTATGCAGGGAGAAGGAGCACAGCCTGGTGGTCTAATTTCCCAAAGTGAGGACGAGGGGTGGCTCGGAAGGCATCTTTGATGGTTGTATGGCAGTGGTTAAGGGTGATGGCATCCTGGTGGAGCAGGAGATGTGCTGAAAGTATTGTGGTAACACACACTTGCGGAAGAACCACACTGTTGAGGAACAGTACACCTTCTGCAAAGAAGCATCATTACAGCCTTACAGAGTAGTGACGAATAATTTCAGTAAAATAAGCAATTTTCCAGCATTTTTCTTCCGATTTATGGCATTTAGTGCATCGTTTTTTTGACAACTTCTGGTTATTAACATCTATCTCCATTTACTACTCATTTTGGTGGTTATTTTGTCCTATCACTTGTTCCATGCAGCCCCGGTTTACCATACTTCAGCATGTGAGCGGCGCTGGCAAGTTCTCGCATTATTATCATTTCTATACTGCCATTGAGTAGGTGCGGCAAACCAACCTCGTGCCATGAGTGTCTTTCCAGTGAAAAGTCCTCTGCAAACTTGCAGCGCAACAGTTTTCAGAGTTCTGACCTGACGTCCATGAAGGATCAGCAATATATATCCAAGTCAGTGTGGTAGGCGATTTTGCTCAGGGACCGGTGATAGCGTCACCATACCTTTGCCGCGTTAATTATTTGTGATAGTTGTGGATGCCAAGCAGGAAATTGCAGTGCTTTTTGGATGGCACATTTTACCACAATGTCACAGGAAAGTTTAGATTTGTGGATGTATTGCTATAAAACATTGTCCTTGATGATGTCCATCTTGTATAACAGTTTTGGAATTGGTCACTTTGAAAGTGGAGAATATATTCTGACGCTCTAGTCTTCCTCCTCCTCTGAGATAATGAGCGTCCTTCAGGAGGATAAGCTGCCTGTGAGCTACTCTTTTCCCTACAGTTTTCATGTGGTTGGTTCAGTTGGTTTTCAGATCAGCACTTTGATGGTGGTGAACCATTGTAATGCCAGACGATATTAAATTCAGGTAGCTAGTCTCTATATCGCTGTAAAGAGCTTTCTCCTGCCACGTGTGGAACAAATGTTATTCGCCAAGTGTCAGCTGAAGTATAGTGCCGTGTTGGACTTGTTACACGCATTCAATGTTTAACTATTCAGAAGCTGAGTCATGAATTGAGAATTACACAATCATTAGATGTGACATCGTGATGAATGCAATGTCATCAATGAAGCAGCTAAAGGTAGCTGAGGCAAGAACTCTGCCATATGGAACGCCTGACTTGAATTCCTGCGGTGGGATGATTGACCTCCAAATAACACAGCCTTATTCTTTCGTTGAAGATGTGACTCCAAACATTTGGACATTTTTCTTTTGTTGCTCCTGCACTGTTGCTTTATACCAAGGTAGCTAGGGAGTGACTCTCACTTTACCCCTGTATTTTGTCTCGGATATGTCAAAATAGACTCGAAATCACTTTACAGCGTGCACATACACTTGAACTGGATCTTCGCAAATTTGACGCCGTGATTTTCCGATAGTGTTTCCCTGCTCCGCCATGCACGTCTACATCCTGCATGAACTCATGATTGATCACTTTGCTTGAAATGTAATGGTAGGCTGAAAAATATGGCGAACAATGCAGTTACGGATTGCAGTGGCGTTTTATGAACGTCGATATCGACATAAGATATCTGATCTAATGGATCAGTTTTATTTAAAATTGACCGATTGGTGAAATACCATCTCCTGCCTTCAGCTTTTTCCAGCTATTCATGCTCGTGTCTTCCTTTCACCTTCCTTTTTCTGATTAATAAAAACTGGTTTTATATTTAGCTTTCCTCTTTCCTGATGAAAAGAAAATTAAGCTGGATCTTTGTTTTTCACAAGCTCTGGCTAACCAGCTGAGTACTTCCAGGATTTGCTGATTTCATTTTAGCTTTTCATATTTGGTGGTGGTTTGTTATGAATTTGAAAACCACTGAACTCATGCATCTTTAACGATGCATCATCCAGTTTATGCTGCCATTTGGACAAGCGAATTTCCTCTGTCATTCTTCAAACAACAATTCTTATTTCCAATGGCGCTGCAGTGGGGCGTTCCTTTTGGCAGCATTACGGAGACATGCAGAGCCATTTTTGCGGTTGACCACGTGTTTACGAGACATGCAATTCTACATGCAATGCTTAGCTTTTCTTGCTAAAGTCCATTATTTTTCATGGTGAGCAATGAATAAGCTTACAAATAAACGATATAACAGCTCGTATGTTTTCATTCTTTTAATCTAAAGGTCAAAAAGGGCCGCGGTTAGTTGGTGGCGAGGACGGCTGCTCAGGTAGAGTGGAAATTCTTCGGGGCGAAACTTGGGGAACGGTCTGCGATTCTTACTGGGATTTAGAGGATGCTGCTGTCGTCTGCAATCATCTCCGTTGTGGAACTGCGATATCTGCGCCTGGAGGAGCATTCTTCGGTGAGGGAAATGGTTCGATATGGAACGATATCAATGAATGTCGGGGCAACGAGATGCGCTTGAATGACTGCCCCATTGCATCATGGGGACAACATCCATGCACACACAAAAATGACGCCAGCGTTATCTGTTCCGGTAGGTGAATTACTATTAAGTTTCAGACACGTTAATTATGATAAAACAATAACTCTCTAGCAGGAATTAATGCTAAACAATGTATGCTGTCGTTTCCTCGAAATCTTCGAATACTGTGGGAGTTGTAGGTTCAGTTATCAGGTGGTATTTTGTGCCCAGAGTTCCAGGATAGTTAATCTTCTTCAATATGCCCTCACCGAAGAGCAATAATTGGAAAGCACAAGATCGCAGATGCTGGAGATCTGAAATGGAAAGAGGAAATGATGAAGATACTCCGCCTGTTGCGTAGCATTAGTGGAGGGCGAAAAGCGTTGGCCTTTAAGGTCAATGTCCCTTCAACAGATATTTAAAAGTGGAAATAAAAATAACTTATGTTAAGGTGAAGAAAGGAAAAGTTAGGAGGGAATGAACAGAATGTTTATGAGGGTGGAGGCCCAGATTATCCAGGTGGAACATTAAATTTCAACGCTGTAGCTTAATCGTAGATACTTTTCTAGTGACGTGTAAACAGGGGTAGGTGAATGATGTCAGTAAGAGCAAAGAAAAACCAACGAAATTCTGCAACGGTGAGATACAGATGCGGTATTTGCTAGAAATCCTAAATAAATGCGAAATTGTCGTCAGATCTAGCAGCATGTGCGGAGGGAGAAAATATGAGCACCTGACATGAATTTATCGGAAATTACCGTGCAAAATATTTCACAACGTAATTTTAATTGGTGAAGTGGCTTCTGGTTTGAGCTGAGAACAAATGCAGAAGGTTTTTACCTCGCACCAGAATGTACATAAAATGTGTTTAAGCGCAATTGTTTGAATTATGCAGCTGTCATGTGCTTGGCTGTTATTGTGTAGTCCGAAATGTTATGAAATGGAAGGTCAAGCGATCTGTGAAATGAACACTTCTTATGGAAAACATTAATGATAGAAAAATAGGGGGCTACGTGGGATGGAAGAGTCAGATATATCCTAGAGCAGGACAAAATGTCGGCACACATTGTGGGCCGAAGGGCCTGTACTGTGCTCTAGTGTTCTATTTGCTATGTTTTGTCTCCGTGATGCAGTATAATATATTTTAGAAACGATTTCAAGAGATTCCGAAACTTACAACCAATTGAAAGATAATACAAATGAATGCTCCTTCATACAGCAGCTTGAAATCATAGGAGTTACTTTATGAGATGTAAGAATAAATCTTCGCATCATTGATACATTGAAAGAAATTACCATTGAGGTAGAGAGGGCAGAGTGCAATTCTGTCTTTCCACATACCTCAAACTCGTTCCAAGGTATTAAGTTTGGAATTTTTCACCATTGTTATTCCATCTCCCTCGGTCACATTTTACTGTGTGGGTACATCTTCAACACATCGCTGAACAATCCACTGCACAGGTCTCACGTGACCCGGAGTTAACTTTCGTTTGATAAGGTTCATGTGAAACGACATGAACCTCTTTGTTTGCTGCATAAAAGATGCCATAGAACGAAAAATGATTATAATTCACTCATGGTTACTGAAGTAGCCATTAGGAATGTAAAGCCCAATTTGCTTTCTTAATAAACCCGAATATCACTGAGGTCCATGCGCTAATCAAAAAACATTAACAACGTTATTCGTTGTTAATAATGGAATTAATATAATCTATAGTTAAATTTATTATATAAACATACAAGTAAATTAATTAAATATATAAATCTAAATCAACTCACAAATAATTACTAAAAGAAAATAACATTACTACATATTAGGCTGGATGAATCCCCAGGGCCTGACGAGGTGTTCTCTCAGACATAGTGGGAGGCTAGTGCAGAATTTGCAACTGCCCTGGCAGAGTTATTTTAAACGCCCTTAAGCTACAGGTGAGGTGCCGGAGGACTGGAGGACAGTTAATGTTCCGTTGTTTAAGAAATGATCTAAGAATAATCTGGGACAGTAGAGCCTGTGAGCCTGACGTCAGTCGTGGTTAAATTATTTGTATGGATTCTGAGCGACAGGATATATAAGTATTTGGATAGACAGGGCCTGATTCCAAATAGTCAAGATGGCCTTGTGCGTGGCAGGTCATTTCTAACCAATCTAATCAAGAGTTTTTCGAGGAGGTTACCAGGCAGGTTGATGAAGGGAAGACGTGGACGTTGTGTACATGGACTTTAGCAAGGCCGTTGACAAAGTCCCGCATGGAATGCTACTTCAGAAAGTTAAGTCGCTTGGCATTCAGGATGAAATAGTCAGCTGGATTCAACGTCGGCTCAGCGGGAGAAGCGAAAGAGTGGAAGTAGATAGTTGTCTCTCTGATTGGAGGCCTGTGACGAGCGGTGTGCCGCAGGGATCGGCGTTGGGCCCGTTGTTGTATATCATCTACAATCATGATTTAAATGATAATATAGTAACCTGGATCAGCAAATTTGCGGATGACACCAAGATTGGAGGCGAAGTGGACTGCGAGGAAGGCTATAAAAGCTTGCAGTTATCAGGACCGACTTGGAAAATGGGCTGTAAAATGGCAGACATAATTTAATGCAGGCAAGTATGAGGTGATGCACGTTTGGAGAACAAACCAGGGTGAGACTTACACAGTGAATGGTAGGGCACTGAGGAGTGCGGTAGAACAAAGGGACCTGGGAATACCGATCCATAGTTCCTTGAAAGTGGCATCGCGGGTAGATAGGCTCGCAAAGAGAGGTTTTGGCACATTGAACTTCATAAATCAGGGAATTGAGTGCAGGAGTTGGACCTTAATGTTGATGTTGTACAAGACGTTGGTACACTTGGAGTTTTTTGTGCAGTTCTGGTCACCTACCTGCAGGCAATCTGTCAATAAGCTTGAAATAGTGCAGAGAAAATTTACACAGGTATTGCCGGAACTTGAGGACTTGAAGTATAGGGAAAGGTTAAATAAGTTAAGGCTTTATTTCTTGAGGCGCAGGAAAATCACGGGAGATCTCCTAGAAATATACAAGATTATGTGGGGTATAGACGGGGTGAAGGCGTGCAGGCTCTTTCTCTTCAGATTGGATGGAGACTCGAACCAATGAAAGAAAGACGAACATATTTATCATGTTAGGTGCCGAATCTTAATGTGGAAAACATCATAAGAATATAAGAAATAGGAGCAGGAGTAGGTCGTCTGGCTGGTCGAGTCTGCTCTGGATCAGGAATACGAGTCTGCCCCAGGTCAGGAATTAGATCATTCCTGATCTGTCGGTGGACTCAGATCCACCTACCTGCCTTTCGCCCATCACCCTTAATTCCCCTGCTATGCCAACATCTGTCCATCTGTGTCTTAAATATATTTAATGATGTAGGTTCTCCCGCTTCCCTGGGCAGAGAATTCAGTAGATTCACTGCTTTCTCGGAAAAACAGTCTCTCCTCATCTCGGTGCTAAATCTAATCCCCCGAATCTTCTGGCGATATCCCGCAGTTCCAGTCTGACCTACCAGTGGAAACAAATTACCTGCCTCCCTTATCCATCCCTTTCATAATTTTACATGTTTCCATTTGATACCTTCGCATTCTTTTGAATTCCAACCAGTATAGTCCCAGTACTAAATCTCTCCTCAGAGGCTAACCCCCTCATTTTCGGAATCAACCTGTTGAACCTTCTCTGCAACGCCTCCAGTGTCGGTATATCCTTCATCAAGTTAGGAGACCAGAACTGCACACAGGACTCCAGCTGCAGCCTTACCAGTACCCTGTCCAGTTGCACCATAACCTCCCAGCTCTCAAATGCAACCCCAATTCATCAATAATTACTGAACGCATAATTTAGTTATTATAGTTATTTGTAATCCACACATAATCAAATTTAGAACATTTATTGCCACCAATTAACAATAATTTCAAAGTAATGGATACACTTCATAAATCGAAATCATTCAAACCCGTGCATACATATGGTATGTCAAGGAGTTTGTCGCATTGAAATATTTTCAGCGTCCTTGTTTTGCTCATACGTGCCTAAAATGACAGGTAAGGTGTTTAAAGTAAGACTAACGATAAATCTGGCCGGGAGGAATGTAAAACAGAACAGACCAAAGGTCATCGAGAGGCACAAAGATTCTGATATACTCATTGGATTAAGGTAGAAAGTAAGAGTCAGACAGATATAATGGAAAATACGCAGGTTTTCTAATGTAAAGAAATAAATGACGGAAGAAATTCAGAAGCAGGGGGCAAGGAGAATATACAGTCGTGTGAAACTAACGCATGTCTATACACAGAATAATGAAAGCCGGTTAACTGGGAAAATCATCGGGATGTAAAATGGCAATTTAGTATTCAGCAATTTGGATTATAAAACGGAGGAATGCTTTCGGCATATGCGTGAAAAGATGCATGGACTGTCTCTGTTTCGTATTCACAAACTGGAGGGAGACACGTCTTATGACGAATTAAATTACAGTTGAAATAATTAAGCAGATATTATTAGAATCTATTTTTGTCTTCAGGGTCTCCAGTTTTGGGGGGGGGGGTCGACAACATATATTGTCATCCATGTATTTGCTAATTTTCGAAGTGCATACTTTTAATATCACCACTTCTGGCGTTCACGAATCTCCAGACATCCTTCTCTCTGAAGTAGCCTGAACCATCACATTACTTGGCGTCTATCAGTAAAAGACTGTCCTTTGGCTACAGCAGTTCGGACAAATACGTCGGTTAGAACCTCAGCTTTTCAGTCTGGTCCTGGCTCCCCAGTGATTTGAAAGTATGATTTCTGTTTACAATATGCTGCTGTGAAATATTGAATGACATGGATTACCCAATTAGGGGCAGGCACTGTGGTGAAGCGGTTAGTGTAAAGCTATTACAGCGCCAGCGGCCCAGGTTCAGTGCCAATCACTGTCTGTAAGGAGTTTGTACGTTCTCCCCGTCTCTGCGTGGGTTTCTCCCGGGTGCTCCGGTTGCCTCACACATTCCAAAGATGTACTGTTTAAGTAGATTTGGGCATGCTATCTTAATGCTGGAAGCGTGGAGACATTTGCCGGCCGCCCCCAGAACACTCTACGCAAAAGATGCATTTCACTGTATGTTTCGTTGCACGTGTGACTAAGATATCTTATCTTTCACATCTTATTTTTACAGTTGATCATTGGCAGCTGAGACTGGCTGATGGAGTGGGCCGTTGTGATGGCCGAGTGGAGGTTTATTACGGAGGCGTCTGGGGCAGAGTAAATGACGGTCTGTGGGATTTCAAAGATGCAGATGTGGTATGCAGACAGCTGAGCTGTGGCTCCGCAATAAATGTTTACAACCACTCAAAGTATGGAATTGGGAAAGGACCAGTGTTAATGAACAATGCCAGTTGCAATGGGAGTGAACCCCACCTCTGGAACTGCACGTTCACACAACTTAAACACTTACCTATCGGTGATGATGTTGGCGTGTTTTGTTCTGGTAAGAACATTTTGTTATTGCATAAAATATATTTGGTGTACATTCATAGAAGATTCCTACCTCTCGCAAGGACGTTGCACATTCCAGTGACTTAGTCGGATACCAACCAACGACATTATCCGCAATTGGAAATAAAACAAAACATCAGAGACGGCTGGCAATCTGAAATAAAACCGAAATACTGGAAAATCTCAGCAGGTCAGGGACGTCTGTGCAAAGGTAAATAGATTCAGCGCTTCAGGGCAAACCCCATTCATAAGAGCTGGAAAAGTGACTAAACTGGTCTTTATATGCAGATTTCGTGTGGAGATTATGGATCCGACCAAAAATATTGCAGACAGGGGACGGGCCGTTATCTTGGCCGACTCCAGTATTAGAACAGAGAGCACAGTACAGAGCAGGAACAGGCTCTTCAGCCTACGATGTTTATGCAGACCATGATGCCAATTTTAAATTATACTATCTTCCTGAACACGTTCTGTATCTTTCAATTCCGTGCCTGTTCATAATGCCTCTCAAACATTGATACCGTATCCATTTCAGCCATTTCACCTGCCAGCGAGTTCCAAACGGCTAACACACCTACCTTACAAATCCCCTTTGAACATCTCCGTCTCACATGAAAGCTATGATATCCCACCTTTGGAAAAAGACTCTGGCTACCTCGCTAATCAATACCTCATAATTTAATATTCTTCAATCTCGTCGGCCCTCAGCTTCTGGCACTCCAGAGAAAGCAATCTGAGTTTTTCTAGCCTCTCCTTATAGCTCATACTCTCTAATCCAGCATCCTGGGGAAAGTCTTCTACAAATTCTCCAAAGCCGCAACATCCTTCCTATAAAGCAGCAACCAGAACTCCACACAATGCTTCGAATGTGGCCAAACGAGGGTTTTACACATGTGTAGCATGATTTACCGACTTTTCCGCTCAATTTCTAATAATCTTCCCCAAGAATTTTCCAATCATTGACATACGATTCACTGGACTACAATTTTTTGGTTTTACTCTGTGGCCCTTCTCAAGGAGCAGGACATAGTTGGTTATCCTCCAGTCTTCTGCAACCTCCCGTTGTCAAAGATCACTGACAAGACCGCCGTCTCCACGCTTGCCTCTCTCAATAACGCAGTATAGATCCCATCTGACACTGGGGACTTCTCCAGCTTAATCTTCTCCAGGAGCCCTAAACGTCCCCTTTCAGGATATCAACGCCCTTGAATATGACCATACTCTTCACTGATCTCACCATGCTTCATGTCCTTCTCCTTAGTGAACACTTAGTCCTCGTTTAGTACCTCGCCCACTTCATTTAGTTCTCGGCATAAATTCCCTCCCTTGTCCTCAAATCGTCCTGCCATCTAACTAGTTACCCTCTTGTTTTATTGTATGTGTAAAATACCTTGAGATTCTCTTTAAGCATTCTCACCAATGACATTTCCTGATCACCAACCCTCCTGACTCCCCGTTTAAGTTATATACTGGTTTCTTTATATTCCTGAAAGGCCCTGTTCGACTTCCTCAAACTTCCATACGCTTCCATTTACTTTTTGACTAAATTTGCAACATTAATCATCGTCCAAGATTCCATAACCTTGCGTAGTTGTCTTACTTTTTCACAGATACTTGTAAGTCCCATATTCTAACGAGATGGCCGATAAATGACTCCAACATGTCTGATGTGGACTTAGCAATTAATAGCTGTTCCTAATTACTCTCTCCAGCTCCTGACTAATACTCTTGAAATTGGCCTTTCCACCTTATCCATAACTATCTGAAAACTTGTGGAGTTGGGATCACTGCTCTCAAAATGCTCTCCAACTGAAATGGAATGGTTTGGTTAATAGATTAATGGGGATAGCCAGGGAGGACTAAAACAAATGAAGGGACATCTGATGGTGGTGAAATGCTTGTCAGAGCCGTTGCTAAACGCGAATCCATAAGGATAATCCTGGATATGTCCAGCAGAGCAGGCATTGACTGAAGAGCAAGAACAATTTTACAGCCGACTGTAACCGGCCTGTGCTGTTTACACTGAAACGACAAGTTACTTGAAATTATTCAATTTGCCATTAAATCTCTGAAGATCCAAAGTGTCGAGATGGAAAATGCAGCGTTTTCCCTCAACGTTATGCTGGGACTCATCAATAGAACGGTGGGAAGTTGCATGCAGGTCATTCAGAGAGAGTGTGTAGGATGGAGAATTAAAATGACATGCAACAACACACTCGGTTTTACCCTTGTCAAGTGAATGAAGGTTTTCCACAGAGTAGCGGCCGATCCCTTTGCAGATTCTCCAATGTAGAGACGACCTCACTGTGAGCACCGAGTACAATGTACTACATTATTTGATGCGAAATTTATTCGCATCTGGAACCTGAAGGACTTATTGAGTCTCTGGATGCTGGGAATGATCAGCTGTTCGCATTCCTGCGTCCGTATGGGGAAGTCATTTGGATTCTCAGCAAATAAATCAATAAAACCTCCCTCCCTTCTCTCGCACAGACAGCAGCAAAAGGATGAAAGGAGGCTTGGTCAGGATTTAAATATCTAGCATTTAGATTGGCTTAACAGTACCATAACTATGCAACTTGGTAATGTCCTGAAGGACAAATCTGTAAGTAGAGAGAGATGTAAACCCAGACAACATTTTCCCAAAAATTGACCCAGTCTACCTGTAATATATAGCTCTCAATGCCGGTGGGTATGACTTTTATCCCAGTAGAGACAAAATGTGGACTTAATACTGAGCAAATCCTTGATTTTTTACGTTGCTTCAGGAACAGCAGAATCATGTTACGAAGTAATCTTTAATTACGTGGTTTGGCAGTAATCCGTTGTACTGTCGCCACAGTTAGAGCACCAACCTGTTCTAATTAAAGTACCAAATAGCATTCTAAGCGCAGTAGCAATAATGGCTAAATAAAGACAAGAGCTTTACACTCCTGCCACAACAATGCTGTGAATAATTAAAGCAAAAACGTGGAAAAATCTTTAAGATAATCTTCATTCTCAAGAAGTGCAGAGGATTCCTGAATTGAAGTGAAAACTAAGCAATGAATCGCATATATACCAGCTCGACGAGGAAGAAAGTTCTAATGCACTGAACACCGTGGGCCGAAGGTCCAGCTTTAAAGTTGTTTTCTCATAAACGGCCAATGTTTGCCGAATTTATATAACATAGAGTAACGAAAATACACGTGATAAATATCTGTTGAGAGAACTCGAATGCAAATGTTACTCAGTTTGTTTTCAGAAAGCAAATACATTGAATTAATATTATTTCATTCCGCAGATCATATTCCCATAAGGCTGGTGGACGGCGGAAGTCGTTGTGCCGGAAGGCTGGAAGTTTTACTACAACGGAACCTGGGGAACCGTGTGCGATGATTCTTGGGATTTAACAAGATGACCCACGTTGTCTGCCAAGAAACTGAGTTGTGGGGTATGCTGTTAATGCCACTGTGTCCAGTTGGTTTGGTCAAGGTTCAGGTCCTATCTGGCTTGGAAAACGTGAACTGTTCAGCGAATAATTCGGCCCTGTGGCAATGTCTGGCGAGACCCATGGGGCGAGAACGATTGCATTCATAAAGAAGATGCTGGAGTAATCTGTTTCGGGTGAGAAATTACTTAAGACATGCACAATGTTTTATTCCATTCAATTTTCAACATACTTGGGTCAGCGAGTTCCTTTCATGATAATCATTGTATTTATTATTATGTTCTGTGATGGCAAAACAACCAACAACAAACGTTTCGACATATTAACAGCGGAGAAATCGTAGGTTATATTTTGAGTGGATATTCCACTATCCATCATGACTATAAAATATCGTTTTTTCTTCATGTCTCTTGCCAACGGTTTCAACGTCGGGTTCAATTGAGATGCTTCAGTGCAAGGTCGAAGTAATTCTGCCTTGTTCCATGTGCTGTCTTGGGATGAGCCGTAACCGCCTGTCCTCTCAAATAGCTTTGAAACACCAATGGCAGAATTTTGAAGAAGCTCCCTTAGGTTATGAATCTGCTGAAATTTATGCAGCAAAGGCCAGCACGAAAACTGTTTATCAAGTTAAGGTTTTATTGGTACAGAACGCTTGCTACACAAGCTGGTGGTGCATGGCCTGCGACCTAGAGAGACTTATTGTTCCCTTCCTTCTAAGTAAATCTACATGGAATGCATTGGTGATTCGAAGTTTCCGAGTTTAAAATGCGTTTTAAGTATGATTTTGAAGTACAGAGAGAGAGCGATATGTTGTTTTGTCCAGTTAATTATGAGCTTCAAATTGAATAAAAGGCTCAAATTTATTCTTCCTTCTTCAGATCACAGGGATATAAGGTTGGCGAATGGGAAGAATCCCTGCCAGGGCAGACTTGAAGTATTCTTTAACGGGACATGGGGCACGGTTTGCTCTGATTCTTTTGTCATGAAGAATGCAGAAGTGGTTTGCACCCAACTCAACTGCGGCTCAGCGGCATCTGTAAAGAACATCGCGGCATTTGGAGAGGGATCTGGACCGATCTGGCTCGATGACGTGAAATGTCGCTCAGACGACTCACTTTTATGGCAATGCCCATCTTCACCTTGGGGCCAACATAACTGCAACCACGGGGAGGACGTTGCGGTCATTTGTTCAGGTAATAATCTGAAAACGAAGCCACCCGCATTTGGAATATTTCACTCAAGTGATGTGTGGAATTTGTTTTACAGAATCACATCCGTCGAAAAACCGAATTGAGGGGAACAGGAAGGAAACGATAATCTACTCAGTTCCGGAAATTTCTGGTAATTACTGATATGTTAATTATTAAAACTGTGCTAATTATGCATTGAATTATTTCATACAGACAGGTCAATGCATTTTTTTAATCGTAGTCTTAAAAGGATGCAATTTACTTTTCAGAACTGCGGCTCGTGGCAGGGTTCGATAATTGTTCCGGAAGGGTTGAAGTGTTCTTCGGTGGGACGTGGGGAACGCTGTGCGACGATTCCTGGGATAGTCAGGATGCTGCTGTCGTCTGTAAACAATTAAATTGTGGATATCCAGTCCTGGCTTCCGGTGGGAGGATGTTTGCCCAAGGAAACGGCACTATTTGGATGGACGAGGTTAAATGTAAAGGGAGTGAGTTCTTCCTGTGGGATTGCCAATTTTCTGCAATGGGCCGTCATGATTGTGGATATAAAGAAGACGTTGGAGTGATATGTTCTGGTGAGTAATCTAACCATTCTGATCGTTTCTGTCAATTCTACTCAATGCCTTGACCCTTCTTTATCTCTGAACCACAACTCTACATGAAACGCCACTCTCTTTCTCTTGGTTAATCATCCTACCGTTGGCCACCGAAGTCTTCAGCTGCCTGTGCCCGTCTTCTACTTACTTCTATTCAAAATGTTCCACCTCGACGTGTCTTTCCTTCCTTTTTTTTCCAAGGCCATTTTTTTGATCTGGTGTTCGATAATCTTTCATGCAACTATATTACGTTTAATTTTTCCTCCCATGATGCGGTGGTTAATAGATATAAAATGTTCTCACTAATTTGAACGCTGATGTGAGGGGGTGGGGTGGTGTTGGATGTTTGTGGGAGAAGGAACAGCAGGATGAGTTTCAACTTTAGAAAACTCTATCTTAAGAGGTTATTATTTAAAATGTGGGATTAAAAACTAACATTCAAATGATCAGAATTAAAACGCCTGCAATATGATGCAAATCTTACTGAATATAGCCTTGACCATTCCGTCAGATCTGTTAGTTGCATCTGTGATTTAATGGAAGGAAAGCTTTGTTTTCTCATCTTTATTCTATTTATTTCAGGTTATCAGCCGCACGCTGCTCCTTTCAGTTATCTGAGAGTCTTCATTTACGTTACCCCTTGCATTCTGGGTTCTCTTCTGGTCGTTATGTCACTTTATCTCGTCAAAGGGCTGCTGAGAGGTTTCCGGAATGGTTGGTAAATCTATTATAAGAAAGCTCGATGAGGAATTAGAGAAGTTAGTTTTGATCTTATATATTCCTGACTGAATGGTATATTCAAGGAACCGAGAACTGTAAAATACATAACTTAGCTTATAAAAGGCCACCCAGAATACTCCAGTATCAACTGTGTAAATGCAGGTTGTAAAGTTCGTATTTTACTCCAGTATATGATCTGAGAAATGCAAGCTGGTACTTCAACGCAGTTTGAGTGTGCTGTTGATTGTGATATATTTCCGGAGAGATGTTGCTGGAGAGCCCATCTACTCTCTCAGATGGACGAAATAAAATGCTCAGGAAGGTAACTGGAAGATTATTGCGGAAAATAATACATTATGGGGGTGGTGGTGATATTAGATATCGCTGTGCATTGAAGGTTGCTTAACATAAATGTACATAAATGTTTCTGTTTGTGATTGAGATGATGTGACGTATGTTGTGCCACTGGGAATGGATCCTGAGCTTTGCAGTTTATACGTGAATTCGATGAAGGCGCAGAAATTGTGGTTGTTATTTTTTTCTTTGATAACACGAGGATGGATAGAAAAGTAAGTTTTGAAGACAACGCAATGCATTTACGAAGGGGAATAGGTTAAGGAAGTCGACGGAGATCTGGGAAGTGGAGCATTATTTGGAAAAATGTGAGATTATACACTTCAGTAACGAGAAGAAGAGGAACCTAATTGTTCAAATGTCATGAATTCGGAATTCTGAGATGCGGAGGGCCGGGTGTCTTGTGAGCACATATTGGCCGGGCTGAACATAGAACCGTTGGCGTTTAGGCAGTAGCGACTAATTTGAGTGAAGCATAAAAAGCGGCGGAGGGGTAGATGGTAGAGAGAGTGTTTTTTCCCCCTTTTGTGTGAACTCGCAGTCACCATTTAAAGTAAGAGTTTGAATTTGAAGGTGTGTTTAAAGTCAAGAGCTCGCCTTCCGAAGAGACAGCTGGAGTGAAATCTTCTTTCAGATGGTCTTGCGTGTTTGGGATTCTGTTCCTGAAACTCTGGTGGGGGGAGGTGGTTGGCGGAGTGGAAACAGATTCTAGACATAATGGAGGCAGGCGGATGCATATTTAAAAAGTTAAATGTGTGTGAGTGTTTGTGTGTGGGCGAACGAGCGTGTGTGTGTGCGTTGGGGAAGCGTGGTGGTTTGCTGTCTGTGTGGCTACTACCAGCGGAGTGGAATGCAAATTTGAGATTACAATCATTACAACCATTGCCTTTATGTATGGTAGAGCAGGTTCAAACGGTCCAGAGACCATCTCCTGCTCCCTATTCATGTACTCGTGTGTATATAGAAGCAGAAGAGTTCTCCGCGATGTTATCGGCACGCTTAACCTTTGTCATTAAAAGTGATTACCAGTTCATTGGTACTCTCTAGATTGTGTAAATTTCCAGTGCGTGAGTGCAACGGGATTAAATAATGGCGGGAATTACCAAGTCTTTTTGTTAGCTCGGAATGTTATTCGCACCTCCATGAATTTCAACAGAATATTTAACCCACAACAGGACAGCAATGACAGCAATATGACAGTCTGTTTCCTTTCAGAACTGTAGGTCCAACCAGAGTATAGAGCCAGTAACTTAATTTGTCTTCAAAGTATTCCCAGGCTATTCCAATTGATTTATTCAAGAAAAATGGACACAGAGAAATCAGAACGACTGCATAGTTCATCAAACACGCAAGAAATGAGTTACAATAACAATATAAGCAAGGAATCGACCCTCGAAAGAACAGATGCTGTTAGATGTAAAGAGAAAAGAGGGAAATATCAAGGGAATTACTGTCTCCTTTTGTTCACCTGATATCTTCCGTTTCTTGGTATTACAGGCGTTAGAAAATTGCAACCTTCTCTGACTGGGTTTCCTGAGCCGTTTTATGAGGAGATTGGCATTCAGGAGTCTGGGGCAGTACTCGGTAATTATATTTAAACTGAATGCATGAGATATATTCCAATGTAAATGCGTTCTTTTTACATTTATTTTGTTGTTTCGTGAATAGATTCGCAATCTCTCGGCTCAGAGAATAAATTGCAATATTATGTGGATAGTGACTTGCATGAACACAAAAATGAAAACGTGGAAGGTAAGTTTGATAGAAGTTCTATCCCATCAGACAGTCCCGTCAGAACAAAGATAATTAAAGTCAGGCATTTGCTTTGAAATAGACGTAGGAAAATTATAAATACATAACAAACAACGTAATTAAAATTAGATGAAGCAAATGCACAGACTGTAAGCTTAATTTTTATTAAATGAATTGAAAATGCCGGGGAACCTATTAGGCAGGTAATATCTACAGATAGAATACTGTTATCAGTTCTAGTCACCTCACTATAGGAAGGATATGGAAGAAATAGAAAGGGTGCAGAGGAGATTTACAAGGCTGCTGCCTGGAATGCGGACCATGCCTTATGAAAGCAGGTTGAGGGAACTCGGCCTCTTCTTTCTTGAAGCGACGGAGGATGAGGGGGGACCTGATAGAGGTATAGAAGATGATGAGAGGCATTGATCGGGTAGATGGTCAGAGGCTTTTTCCCAGGGCTTAAATGGTTGCCACAAGACGACATAGGTTTAAGGTGCTGGGGTGTAGGTATAGAGGAGATGTCAGAGATATTTTTTTTTACTCAGAGAGTGGTGAGTGCGTGGAATATGCTGCCGGAGACGGTGGTGGAGGCGGATACAATGGGACCTTTTATGAGACTTTTGGATATTATATGGATATATGTACATAAGTGCATGTAGGTACATGGACATAGGTAAAGGTAGGTCCGATTAAAGACAAAGGTGGGAAGATGTGCCTGGAAGCTGTTGAAGTGGGTAAGGTTCTCAATGAATTCTCCTATTCAGTATTCACCAAGGAGAGGGGTCTGGATGACACTGTGGACAGTGTTGGTAAGGGTAATGTTCTGGGTTATGTGGATATCAAGAGAGAGGTTGTGTTGGAGCTGTTAGAAAATATTAGGACACATAAGTCCCCACGGACTGACGGAATATTCCCCGGGCTGCTTCGTGAGGCGAGGAACAGATTGCTGAACCGTTGGATAGATCTTTGAGTCCTCGTTGTCCACGGGGATGGTACCGGAGGATTGGAGGGTGGCGAACGTTGTCCCCTTATTCAAAAAGATAGTTGGGATTGTACAGGGAATTACAGACAGCTGAGCCTTACGTCTGTGGTGGGTAAGCTGTCAGACAGGATTCTAAGAGATAGGATCTATGATCATTTCGAGAATCATGGACTGAGTAGGGACACCCATCATGGCTTTTGGGAAGGGAAGATCTTGCCTCACAAGCCTGGTAGGGTTCTTTGAGGAGGTGACCAGGAGGATTGATTAGGGTAGTGCAGTAAATGTGGTCTACATGGATTTTAGTAAGGCATTTCTTTTGGTTCCACATGGTAAGCTTCTTCAGCAGGTCAGGGGTCAAGGGATCCAGGGAGGCTTGGCCGCGTGGATTCAGAATTGGCTTGCCTGTAGAAAGCAGAGTGTTGTGCAGGAGGGACTGTATTCGGATTGGAGGATTGTGACTGGTACTGTCTCTCAAAGATCTGTTCTGGGACCGCTACATTTTGTGATATTTATTAATGATTTAGATGAGGGGGTGGAAGGGAGGGTTAGCAGGTTTGCAGATGACACAAAGACACAAAGACCGGTGGTGTTCTGGATAGTGTTGAGGCCTGTCGAAGCTTACAGAGGGATATTGATACGATGCGGAGCTCTGGTAGATGGAGTTAATACCTTTGGAAGAACAAACTCCAAGTCAGAGTAAAAGGGTAATGGCTGTATTCTGGGTAGTGTGGAGGAGCAGAGGGATATCGGGGTTCATATCCACAGATCACTGAAAGTTGTCTCTCAGGTGGATAGTGCAATTAAGAAAGCTTGGAGGATGTTAGCTTTCATAAGTAGGGGGATCGAGTTTAGGAGCAGCAAAGTGATGATGCAGCTTAAAAAACTCTGGTTAGGTCACACTTAGAGTGCTGTGACCAGTTCTGGTCGTCTCATTATAGGAAGGATGTGGAGGCGTTGGAGAGGTTGCGGAGGAGATATACCAGGATGCTGCCTGGATTAGCGAGTATGGATTATGAGGAGAGACTAAAGGAGCTAGGGCTTTACTCATTGGAGCGAAGGAGGATGAGGAGAGACATGATAGAGGTATACAAAATATTAAGAGAGAAAGATAGAGTGGACAGACAGCCCCTCTTCCCCAGTGCACCAATGATCAACACAAGAGAGCATGGCTTTAAGGTAATGGGTGGGAGGTTCAAGCCAGAGGTCAGAGGGAAGTTTTTCATCCAGAGAGTGGTTGGTGCATGGATTGAGATGCCTGTCGTGGTTGTGGAGGCTGATACGTTAGTTAAGTTCCAGAGATCGTTAGATAAGCATATGGAGGAATTTAAAAGAGAAGGATATGTGGGAGGGAGGGGTTAGATAGCCTTAGGTGTGGTTTGAAGCTCGACATAACAAGATAGGCCGAAGGGCCTGTATTGTGCTGTAGTATTCTATGGTTATATGGTTCCATGGATCTGAGAAAGATAGAAAGCTACCTGTAAGCCTAGTAATTTCTAAGGTAGGGACATGTTCGGCAGAGTTTTGTGGTCCGAAGGGCCTAAATTGTGCTGTAGGTTTCCTGTGTTCTATGTTCTATGTTCTAGACAGAAAACTGAGGTAATATGTGAGGTCCAACCCCTTTCATCCGGAGTTTATTAATCGAAAATCAGACGGTTTATATTGCACTAATCTGGTTAACATGAACACAATGTAAAATACATGCCATGCAAACAAATTTCTTGCTCAAATCTACACCCATTAAATGTTACCGATATTAAGCTTGTTATAGGTGTTACCTAAATATAGACTTTGAAATGCCAGTTTTTACCCAAAAGGTATTTGCATTCCGATAAAGCGGGTGATCAATTTAACGACTGCAATAAGAAAATTCACATGTGCTCCTTTGGAGGGTGCGTTATATAGGGGCGCTGTTACTATTCTTGCCTCAAAAGAGCCAGGAAATAACCTACCCTAAGAAGAATGAATGAAAAAAGTAACATGATCTTGATATTCAATGGGTGCATCAGCAAGTATCCCTCTGGCATCATTGACCGTACTCACCTGGACGCACCGTAGAACATAGAACAGTACAGAACAGGAACAGGCCCTTTGGGCCATGATGTTGTGTCGAACTGATAAACAAGAAATTAAATGCCTACAAAACTAATCACTTTTACCAACACAATGTCGATATACCTCCATTATCTGCATATTCATGTACCTAACTAAGAGCCTCTTAAACGTCTCTATCGTATTTGCCTTCACTACCAGCCCTGGCAGCGCATTCAGGCATTCACGACTCTCTGTGGAACAAACTTGCCTCGCACATATCATTTGAACTTACTACCTCTCATCTGAAATACATGCCCCCTCTTATTAGATATTTCGACCCTGGTATAAAGATACCGGCTGTCTGCTCTGATCTCTGTCTCTCAGAATCCTATAAACTTCTTTGATATCTCACATTAACCTCCGCCGCTACAGAGGAAGTAACCGAAATTTGTCTAACCTGTCCTCATGGCACATGTCCTCTAATCCAGGCATCACCCTGGTAAACCTCTTCTGCAACCTCTCCAAACCCTCCACATCCTTCATATAATTGGGGTACCATAATTGAATACAAACCTCCAGATGTGGAATAACCAGAGTAAGCTGAAACATAAGTTCCCGACTCTTGAACTCAAAGCGCAAGCATGCCATACACTTTCTTTAGCACCCTATCAACCCGTGCAGCCACTTTCAGGGAGCTGTGCACTTGGACCCTAGGATGCCTCGGTACATAACACTGTCTTGCCGTTAATAGTGTACCATCCCTTTCCATTTGATCACCGAAAGTGCATTACCTCACATTTGGCGGGATAAAACTCCATCTGCCATTGATCCACCCATATCTGCAATTGATCTATATCCCGCTGTATCTTCTGGCAATATTCTTCGCTGTTACATCACCAACAACCTTTGTATCATAAGCAAGCTTAATAACCCACCCATCTCCATTTTCAAAAAAGTCATTTAAGAACATTTATATATCACAAACAACAGAGGTCCCGGTACGGATCCCTGCGGAACAGCACTTATTCATGGACCTCCAACCAGTAGAAGTCCAAAAGACCACCACCCCCCTGTCTTTTGTGTGCAAGCTAATTCTGAATACAAATGATCAGGTCTGGATCCCATTCACCTTAATCTTCTGAATGGGCCTACTATGCAGAAGCTTGTCAATTGCCTGACGAAGAGACATGTGGACAACATCCACATATTTGCTTTCAAAAATCACCTTCTTCACCTCCCCGAAAAACTCAATCGAGTTCGTAAGACATGAATTGCGTTGCACAAAGTCATACTGATTGTACCTAATTAGGCCATGGTTTTACAAATGCTCATAAATCCTATCCATAAAATTCTTTCCAATATCGTCCCTACCACTGACGTGAATCTCACCAGTCTATAGCTTCCAGGATTATCCCTATGTCTTTTCATGGATAACGGAACAACATTAGAGACTCGCCAGTCCTTCGGGAACAAGCAATTCGCTGAAGAGTACACGGGGTGCTTGGTCAAGGTCCCAGCAACCTTATCCGTTGCCTTATATCCCATCAGTCTCTCGGGACATTGACCTTCCTGTTCTTTCAGAGATCCAACACGACCTCCTTTATCTCAAAATGCCCTGGCATATTAGAATTCTACACACAGATTACACCATGCTCCACGTCCTTCCCCTTGGGAAACACTCAGGCAAAGTACTCAGTTAGGGCCTGTCTCACATCCTCCACCTCCCAGCACTTTATATCCTGCATCCTTGAGCGGTCCGGCCATCTCCTGAGTTATCTTCTTGATCGAGATGTATGCATATAATGCTTTCATATTCTCTTTAATCCAATGGCATTTCATGGCCCCTCCTGGCTGTCCTTATGGCGTTCTTAATTCTTTTCTTGTTTTTTTATCAACTACAAGGGCTCACTTTGATTTTAGCTTCTTGAGCCTTACATATGCTTCCTTTTAATTCTTCACGAAATTCACCACTTCTTTCAACATCCAATGTTCTCTTTCGGCCATGATTGCCTTTCCTTCTTATCGGAACATGCCTCTCCGATACTCTGTGCAATTTGTATTTAAACACCCTCCGCATGTCAGATGTGGAATTGTCCATGAACAGCTGTCCCCACTTGGCTCTCCCTATTTACTGCCTGATAGACTTATAAATTGCCCTGTCCAATTTAATGATTTCCCGCAATGTCCATAGTCATAGAATCACAGAACAGCGCAGCACAATACAGGCCCTTCGGCCCACAGTTTTGTGCCGAACTTTAAACCATTTAGTCTATCTAAACCCTTCCTCCCACATATCACTCCATTTTAAATTCCTCCATATGCTTATCCAGCAACCTCTTGAATTTGACCAATGTACCTGCCTCCACCACTGCCCCAGGCAGCGCATTCCACGCCCCAACCACTCTCTGGGTAAAAAAACTGATATCTTCCTTGAACTTACCACCCATTAATTTAAAACCATGCCCTCTTATATTGAGCACTGGTGCCCTGGAAGAGAGGCGCTGGCTGTCCACTTTATCTATTCCTCTTAATATTTTGTATACCTCTGTCATGTCTCCTCTCATCCTCCTCCTCTCCAAAGAGTAAAGCCCTAGCTGCCTTAGTCTCTCCTCATAATGGATACTCTCTAAACCAGGCAGAATCCTCGTAAATCTCCTCTGCGCCCTCTCCAGCACTTACACGTCCCTATAATGAGGCTACCAGAACCGGAAACAGTACTCCAGGTGTGGTCGAACCAGAGTTTTGTAGAGCTGCCATCATTACCTCACGGCTCCTAAACTCAATCCGACGACTTATGAATGCTAACATCCCAGAAGCTTTCTTAACCACCCTATCCAACTGTGAGGCAACTTTCAGGAATCAGTGGATATAAATCCCCAGCTCCCTCTGCTCCTCCACACTACCAAGAACTCTGCCATTAACTTTGTACACTGCCTTGGAGTTTGACCTTCCAAAGTGTACCACCTCACTCTTCTCCGGATTGAACTCCATCTGCCTCTTGTCAGCCCAGTTCTGCATCTTATCAATATTCTTCGACAGTCCTCCACACTGCTAGTCACAGCCCTCCAATCCTAATGCACTCTCTGCATCACAACCATCTGCTTTCTATCATCTTGCCAATTTTGAATCTATATTGCCAAGCCTCCCAGGATCCCATGCCCGCTGACCTTCTGAAGAAGTCTACTAAATGGAACCTTGCCAAATGCCTTACTAAAATCTATGTCGACCACATCTCCAGCACGCCCCTCATCAATCTGCCTGGCCACCTCCTCAAAGAACCATATAAGGCTTGTGAGACATAATATGCCCCTCACAAAGTCATGCTGGCTGTCCCTAATCAGACTATGATTCTCTAAATGCCCATAGATCCTATCTCTAAGAATCCTTTCCATCAGCTTGCCAACCACAGATGTAAGGCTCACTGGTCTATAATTCCCTGGACTATCCCTACTACCTTTTCTGAATACGGAGACAACATTTGACACCCTTCAATCCTCCGTTAACATTCCCGTGGACAGCGAGGACTGAAATATTCGAGCGAAAGTTTCAGCAATCTCCTCCCTCGCCTCCTGGAGCAGTCTTGGGAATATTACGTTAGTCCCCGGGGACTTATCTGTCCTAATATTATCTAACAGCTCCAACACATCCTCTCTCTTGATATCTACAGTACATACTCTAGAACATTAACGTTATCAACACTGTCCTCAGCGTCATCAAGACCCTTCTGCTTGCTGAATACTGAAAAGAAGTATTAATTTAGAGCCTCACCCACTTCTACAGATACCAGACATATCTTCCCACCTTTGTCTATCATCGGTCCTACCTTGACTGTCGTCATTCTTCTGCTATTCACATGTGAAACAAGCATTGGGATTTTCCTTGACCCTACTCGCCAAGGCCTTTTCATGTCCCCTTCTTGCTCCCCTTAACCCCTACTTAGGTTCCTTCCTTGCTACCCTATATTCCTCGAGCCCTATCTGATCCTTGCTTCCTATGTCGTATGTATGCTGCCTTCTTCCTCCTACCTAGTTGTTCCACCTCTCTTGTCACCCAAAGTTCCTTCACCCTGCCATTCTTTCTCTGCCTCACCGGGACAAATTTATCCCTAACTTCCTGCAAGAGATCCCTAAACAATGACCGCATCTCCATAGTAGATTTGCCGTCATAAATGTCATCCCAATTTTCCCTTGCAAGTTCTAGTCTTATATCTCCATAATTTGCCATTCCCCAATAAAATATCTTCCTGTTCTCTTTGCTCCTATCCTTGTCCATGACAATGCTAAAGGTTAGGGAGCGGAGGTCACTGTCCCCCAAATTATCACCAACTTAGAGATCTGTCACCTCTCCAGGTTGATTACCTAATACTAGATCTAATATGACATTCCCTCTAGTCGGTCTGTCAACATACTGTAACAGGAATCCGTCCTGGACAGACTGAAAGAACTCTGCCCCGTATGAACATTTGGTACTAAGCATGTGCCAATCAATATTTGGGAAGTTGGAAGTTACCATGTTAACAACCCTGTTATTCAAGCACCTTTCCAAAATCACCCTTCCAATCTGCTCCTCAGTATCCTTGCTCCTACCGGGAAAGGGGGGAGGGCGGGCTATAGATTACTCCCAGTGCAGTACCTGCTCCTTTCTTGTTCCTAACGTCCACCCACACTGACTCTAGAGAGGATCCTGCTATATTATCCACCCTTTCTGCAGCTGTAATAGTATCCCTAACCAGTAACGTCACCCCTCCTCCTCTTTTCCCCCCTTCCTATCTCTTTTAAAACACTGAAATCAAGGAATATTCAGTATTCATTCCTGCCCTGGTGACAGCCAAGTCTCTTCAAGAGCCACAATATCATAGTTCCACGTATTTATCCAGGCTCTCTGTTGATCACCCTTATTCCTGATATTTCTTGCATTTAAGCAAATGCACTTTAGTCCATCCACCTTTATACTTTTATACCCTATACTCTGCTTCTTCTTCCTCATAGCCTCTCGATATGTTAGATCTGAGTTTACTCTATCCGCTTCGTCCACTGATCTACCCCTCTGGTTCCCATTCCCCTCTGTCACGAATCAGCAACAAAAGAAACACACTGAGCATGATTTAGTGTTAAAAACTATTTTATTAATCACTACTTATGATAATACGTAAAATAAAAGTAAAAATGTTAGTATGTTAGAATTCAAAAATGTTAAACCTCGAACGTTAATCCCAAAACTAAACTCTTCGTGTGTGTGTGTGACAAAGTCCAAAACTCCCAGTTCCGGAATGGTTCTTAAAGTTCAGTTCCGCAAGCCATAAGGTGAAACATGAGCAAGGGCTTCTTCAACAACCACCGTTGTCTGTCGATAAGATGTAGATGTAGAAAAACATAGAGAGAGTACATACGAAATCCAAATGTTCCATGATGGAACCCAAACAACACTTCAGTGTTTACTCGGCAGTGACTTCCTCACCCCGAAAGCATCCGAACCGTGGTCGTCCACACACAAATACCTGTTTCCTGCTACAGGTCAGCAACAAAGTGAACTCCACCGGATTACTTCCAACTTCCATACATGGGTTTCAGTGGCAAACACAGTTATTGTTTCTCATCCATCGATAGAGAAAACAAGCAGGCTGGTGTCTCTCTCCCTTCTCTCTCTCTCCTTCTTCTTCTGCCTTCTTCAACAACGTCATTACGTCCTTTATCTTCTATTGACGTAAGTACGCCCCACACACACATACACACACACTCTCTATCTTAAAGGGACTTTCACTGAGACCGTAACACCTCCCACCTAAAAAAGAATTTTCCCAAGAAAATTTTAACCGTGCATACAGTTAGTAATGTTAATAATTATCATGCTACACAACTACAGACTATCAGATTAGTACAGATACATGTTTCCCATTTAACATCGAGAAAGACAATCAGCAATCACATTATCCTTGCATTTAATGTGAGTTATCATGAGATCAAACTCTTGCAAAATTAAACTCCAGTTTAACAGCCTTCTGTTCTTGTTTTTGACTCGGCTCAGAAACACCAATGGGTTATGATCTGTATGCACAGTCAATGGTTTCTGAGCGGTGCAAACATATACACTGAAATGTTGCAAGGCTAAAACAAGCGACAGTAATTCTTTCTCTATGGTGGAATCATTCTTTTGATGCTCATTAAATTTCTTTGAAAAGTAAGCTACAGGATGATCAATATCATCAAGGTCACCCTTCTGCAATAACACAGCTCCTGCAGCTTCATCACTTGGCATCTACTGCTAATGAAAATGGCTTTTCAAAGTCAGGTGATTTGAGCACAGGATGGTAGCATAAAATGGCTTTCAGCTTCTCAAATGCTTCTTGACAAGAATCTGTCCAAACAAACTTTACTCCCTTCTTCAGAAGATTAGTTAGGGGAAGAGCAATATCAACAAAATTTTTACAAAATTTTCGGTAATATCCAACCATTCCCAAAAATCTTCTAACAGACCTCGTACCTGTGGGAATAGGTAACTCCGATATTGCTTGAACTTTTGCCTGAACAGGAGCTTGCTTGCCTTGACCTACAACATAACCAAGATACGTCACAGTGGCATGGCCAAATTCACTTTTAGCCAAGTTAACTGTAAGGTTAGCCTTGGAAAGTCTTTCAAACAACCTTTCTAACGCAGAGATGTGATCCTCCCAAGTATCATTCCCAGTCACTAAGTCGTCAATGTAGGCATCTGTATGTTTTAACCCATGAATCACTGAATTAATCATTCTTTGAAATGTTGCCGGAGCATTTTTCATTCCAAATGGCAAAACATTGTATTCATACAATCCAGAAGGGGTTACAAAGGCTGAAATTTCCCTTCCTCTATCTGTTAATGGAACACACCAGTACCCTTTTAATAGGTCAATCTTTGTAAGAAATTTTGCCTTTCCCACTCTATCTATGCAATCATCCACCCTAGGAATAGGGTAAGCATCTGAATTTGTTACAGCATTCACTTTCCTTTAATCTGTGCAAAATCTAACAGTTCCATCAGGTTCAGGTACAATAACACAGGGCGAACTCCAATTTGAAGTAGAATGTCTAATAATATCATTTTCCAACATGTATTTGATTTCCTGATCAACAAGTTTATTTTTTTCTACATTCATTCGATATGGGTGTTGTTTGATTGGTTTTGCATCCCCAACATCAACATCATGGGTAATTATCGATGTTCTGTTTGGATCATCTGGGAACAGATTTTTAAATTTTATAATTAATTCTCTCATCTGTTGTTTTTGTGAAACTTGTAAATGGTCCAACTTCGTTTCAAGGTTCTCCAGGATATTTTGTTTTTTTAGTTTCGATGGAACAATATTTGGTCTAAATTGGCCTTCCTCAACATCAACATCAGACATTCTAGAAACAACCTTTACACCATCCACCAAGGCCACAACTGAATCCCTCACATAATAAGGTTTTAGCATGTTTACATGACAGAGTTGTGTTTTCTTGCGTCTATCTGGTGTTTTGATTATATATGTTAGATCAGTCACTCGAGATTCAATAACATAGGGTCCAGAAAAACGAGATTGCAAGGGATTATTTTGGCTAGGGAAAAATACCAACACCTTTTGCCCCACTGCGAATGTCCTAGGCCGAGCACGTCTATCAAAATATGTCTTCATTCTTATCTGGCTTGTTTTCAAATTCTCTCTCGCTAGCTGGCAGACCCTTTCCAACCAAGTTTTAAATTTTTTTGGACATGGGGAGGTCTCCATTTCCTCATTAACACTCCATTTCTGACATAATATCCACTTGGCACTTTCTCAATCTCCTCACATGACAGTACTTTTTCTTTCAATTCTGTCAACTCAGGGTCCTTTGTCTGTTCCACCATAAAATCCTTCCTCGACAAAGACAAATCTTTAAATTCAGGCTCACTATAAGGATGTTGATCCTCCAATGAAGACAGAAAAGTCTCAGATAAGGCATCATAATTTTCTTCCTGTTTAGGACTGTCACAAGGAACCACATCAGACTGCACCGGACTGTCTGTCTTGGCTAATTCTCTAGCTCTAGCTCGAGTCACCGCACATGATGGGTAAACATCTGGATCATTCTCAGACTCATCAATCCTTGGTTTGGTTGTTAACCGTACCACAGGATCACTTTCTCCATCTGCAAGGTCATTTCCCAATAACAAAGAAACTCCTTCCACTGGCAAACTAGGTCTTATCCCTATCTCGACTGGTCCTTCTACGAACTTTGACTTTAAAATCACCCTGTGAAAAGGGACAGACATGGTCTCACCTGTAACGCCTCGCACTAGATTTACCTCACCAGTGTCACTTTCTTCACCAAAATTTAAAACACTGTCCAGCAAGAGAGATTGACTAGCCCCGGTATCTCTAAGAATTTTCACTGGCACCTGGGGTGACTCATCATTCAGTGAAACAAAACCCTCTGATACATATGAACGGAATTCTTTTCTCACCTCCTCCAACTTTTCCGCTTTTCCCTCCTGCAAGGACTGGTCTTTAATAGCATCTCCTAAACCTTTTTGATTTTTAATTGCCTGAAAGCAAGCATTGGGCACAGCTTCCTTCTTTTTCTTCAAAAGGGCACAATTAGATATCACATGGCCAGGTTTCCTACAGTAATAACAAGTACGGTCAACAGGTTTCTCCAGCCCTGGCTTCTTTTCATCTTTTCCTTTTTGATTACCTCCCAATTTAATCTCCGGTTTACCTGGATTTCCTTGTAACTCTTTTGAAAGGTTTTAGGTTGTCCCCATTTGGATTTATGGGTTAAAGCATAATCATCTGCCAACCTATCAGTTTCTTGTAAAGTTTCCGCTGCCTTTTCATTTAAATATGTTGTTAATTCAGCTGGAACACATATTTAAAGTCTTCCACCAATATCAATTCTTTCAATTTATCAAAATCCCCATCTACATTTTTAGCCAGGCACCATCGTTCAAAACATATTCTCTTTCCATTGGCAAATTCCATATAAGTCTGATCTGCAGATTTCCTCAAATCTCTGAATTTTTGTCTATAAGCCTCAGGTACCAATTCATAGGCCTTCAATATAGCTTGTTTTACCTTGGTATAATCAGCTGCATCCTCAGCAGACAAAGCAGAATAAGCTTTTTGAGCTTTACCTTTAATCACACTCTGTACCATAAGAGCCCATCCTTTCCTTGGCCAGTTTGAACTCACAGCAACCTTTTCAAAATGTTGGAAATACTGATCAACCTGATCTTCCTCAAAAGTAGGGACTAATCGAACCTCCCTACTGGCTGAAAAACCATCATCAGAATCAGATTCCACACTCTTCTGCATCATTTGTAAATCATGCTGCCTCTGTTTCTCCTTCTCCTCACTATCCAGCTCCATCCTCTTCAATTCCATCTGCTTCATTGCTAGATCAGCCTCTATCTTCATCTGAGTTAGCTTTTGTTCGGCCTCTAATTTCTTTTGTCCCAACTCGAACTTCAGTCGTGTTTGTTCTAACTCCATCTTTGCTATCTGCACCTGTGCCTCAGAAATTGCTATTTCACTGCCAGGAAACTGTTTTAACACTTCCTTCTCAAACACATTCTTTTCCACATAATGGCCAGCTATCAGTCTCTGAATATCTGCCTTCCTCATAAATCGCGTTACTGCCTCAAGATGTAACTCTGCAGCAATTTTCACCAAATCAGGCTTCCTCATCCCCTGCAATCCTCCAGGAGAGGGTTTTTTCAAAAATGTATCCATTGTTGCTGGTTTCCACACACACAAGCCAATTAGAAAGAATTTATTAGACCTCCCTCAACAATTTTTGGATTGAATCCCGAACGAATCTCGTCAATCTGGGGAACGATCCCAGATGAGACTCGTTAATCTTTGGATTGGATCCCGGACGAATCTCGTTAACCTTGGGAACCCGGACGAGCCCCCAATTTTGTCACGAACCAGCAACAAAAGAAACACACTGAGCATGATTTAGTGTTAAAAACTATTTTATTAATCACTACTTATGATAATACGTAAAATAAAAGTAAAAATGTTAGTATGTTAGAATTCAAAAATGTTAAACCTCGAATGTTAACCCCAAAACTAAACTCTTCGTGTGTGTGTGTGACAAAGTCCAAAACTCCCAGTTCCGGAATGGTTCTTAAAGTTCAGTTGCGCAAGCCATAAGGTGAAACATGAGCAAGGGCTTCTTCAACAACCACCGTTGTCTGAAGATAAGATGTAGATGTAGAAAAACATAGAGAGAGTACAAACGAAATCCAAATGTTCCACGATGGAACCCAAACGACACTGCAGTGTTTACTCGGTAGTGACTTCCTCACCCCAAAAAGCATCCGAACCGTGGTCGTCCACACACAAATACCTGTTTCCTGCTACAGGTCAGCAACAAAGTGAACTCCACCGGATTACTTCCAACTTCCATACATGGGTTTCAGTGGCAAACACAGTTATTGTTTCTCATCCATCGATAGAGAAAACAAGCAGGCTGGTGTCTCTCTCCCTTCTCTCTCTCTCCTTCTTCTTCTGCCTTCTTCAACAACGTCATTACGTCCTTTATCTTCTATTGACGTAAGCACGCCCCACACACACATACACACACACTCTCTATCTTAAAGGGACTTTCACTGAGTCCGTAACACCTCGCAAACTAGTTTAAACCCTCCTGAACCACACTAGCAAACCTGCCTGCAAGGATATTTCTTCCCCTCGGGTTCAGGTGTAACCCGTCCACTCTGTATAGGTCCCATCTTCCCCAGAAGATATCACAATGATCCAAAAATCTAAAACCTTGCCCTCTGTGCGAACTTATCTGCCACACATTTATTTGCCATCTCCTCTTATTGTTACCTTCACGATCACGTGGCACTGGCAACAATCCTGAGGTTGCTCCTCTTGAGGTCCTGTTCTCCAGCTTTCTGCCGTGCTCCCTTTACTCGCTCTTCTGGAACTCATCCCTCTTTCTACCTATGTCGTTGGTGCCAACATGTACGACGACTTCTGGCTGCTTTCCCTCCCGCTCAAGAATGCTGTGGACCCGATCAGAGGCCTCCTGGGAGCTGGCACTTTGGAGGCAATCACAGGTAGTCATCCTTATCTATAGCCATCTTAAAACTTAAGGACCTGTGGTCACTTTTCCCTTGATATTCCACTTGATGCACCACTACAGTTTCCCTCCAAGTTGCGTGAAGTCCTACCTTCAAATTAGATTGACTTTAATAACCGTTGAAGAAAGTCAGGGAACATGCTTCGGAACAACAGTTTGGCAATAGTCTCACCAGCACCACTAGAGCGATTCAATGTCAAGTCTCATCCCTAGAATTCAGAAGCAAATGGAAATGGCAATACATTCTTCACTTGGCAGTAAGGTCCAATGCTGGAAAATGAATGAACTCATTGAAAATAATCACCATATATGATGGACATGAAATCAATAAGATGACGTTCACGTTTAAAAAATGAAAGCAGAGCTCCTCAATATTTAGAACGAAGAAATTTCACTATTGACTACATTGAAATGTTAATTCTAATTACTGTAAATACTCAGCAGGTCAGGAAAACCTTGTGCAGAGAGAAACAGAGTATAACTTTCAGGTCTATGATCCTTCATCAGCACTTCTTTTGAGAACTTATGAAATTGAAACATTAGCCCTCTTTCTGTCTCAACAATTGCTGCCTAATCTGCTGACGATTCCTAACATTTTCTGTTCTTGTTTCCGATATACAACATCTGCATTATTTAGCTTTCTGTTTTTAAATTTTTTATTTAAATTTTAGTTACAGCGTGGTAACAGGCCCTTCCGGCTCAACGAGTCCTCACCGCCCATTTTAAACCCATATTAACCTACCCGTACGTCTTTGGAATGTGGGAAGAAACCGGAGCACCCGGAGGAAACCCACGCAAACACGGGGAGAACGTAAAAACTCCTTACTGACAGCGACGGGAATCGAACCCTGATCGCCTGCGCTGTAATAGCGTCGCGCTAACCGCCACGCTACCGTGACTTTGAAACGATTTTATCGGGAATATTTCGAAATGATATTTAAATGGTAGTTTAACAAGAAGTTAAATTCACACAATTTATTATTTTGTGGCAGTATTGTCTGCAATATGCTCAGGAATTTTCATTTGCTTTTCAGGAGCCTTTTCGCCCCCTGACGGTGATTTCGGAGAAGAATATGACGATGCTGAATAAATATGCTTGAAGATGTGAGAATTACCATCATTTAAGCTATTCATCTGCTGCAAAAATTTTTCCATTTTTCCAATGTTTTGAATTTATTTTGACAGTATTATTTTAAATGGAATTTGACACCCAATGGGTTCTGCAGTGAGATCTTCTCTTGAATTCGAGGAAAAGATAACTCCAAAACGTTTTGGCAGCTGTCGCTGGTTCACAATATAAAATCTTTCAGTTTGAATTTATTATTGTCGTTAAGTATATCGCTTTTTACACAGCTCACAGGATTTATTCATCCACCGTTGGCACCTTCCTTCTTATTTCTGTTTTAAAGCTTACATGCTGCGAGGAAATACATTTCGTGAAATTTCGCTCCTTTTGATTTTTATGAAGGGGTAACTCTATTGATGTACATTCACATAAGTTTGACCTACCGTAAGAACAGACTGATGCAGACAATTGTGAAATATATCGGGGAACTAACAGAAGGATTATATATAATTCTATCTTTATTGATCTGGTCCTGTCTTTCCCAGTTGTACACTGCAGAGTTCTCCATTCCTCATGAGCTGCAGATATGCAAACATGTATCTCGTTGGATTGACAATCAGATGTTGAATTATTATTAAATAACTGGTACCAATTTACTCCTGAGATAAATAAAGGTCTACACATTTGAAACCAGTCTTCAGAAATCTATTGGTTAAATATAATAGCATGGCTTCCTGGTATATACAGTATGTCTATTTTCAAAGACTCAAGCATGTTTCAACCAACAAAGCCTATTCGATGATACAAATGCATACAATAATCACCATGGATCGTCTGTCTTACCACATAATTAAATGAGCGAAACTACAACTTAACGTAAGGAAAATAGAATTGATAATCCCCATTGAATCTTGTCTTACTTATAAGCTATTCTTATAAGCTAGTTATTTAACATATTTTAGCTGATCGTTAATTTCAGTGGATTTAAGATGACAGTACTCTTTTGAAATAATGTCTTGGACGGAATTCAATTTGTGAACTGTGTACCAGAAAGCTTCCTTTATCAATATACAGAGCAAACTATTAGAGAGGATGCAATCTAGATTGTAGGATGACATGTTGCCTCCCTAGTGCGGGGGTAATAGATGTCTTGGAGAGTCTGCGAGGCATTATGATGGGAGAGGGTGTATAGCCAGCGGTCATTGCACATACTTGGCAACAAACATATATGTAGGGAAAGGATGAGGTACTGTTTAGGGAGCTAGGTTGCTGCTTAAACAACTAGACACCAACGGGGAGAAATCAAATATTCATATCTGAATGAGGGATATGGAGAGTTATATATTGGTATTGGTATCGGTTTAATATTGTCACTTGTACCGAGGTACAGTGAAAAAAATGACTTGCATCCCGTTCGTACAGATCAATTCATTGCACAGTGCATTAAGGTAGTACAGATTGCATTGAGGTAGTACAGGGTAAAAACAATAACGGAATACAGAGTAAAGTGTCACAGCTACAGGGAAGTTCATTGCAGGTAGACAATAAAGTGGAACGTTAAAGGAGGTAGATTGTGAGGTCAAGAGTCCATATCATTTTATAAGGGAATCGCTCAATAGTCTTATCACCGTTGGATAGAAGCTGTCCTTGAGCCTCGTGGTACGTGCCCTCATGCTTCTCTATCTTCTGCTTGATGGGAGAGGAGAGAAGATAGAATGACCTGGGTGGGTGGAGTCTTTAATTATGCTGGCTGTTTCACCAAGACAGCGAAAGGTATAGAAAGATTCAATGGAGGGAAGGATGGTTTCCGGGATGCGCTGTCCTGTGTCTACAACTCTGTGCAGTTTCTTGCGGTCCTGTGCAGAGCAGTTGCCATGCCAAGCTGTGATCCATCCAGATAGGATGCTTTCTATGGTGGATCGATAAAAGTTAGTGAGTGTCAAAAGGGATATGCCAAATTTCTTTAGCATCCTGAGGAAGTAGAGGCGCTGGCGTGCTCTCTTTTCCGTGGTGTCTAGGTGGTTGGACCAGGACAGGCTATTAGTGATGTTCACTCATCGGAACCTAAAGCTCTCAACCTTCTCGACCTCAGCGCCATTTATGTTGAAAGTTGCATGTACACCTCAGCCTTTCCGGAAGTCAATGACCAGCTCTTTTTCTTTGCTGACATTGAGAGAAAGGTTGTTGCCATGACAACATGTCACTAAGCTTTCTATCTCCTTCCTGTACGACGACTCGTCATTATTTGAGATACAACCTACTACGGTGGTATCATCTACAAACTTGCAGATGGAGTTAGAGCAGAATCTGGCCACGCTGTCATGAGTGTATAGGAACTACAGTAGAGGGCTGAGGATGCCGGCTTGTGGGACACAAGTGTTGAGAATAATCGTGCTGGAGGTGTTGCTGCTTATCCTCACTGATTGCGTTCTGTTGGTCAGAAAGTCAAGGATCCTGTTGCAGAGGGAGGTGTTGAGTCCCAGGTCTCGGAGCTTGATGATGCGTTTGCTTGGAATTATGGTATTGAAGGCGGAGCTGTAGTCAATAAACAATAGTCTAATGTAGGTGTCTTTACTGTTCAGATGCTCCAGAGATAAGTGTAGGGCCAGCGAGATGTCATCCACTGTTGAACCATTTCGGCAGTAGGTAAAGTGCAGTGGGCCGATGTAGTCTGGGAGGCTGGAGTTAATGCGTGCCTTGACAAGCCTCTCGAAGCACTTCATGATGGCGGATGTCAGAGCCACGGGTCGGTAGTTATTAAGGTCTATTACCTTGTTTTTCTCAGGTACCGGGATGATAGTGTTCTTCTCAAAACGAGTGGGAACCTCAGATTGAAGCAGGGAGAAACTAAATATGTCTGAAAATACCCCGGCCAGCTGATCAGCACAAGATTTGAGCAAGCGGTCATGTATACCATCCAAGCCAGATGTTTTCCTCGGCTTCACTTTCCGGAATACTGATCTTCCGTCCTGGACGGTGACTACGGGTTCACTTGCATTGGAGGCTGTAAGGCTGGGTGGTGACAATCCTATCCCCTTCTGTTCAAATCGCGGATAGAATGCGTTAGGCTTACCAGGAAGGTATGCGCTGGTGTCAGCCGTGCTTCCCGACTTCGTTTTCTATCCCGGTATAGCGTGTAAGGCCTGCCACAACTGACAGTTGGTCTGGGGCTCTGGTTGGAACCGGCATTGTCTCTTGTCAATCCTGATAGTTTTCCGGAGGTCGTATCTCGATTTCTTGTAAAGGTTAGGGTCACCTGATTTGAATACAGCAGTCACTGACTTTAGTAATGAGTGGATCTCCCTGTTCATCTATGGTTTCCGGTTTGGGAACAGAATATTATCCTCTTTGGTCCTCAACACACTTGCTGATAAAGTCCGTGATGGTGGTAACATACGCATGAAGGCTGGCAGCTGGGTTCTTGAACACGGACCAGTCCACTGACTCAAAGCAGTCGCTATTAAGTAGGTAATAGAAGCTCGTCTATTTCCTCAGAGCAGCACTGTACGACTCTCTGTACTGGATCCTCCAGTTTCAGTTTCTCTTTGCATGCAATGAAGAGAAGCATAGTCTGGCTGTCAGACTTACCAAATTGAGAACGAGGGGTGGCTCGGCAGGCAGCTTTGATGGTTGATTAGCAATGTTCAAGGATGTGAGGACCCCTTGTGGGACAGTAGATGTGCTGGTAATACTTTGTTAACACACCCTTAAGGTAGACCTTGTTGAAGAGAGCCTCAGTGTATCCTGTCTCGAGGTTATTGACCACGGAGTAGAGTTCATTGAGTTTAGGCTTCATGTCCTTCTGGGGTGGGATGTAGACTGCCATCAAGATTGCTGAAGGGAACTCCTGTGGCACTTCACCGTTAGATATTCCAGGCTGGGTGAGCAGGAGATCGCCAGGACTGTCACGTGCAAGCACCATGAGTTATTGTTTAGGAAGCAGACCCCTCCGACTCTTAACTTTGCCCGAGGACGTTGTATGGTCCATTCGATGGATTGAGAAGCCCTCATCTTGAATGGCACAGTCAGGTGAAGCAGGTGTAAGCCACGTTTCGGTGAGAGATAGCATACAGCAGCCCCGCAGTTCTCTTTGATAGGCCAGTCTTGCCTTTACTTCATCGACTTTGTTCTCAACGACCTGGACGTTAGCCAGTAGTATGCTGGGAGGTGGGTCTGGTACCCACGCTGCTTCAGCCTCACCTGCAGCTCAACCCTCTTACCACGCTTCCAGGTAAGTGGCTGCGATTCGTTGGTCCTGGAGTGGAGCCACCTGGTTAAGTGATTCCTTTCGGACATAACTGTAAGACCAGGAGCGGATTGACCAGGGCTGGAAGTGACTGCTTTAGAACAGACATTGAAGACCTGGAGCGGATGCACCTGGAATGGAAGTAACTGGCTGCTTGTGAACATACCTGGAAGACCTAGAGTGGAAGTAATAGCCTGTGAGGTAAGTTGTTGTTACCATGCAGGTCTGAGGGTCGTGAAGAAAAGTGGTTAGTCCCAGCAGGTATGTGGGGACGTCTCGGGGGGCCTTGGCGTTGGGACTCGGCCCCGGGTGCTCTATAGTGTCGGGCTTCGGGCATCAGGCATCCCCGCAGGTTGGCCCTCCCGTCGGGTCGGGCCCCAGGACTCGGCCTCCACAGGTCGGGCCTCCGGACAGGTTGGAACACAAGGGTCGGCGTCGGGTGCTCCGGTTAGTCTGGTGTTCACTCCGCGTACTCGGGTCTCAGCCTCAGGAGCTCCAGTGGGGTCCGGGAATCGGGTCTCGGCGATGGGGTTCCATGGGGTTGGCGCTTCACACTGCGAAGGCATCGGCGTGTTCCGGCCCGTCCAAGGCCTCGCTGGTTGTTTCCATCCGGGTCAGCGAATCGCGTTTGTTTCACAGGCGCTCCTGACGTTCGGAGGATCTCCAGCCCTGTAAGAAGATTTAACAGAACATTATTAGTTATAGTTAGTGACATAGAATTTAAATTTAAAAGTGTAGAACGAGTATAGCAAAATTAAAGTGTAGATCTGCAGAGAGCAGCATGCAACAAGTCACCAAGCACGGCGCCATCTTATCAAAAGATGGAAGGAAGTATTTGGCAGGATTAGAGATGAAAATAAGTGAAAACTCATCAAGAGTACAAACATTGCATAGATGTGCTTAAAAAGTAAATTGAGAAGGCAACCTAGAGTCACAAAATATCACTGGCAGACATGATTAAGGTAAACTGAAGGCGGCGTTTTCAGAATCTCCAGGATAAAATAATAATCAGGAAAGGTTTGGGCCCATGTGGGGAAACATGGCCAGAAGGTGTACATGAGGTCCTAAAATAATGCATTTCACCGGTGTTCACAAATGAAATTGATTTTGCGATTGGAGAACTCATTGAGGGGAAGCTGAAATTCCAGAGCAAGTCCTGATAAATAAGAGAAAGTGCTCGATGCCTTGACGGGTAGATAGATCCCTATGGCCGAATGAGATTTATCCCAGGCTACTATGGAAGGCAAGGAACGGGATTGCTTGGGCTCTTCTTGAATCTTTTAAATAGTCTCCAGCCGAAGTGAGGTGACATATGGCGGGAGTACGCCAAATATTATCCCCGTTTTCTCGACGGCAGCAGGGTAAACTCTGGTAATTACAGACCCGTAAGGTTAGCATTAGCAATTGGGAGGATAATGCAATTAACTCTAATGGACATTATTCATTCTTGCTTGGAAAGGTGGGCACTAAGCAGTGATAGTCAGTATAGCTTTGCCAAAGGGAGATCTTGTCTGATCGATCTGATGACATTTTTGCATTTTTGCATTTTGAAATGTATTGACGAGGCAAGTGCAGTAGATGTCGTGCACATTGATTTTGTTAGGCCATCGGTGTGGTCCCATATGTGAGGTTAGGGCACATGGGTTCCAGGAAATTTGGCGAATTGGATCCAAAATCGGCCTGGCAATAGGAGTCAGGATGATGATAGAGTATTTCCTTTTGTTATTTGATGCCTTTAACCAGTTAGCGGTGCTGGATCCCCTGCAGTTTCTCTCTCTCTCTCTCTCTCTCTCTCTCTCTCTCTCTCTCTCTCTCTCTCTCTCTCTCTCTCTCTCTCACACACACACACACACACACACACACACACACACACACTTATGGCATAATCAGTAAGTTTTCAAATAACACAAAGATTGATTGAGTTGTTGACAGTGTAGAAGTAGTCTGAGGCTACAGCGTGATATCGATGTGTTGTTGAAATTTTCTGAGAAATGGCAGACGAATTTAGTCCTGATAAATGTGAGGTAATTAATTTTAGTACTAATGAGGCCAGAACATTTACCTTGATTGGTAAATTCCTGGAGGGTATTGTAGATTGACATTGGTGTGTGAGCCTAACAATTCTTGAAGATGGTGATACAGGTATATGGCGTTGTCAAATGGCACATTGGAAGATGGCTTTCCTTAGTCGGGTCATTGATTATTAGAGAAGGGAAATTCTTCGCCGAAATCATAAAACAGCGATCAGTTCTCAGTTGGAGAACTGAATGCAGTTCGGATCACCACACTAAAGGAAAGATGTGATCTCACGGAGAAAGTGCAAAGGAGATAAACCGAGATATTGCCTGGGATGGCGCATTTAAGTTATGCGGTGACAGTGGAGAGGCTATGCCTATTTCGCCTGGAGAACAGATGGTTAAGAGGGGACATGATTGAAGTATATTACATTATAAGGGGCAAAGATAGAGCAGACTGCAGGAAAGTTTTCCCCTTATCAGAGGTAAATAAAACTAGAAGACATAGATTTAGGATAAGGAGGGAGAGAATTGGAATGAATCTGAGGGGGAACCGTTTCATCCAGAGAATAATGAGTACCTAGAATACACGACCGGAAAGAGTGAAAACAGAGTTGAAGACAACTTCCAAGAAATGTGTAGACGAGCATTTAAATCGCCTAGGCATAGAAGGTAACGAGGCAAGTGTGGGATGTCTATGGGAAGATGGTAGAAAGCGGATGGTTGTTCACATGGACGTGGAGGTCGAATAGCCTGTTTCCCTGTTGTATTATTCTACGAGTCTATGGTTCTATGGTTGACCAAGACACTCTGCGCAGAAGTTCCTGTTACTGTGCTCTATTCTCTTTGAATGTGACATGCATTGCCAATAAGGAAGATGGAAGCAGGTGCATGGAAATGCCTAATATTATTCTGTTGTTGCTTTCAAGTGCTTTGGATCAACCCGGTAGATATGCCATTAGGTGTAGTTTTATTGGCGTTAATCAGTATCCTCCACTTCAATGAAATATTCAAGTTGCCTCCTTCATGAATCGTCAGTTATTTCTGTTTAGAAGCTGCTGAATAAAACTGCATATCAGCAGCAAATCAGATCAATTTCCAAAAGAATAAATTGAAATATAAAAGTCATGACAGAACAATGAGTTCATCCCCGTCAGCGGAAGTAGAACCGGGATGAACATGGCAGCTGAAGAATTTCTTAGGTTTTCTTTTGTATTTCTGACATGTTCTTTTCTTTGTTTTCCTTTGTCGTTTAATGTCCTTTGTCGTGTTTACCCTTACTCCCTGATACTGTCTCTTTTCATTTTTTTTTCCTGTGTCGGGAATAGACGTTCCAACCGCCTGCATTGTGTCGGAGTTCAGCTGAAATATTCCAGTGTGATACGCAACCCCACCTAATTGAAAACTGATTTGGGGAGCTCCGAGGTTCAGAAAACTGCACAAATTGGGGGCCATCGTTCGATGAAAAATAAAAGGCATAAAAAGTCACACGATCTTCGAAATGACAAATTTTAAATTGAAATTGCTTCAGATTTTGTCCGTGGCAAATAAATCTGCATTTGAACTGCAGTATTGTTGTAATCCCTGTCATTAATCAGACAAGAACGTTAATCCTGCACCCATTCGGTGGCTGCACCATGCACCCCTTTTACAGGCTTCACTTCAGAAAAATCGCACCGACACCAACCAGAGATGTGCAGATGAAAAAACAAGCGCATGTGATGGAAATCTCTTTCTGCAGGTACTGCCTGACATGCTGAACGATTTACAGATAACCAATTGCTGTTGGTAACGGCTGCACAGTAAATTAAGATTATTCAAAAAGATAACGATGCATAAACAGTACGTATGAGCCTGGGCCCTCGCTTGTGAGGGAAAGGCAGACATGGCGGTGGAACAAAGTAAGCCATGCCAAATTCTGTCGTTATGTAAGTAATCAAAGACACGTTTTTTCGTCCACTGTAGGAAAAACAAGGAGACTGTTCAATCCAGCTGCCTGGAACTTCTAAGCTTTGTGGCAACTCCAAGATGATGGCTTCATTTCTGAAAGGGCATTTATTTGCACAATCCTGAGCACAGAATATCTAAGCTGTGAGGGAGCTTCAAATATCCTGGACTCCAAATGTCCTGGAGACCATTTACAAGTTATCTGGCAACTGAGGAGAATTCAGAAGTTTGGTAAATTGATATTCTTTCAGCGGATTATACAGAGGCAGACATTGTAGTTGGAGCCGGTCGCTTCGCACTCTGAAGCAGGTGTCTACGATAAATAACCTAGAGACTTTCCAAATTTTAAGCAAAAAAAACCCCAAAAACCATTGGAGCAACGCGCCGGGTCAAACGGCAACTAAGGAGGCAAAGGGACGATCGACGATTTGGGTCGATACCCTGCATCGTCCCTTTGCTTCCACACATGTTGCTTCACCAGTTGAATTCCCGCAACATAATATATCTCGCTCCACATTAGAGCAGTTGCCGTCCCTTGTGTTTGCAAATGTTAAGTAAAGTATCTAGGGCATATCCACCACAATACAAAAAGTAACATTTGTCGGGACACAGGGGGTGTGTCCAATTCGAAATAACGAGAGTCGGGAAGAGTTGATAATAATCTAGTGTTTGCCTACTTCGATTTCACATGCATCTTAACCTTGGAGTTCTGACGTTAAAGTGAAAACACAACTGCAAATGTGCCAAGAATTTTGAGGAGGAATGGCAGCAACCAGAGCCCCTGATTATGAGGCACCTAATGACAGGAAGAAAAGCTGTTGGAATTCTTCAGCCAGACTTTAAGGAAAGAAAGAGAAATATGAGAAATTAAAAATCAATGGTCGCCATCTCTGAATTGCTACCAGGATCATCCCATGGTGATGGTAGGAATAAGATCATAAGGTAATTGTTGAATAATATGTGTTCATTCGTGGCTGGACAAATGTTGCAATGGAATTCCGTGGGTTATACATCCGACTCCAGGAATGGAAGAATCCTTTGATGTCATACATTTACATGTACACAGAACTGGGAATTGCTGGAAGGTCAGAATCTTGGAGAAAGAAATTGACAAAGAAAGGAGAACCAGTATGAAATATTATCGATGAAAAAATAATGTATGGTGGATTAGATAGACCAGTAATATTAATGTATGCAATGATTCACATGCTGAGGATTAGAAACGATCAACAATTAAACTTGGTTTGGAGTAGATATGCACGAAGGTTGATGAATAACTTTAGCTATAGTGGGAATACTTGACTCTTAGATAGTCATATGAGGAGGGGCATGAGTTAAGGAAAATTAGGATTGAGGGCAACAGACTATTATGTAATTGCGGAGAAGGAAGAACATGATTAGAGGTTGGAACATTGAACTAATCAATCATAAATTACTTCAGTGGTGTGACAATTATAAGGTCTTGGGTCGGTGAGAGGTAGATTTCGGTATCATGAAACAGGAACAGACTAAATTAGTCTGATGGAAGCTGCTTGCAATTCAGTCTATAAATGAAGCGGGAGAATTGAAATGTGGAACAGTGAGAGTTCAGAGCACGTCAACGTGTTCCCCTCAGTGTAAAAGGAAAGGAGCGACATTCAAGGAAACGCTGGATGGCAACGGATTTCAAGGACGGGATGAAAAAAGCACTGAAATGACAGGTCAAGAAATTAAGAGCAAGGACATCCTTCTGGAATATAGAAAGAAGGATTAAGAGGGGGCAATGGTAATCACTGGCTGGCGGATGAGGAAAGTACTGATGACGGTAATGATAAATAGAGGAAGGCCCATGGGGTACAAATTGACTGTCTGTGTATGGAGCAAGAAAGCATAGATGATGTCTTAACTTAAAACTACGTCCTCTAGTATTTGACATTTCCACTGATACCTACCCTATCTATGTCACATATTTTTAAAACCTTTTATCAGGTCGTACCTCAGCTTCCAACAGTCCAGAGAAACGTTTCTCCAACCTCTCCTTACATTTAATACACTCCAATGCAGGCGACATACTGGTGAACCTCCTGTTCCTCTCCAAAGTCTCCACATCCGTCCTCTAGTATGGGGTCCAGAATCGCACATAATACTGCAAATGTAGCCGAAACAAACTTTTGTACAGCTGCAGCATGACTTACCAAATTTATGCTCAATGTCCCGATAGATGAAAGCAAGCATTCTGTAAGCCTTAGTTCCCACCCTATCCACCTGTGTTTCCACTTTCAGGAGTTATGCACTTGCAGCACACGATCTCTTTGTACACCAATGCTTCAATGGTCCTGTCCTCTTGCACTTGACCTCACAAAATGCAACACCTCAAGCTTGTCCAAATTAAACTCCACCTGCTATTCTTCTCCCCAAATTTCCAACTGATGTATATCTTGCTGTAACCTTTTACAACTTACTCACTCACCAAACTCTGCCAAGTTCCGTGCTATTTACTCGTTAACTTACTAATCAGACCAACTATTTGGATGATTGCGTCATCCAAGTCATCAACACATATTACCAACAACTGAGGTCCCAGCACTGCTCATTGTTGAACATCAAATTTGGATCCAAAATGTTCACTTTTTCCGTGGATGTCCTGTCTGACCAATCTGATTTATGTTAACCCAAGAGATAACATAATTTCCTAATGAATACAGTGCAGTTGATATTGTTATGGACTAGGTGAATATTCCTTTAATATAGAGCACAGTGGTGTGTGTGTGTGCGTGCGTGTGTGTGTGTGTTTGTGTGTGTGTGTGTGTGTGTGTTTGTGTGTGTGTGTGTGTTTGTGTGTGTTTGTGTGTGTGTGTGTTTGTGGCGTGTTTACGACAACAGAAGATATAGGGCGTAATGACGTTGTTGAAGAAGTAAGTCGAAGTCAGTCAGAGGAGAGGGAGAGAGAAAAGGGAGAGAGACACCAGCCTGCTAATCTTCTTTTTCGATGGATGAGAAACAATAACTGTGTATGTCACTACAATCCACGTTTGGAAATTGGGAGTAATCCGATGGAGTTCACTTTGTTGCTGACCTATAGAGTGAAACAGGTATTTGTGTGTACGACCACGATTCTGATGCTTTTCGGGGTGAGGAAGTCACTACCGAGTAAACACTGAGGTGTCGTTTGGGTTCCATCGTGGAACATTTGTATTTCATAATTACTCTCTGTGTTCTCTCTACATCTACGTTTTATCTTCAGACAACGGTGGTTGTTGAAGAAGCCTTTGCTCATGTTTCACCTTATGGCTTGCTGAACTGAACTTTAATAACCATTCCTGGACTTGGAGTTTGGGACTTTGCCACACACACACACACGACGAGTTTAGTTTTGGGGTTAATGTTCAAGGTCTAACATTTTTACTTCTAACATTCTAACATTTTTACTTATGATAATAAGAAAAAATAAAAGTAGTTATTAATAAAGTAGTTTTTAACACTGAATCATGACTTGGTGTGTTTCCTTTGTTGCTGGTTCGTAACAATATCCTTTGCAAGAATTCATTAGGCCTAATCACAAGGAGGCTGGTCCAAAACCTTAGATCTTTGACAAATTCGATCCAAATTGTGTTCAGCAATAGAAAGCTTAAGGTAATATTGAGAGTTGCTTATGTGACTGGAAGAGTGGGACAAGTGGTATATCACAGGGATCAATTCTGAGACTCTTACTATTTGTCATACATATTAACCATTTGGATATGAATGTAGGAAGTATCATTTGCAAGTTTTCAAATGAAATGAAAATTAGTGGCTTTGATGGTAATGAGGAGGTAGCCTGAGGTTACAGGCGAACGTTGATCCGCTGGAAGAATGGACACAGCTTTGGCAGCTGCTATTAATTCCGATACGCGTGAGATAATGCACTTTAAGAGAAATAATAAGGGTAGGCATCGCTGATTATTGAGAACAGAGAAACTCGGTGAAAAGTCTAACAATTATATAGATTGGAAGCACAGGAAGATAAAGCGCTGAAGAAAGGGTAGAGGATAAGAAAGCTTTTCGCAGGGGCATAGTTCATCACAGCAAGGAGGCTATGGTACAGCTTCATAAAACATTGGTTCGGCTATACGCGGAGCACTGTGTACATTTCTCGTCACAACTGTTTAGGTAAGCTGTGAATGCATCGGACAGAGTGCAGAGGAGAGTCATCAACGATAAGCGTTGCACTTCGGATGAGATACTGGATAGAGGTGAACAAAATTATGAGGGTCAGTGTAATGTTAGATAGAAGGAAACGTTCTCCCTAACAGATATGTCAAAAGCTGCATAATTTAAGTTCAAAATAAAAGGATTAAAGGTTTACAGGGGATCTTAGAAAGATTTATTTCATCAGGCGGATGGTTAGCATCTGGAACGCACTGCCTGAGTGGCTGGTGAAAGCGGGTTCTCTGACAATATTTATATGAGTATGAACATGATTTGTCAATGCTTTGAAGGTTTCGTACTGAGTGCTTGCATGTTGGAACTTTGTGGACGGGTAATGTATTGTTGATACGGCCATGATGTTCGGAACGGCCTGTTTCTGTGCTGTTTGACTCCAAAGACAGAATTCATTTTGTTCGAATTACCTGGTAACATTGGGGAGTTTTACCTTACTGGGTGCACAGTGCTGGGCATCAAATACTAGAAAGAAAGGCAGGAGCAGAGAATTGTTGAGGAAACTCGCAAAAAGCTGCCGGTGCTGGATTGCAGGAATCACAGGGTCATTTGTTTAGATAACATAGACCAGACCGTTCAAAACGGAGGAGGAAGAATGCTGGATGAGCGTTAAGATTTTGCTTTGACGAGGCTCGAAGATGGGCAAGGGGAGGTCGATTCAGTTGGGCAACCTTTCAAATGCGGTGGCCATAATACTTAGCCATTAATCGTTAGAAAACAGAACGGAGGAAGCCATTGATATATGAATAAATGAAACAGATGAAGGAAGCTAGTGGCTGTTTCTATACAGTATGCTCAACGTAAAAAGTTCAGAGGAAAACGATATTACATTATACGTGAGGAGTAATGTGTAGAGGAATATTGCAATTTCTAAACTAAATGTAATCCACAAGTCCTTCCCCAGTGGATAACTATTTAATGAACTAAACAGAGTGAAGAATAGATGGACTAAGAAATCCTTATTATATTAAATTGCGTCCATAAACTCTTACTTTAGGAATTCTGCGGCAAAAAGACGATCATTGATGGAACCGGTTCGCCTCAGTCTTTGTTATGTTGTGTACAGCCGAGTATTCCTGTTGCATTACTGATTACATCTCCAGAATGACTTTTCTATCAGCTCTAACAATATTGATTGTTTTTTGTCCAACTCCGTCATGGTTAATAAGTTTGCCATTAAACATGAACCGATTGAATCATTTTGTGGACTGTCGTCATCAGAAACAAAGCTATCCCTGCCCCTTCGAAGATTCTTCTTGTGAATGTTTTGCCTAAAATGGAAACAATGCTTGCTATTGGTGTAGCGATTTCGGTAATCGGCAGGAAAGCTCCAGGGCTCATTGCCAGATATTTAAGAGTATTCTTGCAGTGACTTAACAGAGCCGTTCTCTGTTGAATTCAGCAGCAATCTGAACTACACTAACTGACCCATCATCAAGTTCTTCCTCGTCGATGAGCAACAAATAGAAATGCAGAGTCTCTGGATACTCGTGTCGGTCCTGCAAATTCCAAGGTGTAAGTACCTCTATTTGCCACTTAGCTCTAACTTTAAATTCTCTGAACGATGCTATTTTGAAATGTTTCTTCTATAAGTTTGGTTAGACCAAAGCTGAAGTGTTTCTTGTCGTCTCTGTGGAAAGGTTATAACTACACTGTAGAGGGTGCAGAATAGATTCACCAGGATGGAGTGTCTATAGGCATGAGGGAAGCAGGATAGGTTCGGTTTATTTTCTTTGAAGTGGATGAGGATCAGGAGTGACGACCCGAGATACGTATACAAAATTATCGGCGGTATGGATATGGCAGATGTGAGAAACGTCTGCCATTTGTAAAGTTCTATGCACGGCTTAGGGAAGGAGAAACAGATTTAGTCGGAGCTTGTGGAAGATTTTCCGAGACGGAGGTTGAAAGCAGGATGTCAGAGATTGAAGGAGCATTTGCACTTGATACGCCGCAGTCTCAAGGGCAATGTACTGAGTGCTGGGAAATGGAATGACTGATGACAGGTCATTGATGGTCAGCAGAGGCACGATAGGCTAAATTGTTTTCATATGACACTACAACTCTCGGAATCAATCATATGAAATTCATCGGGATGTATTGGTTGTTTTTTAAATCACATTGATATCAGTCACTCTGGTGTGAACGCGCATAATTTCTTCGCTCTGCATTGTTCAGAGAAAAAAAGAACCGATATTAAAGGAAAGATGTTGTTATCCGTTTCTCATTCTGTGCATTGATCAGGGATAATATATCAAATACCTGTCAGCTGAGCAGGATTAAGAATAATATTTGTCTGAAAGGTAGTAATACCATGCCATTTTAAAATACTGGCCGAATTCAGCAGATTTCACTGCAATTTGATTCACGGCAAATTTGTTTATAATCTCCTAAAGTTGGTTAATGTCATATTACAGGAGATAGTTTGCAATTATTCTCCATGATGAATCTGCTTACCAGTCAATTTAAAGTATATATATATATATATATATATATATATATATATATATATATCAAAATCATGCATCATTTCAGCGTAATTTCCTCATTTAATATCTCAACCTTTCAATCAAATGAAACAAGGATATAATAGGCATGGTGGTAAGTATCAGAGGAATTGTTTCTCTGCAGCGGGACCATCTGGATATTTCTTCAGACTCTGGGCACATCATACAGTTGCCATTTAGAAATCTAAGTTGTTTTCCCGATATTGTTCCTAGCTGGATAGAAAGGAAGCTCAAATTTCTTGCAAGTTCGCACCCATATCAAATGGGACGTTGATATCGAGAATTAAAGTCAGTTCTTGCTCGTTCTTCCACATTTTATAGATTGTGGATATAGACTCTGAAGAGAGAGATATTTATCAAATTGATTAGAAATATCATGTTCCTTTGATTTATTGTTTCAACGCCGTTGCAAGTTTCTGCCAGGTTTTTCACCATGATCTGCGGAGGTTAAATTGTGGGAGCAGTAAAACTAATGAGTATTAGAACGTTCAACGTTTCAGTGTTCCCTCGAATGTGAAGGTTATTCGCCAGAAATTTGTTTTCATTTTGCGTGGGGTCTAATGTTCAATTATATTTCCAAGTTAGGATGGTGGCTGGCTTGTTTGGCGACTCCCAGGTGTTTGACAATGTAAGTCTGGGATTATCACCAGTAGCGGTAGCATTCGTGGAGAGTGAAAAACAGAGTTTACGTTTCATTATTGTCCATATGAAAAGTTAATCATTGCTCCCTGGACTTTGGACGTTTGAGCTGTTGACTTTTATCCAGCATATTTTGTATTTTTTTATTTCAGCTTTCCAGTTTCTCTACGTTTTTAGTTGTTGTTCCAAGTGTTTAGCCCAATTTCATAAAGATCAAGGCGATGAGATAAATGTTTTCATATTTCGGAAAACGCCCATGGTTTTGAAATATTTAAAATAATATTTTTAAATAAGACACTCCGGCAATGTTTTAATTAGTGTTTCAAGCTGGCAAACGAGAATATCAAGACTCAAAACTGGTAAGACGGGAGTCTCATGGAATTCAGCCACTGAATAGAATCTCTGAATAAATCAATGAGGCAGTTATCAAATCTGAGAGTTTGCCTTTCCCTGACATTGTGAGTTTATTGCTGATCAATGGGAAAATATTTGCATTCACTGTTAAATACCCCGAACCCATGTGTCCTCCGTAATCCTCTCCGGATTTTTTCCTGAATGGACAAGACCCCAGCACCTAAACTTTGCCGACGACGGACAGACTATTTTGACGCGTTCGGGTAACTCGACCACAGTATTTGCAGAGAGGTGACAAGATTGTGCAAATTTATTTTGAGCTTTATTGGATGTAAACCTGTTTATGTTCAATTATAATACACGCTACCAGTCCATATTTGCAGAATAGGAACCGCAGTTATCAGGTGTAAATACCACGTCAACTTCACAAGCTGCACCTTCCACTTCTTTTCACTGGGATACTGATGATTAATACAGCTGAATATTTCTCTCCCCGACAATATATTGTTTCCAACAAGAGCTTTCCCAGAAATACCACCTTGTCATAAAACACGGGATCAGCTTCTAGAACCAGGTGTCTCAGCCTGCCTATCCGTTGCAGAATTTGGTGAATATTTGAAATGTTGATGTTAAAATGGACCTTGCTGTTCTTTTACACAGGATACTCAAATCTAATATTTTGGTGCAGCAAACAGTAAGGAAGGTACGTGCTACCTGGCGGTCATTTCTGGAGGATTTGTTCAGGAGTAAAGCTGTCTTCCGGAATTGGTACACAGAGAGTACTGCGTAGACGTTTTGTATCCTTACCGCAGAAGGGGCATGTTTGGAATTGGAATTGGTTTATTATTGTCACTTGCACCGAGGCACAGTGATAATCTTGTCTCGCATACCGTTCATACCGATCAATTCATTGCACAGTGTATTGAGGTAGTACAGAGTAAAAACAATAACAGAATGCAGAGTGAAGTGTCACAGCTACGGAGAAAGTGTAGTGCAGGTAGACAATAAGGTGCAAGGTCATAACGATGTAGATTGTGAGGTCACGACTCCATCTTATCACACCAGGGAACCATTCAATAGTCTTATAACAGGGGGATACAAGCTGTCCTTGAGCCTGGTAGTACGTGCTTTCAGACTTTTGTATCTTCTGCTTGATGGGAGAGGGCAGAGTAGAGAATGTCTGGAGTGGGTGTGTATTTGATTATGCTGGCTGCTTTACCGAGGCAGCGAGAAGTATGGGCAGAGTACAGGGAGGGCAGGCTGGTTTCTGTGATGTGTTAAGTTGTGTCCACAACTCTCTGCTGTTTCTTTCGTGTCCAGAGCAGAGCAGTTGCTCTACCAAACAGCGATACATCCAAATAGGATGCTTTCTATGGTGCATCGATAAAAGTTGGTGAGTGTCAAAGGGAACATGCCTCTTCAGGAAGTAGAGGCCGTAGCGTCTACGTGGTTGGACCAGGGCAGTCCATTGGTGATATTCATTCCTCGGAACTTGCAGCTCTCAACCCAATCGGCCTCAGCAGCGTTGATGTAGAGAGGTGCATGTGCACCGCCCCCTTCCTGAAGTCAATGACCAGCTCTTTTGTTTGGAAAGGCTGTTGCCATGACACGTTATAACGAAGATCTCCATCCCCATCCTGTACTCCAACTCATCGTTGTTTGAGTTACGGTCCACTGCGTTGGTATCATTTTCAAATTGACAGATGGAGTTGGATTTTCCATCGCGAGAAGGGAGGAAAATATTACCAAATGTCGTTCCTGTGATCTGGGGCTTGTGGGTAAGAGATTCCATTGACCTCATCTGCCTTCCCTCGAGTTTCGAAGAATGCAAGGTACTGTCATTGAGTGCTTGCGTTATACAGCACGGAAAACAGCGTCAAGTTGCCAAACTGAGCTGGTCCCATTGAAACTGATAAAGAATCGCAAAAGGATTCCCAGCCTGAATATAAGGAGGATGTTTCCTTTGGGTGAGCAGTCACTGTCTCGGAATATGGCAGCCCAGTGGCACAGCTATGCAGCGGTACTAAAGTAGGCGCTGCTGTCCGTTTTCGCTCCAGCTACCAATGTTCAATCCGGTCCTCCGGTCTTATGTGGGTGGATTGTGTATGTTGTTCCTCTGACTGAGTTCTGAAGTTACGACCAAAACACAAAGACGTTCAGGTCGCCAGTTGAACTCCTGTAAATTACACAATTTAGAGTTAGGTAGTATGACAATCGGGGGAGGCTTAGGGGCATGGAATTGATGGGATTGATCTCGGAGCCTTGCTTAGACTTGATTGATCGAATGGCCTCCTAGAATGTCGAGAGAAATATCAACTATTAATCTAGAAAGAAAGGAAAACTGATCCCAGTGTATGGTGCTTTTCATAATGCATTCATTACAAAAATATTATGTTAGTAATCGCAAGATATACACCACGCAGGGCTTGGAAGGAGTTGGCATTTAGTTTAAGTAGAGGCATTCTACTCAAATGGAACTGATAGTAGTTACGATATTTTCCATTTAGATCCCTGTGTAAATCAATATTTTCACCTCAGCTGTTATCGCAACCACCCTGGCATTACATGTCCCCTTCATTTATCCCTTCAACCACCCTGGCATTACATGTCCCCTTCATTTATCCCTTCATTTTCACCTCAGCTGTTATCGCAACCACCCTGGCATTACATGTCCCCTTCATTTATCCCTTGTCCCTTGTAACTAATTTCCTTCACCCTGGCATTACATGTCCCCTTCATTTATCCCTTATCCCTTGTAACTCTAATCTCCTTCACCCTTTGCTGTGTAGTTTTTGGAAGAGGGGCCTTTATTGCAGTTGTATTTATATTCTTATTGATTGAGCTATGGGCGCACTGGTAAATTAACGTATTCAAAGTATTTCCAACCATCTCACGATGTCTAAAAATTCAATGAAAGGAAGTGTTTAAGATTCAGAGCTGCAGCGAAATATGGGGAGGTAGCAGGCGAACTATACTGTCTTCAACTTCGTCTTTGACACATAGTCACAGAGGATTCAATCCAGATGAAGAGTCGTTCGAAAACGCTGAAATCGAAAGAAATAACAAGGGAGCGAGCAACTTATTTGTACTAATCAATTTCTTTGTCTAATAATAATCTAGTTTAATCATTTTTGAAGAATGAAGGTATTATTTGGGTTCAGGTTCCATAATTAGCGGTTGTCTTGTTTTATTTTAAGATTTGGAACGTCAACTGGAATGGAACTGATATTAGAACATAGAACAGTACAGTATAAGAACAGGCCCTTCGGCCCACAATTTTGTGCCGGACTAATTAAATTTGTAATCTAATGTCCAATGAAAACAATCCCTTCTGCGTACACAATGTCATATTCTTCCATTTCCGGCACATTCACATGACTACCACAGAGCATGTTGACCCCCCCCCCCCCCCCCCCGTATGTATTTGTCTCCACTAGTAACCCTGGAAGTGCATTCCAGACACTCATCACTCTCTGTGGAAAAAAAACTTGGCCGCTCATCTCCTTAAACTTACCCCCTCTGGTATCAGATATTTCAATGCTGGGAAACGATACCGTTTGTCTACTCCATATATGCCTCTCACAAACTTTTAAAATTCTATCAGATCTCCCCTCAGCCACTACCGCTCCAAAGAACACAACCGACGTTTGTCGAACCTCTCATAGCACTTGTCCTCTAATCCAAGCGGCATCCTGGTGAACCTCTTCTGCACCCTCTCCAAATCCTGCCTATAATCCGTCGACTTGAACTGAATGCAATACTCCAGATGGGGCCGAATAAGAGTTCTATAAAGCTGCGGCATAGCTTCCTGACTCTTGAAGTCAGTGTCTCGACTAATAAAGCTAAGCATACCATAAGTCCTTTTTACGACCATATCAACCTGTTCAGGCACTTTCAGGGAACGACGAGCTTGGACCCCAAGGTGCCACACTTCACATTTGGCCAGGTTAAACTCCATCTGCCATTTCTCCGCCCATATCTGCAACTCATCTGTAGCCGGCTGTATCGTTTGCCAATCTGCTGCGCTATTCACAGCACCACCAATCCGCGCTATCAACAACAGCTCAAATCTACACTTTCATCCAGGATTTTTTTATTTATATCACGAACGCCAGTACGGATTCCTGCGGCACTCCACGGGTCACAGACCGCCGGCCATATTAGTTACGATTTTGTCCATTTTGACAAAATATTTTTGCCTCAGCCTCCAGCGCAATATCCATGAATTTACATGACCCGTTCATTTATCACCTCTCCTTTGACTCCATTGTTTCGTCCCTTGCCCTGGAGATATTGGATGTGTGGCCTTTATTGCAGACATATATATTCATATTGATTGAGTTGTGCGCAGACTGGAAAATCGACTTATTCATTGTGTCTCTCACCATCTCACGATCTCTAAAGACGATTGTTTATGGTTCAGATCTGCAGTGAAATATGGGCAAGCAGCAGGCAATTTCTATTGCCTTTAACACGTAGTCTTAAGCATATGTAACTGGAGATGAAGAGATGTTATTCCAAAACGCTGAAGTAACAAGAAAATAAAGACATTCGATATTTACTTGTTAGTCACATGCACATGGAAACACACAGTAAAATGCATATTTTTGCGTTACTGACAATGTGCTGGGGGCAGCCCGCAAGTGTTGCCACCCTTCCGGCGCCAACAGAGCATGCCCACAACTCCAAAACTGTATATTTTTGGAATGTGCGAGGAAACCAGAGCACCCTGAGGAAACCCACGCAGACACGGGGAAAACTCCTTACAGACAGCGACGGGAATTGAACCAATGTCGCTGGTGCTGCCCCGACGTAACACGGGAGTGCAGAACATCTTGTCACCCTACGCCACACACCAACCTCCTCTTACCAGGACTCACCTATCGCCTGTACTCACCCATTTCCTGCTTGCGGGTGCTCTTCCCCGTCCCCTACCTTCCTATTCTGGCTTCTTCCCTCTTCCTTTCCAGTCCTGATAAAGGATCTGGGCCCTAAACGTTGATAGTTTATTTTCCTCCACAGATGATGATTGACCCGCTGAGTTCGTCCAGCACTTTTTGTGTATAGCCCCAGATTCCAGCAGCTACAGAACTTTTTGTGTCTACGTAATTTTAATAATCAATTTCTTAGTCTAATTTTAGTCTAGTTTAAGTTTTTTTTATAATTAAGAGTATTACTTGGATTCAGATTCCATAATCAACGATTATCTTGTTTTTGTTTAAGATTTCGGAGAAGTGAGACTGGTGGGACCTGGAGCACCTTGTGCAGGAGATTTGAAGATTAAAAACAGAGGTCAGTGGATGTCCGTCTGTAGCAGTCAGTGGAATGCACTCTATGGAGAAATCTACTGTAGACAGACTAGATGTGGGTCTTACGACACATTATTAATCAAATCCATCTCGCCCGAAGACGGACCTGATTTGTTGAATAAGTTTGAGTGCAAGGGATCTGAGACCTCATTGTCGGAGTGTTCCTTCACAGTTTCTAACCAGGAGGACTGCGAATCTGGGGAGATCGTAAACTTCTTTTGTAAAGGTATTTTCGCTATGTAATTTAATTAAATATTCTCGTTCGCTTACTCTGTTGGTTTGCTTTAAAATTATCCAAGTTATTTTCAATCTTTGTCACAAGTTGACGTTCTCACATCTGTTTACCCTTACCTTGGTCAACTAATGTATGTTAGGTATATTACCACAGAAACCCTAATAATTCAAACTCGCAGCTTTACTGCAACAACGTTATCATATCACATGCAAATATCCATGTAAGTTACGTTGACCCTGGGAAACAATTCCTGACTGCTGTTGGTCCTTTAGTACTGGTACTCACGCAAACTATTGGTCCTTCTTCTCCCTGACCCAGGCATGGAGTCTTCTTTGAGACATTTCGTATCCAGAATTCTCTCGAGATACTCCATTATACTCCGAAAAACTCCATTATTATTCTTTTCCATTATCAGTTCTGTACCGTTTTACTTCGATTCTGTTGGCTTTAATTCATCGGCCATCCTGCGTCCACCTCTCGTCGACTCTGGCCCAGGGTTACAGGTAGCAGCACTTCACCGCATACCAATGCCGTTCCTTCGTTGTTTTGCTGAATCACTCCATTTCACACTAATTATAGCCAGTTAAGTGAGACACTGGGCTCAGGCCGCTCCAGGCCTACTCCTCTTATAAGCCCTGGTTGAATCTTCTGCCTTATCAAAAACATCCCAGAAATAGCTTCTGGTTTGGATATGATCTCTGATTGGCAGACAGGCCTTCGTTATGTCCACTTTGAATTGCTTCAATCCAGAAAGAATTAATTCAGAAAACGACAGTGTCCGGTTCTTCCACCACTTGGCGAGATCTGACACTCTCCTTGACTTGTTCCAGCTTGCTTTTTTGCAGAATTTTAATCTCTTCAGGCCAATATTCCCCCTGTTTGATCCACAGAAAATTCTGGGGATTGTTATAATAATCATAATAATAATAAACATCATGAAATATTATTAATGTGAAACAAACTATGCTTGAAATGATAATTGACCATGAAGGTTAGTTAATACAATGCGAATTTTGAGAGTTCCTATTACAGTCATTTACTTCATGGTGGTCAATACTTATGAAAAAAGGTAACACGCGGATGTATTCTTCTATTTTATGAAAACTTCATTACATAAAACAATGTGCAATTGACACTGCAGCAGCCAGTGTTAAATCAAAATAGTGACGCAAGTACAAAAGACATTTGGAGAAAATCATAACTTTTATGAAGTATATGTAAACATTTTGAACCATAAGTTAGTATGTGCCATAAAGTATAGTAAGTACTTGTTATAAATAAAGGTGGGATAAAATTGTATAATTTCAAAATATAAACCTTATGAAAAAATTGATCATCTTATTTCATTTTGATTCGTATTGATACCAACGTTACATTCACAGTAAAGTTGTTCTCGAATGATGAGCTCTTTGCGACCCTAAGCAGGGCCATATAGAAGAGTAGCTATCGTAAATACATTATCCGAACACTACCCATATTACCATCACCAAATCCTGATTAAATTTCCTTTTATTTCTTCATAAATGCGCACAGCTATTTCACCTCTTCCATCCACACATTCCATTGTTATCATCCAATGGAATCCAAGTCAATTCTTCTCTGAATATCGTGAAAAGTTCATCCGGACCCATCGTAATCTTCATTATGTGCATTCGCCCAGGTGAATATTCAATTGGCCAATAGGACACTGAATTTGTCAATATGCAGCCTTCAGCAGAACCTTTGACTGTTATCAGGCCACTCTGCGACAGTATCAAAATCCCGATTATTTGCGAATACCTGGATAAAAGCAACAAACAGTGTCTGTATTTATCTAAACATCTGATATTTCTGATGTATTTTCTAAATTCAACATTTCCATCTCCTGCTTTATTGCCAGAAAATCTGGTGAGGAACGAAGACTCCCATCTACCTCTCTTTCACATCGTGTCGGTTCCCGCTTAGGCAATTGAGGCAATTACCTAGTTTTAACCTTCCCCTTTTTAACCTCCGGGTATAAACGGGAAATGGCTGCCCCGTCTAATGAGCAGGCATTTGCTCCTTCATCCTTGTCACTTCCAATTGGCTGAAAAATAGAACTAATAACATCATTATCCCAGTCCAAAGCATCTCTTGACAGTATGTTCTGTGAATCTCAGCTACAAAAGAGCCTTTACTTTCTCCGAAGTGTTCATATGATGCTAAGCTAACTGCAGTCTGGATTCGATATACTGATGGACTGACTCTGTCAATAATGTTACATGGTCCGACACACCTCGGAGTTGTAACGGGCCCTGGCTGATATTCAGCGGTCATAACCTTCTGTCTTATTTCCCACCTAGGTTATGTTGGCACAGCTAAATAAGCCTTACGCTGCTGTTCCTTTCATCCTATATTATAGGCTGCGACATCATGAGATTCCTCAATGGTGTCGATCAATTCTTGTATCCATTTGTCCTTTAAATACCATCATACTCGGGCTCAGACATATCTAGCCGAAGAATTCTAACCCTCTCATTTCTCTTCTGGTCATAAGCCTAAAAGGTGCAAACTTAGTGGAGGTAGATAAGGTGTTATGAATTACCATGAGAACACATGCTAAGACAGTGCACTATGTGGTCCTGTGCTGTTTGACCATTTCAGCTAATATGGTCTTTCGAGTCCTAGTCATCCGTTAAACAATTCTACTGGATTGAGGCCGTTAAGGAATTGGAACTTCTGTTTCGCCCAAACAGTTTCATCAAAACTTGCATCACCAGTGAGGTGAAATGAGAGCCTTGATCTAATTCTAGACTCGTTGGTATTCCCCAACGGGTAAGACCCTTCTCAAAATTTCTGGCTGTAACCGAAGCGATGTTAACTCTGGTTGGGATTGCCACAATCCATTTAGTGAAAGTATCCACAATTATCAGGATATATTTTAAGCCACCGAGAGATGAAATCAATCTGTAAGTTAGTCCATGGTCTTTCTACTGCGAGTGTGAGTTTTTGAACCGTTCCGAGCCAATCTATATGGATTGTGCTGGGCACAGATCAAAAAATTCTTAGAATAATGTTCTACATTCCCTTGCATTCTTGCCGTCAACACACATTATTCAGCTGTTCCTTGGCTCTGTCTTCTCCTTAATACGAATTCATGTCATGGTACCAATACATCATCTGATTCCTTTCACCTTCCTGCACCACAAACCTGTCATTATAAAGTGCAATCCCATCGTGTACCTGTATTCCTGTATATTTTCCATATTTTTCTCAGATTACTCTCCCCTCTGTACCTTAGCTAATTCCTGATCCTGTGTCTGCACTTGAACTAAGTCTATAGACACGTTCTTTGTTGGTTTCTGTGTCATCATCCCCTTTATATCCGGACTCCATTCCATTCCACTTCTCGGCCCCAGTTTGGCTAACTCATCCGCATTCCTGTGTCTTTTTGGGGATGTCCTAGGTGAGCCTTCACTTGTTTTTACTCCAGAAGTGTTTCAGCTCGCCTGCTAAAATACATACTTCAACAAAGGTGCTGATGGTAAAGGTTTGCCGTCTGCTGAAACGGAACCTCTGGCTTTCCATAATGGTAGATATTCAATCAAACTATCACAAGCATACATACTATCTGAGTGTAATATCGCTCCTAAAGGATATATGTCTGGATGGCTAACAACAAAAGCCATAGCAGCAAGCGCTGCTGCTTGTACACTCATTGACTTAAGTAACTGACGACACTCTCTAACTCTATTCCTCCCTTGTCTTTATATAAGTGTCACATTTTCTCTCCATCCTGAACCGATGATGATCTATCAGCAAATACAAACCTTTCGGCTGCATGACGTTAGATCCTTCTTCTGATTTTAAGAGGGGAATGAATGGTCCCTTCTGTTCCAATGTTATTGTCACCTGGCACTTGTGGGCTTCTTGATACATAAGATTGTCAGTAAGCATGGTTGTGATATTCAGTCTTCTAACCAAGACATTACGGCACTGTAAAAACAATGTCCACCGAGCTATTCGATTTTTACTGAGTGTCCAAAAGCTGAATTGGTCATATGCTCTGTTAAAATGTTTAGTGGAGTTAGTCCTACACTAAAAGCGGCAAAACCGTCCATGAAAGCAAATATGTATTGACACTCCCTTTCCAGAGTTATATACTAAAATCCATTAATTACATCATATATTGTGAACGACCTTGCTACCATATTTTGATTAATCCTGGTTTCGGAACTCGTAGCTACTGTAGGTACAGTTAAGGGAGTAACTTTATTCAGTTCTGGATAGTCTATGGTACATCTCCAACTTCCATCAGGTTTCCGGACTGGCCATATTGGTGAATTATTCGTAGATGCTATTTTTCGTAGAACTGTCTGTGCTTACAAGCTCTGAACAATTTTCTCGACATGTGCCTCTGCCTCTTTAGGAAACCTGTATTGCCTCAGGAATTTTGGGTCAGGCTCCTGCAAGTACATTTCTCTTTGCATCCTGCCACAGTCATGTTTATGTTTTGCAAATACTGATTGGCAATCTGAAGTAATTTGTGTGGAGCGTGATTCCTCTGCCTTCGTCCACATTTCACCAACCGTGCATATCCTCTCTTCGGATCGTCCTATCTGAATACCTATAGGCACTTGCACACCGTCTATAATGAACTGCCAAATCACACAATTAACCGGATGAAAACGCAAGCCTGCTTTTCTAATGAAATCACTTCCCAGAATACGTCCTTGAGCGACTAGCAAGTCAAAGAGAACAATTGAGTGGGGCACACTCAGTTGCCTTAACTGTATGTTTGGTGGTGTAGTTAACTCCTCCCCCCCCATCTTGTGAATGTCGAGTAAATCAAGTTAAAATGATAGTTTATTGCATTTCCCAACCTGGTATTTTAAATATGGATGCCTTCAGGGTGTTTCGAGAACCTCCTGTATCCCAAAGAAATTTTATATGGCGGCTTCCTACCCTGCCTTCCACAACCGGTCTACCCGTACCATCCCATCTTGCGGTGCACATGCAAGTAACCGAGGCCTCACACTGTCATTGCGAACCGGAAGCCCCATGGGTAAAGCCGCATACAGTCATGGTGTCTCATCTACACCCAGAACATTATCTTGGAGGTAACATGGTGGACCTTCCAGGGGCAATGAACTGTTGATAAATTTTGACTGTTCCGAGCCTGTCTGGGTTGCGGGCAGTCTCTTGGAAAACTACCTTCACCTCCGCAATTAAAACATTTCCATGTATTCATTGGAGGGGACATATAGGAATTCCGACAGGGATCTCTACTGCCCCCTCTAAGGGGTTGCGTTGTCGAGTATGACGGCGTCATAACTTAATAGGCAACTCATATCCCCTAATGCTGCCACTGCACTCCTTGTTCCCTTAATGGGGGCATTTTAGATCCTTGTTTTCCTTTCGCATTATTAGCTCCTTTCTCATATACTCGTATTTTCCTTCCAAGGACACATGCTTCAGTGTGTGTAGAATCTTGTGATGAAGGATGAAGCCCTCTCTTAGTCTCCTCAATACTATGGGACACCAGATTCCTAAGCAAGTTTCTACTCTGTGAAATTCCTTCTATCCAGCACAGGACCGTAAGCATTTGAGAAAACCGGCCATAATCTCACCGTAAATACAGAGGGGTGCTCCCCTTTCCGCTGTCTACTCTTATCCAGAACCTGAACCGCATTACCCCGATTAATCCCTGCACCTTCTAAAATAGGCTGTTGTAAATCACCTTGAGTCGCCTGGCCTTGTGCCAACTCCTCCAGCAAGGCTGCATGCAACAGTGTTTAGACATAGAAGGGTTAATTTTCTGTCTTTCCATTCATCCTCATGTATTACTCTGTGCTGACGAATACGTTGAAAAAGTTCTCTTGAATCGTCTTCCAGTCCATATTTATTATATTTGTCACCTTTGCACTTAATTGGGCCACTGTCACAACCGATCCACCTGGCGCTGGTGTCACCTGGACTCTCTCCGTTATCACAGGTGCCATTATGGCAGGTAATGGAGCGGAGGGAGCTGAAGGCTGCGCCCCTCAGAGGGAGACAGTCATCCTCACAATTGTAGTGTGTCTCCTTGTCCGCCAAATCTCCCCAATCTACACTATACACTATGAAGGTGCAGAGAAGATTTACCAGGATGTTGCCTGGATTGGAGAGCATGTCTTATGAGGATAGGTTGAGCGACCTGGGGCTTTTCTCTTTGGAGAGGAGTAGAATCAGAGGGGACTTTATAGAGGCGTACAAGATGATAAGAGGCATAGATCGAGTGGACAGTCAGAGACTTTTTTCCAATGCGACAATGGCTAACACGAGGGGACATAATTTAAAGGGGATTGGAGGAAGGTGTAAGGGGGATGTCAGGGGTAAGTTTTTTGCACAGAGAGTGGTGGGTGCGTGGAAAGCATTGCCTGTAGAGTTTGTGGGCGCAGATACATTAGGGACATCTAAGACTCTTAGATGAAGACATGAATGATAGAAAAATAGGGGTCTATGTGGAAAGGGTTAGATAGATCTTAGAGCAGGATAAAATGTCGGCATAACATTGTGGGCCGAAGGGACTGTACTGTACTACAGTGTTTTATGTTGTATGTTCTGACGTCGTTCGTTCTCGCCCCAAAAGCACATAGAATTCCTCCCTGAGCTGAGAGTTGACCTTGCAGCTTCTCTATCTGTTTTGAACAATTGGTGCGATTAGCTCTGCCTCCCTTCTTATTGACTGCCGACTTCTGCATTACATTCAAAATAGTCCATTAATCATGGCAATGATTTTTCTATTTCTCTTCTTCCATATTCGCCTTTTTACACTTCTCCGCTTTTTTTTTCTTTTCTCCTGTCACACGTTTACACTGAGCACGAAACTGACTCATGTGCATCAAATACGCCTGCCCCTGCTCCTGCAGCATTACATTTTATTTCCTTTCTCTCTCCAACTCTTCAGTGTACTCACATTTTCTTTTTCTATAATAGTATAAGAATTTTCCAATTTTAATATCCTAACCTCCTCAACTATGCGGTGGTTCAACTCGTGATAGTGTCCCGGACACTCTCTTCGTTCCAGGCCAGCTCAGGGATGCCAAATATGTTGACCTTACCTTGGTCAACTAACTTAGGTTAGGTAAATGACCACATAAATCCCAAGTAATTCAAACTCGCAACTTTATCAACTTTATTTTATCAAACGCAAATATCCGCATAAGTTATGTTGATCCCGCTCAACGTTCTAGCGTTCCTTTAGTACTGGTCCTCACCCAAACTACTTCTCTCACTTACAACACTGAAATACAGGAAAAATAAAGTACTGCAGATGCTGGAATCTAGCTGAAAAGAGCGATGATTCTGGAGGAACTCAGCAGGCCAGGCAGCACCAGTGGAGAGAAGCAGGCAGTCAACGTTTCGGGTCAGGATTCATCTTCAGGACTGCAGAGAGGAAAAAGGGAAGTCCAATATATGAGAGGGAAAAGCGGGATGAAATACGGGATCTCCTCTTGGCCAAACGCAACAACAACAGCGCACTCAACGTCATTAAGACTAAGGCATCGACTTCTTGTCAAGCCTTTTTCCCTTGCAGCATCGCCATTCCGGTGCTGGAGAGAGTGGTCTGTCCAGCAGCTAGCAATGATTGGTTAGATGAGGTCAGATGCTCCATCATATGACATGTAACTTATCTTTCATGTCCACGTTCCAATCCAAAGACACAGAAAACAGTGCAATTATTTTTCAGCTGTGAGAGGAAATACGGTTCCTTGTCGAGCCACTGGCAAGTAATTGGCACGATCCGATCCATTCTGCTCGGTAAATATCGAAGAAGCGTTATTTATAGGCAAATTTATTTGTTCTCAGTATTTAATCTATGTGTTTTCAATTTTGACAAATTGATTTGAGAACCTTCATTGGCATTTGTTTCTCTCCTTTTGTTATCATTTAATTTTCTCCATTTGTTTGGTAATTTCATTTATTCTCATTATTAGAATGATTGTTAATAAATGCACAATTTTAAAAGCTCCACCTTCTTTGAAATACAACTCCGAAAATGTTAACTTGGGCACATACTTAAAGTCCCACCTTTTTTGGAAATATTAACCATGTCGAAGCGAAAATGTCTGGCAGTTGATCACCTGCACCGGATAGATGTTTCCTGGTTTAATCATGAAGGATAATTTAAATGGGCTTTCCAGTTTGCTGGTGATGCTTAACAGCTTGAAATCAGCACACCACACTGGAATAATATGCACTGCAAAAGGTAGCTAGCCATCTGCAACTTCTCTTGCACTGTCGGAGTACTACTTACGTGCACGCAGATCCACAAGGCCCATTGATATCCAGAAAGGACAGAAAGGCAGGCTGTTCAGTGCGAGCCCACACTGAAACCAACACTGAGCTACAGAAACTGGTGAATGTGCTGATACATTGAGGAAGTGTCGTCTTCCCGTGCTCGTTCAATTTCTTGAAGATTTTACCATTTGAGTATTCATAACACCAAAAGATATTTGTTTGGGCTTTGTTTACAGTGATAACTTTGATGGCTAATTAAACTCGCTCACTGAGCTGTGCTTATATTGATAACAGATTGAGATAATTATTTTCTATTTATAGACAGCAAATATTTCCGTCAGCTATATGAGCTTCTTGTATAAAGCCCGTGTTTCCTGTTTCAATTTTAGAGCATTTGAAGAAGAATAACTCGATGCTTTCCTTTCTTACACAACAGTTGCATATCGGATGAAACTGTCAGATGGAGGCAGCCCTTGTGCTGGGAGAGTGGAGTCCAGCAATTATGAACGTTATTTCGTTATTGTCTGTGGTCGTGGTTGGGATATGAATGAGGCTCAAGTTGTGTGCAACTTCCTTGGTTGTGGTGACGCTGTATCTGCATCCGGAAATTCACAATTTGGAGATGGAAATTGGCCCATAATTCAAGCTGAAATACGTTGCAATGGCACCGAGAGTAACCCCTACAGATGTGAAAGGAGAGCCTTGGCTCAACCTATCTGCTTGAAGGGAAAGAAAGCAGCCGGAGTTGTTTGTTCGGGTAATTTTCTGTTTGTGGCATTTTAGATAATGTCGCAATCTGGCGGCAACACCACCCAAAGGAGCGAAGGACGAAACTGGGCAAGAACTAACCCTTTTAAATTAGCAGACGCTCTTCAAGTCAGTTTGATGGCTGACAGCTTCAAGTGAACACTTTATTTTTCGTGTAATTAAACAAATCAGTCTTCATAAAGTTGATCTTGTTAACTAGGAATGCTAAAATATGGTACGATGAAGTAAAGGAAAAGTAGACATTTATTCCAAGCGCAGAATGCAGAGTGTCCATAGAACAAGGGAATTGAACATGCAGTTAATGTAAAGATAGAAGGACCGTTATATAATATAAATAACACAATACATTATAACCGCGATATTTAGAGTTATGTGATTGCTATACGCGATGATGTCAGAATATCACCAAATTACCCCTTTTGCAATAGAAATAGTTGTGAAGGCATACATATATAGCAATTAAGGAATAAATAAATGTCTGATAATTCTGAGAGAGCATACATATTTTTCCTTGGCAAAGCAGTAAGTGGGATTTTTTTTGTGCATGGTTTTGCTCTCTTGAATTCTGGACACTTTGATAAGACTTGAACCAGTGGAACTCATGCTGTAACTAAAAATACATAAAACCCTCAACCCGAAATTCATGAAAAACAAGATCTTAGAAGTGTTCTGGAGTCATTTACATGCAGGGTCTTTCATAGATTTTTGAAAGCTAAATATTCATCTTGCTTAATAACTTAACTAATGGGACTACCAATACATTGATTCATGAATAGCACCTTTGTATACAGTTATGTATCTGATCAGAGAATAAAAATGAAGTGAATTCGTGGCAATACTGTCTTAAATGACCAGATTTTTTTCAGTCTCACACCCATTTGTGAATTTTGTGTTGTCACTATTATTTTTCACCTTGAGTCGAATTTTATTATTTATTTCAGTTAATTCAGTAAAGGGTGCAGATGAGATTCGCCAGGATGTTGTCCGCATCAGAGAGTGTCACACCTAAGAAAAGGTTGTGCAAATCTGGTTTGACATTTCTGGACTGAGGGGCAGTATATAAAATAATGAGAATCAAAGGTAGTGCAGATAGAGTATTTTTACCAAGTTATAAATGTCAAATATTAGAAGGGATAGATTTAACGTAAGAGGGGAAATGTTAAAGGAGATTTACGAAGCAAGTTGTTTTACAAAGAGAGGGGTAGGCGCTTCCAGGGGAGGTGGCATTTAGACAGGAAAATAAGCAGTGAGGGAATGGAGGAATATAGACCCTTGTAGGTATAATGGGATGTTTAAATCCGAATCATGGTCTGTATAGACATCATGGCCGAAAGACCAGCTCTGTACAGTTCTATGTTATTTCACGGTGGTTCTAAAGTGACAAATGTGCACATCGGTCAAAAATCCCGATGAATTCTCATAATTCGAATATATCGGTCGTGAAATAGGTTGATTAATGATTGCATAGATGTGCAGAGAGAATAAAGAAGTTATTTTATAGATTGCAGTCGTTTTATTGCAGCAAGGAATATAATATTTCAAATAACAATACATTTATCTTGTTCTATTATTCTGTTATACACTTCGGTGTTGTTTGGAGGAAGTCTGGTGGTGTATTACGACGACACCATAGAAACGCCCTCTATTATCTTTTTGTCGCTTCATGATTTAGCGAAAAGAAAGAGTAAAGTGCAGAGTAAAAAAAAAGGAATCCAAAGTATGTTCAGCAAAGCAATTTGGTTTAAGAAAGACGAATAAAATGTAAAGCATTTTAAAGAGGTCTAAAATTAATTACTTAATGGTGAATAATTTAAAACCACGTCCAGCATGATTGATAGATATTTACAGTAGAAACGCATTATTTGTTTCATGTTTGCAGCTGTATATTTAAGCATTTTCTCTTGAAAATCTTTTACCTACTGCCACAATACCGCAGGACATAGAAAGCCCAGACTGGTTGGCGGATCGGATGGATGCTCTGGAAGACTGGAAATACAGCATGGAGGGACGTGGGGCACTGTGTGTGATTCACATTGGGACTTGCAGGACGCACGTGTGGTGTGCCGATCTTTGAAATGTGGGGAAGTGATATCAGTAATCGGAGGTGCATATTTTGGAGAGGGCAGTGGTCCCATGTGGGAAGATTCCTATGACTGTCAAGGCAATGAGACCATTCTCTGGGATTGCGCTACGACACAAAGAAGTGAAGACAACTGCACACATAGAAGTGCTGCAAGCGTCATTTGTTCGGGTAAGTGTCTCATTAGTTTATTCAGCAGTGTAGCAGCTAGAGTAACGTTATTACAGCGTCCGCAACACGGGTTAAATTCCAGCTTCTGTCTGTAAGGTGTTTGTACATTCTCCCCGTGTCTGCGTGTGTTTCCTCCGGCTGGATTGAACCCGGGTCTCTGATTCTGCAAAGGGTTACGCTAACTGCCACATTTCCATGCCTGAGCGAAGTGCATTGTTCCTTCTAATTCTCGCAGCTAGATCATCCTTTTTTTTTAAAAAAAAATGATCATACATGTTACAGTAATCATTGATATGTATAAATTTGCCAGTATGACTTCCCATTTGAATTCACATTTTGAATTTTGAAGCAATAAGCTGTGAACAATATCACAACCAACATCATGCAAACAGTTTTACAAGTGTTAGCACAACTCTAGAGTGACTTATCTTTATGTACAATTGCATTCATTCCATTTCTCACAACCCACCGTCAACCACACACAAAGGAACTTCATGCCACGTCTCTTTCAACAATTTATTCTTACTAGTTCAATACTCTAAAGATTGGAATATCGCAGAAATGTGTGCATGTTTATCCAGCGAATCATCTAACTGAGCAGTAATACTTTCCAGAATGAACTCCTTTTCTCTTGTCGAGCTAGAAGATATGTAATGCAAGAAGATTTACTGCATTAGTAACGACTGCAGGTCCTGAACATTATCAGCACTAATGTTCTAAAAAAAAATTGTTACCTTTAACAGCAACACAGCCTCTCTCTTCTCCACAGAAACTTTTTGACTAATACTTCCACCTCGTCCCTACTCCATCACCAAAATAGATCCACACAAGCAGTTTTAACGACAGTCAATATTCCACTGGAAAAATGATGTGCTTTGCAAACATTTGCATTGTCCTACTTTTCTTACATTGTGGAATTGAACGTAAATATGATTTATGGTCAAAGTGGAAAATGTGTGTGTGTTGTGTATGTGTGAGATGTGTGTGTGGGACAGGGTTTGTGTGGGGCAGGTATGTGCGTGGGATGTGTGTGGGGAAAGGATGTGCGTGGGGTGTGTGGGGGGTGTACGGGATGCATACATGGGATGTCTGTGGGGTGTAGCATATGTGGTGGTGTGTATGTGGAGTGTTTGTGAGGGACGAGGGGATGTGGGGTGTTTGTCTGTGGAGTTGGGTGTGTGTTCATTGTATATGTGGGTTTGAGTGGGGCATGGTGTGCGCGGGGTGTGTATGGTGTATGTGGGTTATCTTGTGGTATGTGTGGAGTGGGGTGTATAAGGTGTCTGTCGGCTGTGTGTAGAACATGCTTTGTGGGATCTGTGTGCTGTAGACTGTGTATGGGGCAGACGGTTTATAATCAGATAAAGTCAGGTGAAAGGAGGACACGAGCATGAATGGCTGGGAAAAGCTGAACGCCGCAGAAGTAAATTAACTAACAGTGTCAAATAAGTCTTAATATTAAATAAAACTGAGCTGGTGCATGTTCCATTGGGTCAGACATGTTATGTCAAAATCGAATTTCTCAGAGCGCCATTATATCTGTAAACGCCTTGCTCGACATATTTTTTTCAGCCTAACATTACATGTCAAGCAAAAAAGATCAACCGTGAGTTTATGAGGGATGTAGAAGTGCATGACAGATCAGGACCATTCCTATGGAGAAGGACTGTGTCAAACTGCTAAAGATCCAGTGCAAGTCCATGCGTATGTTGAAAAGCAAATATAAAAAAAAATGCAAGTATATAATCCTGTAATCAAGAGAATAAATCAAAGATCCTCTTCCGTGCCATGTCCAGTCATAAGTAGTTACAGGCAATTAAATCGCTGACAGTGATTTCCACCCTATTTAACCAGTATCAGTGCAGCCTTTGCCCAACTTGATCAGAGATTAAATCCAGAGGTAAAATGAGAGTATCTCCTGTCTGGCGTGGCATAAAGCAACCATCAAACGAAAATGTCTCAGCGTCTGGAGTCACACCTTTCACGAACTAAGAAGGTTGTGTTATTTGGAGGTTAATCATCCCGCCCCAGGAATTCACGGCAGGAGTGCAATACGGCAGAGTCCTTGGCCCAGCTATCTTCAACAGCTTCATCGACGGCATTGCATTCATCACGTGGTCACGTCTAATGATCGTTCAATCGCCAATTCATTGATCATGTCCTAAATAAATGAAACATTGCCTGCATGCATCAAGACTAACACAGCATTTAGCCTTCGGCTGATAATTGTAATAACATTTACTCCACAAAAGTGACTATTTACGGCGAGATAGAGACCAGCTACCTGAACTTCGTATTATCTGGCATTACAATCACCCAGATCATCACCATCAACGTGTTGATTTGAAAGTTAACCGAACCAACCACATTAAAATTGTGGCTGAAATATTAGCTCAGAGCCACGTATTCTGAGGACACTCGCTGTTTAAGGCGAGGAAGTATGGAGCGTGAGAACACATTCTCCGTTATCCTTCGTGATTCCAACTCCAAGACTACTATCGAAGATGGATATCATCCAGGACAATGTTTGATTAGCAATACATCCACAAAGTTAAACATGTATTCTCAGCGCCACTGTGGCCATGTGACTGAAAAAAAATTGCCATCCAAAGAAGGCAGTGTAATTTCGAGCTTGGCTTTTCCAAACTCGCATCCACAGCCATAACAAAAAACTAGCGTAGCAAAGGTATGAGAACACTATCACTTGTTTTCCGGCAAATCCGCCCACCATGCTGACTTGGCTATATATTATTATCTCTTCATGGTATTCAGGTCAAAACTCTGAAAACTTCTGCCTAGCAGTTTTGCTGAAGTCTCTTCATTGGAATGACACCCACGGCACGAAAAGTTGTCTTACTGCACCTGCACAATAGCACTAAGGAACTGAAAATAATTAGAGTGCTTGCCAGCACCGAAGTATATGCTGAAGTATGAAGTATAATACAAAAGGAAACCAGGGCAGCACGGAGAATTGAAGGAGCAAAATAACCAGCTGATGGATTTATAAAGAGGGCGGATAATAATTGGAAATTGCCACAAAATGCTTCAGTGAACGTCAGAAAGCTGAAAAGAAAGTAATGCCAATGTGTTTGTTTTATCTGAAATTTTTCATTATAACTCACGAAGGCTATAATGTATCTTCTCTGCAGAAAATGTACTGCTCCTCCCGGCTGCGTTGATGTTCACTGAACAACAAATGAGGCGGGGAATAGGTAGATGATAGTGTGAATAAAACTAGGAAATAAATTAGCAGAATTCTGTAATCTCCGCCACTACCTTGTTCACAAAACAGAAGTGTTCTGCAAAGAGGCATCTAAAACTTCCCCACAGAAAGACAGCAGGTCGTAAGCAGCGAATACGTTACACGTAATGAAAGTCTTATTTTTGGAATATATTTTATTCTTTTTGAGATGGAACTGGGAAGTGCTAGGAAAGCTGGAATTCACATGTCATTGCTTAGTGCCCTTAACACAGTGATAGTGAGTCGTCTTTTCAATTTCTGTAGCCCATCTGATAGAGATGCTTCCTAACTTCTACTGGTAAAGAGTTTCAGATTTACACCCACTGATGAAGACCGACTGAGTTTTTATGTAAGGGGCCGTAATGTTTAAGTTGGTTGTGAAATTGCAGGTCATTGTATTTAACTGATCCTACCTTGCTGGCAGAAGCCGTGGGTTTGAGAGTTGCTTTCGTTATAGTTTAGGATGGTGCGCGGTGTGCAAATGAAATTGACAAAATTGACTGGATGCTGTTGAGTACCTTCAGAGTTGTTGGAGCTGCATTCGTCCAGCAAAGTGTAGGGTATTCCAACAATGGCCTGACTCGTACCTTGGGGTATCAGGAGGTGAGGCGGTACATCCAGGGCTGATCTGCACTCTGGCCGAAGTATTTCTGTGGTTGGTCCACCGGAATCTCTGGTAAATGCTGAGACAGGGGCTTAATAGTCGTATAACGCACAAAAGGTTGGAGGTACTCAGCGAATCAGGCAGCGTCTATGGAGTGAACTGGACAGTCGACGTTACTGGTCAAGACACTTCATTCACTGCTGATAAAGCGTCTTGATCCGAAACGTCGACTGTCCGTTTCCCTCCAAAGATGATGCCTGACTCGCTGAGTTCCTCCAGCTTTGTGTATGTTGCTCCGGATTTTCAGCATCGGCAGTCTCTTGTGTCTCGATTGATGCTGGGATAGTCTCTTACTGCAACAACACTGACTGTCAAGTGCAGGAGCTTATATTGTGTTTTGTTGGGGATGATCATTGGCTTTCATTTTTCTGTTCTCATTGTTGCCAGCTAATTATCTCTCTATGCCCGAATGAAGCTGACATCAAGCTCTATGCAAATTGAGAATGCATGCTTCGTAAAAGGGAAAATGCTGTATCTTCTTTCCTCGCAGGGAACATGCCCTGTGAAGTGATCTAACTAATGGTGACTCAGAGAGTTCTGAAAATAACAGTGTGAATTAAGAAAAGATGCCAATGCAATCAATCATTGTGTATTAATACGAAAGGGGAGGGGCCTGTACTGAACTAAAATAATAAATGCTTCATAAATCTCACAGAAATGTAAAACAGGTTAGCACAACTATACTTTCTTTGGAAGAAATCTCCAATTACCGGAAATGAATAAAGTCTGCAAAGAAACTGTTTGATGTGAGGATAATTGCAGACAGGCGAATACGGGTGATGGTGTACAAATGTTAGTTTTGTTGCACGTTTAATTAAGTAAGGACATTCTTGCCGACCTGGTTGGGGCTTGTGAACAACAACGGTATTTTACTTCATCCATGAAAACTAGACGAACGAGGCTGTGAATAATATAGACGTTGGTGTAAGCTCGGTTTTTTCCGGCTTTTCTCATAGTTGGAAAAAGTCTCTTGAGCAACATTATTGTTTTGACTTCAGTTGCGTTTCGCTAATAACCATGTGATACTTAATGTCTCTACCGAACACAATTATAAAGCATTGTGATAGGAATAGACTATTGCAGCTTCAATTTCAGTCCCTACGATATAATGCTGACGCTAAGTGGGCTCATTTTCTCATTATTTTTCCTCAAAAGGTCAAAAAGGGCCGCGGTTAGTTGGTGGCAAGGACAACTGTTCAGGTAGAGTGGAAATACTCCGGGGCGACACCTGGGGAACGGTCTGCGATTCTTACTGGGATTTAGAGGATGCTGCTGTCGTCTGCAATCATCTACATTGTGGAACTGCGTTAGCAGCGCCTGGAGGAGCATTCTTTGGTGAGGGAAATGGTTCCATATGGAAAGATGTCGCTGAGTGTCGCGGCAATGAGATGCGTTTGAATGACTGCCTCATTTCATCTTGGGGACAACAACCATGTACACACAAAAATGACGCCAGCGTTATCTGTTCCGGTAGGTGATTTATCTTTAAGTATCAGAAATACTTACATAATGACCATAAGGCTCTTGAAGGAATTAATGCCGAACTATGAACACTGTCGTTTCCTTTTGCTCATTAGAATATCGTGGGAGATGTAGGGAGAGTTATCAGGTGTGTCTTGTAGTCAGGATTCCAAAATATTTAATCTTCTTCAATTTGCCTTCATTGAGGACCAGCAAATTGGAAATCATAACATCGCAGATGGTGGAGATCTGAAGTGGAAATAGGCTGTGCTGTAGCTATTTAGCGCCACGGGTAGCATCAGTGGAAGACGAAAATAAGTTCGCCTTTCAGGTCAATGACCCTTCACCAAATCTGGTAAAGTATGTTAAGGTAAAGAAAGGACAAGGTGGGAGAGAATGAAGGGTATGCCTACGAGGGTGGAAGCCCATGTTATCCAGCTAGGGCATTTACTGTCATCGTTGGTAGCATAAGCGTCGTTACTTTTTCTGGTGAGTTATAAACAGATGTAGAAGCAAACGAAAACCAACGAAATTCTTGAATGATGACATACCGAACAGATATTTGCTGTAAATCTAAAGTAAAAGAGAACACTGAAATTGTCGTCAGACCTATTAGCATATGCGGAGGTAGAAAATCTGAGTTCATGACATGAAATCATCAGAACTAGCTGTGGGAAATGATTCCAAATGGTCTCTTGATTGGGGAAGAGACTTCTGGTTGTGAGTTGCATACAACCTGAACGTAAATAAAATTGGTTTAAGGACAGTTTAGGCATTACATAACTGTCATGTGCTGGCCTGTGATTATTGCGTAATCTAAAATGTATGTAATGAAAGGGTAAGCGGTCTGCAAAATGTACACTTAATATGTAAAATTGTCTATGTGAAGCAGTATAATATATATCAGAATAGAATTAAAAACGGACTGAAACTAACAGCCAATTGAAGGATAATACAAATGAATAGAGCAGTCTAAAATCATGAAGGTTACTTTGAGATGTAAGAATAAATCTCCTTATCATGAGTATATTGAATGAAAGTACCATGTAGGCAGAGAGGGTAGTGTGGAATTCGGACTTTTGGCATCCCTCAAACTAATTGCAAGGTGTGAAACTTGCAATTTCTCACCAACGCCTTTCCATCTCCCTCGATCTCAATTTTCTGGAAGGTTGCAACTTAAAGCACATCGCTGAACACATCCACCACAACGTTCTCACGTGACCCCGCGTTAATTTTCGTTCGATATGGTTCACGTGAAACAACTTACGACTGTTTATTTACTACACTAAAGACACTAGGTAAAGAAAAGTGATTGAACTTCAGTCATGAATACTGATCAGTCATTAAGGATGTACATGGTTATTTGCATCCTTCCTATAGCCGACTATCACTGAAGTCCATGCACTAATTATAAACATTAATAACTTGTTATTTATTATTAATAACCGAATTAATAAATATATTGTTAAATTGTTTATACGTATGCATGGAAATTACAGAAATATATAAAAATAATGTAAATACTTAACATATTAAAAATGTAACCGCACATAATCGTAAATTAATGATGAGCAGACGTATTATGTTCACTACCGAATCTTCTCGAGGAAAACATCAACAATTATTGAATGCTAATTATTTATAACCCACACATGATGGTGGTTCACAAACAAACTTACAACATTTATTTTTCCCAATGATTAACGATAATTTCAAAGTAATGAATGCAATGAAAGAATTGAAATAATTCAAACCCATGTATACAAGCGGTATATCAGGGAGTTTTCGTCGAAATTGCATGGTCTGTGGTGTGCATAAATATGCCTAAAGTGACAGTTATGGTGTTTAGCCAATAAAGTAAGTGCCAATTATGAGCCTGGGGTAGCTATGTAAAGAAGAACAGACCGAAGGTTATCAAGAGGCAAAAAAGATTCTGTCAGTGTATTAAGGGATAAGTGTCAGACAGAGAGAAAGCTAGATGTGTCTGTTTACTAATGTAAAGGAATTAATGAGAGAAGGAATTAGGAAACCGTGAAACTACAGCTTTCTAAATCGAACACATGCCTGTACACAGAATTTTAGAAACATAAAAACATAGAAAACCTACAGCACATACAGGACCTTCGGCCGATAAAGTTGTGCCAAACGTGCCCCTACCTTAGAAATTGCTAGGCTTAACCATAGCCCTCTATTTTTCTAAGCTCCATGTACCTATCCAAAAGTTTCTTAAAAGACCCTATCGTATCCGCCTCCACCACCGTTTCCGGTAGCCCATTCCACGCACTCACCACTCTCTGTGTAAAAACTTACCCCTGACATCTCCTCTGTACCTACTCCCCAGCAACTTAAACCTGTGTCCTCTTGTGGCAATCATTTCAGCCTTGGGGAAAAGCCTCTGGCAATCCACACCATCAATTCCTCTCATCATCTTATACACCTCTATTAGGTCACCTCTCATCCTCCGTCGCTCCAAGGAGAAAAGGCCGAGTTCACTCAACCTGTTTACATAAGGCATGCTCCCCAATCCAGTCAACATCCTTGTAAATCTCCTCTGCATCCTCACTGTGGATTCCACATCCTTCCTGTGTCACAAACCAGCAACAAAAGAAACACACTGAGCATGATTCAGTGTTAAAAACTATTTTATTAATCACTACTTATGATAATACGTAAAATAAAAGTTTAAAAAAATGTTAGCATGTTAGAATTCAAGAATGTTAAACCTCGAACGTTAACCCCAAAACTAAACTCTTCGTGTGTGTGTGTGACAAAGTCCAAAACTCTCAGTTCCTGAATGGTTCTTAAAGTTCAGTTCCGCAAGCCATAAGGTGAAACATGAGCAAGGGCTTCTTCAACAACCATCGTTGTCTGAAGATAAGATGTAGATGTAGAAAAACATAGAGAGAGTACATACGAAATCCAAAATGTTCCACGATGGAACCCAAACGACACTCCAGTGTTTACTCGGTAGTGACTTCCTCACCCCGAAAAGCATCCGAACCGTGGTCGTCCACACACAAATACCTGTTTCCTTCTACAGGTCAGCAACAAAGTGAACTCCACCGGATTACTTCCAACTTCCATACATGGATTTCAGTGGCAAACACAGTTATTGTTTCTCATCCATCGATAGAGAAAACAAGCAGGCTGGTGTCTCTCTCCCTTCTCTCTCTCTTTCTTCTTCTTCTGACTTCTTCAACAACGTCATTACGTCCTTTATCTTCTATTGACGTAAGCACGCCACACACACACATACACACACATACTCTATCTTAAAGGGACTTTCACTGAGTCCGTAACACCTGTAGTGAGGCGTCCAGAACGGAGCACAGTATTCCAAGTGGGGTCTAACCAGGGTCCTTTATATCTGCAACATTACCTCTCGGCTACTAATAAATATTGAAATATGGTCGACAGGGAAATGAATGTAAAAGGTCATGTTAGCATTTACCTCATGTAGAATCGAATAGAAAACGGTGATTTTTTTTCTGCAGCTGTGTAAACAGATGCATTCACTATCTCTGATTCACATTCACACATAGGTGTGAGCCACGCCTTATGACAGATTAAATTACTATTAGACTCTATCTTTGTCTTCAGGAGGGGCAAAACAACATACATTGACATCTACTGTATATCTCTGCTTATGTTACGAGTGCACATTTTTAGTGTCGCCTCTTCTGGAGTCCATGAATCTCTGGCCATCCTTCTCTACGAAGTAGCCTGAACCAACACACTAATTAGCGTTGTCATTAAGGGACTGTCCTCCGGCGATAGCAGTTTGGACATAGACTTAAGTTGGAACGGTATTCTTTTTTATATTCTGTTACTTTCCGATATTGACTGCATGGCATATTTGCAGCAGTTTCTGATTTCATTAATTTTGGTCAACTTAGACTCTTCAGACATTTTTGAGGCATCATTTAAGAAGCACTTGGAGAGGAGGGTCCTGGAGTAATACGGACCAAACGCAGGAAATTGGGATGAGTAAGGTGGACACCGTGATCTGCATGGACTTGTTGGGCCAATGACCTGTATCCGTGCTGCATGGCTCCATTTACCAAGATTCTGCCTGGTTTGGAGAGTAAGGATTATGAGGAAAGGCTAAGGGAGCTAGGGCTTTACTCTATGGAGAGAAGGAGGATGAGGGGAGACATGATAGAGGTAGGCAAAATATTATGAGGAATAGATAGAGTAGACAGCCAGCCCCTCTTTCTCAGGGCACTAATGCTCAATACAAGAGGGCATGGCTTTAAAGTAATGGGTGGGAGGTTCAAGGGAGATATCCGAGGGAGTTTTTTCACCCAAAGAGTGGTTGGTGCATGGAATGCTCTTCCTGGGGTAGTGGTGGAGGCAGGTACACTGGTAAAGTTCAAATTTAAAATAGGGAGGTATGTGGGAGGAAAGGGTTAGATAGTCTTAAAGGACGTTTAAAGGTCGGCACAACATGGTGGGCCGAAGGGCCTGTACTGTGCTGTATTGTTCTATGGTTCTATAATTCTATTACTCCATTTCGAGTATTGCGTGTAATTCTGGTCACCTCACTGAAGGAAGGATGTCGAGGCTTTAGAGAGGGTGCAGAAGAGGATTTCTTGGATGCTGCCTGGATTAGAGGGCATGTGTTATCAGAAGAGGCTGGACAAACTTGGGATCTTTTCTCTAGAGCGGCGGAGGCTCTTGGGTGATCTTTTGGAATTGTGTTAATTTATGAGGGGCATAGGTAGGGTGGACAAGCAATATATTTTTCCCATTATGGAGCGATCCAATACAAGAAGTCATGCATTTAAATCGAGAGAGGGTAGGATTAGAACAGACGTCAAGGGCACCTTTTTTGCCCATAAAATGTTGGATGCCTGGAATGCGTTGTCTGATCAGGTGGTGGAGGCACATTCATTCGGGGCTTTTAAGAGGAGCTTGGATGGGCACGTGAGTGAGCGTAATATGGAGGAATATGGTATTTTTGCACGTAGAGGGGATTAGCTATGTCGGCACCACATTGTGGGCCGAAGGGCCTGTTCTGTTATATGTTCTATGACCGCCCCCGCCAGACAGTGACATGAATGAGTATCTTTGGTTTCCAGTATGCTGCTGTGAAATATTGAATGGTGTGGATTACCGAATTATATTTTCGCAGTTGATCACTGGCAGTTGCGACTGGCTGATGGAGAGGGTCGTTGCGATGGACGAGTGGAGGTTTATTACGGCGGTGTCTGGGGCAGAATAACTGATGGTCTGTGGGATTTCAAAGATGCAGATGTGGTATGCAGACAGCTGAACTGTGGCTCCGCAATAAATGTTTACAACCACTCAAAGTATGGAATTGGGAAAGGACCAGTGTTAATAAACAATGCCAGTTGCAATGGGAGTGAACCCCACCTCTGGAACTGCACGTTTACGCAGGCGTACAATTTATCTATCAGTAATGATGTTGGCGTATTTTGTTCTGGTAAGAGCATTTTGTTACTTCATAAAATATTTGTGCTCTCCATTCATACATCCCAATTACTTTCTCCAGCTCCTTCCCAATACTGTTGCTGTTAGCCTTTCCATAATTTAGCACTTTTTCCCGAGGTCCAGTCTTATCCTTATCCAGAACTATTCGAAAACTTACGGAGTTGTTATCACTGTTCCCAAAATGCTCTCCCACTGAAACGGAATAATTTAGTTAATAGATTAATGAGGACAGATAGGGAACGCTAAAACAAATGAAGGGACATTTCTGGCTGTGAAATGCAGGTCAAAGCCGTTTCTAAACGTGAATCCATATGGATAATGCAGGAAATGACTAGCAACTACGGCATCGTCTGATGAGGAAGAATCATTTTGCAGCAGAACTCGCCCGTACACAGAAACGGAAACTTACCTGAAATTGTGAATTTGAATTGAATCATAAAATATTCAAAAAGTCGAGATGGAAGATGCGGTGTATTTCTTCAACGTAATGTTGGGACGCATCATTAAAAACTGCAGGATGTTGCATACAGGTCATTCAGAATGGGTGTCGGATAGAGAATTGAAGTGACATGAAACAACAAACTGAATGAAATTGTTCCGCAAAGTGATCACCCAATCTCTGTCTGGTTTCTCCAATGTGGAGGCGATCTCATTGTGAGCACCCAATATAAAGCATTGGATCGGTAGAAGTGAAATTGATTCACTTCCAGAACTGAAAATACAGATCATGTCTCTGTATGATAGGAAGGAATGGGTTAACTGACCTGTTGTTGTTATTCCTGCGTCTGTATGGGGTAGTCAATTGGATTCTCAGCAAATAATGCAATAAAAACACCCACCATATTGTCGCACTGACAGCAGTTAGCGGATGAAATGACGCTGGGTAGGGAGTTAGTCATCGATACTCATGGTCCTTTGGATTGGCTTAATAGCGCCATGACTATGTAACTTGAATGACAAATCTGCAGTGGAGAGAGTCGTTAAAGGAGACAAAAATGTTCCCGTCAATTGCCACAGTCTACCGGTAATATGTAGCTCTCAATGACGGTGCGTGGGACTTGAATCCTAGTCTAGTCGAGACAAAATGCAGACTTAATACTGAGCAAAGCACCAAATTTTACATGGCTTCAGCAACAGCAGAATTATTTTCTGCAGTAATTAAGAATGGTCTCGACCCGAACCACCGACTTACCATTTTCCTCCATAGATGCTGCCTGACCCGCCGAGTTCCTCCAGCATTTTGTGTTTTGCAGTAGTATCACCTTCTACAATAATGTTTAATTACATTGTTTGGCACCAATACGTTGTAGAAGAGCCATTAAGAGCACAAATATGATCTAATTAAGTGTAAAATAATATTCCAAGCACAGTCGTAATAATAGTCAAATAAAGTCAAAAGGTGTGCACTCCTACCACTCCAAGGCTGTGAATAATTAAACCAAAAACGACACGAAAATGCTTCAAGGAAGTCTGAATTCTTAAGAAGTGCAGATAATTCCTGAATAGAAGTGAACACTGAGTGATCAATAGCCAATATACTGATTTCTATGCGGAAGAATTTTCTGATGCGCTGAACACGGCAGGCTGAAGGCATAGGTCTAAACAATCCAAAGAGCAATATCCTGGGCTGAACTCGTTACCTTCTCTATTCTCAGCAACGGCCAATATTGGCTGACTTTATATTAAGTAGATTAAGGAAGTTGCACACGATAAATATCTGTTTCGACAACTCGATTGCAAGTGTTACTTAGACTGCTTCCAGAAAGCGAATTCATTTAATTGATATTATTTCCTGTTGCAGATCATATTCCGATAAGACTGGTAGACGGCGGAAGTCGCTGTGCCGGAAGGGTTGAAGTTTACTACAACGGAACCTGGGGTACCGTATGCGATGATTCTTGGGATTTAACAGATGCCCATGTTGTCTGCAAAGAACTGAATTGTGGGTATGCTGTTGATGCCATGGTTTCCAGTTGGTTTGGGGAAGGTTCAGGTCCTATTTGGATGGACAACGTGAATTGTTCAGCGCATAATTCGGCCTTGTGGCAATGTTTGGCGAGACCATGGGGACAGAACGATTGCATTCATAAAGAAGTTGCTGGAGTTATTTGCTCGGGTGAGTAGTGACTTTTGATATGCACAATGTTTTGCTATGATGAAGTCTAACAGACGTATTTGGTTCGGCAAGTTCATGTAATGATAATCGATGGCTTATTGATGACATTACGTTTTGTTATTGCAAAAACGATTCGATCTGTTAATAGCAGAGAAATCATAGAATATATTCGGAACGAATATTCCACTATTGATTTTAACTCAATGGATCACGCTCCTGCATGATTGTATAATATCATATGCTCATGTGTCTTGCTAACGATTTCAATGCGGTTTCAACACAGACCCTTCAGTGCAGAGTTGAAGTAAGTCTGCCTTGTTGAATGTGCCGTCTTGGGGTGAGACGTAACCGCCTGATTTCTCAATTGGCTTTCAAACACCTATGACTGAATTTTGAAGAAGCTCGCAAAAGTTATGAACCGGCTGCAATTTATCCAGCAAAGACCAGCACTAAAACAGATTATCCGGTTACGGTCTTATTGGTACTGAAAGCTTGCGCTGCACAAGTTGGTAGTACATGGCCTGCGACCTTGAGAGTTCTGTGAAAAAAAAACAATTGCTTCCTTCTTTCTAAATTAAAGTACACGAATTTGACGATTCGTTGTTTCTGAGTTTCAAATATGATTTAAACACGATATCGTCGTATAGCCAAAGAGCGATATGCTATTCATTATTAGCTTGGAACTGAAGCCAATGCTCAAATTTATTCTTCCTTCTTCAGATCACAGGGATATAAGGTTGGCGAATGGGAAGAATCCCTGCCAGGGCAGACTTGAAGTTTTCTTTAACGGGACATGGGGCACCGTTTGTTCTGATTCTTTTGTTATGGAGAATGCAGAAGTGGTTTGCGCCCAGCTCAACTGTGGCACAGCAACATCTGTAGAAAACAATGCGGCATTTGGAGAGGGATCTGGACCGATCTGGCTCGATGATGTGAGATGTCGCTCAGACGACTCAGATTTATGGCAATGCCCATCTTCACCCTGGGACCAACATAACTGTAACCACGGGGAGGATGTCGGTGTCATTTGTTCAGGTAATAATCTGCAAATGGAGCCTCTCGCATTTGGAATATTTCACCCAAGTGATGCGTGGAATTTGTTTTACAGAATCACATCCGTCGAAAAACCGAATTGAGGGGAACAGAAAAAAAAAGAGAATTTACTCAATTCCAGAAGATTTTGGTAATTCCTTCTATGTTACTTATTAAAGCTGCAGGTCAAGCTTGCATTGACTTTTTTCATACAGCCAGTTTTAATGCATCTTATTTATTCGTAGTCTTAGAAGGATGTAACCTTGTCCCTCGCTATTGTAGTGTCTGTGCACGAGCAGTATTCAGTACAATATAGGGCACGCAATGGCAAAATTTACTGCTTTGGAAGAAACAATGGGACGATGCTTGCTTTATAATGAGAAGTTGCTGATGGACGGAATTTCGAGAGTATCAGTATGTTTATCTGTTGAGGGACAGCGATTTATTTGTCAAGCGCTACCAGAGCTTGGAGTAGTTGCCACGCAGTGAATTCAGGTTTGAATAAAAGCCGGAAAAGGACGTTATATATTGTCCTGTTGAATGCTACATTTAGTTCTGAATTCTAGCGTGATGTGGCTTGCTTACCATTTGCCGTGCAATGCAGGAGATGACTTATCTGCATCCCAGAACACTTAGCACATGACTCAGCACAATAGGTCGGGTGTGAGAACAGGGTAAATAAATGGAAATAATAGATCCACTGCAAGTTAAAATTATCAAATATTTGCACTGCGTCTTTTATTTCAGACCTGAGGCTCGTGGCAGGGTTCGATAATTGCTCTGGAAGGGTTGAAGCTTTCTTCAATGGGATGTGGGGAACGGTGTGCGACGATTCCTGGGATAGCCACGATGTTTCAGTCGTCTGTAGACAATTAAACTGTGGAGATCCCGTCTCGGCTTCCGCCGGGATGTTGTTTCCTCAAGGAAACGGCACTATTTGGATGGACGAGGTTAAATGCAAAGGGAGTGAGCTCTTCCTATGGGATTGCCAATTTTCTGCAATGGGTCTCCATGATTGTGGACACAAAGAAGATGTCGGAGTGATATGTTCTGGTCAGTAATATAACCACTCTGATCGTTTTGTCAATTATCTCTGTTGCCTTGACCTTTCATTATCTCTGCAACATAATCCTACATGAAAAGTCACTGTCTTCTGGTTCGGTCTCTTGAAGTTAGCCAATCTATCATTGGCCTCTACCTGTCCCCTTCCTTCTATTCAAAATTTTCCACCTATGCATATCTTTCCTTCTTTAAGTTTCTTTTCTTGAAGGCAAATTTTTGGATCCAGTGTTGGATATTCTTCCTGCTTCCATTTTACGTTTCATTTTCCCTCCCATGATGCGATTGTTTTTCGATTTGACATCTTTTCTTTTCTGTAAACTCTGGGAGAAGAAGAAGCAGCAGTGTGAGGTGTCTATTTAGACAACGCAATCTTAATTCTGTATTACTTCAAATGTGAAATTAAGATGTACTATTAAATCATCAGAATTAACATCAAAATGCCTGCAATTTGATGGAAATTTTACTGAGTGTAGCCTTGAAATTTCTGTCAGATCTGATGGCTGCAGCCATGATTCAATGAAAGGAAAGCTATGTTTTGTAATATTTATTGTCTTTATTTCAGGTTATCAGCGGCACGCTGCTCCTTTCAGTTATCTCAGAGCATTAGTCTACGTTATCCCTTGCATTTTTGGTTCTCTTCTGGTCGTTGTTTCACTTTACCTGATCAAGGGGCGACTAAGGTTCTTCCTGAATGGTTGGTAAATGTATTTTTAGAAAGCTCGATGAGCAATTTCTGAACTTAGTAGAGCGTTCATCTTATCTATTCCTTACTGAATGGTATTTTCAACGAACTGAAAATACTCCAGTATCAACTGTGTCGGTGAAGTTCAAATTTCACTCCAGTAATCTGAGCTGGAAAAATAAAGCCGGTACTTCAACGCATTTTGGAGGTACTGTTTCATGTGATGTATTTCCAGTAGATGTTGCTGGAGAGTCCACCTGCTCGCTCAGATGGACGAAATAAAATACTGCGACGGATTATTGTAGAAAAGAATTCATTGTGGGGGTGGAGACGGTATCACATATTGCTGCGCTTTGAATATTTTCTGTTGAACAGAAAATTGTGAGAACATATAAGCGGTTCTGTTTCTGCTTGAGATGATGTGAGGAATGTTGTGACACTGGGAATGGATCCTGAGGTTTGAATTCATTCATGAATTCGATGAAGGCTCTGAAGGTGTCATTATTTTTTGATGACACAAGGATGGGTGGGAAAGTAAAATTTGAAGACAAATTTTAAGACAACTCAACGAGTTTATAAAAGGGGAATCGGTGAAGAGAGTCAGCGAGACTGGGAAGTAGAGCATTACGTGGGAAAATGTGAAATTATCCACCAGTCGCGGGAAGAAGAGGAATGATATTGTTCAAGTGTGGAGAATTAGGAACTCTGAGGAGCAAAGAACTCGCCTTCAAAAGAGGAAGGTGTGAAGAGAATGTTCACTTTCAGATGGTCCTGAGTGTTTGGAATTCTCTTCTGCAAAATGCGGGGGGGGGGGGGGTGGTGATGTGCGGGGGCGGGCCCTCTGTTGGAAACGGAGTCTACAAATACTTTTCAGGCAAAGTGGGATGGATAATTAAGAAGGAAATCTCTCTCTCTCTCTCTCTCTCTCTCTCTCTCTCTCTCTCTCTCTCTCTCTCTCGCTCTCGCTCTCGCTCTCGCTCTCACTCTCTCTGTGTTTGTGTTGGGGAGGCATGGAGTTTGTGCATTGGCGTCGCAAGCTGCAGCGGACCGGAATACAAATTTAAAATTACAATCATATCAGCCCTTGCTTTTACGAATGGTAGAGCAGGTTCGAGGAGTTCTGACACCATATCCTGCTCCTTATTCCTTTTCTTGTGTGTTCATGGGAGCATAAGAGCTCTCCCCGGTGCTGTAGGCACGCTTATCCTATGCCATTAAAAGCGATTACGAGTTCATTTGCACTCTCTAGATTGTGGGACTTTGCAGTGCGTGAGTGAAACGGGAGAAAAGAATGGAAGAGAATGCGAATTCTTTTCGTCAGCTCGGAAGATCATTCACGCCGACATCAAATAGCAAGAGAATATCGAACCCACAGCAGGATAGCAATGACAGGAATCGGTCGATCTGTTCCCTGTGGGGAAAAAAAAAACTGTAGGGACAGCCAGAGAATAGAACGAGTATTGAAAATGTTCAACGACCATTCCAATGGATATATTCAGAAAAAGGGGACATAGTGAAATTAGAACGGTTACACTGTTCCTCAGTCACGTGAGGAGTGGAGTTACCATAACAACATAAGCAACGGATAAACGCTGAAAGTTCATATCCTGCGATATGCAAAGAAAAGGAGGGAAATAACAAGTAAAATTGCTGTCCACTTTTTTTTCAGCTGATATTTTCCCCTTCTTGGTATTCTAGGCGTTAGAAAATGGCAGTCGCCTATGACTGGGATTCCTGAGACGTTTTACGAGGAGATCGACATTCATGTGTCTGGGGCAAGACTAGGTAATTATATTTAAACTGAATACATGAGATATCTTCCAATGCAAATGCATTCTTCTTAAAATTAAGATTTTTCTGTCTTCAGTTGATTCGTGATATGTCGGCTCAGCGAATAAATTGCAAAATTATGCTGACAGTGATTTGCATGAACACAAAAAAGAAACAGGAGGTAATTTTGATCGAAGTTCTATCGCACGATACTCCCGTCAGAACAGAGCGAAATAAAATAAGTAGTTTGCTTAGAAATAGACACAAACGCACTAAAAGCACATATCCAATAAATAACTAAAATAAAATGAAACAAATGCAGATTCTGGATATTTAAATTCAAAAATGAATTGAAAACACTCTGGAATACTTTTGGCAGGTAATATCTACAGAAAGAAAGCTGAGGTAATATTTCAGGTCTAAATCCTTCACCAGGAATCTCATAATCGAAACACAAACGGTTAATATTTCATACTGATTTCGTTAGTTATTTACACAATGTAAAACACATATGGAATATATTTTTGGTTCAAAGCTATACTCTTTAATGGTTAGTGGTATTGACATTGTTGAAGCTGTTACGTTAACATAGACATTGAAAAAAAAGTTACTTAACCAAAAAATTGTCTGCATTCCTATAAAGTGGGTGATAGATTTAAAGACTGGAACAAAGTCTTTGGAGGGTGCGTTATAAAGGGCGCTGTTAAAATTCTTGCCTCAAAGGAGCCAGGAAATAACCTACTCTTAAAAGAAAGGATGAAGAAACATAATCTTAATATTCAATGGCTGCATCATCACCAAGTATCCCACTCTCATCATTGACCTGGATGCGCCATAGGACATTTAACAGTGCAGCACAGGAATAGGCTCTTTGGGCCATGGTGTTGTACTAGTAATTAACTAAAGTAATCCCTTCTGCCTACACAATGTCCATATCCCTCCATTCTCTGCACATTCACGTGCCTATTTCAGAGTCTCTTAAACGCCTATGACGTATTTGCCTCCACCACCACTCCTGGCAGCACATTCCAGGCACCCACTGCTCTCTGTGTAAAAAAAGCTGGCCCCGCACATCTCCTTTGAAGTTACTTCCTCTCACTTTAAATCCATGCCCTCTGGTATCAGATATTTCGACCCTGGATACCTGCTGTCCACTTTGTCTGTGCTTCTCATAATCTTATAAACTTCTATCAGGTCTCCCCTTCGCCTCCGCCGCTCCAGAGGAAATAACCGAAGTTTGTCTAACCTTTCCTTATAGCACATGCCCCCCAATCCAGACAGCATCCTGGAAAACTTCTTCTGCACGCTCTCCAAAACTTACACATCTGGTCACATGAATAGGTGACCAGAATTGAATTCAATACTCCAGAAGTGGTCAAACCAGAGTTTTATAAACGTGCAAAATAACTTCCTACACTTGAACTTAATACCTCGAGTAGTAAAGCTAAGCATGCCATATGCCTTCTTTAACACCCTATCAACATGTACAGCCACTTTCAGGGAGCTATGCATTTGGACCCCAAGATCCTTCTATACATCAACCTCTAAGGGTCTTGCTATTAATCGTGTACAATCCCTTTACAGTTGATCCCTTAAAGCGCAGTACCTCACATTCCGCCGGATTAAACTCCATCTGCCATTTTACGTCCATATCTGCAAATGGTCTATATCCCGCTGTCCTTTGGCAATTTTCTACGCTGTCACAACACTGCCAAACGTTGTATCATCTGCGAATTCACTGACCCACGGATCTACCGTTTCAAACAAGTCATTGAAATAGAGATATTACACATAGTAGAGGTCCCAGTGCGGATCCCTGTGGAACATCGATAGTCACGGTCCTCCAGGCAGAATAAGGCCCATCAACCACTACCCCTTGTGTTCTATTGACAATCCAATTCTGAATCCAGACGAACATGTCACCGTGGATCCCATGTATCTTAATCTTCTGGATGGGCCTATGTTGTGAAACAGATTCGGGGTCTCTAAAGGCAAGGACTATGGTCTGGCAGTAAATGATTCATTTACAAAAGACAAACAAGGCAAATTGGTAACGGGAATAACACACACGTGCGCAGCATTTATAGCGAGCGTGGTAAAATCGCAACGGGGGTAAAAAACACACACACACACACACACACACACACACACACACACACACACACACACACACACACACACACACAACGGACAAGGTTCATAAAATCAAGGAACCGCCATTCCTTGATTGAGTGGAGGCACGACTCTATACTACAAGGGACACTAACTAAAACGCTCCCAACCCTTCAGCAGTGCACACCTCAGCAACAATTTTTGCATCACAGTTCCACGGTACTCGGCCTGGAGTGAAGCACGGTGGTCCCTGGACTGCTGGCAAAGAGAGAGACCCGAGCACATGTGACGCTCTTTATAGTGCTGGAGGGCTTGGGTATCCAGCCCAGGTAATTTACAAAGGTCAATGGCCCGGTGCCAGCAAGGACTAATCGATTACAAAGGCCAATGGTCAGCTGTGCACTGATGGGTGGGGCAGAGCCAAACCTTGATTGGCAGTGGTGTGTCTTGCCACCAGGTAGGGGGCAGTGCTGTCACGTGACAGCCACGACCCTCCACAATACAGCCAATCATGCGGGATCTTCTCAAACGCCTTACTAAAAGATATGCAGGGAACATCCACAGAGCTACTTTCATCAATTACCTTCCTCACCTCCCCAAAAAACTCAGTCGAGATAGTAAATCACGACTTTGTTCCAGAGAATGTGGGACATGTTCCGACGGGACGGCTTGCACCTTAACTGGAGGAGGACTAACATTCTTGCGAGTAGGTTTGCTGGTGCTGCTCCTGGGGGTTTAGACTAGATTATCAGGTGGAGGGGAACCAGAGTGGTAGAGGATATGGTGATGTGGAGGAGGAAAGGGGTCATGTGAGGACTGCAGGAATCGACAGAAATCACAGGTTTGTCCGTGATAGAAATGTTCTCAGGTGGATCTATTTCAATGCAAGAAGTATTGTAGGTAAGGCAGATGAGCTTATGGCGTGGATTGGCAAGAGGGATTACGCCATTATTGCTATTAATGAGACTTGGATGCGTGAAGGGCAGGACTGGCCGCTTAATGTTCCGGGGTTCTGTTGTTTCAGACGTGATAGAGGGGGAGGGATAAAAGGGGGAGGACTGGCATTACTATTCAGGGAAAATATCCCATCTGTGTGTAGACAGGACAGCCTAGAGGTCTTGTCTACTTTGGCCATAAGGGTGGAGCTGAGGAACAGGAAAGGTGTGGCCACACTAATTGGGTTGTATTATAGACAGCCTAATAGTGAGAGAGAATTGGAGCAACAAATCTGTAGTGAGCTAGCAGACTGATGTAAGAAACAGAAAGTTGTAATAGTAGGAGATTTTAACTTTCCACATATTGACTGGGACTCCCCCACTGTGAAAGGGCTAGATGGCTTGGAATTTGTCAATGTGTTCACGAAAGTTTTCTAAATCAATATATAGAGGTACCAATGAGAGAGAATGCAATACTTGATCTTCTGTTAGGGAACCAGGCAGGCCAGGTGACAGAAGTATGTGAAGGTGAGCATTTTGGGTCCAGTGACCATAATGTCATTAGTGTCAAGTTAATTATGGATAAGGACAGGTCTGGTCCTCGGGTTGAGGTTGTAAATTGGAGGAAGGCCAATTTTGTGGAAATGAGAAAGGATATAGGAAGAGTGATTAGGATAAGTTGTTTTCTGGCAAGGATGTGCTCAGTAAGTGGAACGCCTTCAAAGGTGAAATTTTGAGAATGCAGAGTTTGCATGTTCCTGCCCTGTCAGGATTAAAGGCAAAGTTAACAAGCATAGGGAAACCTGATTTTCAAGGGATATTGGCGATCTGGTTAAGAAAAAGAGAGAGGTGTATATCCGGTATAGGCAACTAGCAACAAATGAGGTACTTGAAGAGTATAGAAAAAGTAAGAAAATACTAAAAAAGGAAATCAGGAGAGCAAAACGAAGACATGAGGTTACTTTGGCAGATAATGTGAAGGTAAACCCGAAGGGTTTCTGCAAGTATAATAAGAGTAAAAGGATTGTAAGGGACAAAATTGGTCGCTTAGAAGATCAGAGTGGTCGTCTATGTATGGAGCCTCAGGAGATAGGGAGATCATATTCAGTTTTTTTTGCCTCAGTGTTTACTCAGGAAACTGGCATAGTGGATTTGGAAGGAAGGGAAATAGACAATAGTGTCATGGAACATATAGAGATTAAAGAGGAGGAGGTACTTGCTGCTTTACAGCGAATAAAGGTAGATAAGTCCCCCTGGCCTGATAAGATATTTCCTCGGACATTGAGAGAGACTAGTGTAGAAATTGCAGGGGCCCCAGCAGAAATATTTAAAATGTCCTTAGCCACGAGTGTGGTGCCGGAGGACTGGAGGGTAGCTCATGTAGTTCCGTTGTTTAAAAAAAGATCTAAAAGTAAACCAGGTAATTACAGGCCAGTGAGCCTGGGTAAATTATAGGAATGTGTTCCGATAGATCGGATATACAAGTATTTGGATAGACAAGTCTGATTAAGGGCAGTCAGCATGGTGCTGTGCGTGGTAGATCGTGTTTAACGGATCTTGCAGTGATTTTAGCGGAGATTACCAAGAAAGTACATATAGGAAATGCTGTGGATGTTGTCTACAAGGACATTAGTAAGGCCTTTGACAAGGTCCCACATGGGAGATTAATTCGGAAGGGTCATACACTTGGTATCCATGGGAAGGTTGTAAACTGGATTCGAAATTGGCTGTGTGGGAGAAGACAGAGAATGGCAGTGGGTGATTGGTTCTCAGACTGGAGGACTCTGAATAGTGGTGTGCCTCAGAGATCCGTTCTGGGGCCATTTTTGTTTGTTTTCTATATCAACGATCTATATGATAATGTGGTAAATTGGATCAACAAGTTTGCTGATGATACTAAGATTAGATGCGTTGTGGACAGCGAGGAAGGCTTTCAAAGCTTGCAGAGGGATCTGAACCAACTGGAGGAATGGGCCAGAAAATGGCAGATGGAATTTAATGCAGACAAGTGTGACGTGTTGCATTTTGGAATGACAAATCAAAGTAAGACATACACAGTAAATGGTAGGGTACTGAGGAGTGCAGAAAAACAAAGGGATCTGGGAGTTCAGATACATAATTCCCTGAAAGTGGCGTCGCAGGTAGACAGGGTTGTAAGGAAGGCTTTTGGCATCCTGGCATTCTAAAATCAAAATAATGAGTATAGGAGTTGGGATGTTATGGTGAGGTTGTATGAGACATTGGTGAGGCCAAATTTGGAGTACTGTGTGCAGTTCTGGTTACCTAACCATAGGAAGAAAATTTGTAAGATTGAAAGAGTGCAGAGGAGATTAACTAAAATGTTTCCGGTTATCAGGAGTTGAGTTACAGGGAAAGATTGAACTGGTTAGGACTTTATTCCTTGGAGCGCAGAAGATGAGGGGAGATTTGATAGAGGTTTACAAAATTATGAGGGGTATAGACAGAGTTAAGGCGAGTAAGATCTTGCCAGCTAGATTTGGAGTGATAAGTACGATAAGACACGGCTTTAGGGTGAAAGGGGAAAAGTTTCGGGGGAACATTAGGGGGAACTTCTTCACACAGAGAGTGGTGGGAATCTGGAACGGGCTGCCATCTGATGTAGTAAATACAGGCTTACTCTTAAGTTTTAAGAATAAATTGGATAGATACATGGACGGGAGAGGTTTGGAGGGTTATGGACTGGGTGCAGGTAAATGGGACGAGCAGAATACCGTTTCGGCATAGACTAGAAGGGCAGAATGGCCTGTTTTCTGTGCTATTATGCTCTTTGGTTCTATGGTTCTACTTGCCTCGCAGAAATGCAGACTAATTGTCCCTAACCAGCTCCGATTTTCCAAATGCTTATAAATCCTTTCCCTCAGAATCCTCTCCAATATCTTCCCTATCACTGACATGAGTCTCAATGGTCAATAATTTTCAGGATAATCGCTCTGTACTTTCCTGAATAACAGAACATCATTAAAAACTCGCCAGTCGTCTGGGTCCTCGCCTGTGGTTAGAGTGGACAGGAAGTTCTTGGTCAAGACCCCGGAAATCTAATCACTTGCCTCTTTCAATAACAAAGAATATATATCACGACGCCCTGGGGACTTATGTTTGTTAAGAGACCCATCACGACCTCCTTTATCTCAAAATACCCTGGCATATTAACATGCTCCACACAGATCATACTGTCCTTCACGTCTTTCACCCTGGCCAATATTGTCGCAAATTACTCAGTTAGGACCTCGCCCACATCAATAACCACCTCCCTCATGTACTCTTGAGTGGTCCTACCCTCTCCCTAGTTATACTCTATATGTATGTATATATTGCTTTAGGATTCTCTTTAATTCCAGTTGCCTGCGGATTTCAAGACCCCTCCTGGCTCTCCTGACTCCCCTCTTGAGTTCTTTTCCATTTTCTTTATCACCCTGAAGGGCTCCTTTTTAGAACGAAGGACATTGCAGCACGGGAAGACCCTTCAGCCCACAATTTTGTGCCGAAATTTGATTTTACTTTGCTAAGCCTTACCTTTACTTCCTTTTCCTTCTTCACTAAATTCACCATCTCTCTCGACATCCAAGGTTCCCTTACCTTGCCATCTCTGTCCCTCTTTCTTTGTGGAACATACATGTCCTTTACTCTGTGCAGTTTGTCTTTAAACCCCTCCAGATATCAGATTAGGGCTCATCCAAAAAGAACGCTTCTCAATTAACTCACCCTAGTTCCTGTCCAATAAGCTTCTAATTTGGTCTACTCCAATTTAGCAATCTTGAAACGTAAGGACGCGTGGTTACTTTTCCCTAAATGTTCTACCACTGAAAGGATAGTAACCTAGTCAGGCTCCATTCCCAAAGCCAGGTCCAGTCGCGCCCCTCCTCTCGTTGGACTACCTACATACAGAATTAACATGTGTATTGTGGCTACAAGGGTAAGCTGTAGGCTGGTCATCCTGCAGCGATGACTCCACAAAAACCTGTCCACCATTTATAAGTCATGGGCATGATTGATACATTCTATGTGCCTGGATATGAGCAGTTCTAACAATGCTGCCTAATGTCGATATCATCCAATTCCTAGCAGCTGGTTTGATGGAATCCCACCACAACCAATATTAATTCCTTACACCAGCATTACACAACGATCACATGGTATGCGCGCTTCAAAATGAATGGAAGATAATCTTGCCAAGATTACTCCGAGAGCACGTCTGAAACAAAAGAAATGTATTACAAAAGACACTATCTGGAGAGCCTAAATTGAAGGGAGAGGTTGCCCAGGCTAGGTCTGTATTCCTTGTAACGTTGGAGAGTGATGGGTGACCTTACAGAAGTACTTAAAACTATAAGGGGCACAGATACGTTCGAACGTATCAGAATTTTCCGCAGGGTAGAGGATCGAAAATTAGGGGGCATAGATTAGTGTGAGAGGGAAAAACTTAAACGGGAACTGAGGGGCTTCTTGATGATACCGTGCTGATACACGGTACTAATACCTTCACAGTTTCGCTCTAAGTCTCATAGAGTCGTGTCTTAAAATTATATTGACGTTGCTCAATGGCCTTTGGACAAAATCGAGGCTAAATATCGAAAAGCAATTAGAAATGGATAATATATTCTTCACTGGACATTATTGTCCAGATGCTGAAAAATGAATGAATACATTTTTTAAAAAAGAATCACCTTATATAATGGAAATGAAATCGATAAAGTGATTTTCACGTTCAAAAAAAAGCAGAACAATATTGATAGCTATGAAATCTCAAATTAAGACATTGAAATGACAAATTCCTGGAAATACTCACCAGGTCGGGGAAAACGTGTGCAGAAAGAAACAGAGCTTGCCTTTCATGTTGATGGTCCTTCATCAGCACTACTTTTGAAGGGTTATAAACTTGAAACATGAGCCCTGTTTCTGTCTCAACGATTGCTGCCTAATCTGCTGACGATTACTAACACTTACTGTTCTTGTTTCCGATTTGCATCATCTGCACTATTTTGCACCCAAAAGACATGGAATGATTTTGTCGAGAATATGCCGAAAGGATACTAAAATTATCGTTTAACTGGAAGTTCACTTCACAGAATTTATTATTTTGAAGCAGCATTGGTCCATAATATGCTTAGGAATTGTCTCTTGATTTTAGGAACTTCTGCGCTGCTTGACGGTGATTTCGGAGAAGAATATGACGACACTGAATAATTCTGCTTGAAGATGTGAGAATTACCATCATTTAAATTATTCACCTTATAGTCTATTGGAAACCCCTTTCCAGTTTTACGTGTGTCTTGAATTTATTTTTATAGTAATATTGTAAAAAAAGAAATTAACGCCCAGTGCGTTTTGTAGTGAGATCTTTCCGTGAATTAAAAGAAAACATAACTCCTGAACAGTTTGACAGATGTCAGTGGTTCAAAATATAAAGTAGCTTTAGCTTGAATTTAACATTGTTGTTAAATGTCTCGCGTTTTACACAGCTCGCCCTGGCTCGTTACATTTGGTGGGATTCATTCATCCAACGATGGCACTTTTCTTCCTATCGCTCTTTTAACGTATGCATGCTTCGAAGAAATACGTTCAGTGAAATATCGCTCCTCATTTTCATCTCTTGATTTTTATGAAGGGGATAACTGGAATGGTGTACCATTGGCATAAGTTCGACTACATGAAGGACCGATAGATGTAGACAATTGTGAAATATATCAGGGAATTAACAATGAATGATATGCAATTCTATCTTTACTGATCTGGTCATGCCTTCCCAGTTGTGCACTGCAGAGCTCTTATTCCTCATGAGATTTACATATGCAGACATGTATCTTGTTGGTTTTATAATCAAATATTGAACTATTATTAAATAACTGGTATCAATTTACTCCTGCGATTAATAAAAGTCGACAGATTAGAAACCAGGCTTCAGAATCTATTGTTGAAATATAATACCATGACTTCCTGGTATTTTTGTTTTTTTTTCAAGGATTCAAGCATGTTTCAACTAACACAGCATCTTAGATGACATAATTGCACACTATAATCACCATGGATTGTATAATAATCATAATAAAATGAACCAAACTACAATTTAGCCTAAGGAAAATAGAATCAGTAATCTGGATTTATCTTACTTAAAAGCTGTTTTGATAAAACAGTTATTTTATAAATTTTAGACAGCGTCAGTTTAAGTCGATTTCAGATGACAGTGTTCTTGGAAAATATGGCTTGGTCGGAATTCAATTTGTGAAATGTGTCCAAGAAAGCTTATTGTATCAATGTATAGAGGGAACTACGAGAGAGAGTGCAACTGAGATTCCAGAATTGTATGTAGCCTCCTTGGTTCTGTGGTCAAGGATGTCTTGGGGAGGACCCGAGAGATTCTGAAGGGTGAGGGTGTAGAGCCCCGGTCATTGTACATATTTGTCATCAGCAACAAAGGTAGCTGACAGGATTAGGTCCAGTCTAGTGAGCAAGGTAGCTGCAAAAGGAACAGGACCTAAAAGTTGTAATCAAGTACAGGGAAGTCTGTACGTCGCGGGATATGGAGGGTTGGATAACGATGAACAAGGAACCATTTGGCAGGATTAGAGAAGAAAAGACGTGAAGGCTCATCAAGAGTACACACATTGAAGGGATGTGTTTAAAAAAGAAATTAGGAAGGCAATGAAGACTGGCTAAATATCACTGGTAGGCAGGATTAAACTAAAATGAAGGCGGTGTTTTCAGAGTCAGTAGGACAAAAGAATAATCAAGCAGGATTTGGGCCCATTAATGGAAACGGGGCAAATCGTACATGGAGACAGTAGGTCCTAAATTAATGTAATTCATCGGTATTCACAAATGAAATTGATGTCCCGATTGGAGAACTCATTAAGGGAGAAGGTGAAATGCCAGAGCAAGTCCTCATAAATGAAGAGAAGGTGCTCGATTTCTTCAACGGGTTTAAAGGTGGATAAATCTCAAGGGACATATGATATTTATCCAGGGTTACTATGGAGGCAAGGAAAGAGATTGCTGGCGCCCTGGTTGAGACGTTTAAATCGTCTCTCGCGGGTGGTGAGGTATTATATGACTGGAAGATAAATATTGTCTCGAATTTTAGAAGTGCAGCAGGTTAAAGTCTGGTAATTACAGATCTGTGAGTGCAACATTAGCCGTCGAGAAGTTAATAGAATAAATTCTGATGGACATCATTCACGCTTGCTTGGAATGGCCGGGACTAAGCAGAGATTTCCAGCATAGCTTTTCCAATTGGAGATCTTGTCTGATCAATCTGATTGGAATTGTTTGAGCAGGTAACGAAGTGTATTGATGAGGTTAGTGCAGTGGATATGGTGTGTATTTTTTTAGTAAGACCTTCTCTACCACATGAGAGGTTTGGGAATATGGAAACAAGGGAAAATTAGATCAAATTTGGCAAGTCGATATGAAGCTCAAAATCCTTGCAAATTAACACCCGCATCAAATTTGACGTTAAGGTGTCGAGAATAGAAAGTCATTCGTTCCTTATGTTTGTTGTTTTATAGATTGTGGATATAAACCCTGAAGATTAAGATAGCTTGACCAAATTTATCAGAAACACGCCATTCGTTTGATAATGATTTATTGCTATAACAGCTTTGCGAGTTTCTGACAAATTTTTCACCATGACTTGCGGAGGTAAAATTGTTGCAGTGGTAAAATTAAAGAATATTGGAACGTTTAACGCATCGCCACTTGTTGTAGTGTTCCCTACAATCTGAATATTATTGCCATTATTTTTCATTTGTGCAGGGTTCAATTGCTGCATTTCCCCAAAAACAACCCGCCCGACCCCCTCTTAAAAGTTCCGTGACCTATTTATAAAATGACGTTTTTCAAATTTTCTCTTCAATTTTCCTCATCTAAAACGCCTCTGGATGTTGTACATCGAGCATTTTACTGAACTGATGCGTGACTCGTTTAGTGAGCAGGGAGGTCATGAAGAAATGAACGAATATTCAATACAATGACACCTGTTTTCGTGCTCTCCTCTAAATTCCATCTCGTTATGCTTTGAGGATCTTTTCTATCTCATTACGCTTGAAGAAATTCATTGAAACATGCCCTTGACTATGAGGTTGATAACCTAACTTTAAAAAGTTCAAATTGTAGTTGTTCATCTCCTGGGGCAGGAAGAAAACAAAATTTCGAGGAACTCATTGCGTCAGGCAGCTTCTGTCCCGCTGAGTTCCTCCTGAAAGTTGTTTTTTACTCAGATTTTAGTATCTGCACCCTCTTGTGTCCCCATATTGTTTCCGTTCTCTCCAGTGAAGCGTCTTGGAGCGTGTTACGTAGGAATATATAGTAAAGTTGACACAACAATGCAAATTACTGTCATCGCCCATGTCCACCCTTTATATTAATGACCAATGTCGGTGTCCAAACCAGAGTATATCCTCACCGTCTTTAGCATGGGTTGCAAACTGAAAACCCACTTCACCGATTGTCGGCTCCAGAAATGATCGAAAAGCCGGTCTCTTCAACAGAGATTCCAAAGTCAAATTAAAATGGCAAACGACCTCAATATTGATACCATCAATCGCTTTCCGCTGGGGACCTGTGTGTTTCATTCATAAGTTAAACACTACAGATGATAGAATTCGGAAATAATAACAGAAGATGCCGGAAATATTCTGCTCTGCGTAGAGGGAAACAGAATGACTCTTCATGAATATGATTTTTCCATTCCATTGTTTTCCGATGTATTTCATTTCGTGTGTCCATGCCTTACTTTAGCAATGAGATTTCCGTACTGCATTAAAATGAATTTCCATTCAAACCTGCTTTGGGCTCAATACTGAGTTATTCGAGGTTCATTCCTCAGAGTTTCCAGAAAGATTCTGCAAAATGCTACTTTAGGGTCTAGTTGGAAAACTGTACTCGTGAAGACATATTCATGCCACTGCCGAAGGAACGAATCGATTCTTTAGTTTTCATTCAAGGGATGTGGGCTTCGCAGGCTGAGCAAACATTTAATTTAAGACCCATTGTTGTCATTGAAAACGTGTTGCTGAGCTGCCTTCTTAAACTGGTGCGAACCTTAATGTATGGATATACTCACAGAGCTCTTTGGGAGAGGCCAGCATTTTGAACCAGCGACGGTGCAGGGGCGGCGATTTCTTTCCAAATCAGGATGCTGAGTGTGTTAGAGGACAATTTCCAGGTGCTCGTGTTCCCCCGCTTCTGCTCCCCTTTGAAAATGACAAAGAATAATTGTCGAAACATTCATAACGAGGAAAAGATAAAGCCAATACTGTGGCAAAGTACGAAAGAAACGAACCACATACCATGATTGTTGTAGAGAATATTTGAGGAGACAATAACGACATAGATGTAGGAAAACGGGAGTTAAAGGATGGAGTTTTGAAATAATATGAACGTTGCTCATGACGACTCTAATTAAAGGGAATAATGCAACCGATTGTAGGACGGTTCTGTGACTTTATTGTTGATGGTTTCTTGCAAACATTAAAAAGGGGATATCTAAAACGCAAATTTTTCAGAAGTACTTGCTTTTATTTTCTTAGTATTACTTTAAAGAATATCCAGAATTGCGTCAATAAGAGAAACATCGGTTGGAAAAGTTGAATTTCCTCCACTGAATAAACATTGAAAATAGATTTCTTTATCAGTGTAGGGCTGCGGATACATCCTCTCGAGAAGATTTTTCACAGCTTCGGTTTCACAATATTAATCTTTTATAGGCCACAGAAGGCACAAAATACCGCTGAATAATCGAATCTGATTGGTTAACTTATGAATGCGATTTTGCAGTCAATATGACAGATAGCTGGGAGAGAGAATATCTGCACCCAATCTTCATCTCTTGTTTTAATATGTGACATAGTTGCATCAGTACTGTAATGTGCGTGGGTGTGCGTATGTATTGGAACAAACATAAACGTACAAGTCTGGAATTCTCACAAGGAGCGGCAGGAAAGGTGGATAGAGAAACAGGGTTTGCACTTCATTATTGTCCATCTGAAATGTGAACAATTGCTTTCTGCACTTCGGACGTCTGACCTGTTGATATTTTACCTACAGTGTTTTGATTTTTATTTCAGTTTTACAGCATCTGTGCGATTTTAGTTACTGTTGCACATGTTTATCCCGGTTTCATAAAGAAAAAGGCGATACAGTAAATATTGTCATATTCCGGAAACCGTCCTTGCTTTTGAAATGTTTATATTACCATTTTTTAAGTAAAACACTCCTACATGTTTAAAAAATTGGGATCAAGTTGGCAAACGAGACAAACAAGCCTCAAGATTGGCAAGACAAGTATCTAATGAAATTCATTGACTGAATAAAATCCCTGAATAAATCAGCGGAGAAGGTACTAAATCTGAGAGTTTGTCTTTCACTGACATGGTGCAGTTTTTGCAGATCCACCGGAAGTGCGTTGCATTCGCAGTTAAATACCCCGAAACTATGTGATATCTGCAATCTGCAGCCTGAAATTCCCCTTAACGGCCAAGGTCGCAGCACATGATGGTTGCTGACTGCAGCCCATTATTATGGGTTCGTCCATATTCTGACAAACCGAAAATAGTGTTTTCACCTAACGTAAAGAGATGACATGATTGTGCAAATTTAGTTTGAGCTTGTTAAGGTAGAAAAGTGCTCATGTTCAATAATAATTCAAGTTACCAGTCCATAACTGCAGAAGTAGAACGGCTGTGATCAGGTGTAAAATCGTCAACTTCCCAAGCTGCACCTTACACTCCTTTTCACCAGGATTCTGATGATTAATCAAGCTGTATGTTTCTCTCCGTGATAATATATTTGTCCACCATAAGCTTTCCCATATATGCCGTCTTGTCCTAAAACATTGGTTCATCTTCAAAAAACAGGTGACTCAATATGTCTGTCCGTTGCAGAAAGTGGTGAATATTTAAAAATTACTCAACATCTGTTTGAAAATTCTCCAGAGGGGCCATGGGTTAATACACATTGGATGTCGTTTGCTATTGATGTCACACAAACCTGGGTATATAAAATAAATCAAAGGTGCATTGAGTTCAACCTCGAAGTTTGATTATTAATTTCTAAAGTACATCCATAATAAGAGACGCATTTAATGGCATGGTAGCTTTGAAGTGCTATTCACGAGAAGCTTCACTTGGTTGGTGAATTTAAGTAATATTCATCAGATGTAAGACTGTGAGTGATCTTGTGATTCTTGTCATTAAGAGATCCTTCTTTGGAATCCAGTGCAAATTTGAAAAAGAAATATTTTGGCTCTTCTAACTAGGATGTGCTATTTAATACACTTTATTCCACCACACCGCAAGGTTACGTCACATGGTACCCACAGTGAGTTGTTAAATTGGATCCAAAATTGACTAGGTCATAGAAGGACAGGCATGGTAGTGTAGCGGTTAGAGTAACGCTTTACAGTACCAGCGACCCCGATTCAATTCCCGCCACTGTCTGTAAGGAGTTTGTACGTTTTCCCCGTGTCTGCGTGGGTTTCATCCGGGTGCTCCGGTTTCCTCCCACATTTCAAAGACGTATGGGTGAGGAAGTTGTGGGCATGTTATGTTGGCGCCGGAAGCATAGCGAACCTTGCGGGCTGCCCCAAGAACACTCTACGCAAAAGGTGCATTTCACTATGTGTTTCGATGTACATGAGACTAATAAATATATCTTATCTTATCTTAAGACAGAATGAAGAAGAAGAAAGATATTTTCTTACTGACTGGAGGTCTGTGGCCAACGGTGTTCAAGGAGGATCAGTGTTGGGAACTAAATTCTTTGTAATTTATGTTCATGATTTGAATGAAACTGTACATGATCTGCTAAATAAGTTTGCACGATACGAAAATTGGTGAACTTAAGGATAGCGAAGAAACTTCTCTTAAAGATAGATAGAAGTAAATTGAAATCTCGGCATAGAAATGGCAGATGGAATTTAATCCGTACGAGTACGTTGTGCTGCAGTCTGACAGGTCATATGCAAGAATAAAACATACAGTAAATGGCAGGAGCTGAGAAGCATTGATGAACAGATGGATCTTGAGATGCAGGTGCGTAGTTCCCCGAAAGTGTCAAATTAAGTGCAGAGGGTGGTAAAGAAGGCTTATGGTATGTCTGCATTGATATGTCGGCGCATTGACCATAAACATCGGCAAGTCATATTTCAGCTCTAGAGATCTTTGGTTAGGCCACATTTGGAGTAATGTGCACAGCTATGGTTCTCTGACTATAGGAAGGATGTGGGGGATCTGTAGAGGGTGCAAGAGAGTTTCACTAAGATGGTGCCTGGAATAGAGTACATGAGGTAAAAGGACAAACTTGGATTGGTTTCTTTGGAGTGGCATCGGATGAGGGATGACCTGATTAAGGTTTATAAAATTATGAAAGGCATGGATAGTCAGTCTTTTTCTCAAATAATATGTCAAATACTAGAGAGAAAAGTATAAGGTGAGAGCGGGGAATCTTAAAGTGTATTTGCAATTTAAGCTTTTACAGAAGGAGAGGTAGATGCTTTGAACGCTAGACCGGCGAGGTGGTAAAGGAAGCTACAAGAGCAACAAAAGCTGCAGGATATTCGAGAGAGGCAAACACACACGCAGGCCGGGAATAGAGGCGTGTGAATTGTGTCGGCAGATAGGATTACTTTAATTTGACATTATGTGTGGCGCAGACATGGTGTGCCGGAAGACCTCTTCCTATGTTATGCTGTTCTAAGTTGTTTGTTATGTAGCCGAACAGTTAGGCTAAAGTGTGGAGTGGCAAAAATGTTGGAAATCATACTGAAAGGTGCAATGCCCAGTCGGATACTGCAGTGACTGGTGCTCTGATCCGTGCTATTCGCAATCTGTATCAACAATTTGACCGGAGAAAGTAAATTTAATATTCCCATTTCTATCAATAACAGGTGGTATTATCAATTGGGGTGGATGCTGTTAGTGGATTTATTGGGATTAAAAAACAAATGAGTTGGAGAAACATGAATATAATGTGAAAAATATTCAGAAAACGGAAATGTAGAATATTTCAAAACTGATGACACATTTGGAAATATTACCGTTAACGTGGACCGTGCTCCTCTTTTACGCAAGTCACTGGAAGCTAATATTCTGCTGCAGCAAACAATTGGGGAGGTGAAAGCTGCCTGGCGGTCATTCCGGGGATTTGTTCAGGAGTATTTATGTCTTCCGGCCTTGGTGCATCGAGAGTGTTGCGCAGACGTTTGCTATCCTTACCTTGATTAGAGCCAATTTATCATCGAGCGAACAGAACAAATTATCACAAAAATACCGGTATTTGTGGGTTGTGAAGAGGAGATTGCGTTCGATTGATCTGTATTCCCCAGAGTTTCCAAGAATGCAAGATGCAGTCATTGAGTGATCGCACTATACAGAGCGGAAAACAGACCCAAGTTGTCTAACTGAGCTGGTCCAATTGAAACTGATAAATAATCTAAAAAGTCTTCACAGCGTGAATGTAAGGAGGGTATTTCCTTTGGCTGAGAAGTCACAGTCTCAGAATATTGCACCCCAGTGGCCCCGCGACTCAGCGCTACTGAAGTAGGCGCCGCTGTTCCACAGTTTCAGCTACCGAGGTTTAATCCTGACCTCCGGTTATATGGGTGTGAAATGTGTATATTGTCCCCGTGACTGCGTGGTTTTTTTACCGGGTCCTGAGGTTACGCCCACAGCTCAAATCCAACTGGTTTCTAGCTGAAATCCTGGAAGTTACCCATATTGAAATTGGGTGTTATGAAAATTGGAGTGAGCTTGGTGAGTATTCGGGGCGATAGAATTTATAGGATTGCTCCAGGATCCGGTTTAGATCTGACAGCCCGAATGGCAACCGAGAACAGCGTGAGATATCAAACAAGAATATTGAAGTAAAAGAAAACTGATGCCAGTTTATGGTGCTTCTCATAATATATTATGTACAAAATGCAGGATTGGGGTGAGCTGGGACTAAGTGCAAGTAGGGGTCTTCTACTCGAATTGAACTGATAGTAAATAGATTCTCTCCATTTTGACCCCTGCTTAAGTCAATGTTTTCACCTCAGTCACTAACCCTGGCATTACATGAACTCCTCATTTATCCCCTGTCCCCTGACTCCGTTTCGTTCGTCCTTTGCCGTGTAGTAATTGGAAATAGGGCCTCTATTGCAGACGCATTTACATTCTCATTAATTGAGGTGTTGGCGCACCTGGAAATCAACATATGCAGTGTGTCTCCAACCATTGCATAATCACGAAAATTTCAATGAAGTAACATGTTTACAATTCATAGATGCAGCTAAATCTGGGCAAACATCAGGCAAATCATATTTTCTGTAAGCTAGTTTTTTGACACATAGTTTTAGAGGTTTCCCCGGTGATGAAGAGACGTTTTTCGAAAACGTTGGAAGAGCAAGAGGTAACGAAAGAGAGCAGAACATATTTTATTCATCAAGTTCTTCGTGAAACTTTAGTCTAATTTAAGCATTCTGTTTTATTTAAAAGACTAATAAGCATTATTTGGTTTCAGGTTCCACAATCAGACTTTGTCTTTTTTTTTGAAATTTCGGACGTGAGAATTTTGGGACCGGAAGAATGCTTTAAGGGAGATTTACAGATTAAATACAGAGAACAGTGGATGTCCGTCTGTAGCAGTCGGTGGAATGCACTTTGTGGAGAAGTCCTCTGTAGACAGGCTGGATGCGGATCTTATGGCACATTAGTATGTCAATAAGTGATGGGTGATAGTGCATCTACCTATCACCACCCTGTGCCCACCCTGCCTCCCCTCTTTTGTCCATCTAGCACGGCTCTGCTTTTCCCTTCTATATATTAGGCTTCTCCGTTTCCTATCTTCAGGCCTGAAGAAGGGTCCTGACCCGAAACGTTGCCCTCCTGCTTTTCTCCACGGATGCTGCCTAGCATGCGGTGTTCCTCCAGCATCATAGTGTTTTTCATCTAGATTCCAGCATCTGCAGTCCTTCTAACAAGCAAGATCTAAAAAAAAAGTCATGAAGTTCAACGTCTGTATCATTGCCAAATGTCCCACTTACATCAATGACCTGAATCAGCTGGACCGGCCATTTATGTACTGTGGCAAGATGTGTCGGCGAGACACAGGGAATTCTGTAGCGAAGCTTGTCGACCATTCCGAGTCATGACCATGAATGATACATTCCATGTGCCTGATTCTGAGCATATCTAACAATGTTGTGGAATTTCGACACCATCTAGTTCATAACAGGTAGTTTGATTGAATCAATTACCCTTAACATTAATTCCTTTCACTAGCATTGTATGACAACTGCATGGTTGGTTCTAATATTTTAAATTTAAATTCTATGTCACCAGTATTACTAATAACGTTTTTTTAAATCTCCTTACAGGGATGGCGATCTTCCGACATCCAGGAACGGATGATCAACTGACCAGAGTCCCCGACCCATATGGAAACGACCAGCGAGGCCAAGGACGCCTGTGGATGCCTGTGCAGGGTGAAGAGCCGACCCCACGGAGCCCTCGCCACCGAGACCCTACTTACGGACCCCACTGGAGCAACCGAGTATGAGACCCGAGAACCCGGAGATCTGACCCACGGGAGAGCCCGACGCCGACCCCAGTGTCCCGACCTATCTGGAGGACCGACCAGCGGAGGCTGTGTCCCGAGGCCAAACCCGAAGCTGTGTCCGACCTGCGGGTATGCCTGATGTCGGTGTCCGACACCAGGGCCCCTCCGGTTTGGAACCCCAGCCCTATCGACCATGCGAGGCCGTTTACCGACGTCGAGACCCCCCGCCCAGACGCGCCCACCTGCCTGCTGGGACAGACCATTCCTTTTGAGGACCTCCAGACCAACATGAGAACAACAACTTACCTCACAGGCCAGCTGGATCTATTCCAAGTCTTCCACGTCTGTTCACAAGCAGTCACTTACCTTCCAGTCCAGGTGAGTCCGCTCCAGGTCTTCTAGGTCTGTCCTAAGCAATCTGTCACCAGGTGGCTGCACTCAAGGACTTACAGCACCGACCTGTCGCAGCCACTTTCCTCGGAAGCGTGGTAAGAGTGCTGGGCCTCAGCTTGGTACAAGAAACCCCTCCCCAGCACTGGCTAACGTCCAGGCCATTGAGAACAAAGTTGATGAACTAATGGCATGATGGACCTACCAAAGAGAACTGAAGAACTGCTGTGTGCTTTGTCTCACCGAAACGTGGCTTACACCTACTTAAACTGAATGTTCCATACAACCTGAGGGCTTCTCAATCCACCGAAAGGGCCATACAGCGTCCTCGGACAAAGTTAGAGGCGGAGGGGTCTGCTTCTGAATCAATAACTCGTGGTGCTCGGACATGACGGTCCTGGCTCACCCAGCCTGGAATATCTCACGGTGAAGAGTCGACCATACTGCCTGCCATGGGAGTTCACTTAAGCTCTCTTGCTGTCAGTCTATATCCACCTCAGATGGACATGAAGCCTGCACTCAATGAACTACACTCTATGGTCAACAGCCTTGAAATCGGATACCATGAGACCCTCGTCATTATTGCAGGTGACTTCAACCAGGCCAACCTCAAGAGTGTGCTCGAAAGTACTACCACCAGGGGCCCTAAACTCTTGGCCATTGCTATACAACTGTCAGAGCTGCCTTCCGAACCACCCTTCTCCCTCACATTGGTAAATCAGACCTCCAGGCGGTGGTCCTCCTCCTTGCATACAAACTAAAACTAAAACGGAAGGATCCAGTACAGAGAGTCATGCAGTGCTGGCCGGAGGAAATAGATGAGCTTCTATTCCACTGCTTTGAGTCAGAGGACTGGTCCATGTTCAAAGACCCGGCTGCCAGCCTTTATGAGTACATCACCACCATCCTGGACTTTATCAGCAGGTGTGTTGAGGACTGCACCGAAGAGGACAAAACGGATGTCCCGAAACCGTAAACCATGGATATACCGGGTGATCCACTCGCAACTGAAGTCGAGGACTGCTGCATTCCAATCAGGTGACCCTAACTTTAACAAGAAATTGAGATAGACCTCCGTAACGCCACCAGCGATGCCAACAGAGTCCTAGGCCACCCGTTAGTTGTGGCAGGGCTTACATGCTATAACGGGCTACATAAGGAAGTTGGGCAGCATAGTCAATAACAGTGCACTCCTTCCTGTTGAGCTGAATGCATTCTATACACGTTTTGGACAGAAGGGTAGTGTACCAGTTAGCGTAACGCTATTACACAGCCAGCTATTCAGCTTTAATTCCGTCCACTGTCTGCAAGGAGTTTGTATGGTCTCTCCGTGTCTGCGTGGGTTTCCTCCAGGTGCTCCAGTTTCCTCCCACATTCCAAAGACGTGCGGGTCAGGAAGTCGTCGGCATGCTGTTTTGGAGCTGGAAGGTGGCGACATCTGCGGGCTGACCCCAGAACATTCTACGCAATGATGCATTTCACTGTGTGGTTCGATGTGCATGTGATTATTAAACGTATCGTATCTTGTCTTGTCACCACCCACCTTGACAGCCTCCAATGCAACTGAACCCGCCGTCACCGTCGAGGACGTAAGATCAGTCATCAGGAAAGTGAACCTGCGGAAAGCATCTGGCCGTGTCCTCAGATATTGTGCTGATCAGCTAGTGGGGGTATTTGCAGACATATTTAATCCCTCTCTGTGATTCCCACCTGTTTTAAGAAGATCAAGATCAAACCGGCACTGAAGAAAAACAAGGTAACATGCCTTAATCACTATGAACCGGAGAGCGGTGGCTCTGACATCAAATATCATTAAGTGCTTCAAACGGCTGATCATAGTGCGCATTAACCCCAGCCTCCGGGAACCCTCGGCCCACTGTAATTCGCTTACCGCCGAAACTGTTCCATAGTCAAAGCCATCTCCCTGACCTTACACTCAGCTCTGGAGCATCTGGACAGTAAAGGCACCTACGTTAGACTATCGTTTATTGATGAGACCTCTGCCTTCAATATTATAATTCCAAGCAAACTCATCACCAATCTCTGAGACCTGGGACTCAACACCTCCCTCTGCAACTGGATCCCTGAATTTCAATCCAACAGACTGCAATCAGTGAGGATAGGCTGCAACACTTCCAGCACAATTATTCTCAACACTGGTGCCCCATAAGACTGTGTCCTCAGCCCCTCTACTCTACTCCCTATACACTTCTCACTACGTGGCTAGATTCTGCTCTAACTCCCAGCTACAAGTTTGCAGATGATTCCACAGTAGCGTAGTGGACCACAACTCAATTAACGATGATTCGGAGTACAGGAATTAGGTGGAGAGCTCAGCAACATGCTGTCATGACAACAACTTTTCCCTCAATGTCATAGAAACAAAAGATCTGGTTATTGACTTCAGGATGGGGGGGGGGGGGGTGCTGTGTACATACACCTCTTTACGTCAATGGTGCTGACGTCGAGAGGCCTGAGAGCTTCAAGTTCCCAGGAGTGAACATCAACAACAGCGTGTCCTAGTCCAACCACATAGAGGCCACGGCCAAGGAAGCTCACCAGCGCCTCTGCTTCCTTAGGAGGATAAAGAAATTTGGCATTTCCTCTCTGACACACACCAACTTTTATCGATGCACCATAGAACGCACCAGAGCTAGGAAGCATCATATCCTGTATGACAACTGCTCTGTCTGGGACCGTAAGAAACTTCACAGAGTAGCGAACACAGCCCAGCACATCATGGAAACCATCCTCCCCTTTATAACCTCTGCCTGTACCTCTCGCTGCCTTCGTGAAACAGCTAGCTTACCCATCCGAATCATTCTCTCTTCTCCCCTCTCCCATCAGGCAGAAGATACAGAAGACTGACAGCATTTACCACCAGGATCAAGGACAGCTTCTATCCACTGTTATAAGACGATCCAACGGTTCCCTGATACGATGAGATGGACTCTTGACCTCAACATCTGCTTTGTTATGACCTTGTAGCTTATTGACTACCTGAACTGTATTTCCTCTGTAGCTGTCACACTACTCTGTATTGTTTTTACCCTGTACGGCATCAATGCACTGTGTAATTAATTGATCTGTACGAATGGTATGCAAGACAAGTTTTTCACTGTACCTCGGTACAAGTGACAATAATAAACCAATACCAATACCAATTCCAAGATTACTCTGATTGCGCCTCTGAATTAAAGTAACTCTATAACCAACAAGAATAAGAGCTGCAGATGTAAGGTGGTGTCGCAACTTCAGGTTACCTCCAAGTCGCATGCAATCCTGTCTTAGAATTATATTGCCATTGGTTAATAGCCTCTGGACAGTCACGGAACATGCTATGGTAATAGTTTCACCAGAAGGTCCAAATCGATTCAATTTCAAGGCTTATTACTACGTTGTCAACGACAATTAGAAATGGAGAACACATTCAGTACTAGCCCAGCAACGTAGAGATACTAAAAAGTGAATGAAAACATTAAAAAGAAAAATCAATTTCGAGGATAGGCTTAGAATTGATGAAACAATTTCCACGTGGAGAAATGAAAGCTGAGCCCATTAATACCTATCCACAAATGCATCACAATTGAAGTCCTTGAAATGACAATTCAAATTATAGTAACTATTCAGTAGGGCAGGGAGGACTTGTTCGGGGAGAAGCTGAATTTACATTTCAGGTCGATGATCTTTCAGCAGCACTGCTTTTGATGGGTTCTGAACAAGAAACGTTGACCTTGTTTCTGTATCAACAATTTCTGCCTAACTTTCTGACTATTACTAACATTTTCTGATCTTGCTTATGATTTGCAGCATCTGCATCATGTTGGTTTATGAAAACTTTGAAAGAATGTGTCGGAAATGCACCTGCCGCACGAGTATTTAAATTAAAGTTTAGTTGGCAGTTAAATTCACAACTTTTAGAGGCATCATTGTCTATAATATGCTCAAGAATTGTCTCTTGATGCCTCAGCTGATGAAAGTCACCACACTGTCTACACGTGTCGCCATTTTCAGGGAACAATGTACTTGCGTCCCCAAGGTCTCTCTTCAACAACACTCCCAGGGCCTGACTTTCACTGTGTATAAATTTGCAAAGTGCATCACTTCACACTTTGCTGAGTTAAATTCTTTCCGTCATTCCTTTCTAACTTTACAAGTTGATCAATATCCTTTTTTACCCTTTAACAACATCTTTCACTGTTCACCACACCAGCAATTGGCGTTATCTGTAAACTTACTTACCATGCCATCTACATTCTTATATATACTAATGATCCAAATCATTAATATGTATGACAAACAACAGATGATCCAACACCGATCCCTGTGACACACCACTGGTCACAGATCTTGAATCTGAAACAAAGAGCCGTTTACTACCACCCTCCGCTTTCTACCACCAATACATTTTGTTTCCAATTGGCCAGATCACCCTGGATCCCAAGTGCTCTTAACTTCTGGACCAGCTTAGCAGGCGGGACTGTCACAGGCCTGGCTAACGTGCTGTTTCCGTATCATTGGCAAATTGAAAACTTTACATTTCGTTCCTTCCTGCAGAACATTAGTGCACATAGTAAACAACTGAGGACCAATAACCGACCACTGTTGTTATATTTGTTATTCATCACGAGACAAACTTGGCGTGGGTTTAACATCTGAACATTTATTAAAATAACAAAACAACAACAGGCTGTAACAGACTTGCAACAGACAGGATGGTTGCTTTTTCACGCTCTTTCCAGCGACTTCCTGTTTCCTTCATGTGAACACTTGCATTGCCTGCTAGGAACTGATGTTCTTTATTATAACTACATAACAACACATAATAACACATCTTCTCCCTTTAAAGAAAAAAAAACAAACACAATACTTTGTCCTTATAAACCAGCCAAGAACAATTGTCCACTCAGCAGCTTTCATTAAGTCTCTGAGGTGGTTTTGTGGTCCCTTTTGGTCTGGTACTCGTTTCCGCAAGCGTGTTGCTTTCATTTGTTGCATTGGTGTTTACCTGGGAACTCTGGTCCACATGTTCATTTTCTCCATACGCTGTCCCCTTTGGTGTACTGACAGGAGACGGGTCACAGCAAGGGGTTAGAGCTTGTGGTCGTAGATCCACGCGGTTCCTCCTCAGAGGTGTCCATCACTCCGTCTGGATCTGATATGAATGTGGATTTACTTCTTCTTGCACAACTCCGTGAATGGACCATGTGCCAGAATCATGATCTTGGATTCGCACTTGATCCCCAGGCTTCAATACTGGTAGGCTTTTCGCTGTCTTGTCGTGATTCCGTTTCTGTTTTTCTTTCCCTTCCTCTTTAGCCTGTTTGACTTGCGTGCTCCTTCAGGTGTCAACAGGTTTTCATGTATTGGAAGGTTAGTGCGTATGCGTCGACCCATCAGCATTTGGCTGGTTAAAGACCGTTCTACAGTGGTGCACTTCTGTAAATCATTAGACCCCTATGGGAATCCTCTCGACCATCTTGCGCTTTCTTCATGAGACCCTTCACCACCTTAACTGAACTCTCTGCTAGGTCATTAGATTTTGGGTGATGTGGGCTTGAGGTTAAATGTCGAAACCCCCAAACATTGGCAAAGGATTCAAATTCACTGCCCGAAAATTGTGGACCATTGTCTGATACTAGATCACATGGAACCCCATGCCTCGCAAACACAGTTTTCTGGAACGTGATAACTGCTTTGTTGGACGTTGATTGCAATGTCGCAACCTCTGGGTAACTGGAAAAGTAGTCTGTTACAACAATATGGCTCTTCCCATTACAGTCAAACAAATCCACTCCAACTTTGAAATACTGCCTGTCTGGTACAGGATGTGGTGTAAGTGGTTCTGATTGCTGCTTTGGTCTGTAGGTAAGGCATATTTCACATGAAGCAGTAGTCCAGCTGATGTCTTGGTTCATTCTTGGCCAGTACATCACTTCACGTGCTCTACGTTTACATTTCTCCTCCCCAAGATGCCCTTCGTGTAGCCTCTGGAGTATCTCCTCGCGTAGTGACACTGGAATCACAAACCTGTTCCCTTTGAAGACCATATCTTTCACTACTGACAGTTCAGCTCTGCATGCCCAATAATCCCGAATACACATTGGACAATCATCCTTTGCTGCTGGCCATCCTTTCCATATTGTATCCTTGAGTACTTTCATTGTTTCATCTGCCTCTGCTGCTTTGCTAACCTGCTCTATTCTATCCGGAGATACTGGAAGAGAGGTGACAATCATGTCAACATAGGCCTGTATATCTGCATTAAGCTGTTGGTCACTTTTTTCTCTCTTGTCGTCTGCTGGAGACAGAGCATCAGCAGCAAACATGCATTTTTCCTGGTGTGTCGATGATCTTCACATCGTATTTCTGCAGCCTTATCAACATACGCTGTATCCTCATGGGACAGTAATTCAGTGGTTTGGTATAATTGAGAACAATGTTTTATGGTCTTTCTCCACTTGAGTAGCTTGGACATAGATGTACTGATGGAACCATTCACATGCATATGTAGTGGATAGAAGATCTTTCTCTATTTGTGCATAGTTGGCTTCCGCACTTGTTAAAGCCCTTGATGCATATGCCACAGGTTGCCATTTACCATCATGTTACTACAGTAGTACTGATCCAAGGCGGTCCTGGGACGCATCAGCTGATATTCTGATACGCCTTTTCGGATCATAAAACTTCAGCATGGGCTCTTCAGTTAGGGCCCTTTTCAAAGCCTGGAAACACTCTTTTTGGTCATGAGACCAAATCTATTCATTCTGTTGCTCAAGGAGTGACCTAAGTGGTGCTGACACTGTTGACAGTCGAGGGATGAACTTAGCCAGGTAAGTCACCGTCCCTAAGAAACTTCTCACCTCCTCTTTGTTTTGAGGCCTCTCCACGTTTTTAATAGCTGACGTCTTTCTTGTGTCAGGCTTCACTCTCTCTTCAGATATGACAACTCCTATTAAGATCAGTATCTTGACACCAAACTCACATTTCTCTTTATTTAATTTCAAATTGTCATTCCTTGTCACGTCAAACACTTGTCTCAGTCGAATATCGTGTTCCTCCTTGTGGAGCCCCAGACTATGATGTCATCCATCATGGTCTCAACACCAGGTATGCCCTCGAATATCATGTGGATAGTTTTACGGTAGACTTCTGGTGCGGACAGGATCCCATATGGCAGCGGAAAATAGCGATATCTTCCCTGTGGTGTGTTAAATTACACAGTCTCGAACTTGCCTCATCAAGCTTCATCTGCCAAAATCCAGGCGATGCGTCGGGCTTGCTGAACCATTTGGCACCGAAAACCAGGACATGATCTCCTCCCGTGTTGGGAATTTAAAATGCTCTATCTTGATGGCTTTATTGAGATCTCTTGGGTCTAGACATATCCGCAATCCTCCATTTTTCTTTTGCACAATGACCAGTGATCTCACCCAATCTGTTGGTTCTTATATTTTCTGTATGACATTCCTTCGTTCCATGCGGGCTAGTTCTTGTTTAAGTTTATCTCTAAGTTGAAACGGAACTTTCCTGCATGCATGGACAACAGGAGCCACTGCCTCATCTATATGAATTTTGTGTACACCAAGTAAGCATCCGAGCCCCTCAAAGACATCTGCATACTCTTCTATGAGTGCTGTGTTGTCATCTTCGGTATGCGAAGCTACAATTAAAACTCTTTTCACCAGGCTGAGCTTTTCACAGGCACTCAGACCTAATATGGCTGTACTCTCTTTTCTACAATCAGTAGCTGTGATTTTAAGTGCTGCCCCTTGTGCTTAAAGGTCACCATACAGCCCCCTTTTACTGGAACATTCTCTCCAGTGTAGCCTGTCATTTTTAACTTTACAGGGTAAATCTTACTCTTTACTGTGAGAGTCTTATAATTACTCATGGCTAACAGATTCACCTGAGCTCCGGTGTCAAGCTTGAATGGAATTACTGTCTCATTCACATTTACTGGAACAACCCATTCTGTTTTACCAGCAGCCACAGACTATACAGAATCCACAAGGAATTCGTCCATTTTCTCATCAACTGTGTGCACCTTTCTCTTGTTAGCTCCAGCTTTGCAGCACCTTGCGAAGTGATTCTTCTTCCCACAGCTATTGCAGGACTTCCCATAAGCAGGACACATCTTTGGAATGTGTTTACCTCAACATCTGCTGAATTTTCTGTTTGAGCCTTCCTCTTTGATTTGCTGTTGTTTTCGGAAAGGCCTTGGGAGCTGCTTCTCTGTTTTAACAGCATTTACTGTTGTGTCTGCTCTGTACAACTCCTTAGCTTGTGCTTATGTAGTTTCTGCTGACCTACACATATTCAGCGCCTTTTTCAGGTTCAAATATTTTTCATGCAACAGTCTTTCTCTAAGTCCATTATCTGGAATTCCACAAACTATTCTGTCTTTAACTAGTGAGTTTCTCAAATCTCCAAATTCACAAGATTTACTCAGTGTTTGAAGCTCAGCAAAGTATTGGTCGAAGCTAACACCTTGTTTCTGGTCACAGGAAAATAATTTATATCTCTCAAATGTGATGTTTTTACTTGGGATAAAATACTCAAACTTTTCCATCAAGGTGCCCAACTCAAAAACTATCTCATCAATTTGAAAGCTGTTATAGATGTCCAAAGCATCTTCGCCAATCACGTGCAGAAAATAGATGCTTTCAATTTTTCATCGTTCCTTCCCACTCCACTAGCAACTAAATATATGTTGAATCGCTGTTTGAAGCTTTTCCAATTATCGGCTACATTGCCAGTAAACTACATAAGCTTGGGAGCACTTAGCTTATCAATAACGGGAACTCTCGGCCTCTCACTAGAATCACTCTTGGCAAATCCAGTGACTGCTGAACTTCAGGAAAAATGTGCTCCTTCGCCATGCCGGCCGGCTTCTTCTCTGTCTTTTTACAACTTTTCTTTCGTACTCACTGTCTCTTTCTCAATTGCACATATTATTCATTTACTATCCTTGTTCAGACCTCACACCAACTCCTAACACCATGTTATGTTTGTTCTTCATCACGAGACAAACTTGGCGTGGGTTTAACATCTGAACATTTATTAAAACAACAAAACAACAACAGGCTGCAACAGACTTGCAACAGACAGGCTGGCTGCTTTTTTCGCTCTTTCCAGCCACTTCCTGTTTCTCCCATGTGACCCCTTGCATCGTCTGCTGGGAACTGTAGATCTTTATTATAACTACATAACACATAATAGCACACCTGTGGTACGCCACTAGTTACATCCCTCCTACCTGAAAATAGGCACCTTTATTCAAATTTCGTGTTTTCCGTCTGGCAGCCGGTTTCAATCCATACTAACACACTTCCTCCAATACCCTCAGCATTTAATTGATTCACCACAGTCTTCCATGCACGCTTTCAAATATATTTTGGAAATCCATTTCACAGACTCCCCTCCATCAAATCTCTGTCAGGGCATCACAGAATTCTATTTCCCATAAGATCTCCCATTATTCATTTGCATTCCATTATGACCAAACCTAAAATGGCCTGTTCTCGTGTCGGGTCTGAAACATACTGTTCTAGGAAACGCACTCCACAAATTCTTACCCTTCCTATTTTGGTGCACCTAATCAGTATGTAGATTAAAAGGTCTAATCAAAATTGCAGTTCATTTCATTCCTGCCCTAAATATTTCCCCATTTTTACTCCGCCTATCTAGCTTGACGTTTTGTGTCTATAACATACTCCCAACCTCCTGATTTTCACGATTTCAACCCAAACGGATTCGGAATTACTATCCACTGCATCTACTTCGTGACTGAACACGAGTCTGATATCTTCCTTGAATAACAACGATATCCCGCCTCTTTTCTCTTTTGGCTTGTTCACTATAGAACTCAGCCCTGCGTTCTTTGGACGATACAACCGCATCCTGATAATAGCTGTTAGAGTACAGTCATATGTTACTATCTGTGAGTTTCAATTGATCTTTCTCATTTCAAATGCCCGTGAATCCGGATTAAGACTCTTGAGCTCTGATTATTTTAATAGCGTCCAGGAATGGACAGAAATTCATTTCCCGAGAATATTGTTTGTAAAGAGGCAGAAATTTCAGTGAATTTGTCCAATGCTTTGTGAAGAGGAGAAAAAGCTATTACAGTTAATAACTTCGGGTGGCGTTTCATTTCACGGATAAATATTTTGAACGATGTTTTGAACATTTTGATCGGCTTTGTAAATAACTATGTGATGCACAGAACCAGTAATAAGTACACTATTTAAGGGATCAGGTATATGGTATAGAAGCAGGAGGCAATTCGCTCATCGACTCCCCTCTTCCCTACACCTTCCACCATTTCATATCATAGTTTAAATCACACAGAATTCCAGATGAAGTGCTTACCGAGCCGGGAGTTGAGGGAGATACATATTTTATACAAATTCTCCGTGTATACATGGTGAAAAGCCTGCAGATTTACGTTTTCATGGTGGAGGGATTAATAAGTGTAGCTCACGCAGGGATCTGCGGCGAACGGCTTCCTCCTGTATTCCAAGTTCACTGACAGCATAACGATTTTCCAGGGACATGCTTACTGATTTGATAGAGAGTTGGCGTTGACACGATGGGTTTTAACCATTTTATGACTGGATATTTTCTTCTACCCAGAATGCTGTTTGCCCTGATTTGTAATTTCGCTTATTTATTTTTTACATTATATGATTGTTGCAATCTCGTACATAAATCAGATAAAGCGATGATCTGTAATCTAACACCTTGCCCTGCTGCAGCTGTAATTTGCACGGCTTTGCGAGTCGAATTAAGAAACGTCTGTAGATATGTCGATAATGATGTTACTTTTCGCAATGGATACTGGGTAAATTCAGATGATTGAGTGAGATAACCGCATATAAACAACTGTCTGTGTGTGTGTGTGTGCGTGTGTGTGTGTGTGAGAGAGAGAGAGAGAGAGACAGAGAGACAGAGAGACAGAGAGACAGAGAGAGAGAGAGCATGTATGTAAGCAAGACGGAGGCCGGGGAGAATGGGTTTTCACAGTAAATGTAAAATATCGTCACAACACAAAACGTGATGCCTCGCTTCCAATTTCTCTGTTTGTGACAACTGCAGAGCAACTGATGTGCTTTGCAGGAAGCTGCACCATGTTCTGTCTCGCGATTGCATTTGGGATGTGTGGTCGGGGGGTGGGGGGGCAAAGGGGTGTTGAAGCATTCCGGCAAACTTCTTGCCGCCCATATTGCATGATATCGTCAAACCTTTGAACGGCTGGGTAAACAGATATTGCCCGGTAGCGCCGCACTCACACGATGAATTCTGCCGTAAATAACCCGGAGTGTATCCAAATACTGGCGTGGGTTATGATGGAGATGACCCCATACTTGAGTGTTGATGTGAACACTACCTTCCTAAAGTCAGGGCAAAATACGTATTTGAAAATATGGAAAATATGAGCGATCGGAGTTCCCAATCGCGAAAGCCCAAATAGCAGCAAGGAGAGCACCGGAGGTTTTCAGACATACAGCAGAAAGAGAGTCAGGTAATAAAATTCAAAGTTAGATATCTCAGAATTCATCACAATAACACATTTTCTTGATTATATGAATAGAATAATCGGGTTACAGAAATAGATGAAATGAACAAGTTTATTGGGATTGGAATTAGTTTATTATTGTCACTTGTACCGAGGTACAGTGAAAAACTTGTTGGTCGAAGGTTGCAGGGATACGCTCCTAGAATATGGATGCCTTTCCGGAAATGGAGCAACCCTTTGAAGCCAAACGTCCGGGCATCTGGGTGTCGCAGAAGTTTAATACCTGAGCAGGTTTGCTTCTTGGCTACCAGGATAAATTACCAGGGTAGCATTGTACACTGAGGACAGCAAAGACTAATGATCAGGTATAACAATAAACTGCTCTAGGGCGGACGCCATCTCCTTGGCCCGACAGTCATCTCTGGAACACTTAGACAGTAAAGGCACCTACGTTAGCCTATAGTACTTTTTACTAGAGCTCCGCCTTAAATACTCTAATTCCAAGCCGACTCATCACAAAACTCCGACACATGGGACTCAACACCTCCCTCTGCAACTGAATCATCGACTGCCTGACCAACAGACCGCAGTTAGTAAGGATAGGCAGAAACACGCCCTGCGGGATTATTCTCAACATCTCTGCCTCACAAGACAGTGTCCTCAACCTTTACTCCACTCCCTTTCCACACATGACTGCGTGGCCAGATTCTGTTCCAACGCAATCTGCAAAATTGTAGAAAATATCACCGTAGTGGGCCGTATCTCAAATAATGATGATTCAGAGTACAGGAAGGAGATAGAGAGCTTGGTTACATGGTGAAAGAGCTGGACATTGACTTCAGAAAGGGGGTGGTGTACACGCTGCCGTCTACATCAACGGCACTGAGGGCGAGAGAGTTGAGAGCTTCAAGTTTCTAGGAGAGAACATCACCAATAGGCTCTCCTGGTCCAACCACATTAATGCCAGGCCAAGAAATCACACTAGCCCCTCTACTTCCTCAGAATGCTAAAGAAATTTGGCATGGCCCCTTGAAACAGGAACTTTTACCCATGCACCATAGAAAGCATCCTATCTGGATGTATCACGTCTTGGTATGGCAATTGCTCTGCCCAGCAACGTAAGAAACTGCAGTGAGTTGTGGACACAGTTCAGCACATCACAGAAACCAGTCTCCCCTCCACGGATTTTGTCTATACTTCTCGCTGCTTCCTTAACATAACCAGCATAATCAGAGACCCAACCCACCCCGGACATTCTCTCTTCTCCCCTCTCCCATTAGGCAGAAGATACAGGAGCCTGAGGGCACATACCAACAGGCTCAAGGACAGCTTCTATCCCACTGTAATAAGAATATTGAACCGTTCCCTGATACGATACAATGTACTCTTGACCTTCACAATCTACCTCGTTATGACCTTACATATTACTGCCTACCTGCACTGCACTTTCACTGTAGCTCTGACACTTTACTCTGCATTCTTTGTTGTTTTACCTTGAACTACCTCAATGCACTGTGTAATGAATTAATCTGTATGATTAATGCAGACATGTTTTTCACTGTACCTCGGTACAAGTGACAATAATAAACCAATTCCAGTTTCAATTTCAATTAATGCAAATGATAGACACTATTTCAAGGAATTGGAGAATGCAATAAGAATCAGGTCTAACATCCTTTGGAAAGCATATGCCTGAGGAGTGATAAATACGGATAGTGAGGAGGAGGAATATTTAGGCCTATTAGATTTTCATTGTCACACGAAGATGGTGAACACTGGACAGGGGTACACGATTTTACTTAAGAAGATGGACATCACTTTGCATGAAATAGTAGAATGGATGTGGAGGAGGAAATTTTCGAGTAAGATTTTCGGATTGATAATCCTGGGATATTTAATGACAGTAAATAAATTGGACAGTGAAGGAGATGAGGAAATTGTACAATGTGTTGCTTCTATGAGAGACTGAAAAAGACAAAATTAGATGGATTCAGTTGGATATCATTGTTGACACTATGACCGCATACTTTCAGTTCTGAATTATTTGTAAAGAGGGCGAGATACAGTAATGAGTGGATTATTTTCAATACGTCTAACGATGAAACACTACGGTGAATAGGATAAATTGATGGGTTAGGTCGTTAATGAGAAGTTGCGATGGAGGCGGTGCAGAATATATGGTGAACGTAGCATAAGTATGGAGTCCGAGAGCGGTAGAGTTGTACAGCATAGACAGGACATCAGCGTCTATGCTATCCATTATGCCTATCTATAATAATATTATTTGCTTGTATTAATTCCAAATACCCCTAATGCCTGATTATTCAAGTATCTGTCAACATACCTGTTAAATTTCGTTACCGTTTCTGCCTCCTCTGGCAGCTTATTCGAGATACCAACTATTCTTTGTGTGAAAAACTTACCCCTCTTATCGTATTTAAACCCTCTCTCTCTCACCGTAACCCGATGCACTCTGGTTTGAGACACCTCTTACATGGGAAAAAGACTCCAGCAACAACCAGCCTGTGTCTCTTATTGTTTTATATACCTCTATCATGCCACCATTCAGTGTCTTTCGCTCCAGTGAATAATGACCAAACTATACAATCTTCTGATACCTAAAGCCCTCTCAGAAAGACAATATCATTGTGAATCTTTTCTGCACCCTCTAGAGCTTAATTAGCTGGTGACCAGCTTAATCAATGTGGTGACCAGAACTGTATTCCAAGTGCGTCCTAACCAAAGTTTTATACAACTGTATCATGACATCCCAACAGTTGTAGTCAGTGCCTCGGCCGATGAATGCAAACATGCCATACGCCTTCATCAACACCCTTTCTACCTGTGTTCTATTTTCAGGTATCTATTTACTTGTACCACAAGGTCTCCCTGTTCAACAAGAAGTTTTACAGATGAAGGAGGCTGGCGTTTTTGTTTATACGGTGGCAAGATACGCTGAACATAAAAAGTACACGAGAACGACATGAAATTGAATACGAGGGACAAAGTGTGGAAGAAAATTCAAAGTGAACACGGATGTCTTTACTTGGAGAGAAACCGATCTGAACAAATATACAAGGTGAACAGCAGATGGAGGACAGATGCCCCTGAGCATGTGAAGTCTGGTGTATAAGAGCACGGGTTAGGAATCCAATGATAAAGAGATGGACAATTGATGGACTACAGCTGTTTAACCCTTTATTGACCGATACTTTTTTTGGTTAATCTTGTTGTATGTTTGTCACATCTGCAGAATTACATTTTTTTCCAGAGACCCACCAAAATAACAATATTGTACCCAGGATTTAGCTCAGAGATGATTGCTACGTTTGATGTTCGGACGATTTCGACTTACTATGCCTTGAAGTAACATCCGCCTCCCCAAAACTCTGCTCTGCCCCTCTTCGCTTCATGTTGCAGGTGTTTTGCCTAAAATGGCAACAATGACTGCTATTGGTTTATCGAGTCCCTTAATCTGCAGTAAAACCGCCTGAACTCATTGCTGGACTGTTTTTAAGTGTTTTCATTTGGTGACTTGATGGAACTGTTGTCTGATTAATCTAGTATCGGGCTGAACTATACTTTCTATAGAGATTTGCCGATAAATAATTCTCCATCATGTGCAACAAAGGCCGACAAATACAGTGGCTGAGAATACTCTTGCTATTTCTGAAAGTTCCAAGGTGTAAGTAACTCTATCTTTTGCTTCTCCTTTGACTGGATACAATTCTGCAATTTAGATTCTCAGAACGGTGCGTTGTTTAAAATAATATTTCTTGTGTAACTATCAATCGTAGATAAACGACCAGCATTTATTGGATTGCTTGAAGTTATGCTTCATATTAATGGTTCCAATTCTGGTTATATAAAACCATAGAACCATACAGCACAAAACGGGCCCTTCGGCCCACCGTGTCGTGCCGTCCATCAGACCACCCTCACACTACCTAACCCCTTCCTCCCGCATATCGCTCTATCTCACGTTCCTACATATGCCTATCCAACAAGTTCTTGAACCTGTTCAATGTATCTGCCTCCACCACCACCCCGGGCAGTGCATTCCATGCACCAAACACTCTCTGGATGAAAAACCTCCCTCTGACATCTCCCCTGAACTTCCCACCCATAACCTTAAAGCCATGACCTCTCGTATTGAGCATCGGTGCCCTGGGAAGGAGGCGTTGACTGTCTACTCTATCTATTCCTTTCAATATTTTATATACCTCTATCATGTCTTCTCTCATACTCCTCCTTTCCAGTGAATAAATCCCTAGCACCTTAAGCCTCTCCTCATACTCAATACCCTCCAATCCAGGCAGCATCCTGGTAAATCTCCTCTGCACCCTCTCCAATGCCTCCACATCCTTCCTATAATGAGGAGACCAGAACTGAACACAGTACTCTAAATGGGGCCTAACTAGAGTTTTGTAAAGCTGAATCCTAACCTCGCGGCTCTTAAACGCAATCCAGCGTCTTATGAAAGCCAACATCCCATTGGCCTTCTTAACTGCTCTTTCCACCTGTGAGGCAACTTTCAACGAACTGTGAATATGAACCCCCAGATCCCTCTGCTCCTCCACACTGCCAAGTACCTTGCCATTTACCCAGTACTCTGCCCTGGAGTTTGTCCTTCCAAAGTGTATCACCTCACACTTCTCCGGATTGAACTCCATCTCCCACTTGTCAGCCCAGCTCTGCATCCTATCAATATCCCTCTGTAAGCTCCGACAGTCCTCCACACTATGCACAACACCGACGATCTTAGTGTCGTCCGCAAACTTACTAACCGAGCCCTCCACCCCCTCATCTGTCATCTATAAATATCACAAAAAGTAGAGGTCCCAGAACCGATCCCTGCGGGACACCACTAGTCACTGCCTTCCAATCCGAGGGCACTCCTTCCACGACAACCCTCTGCTTTCTACATGCAAGCCAATTCCTAATCCACACAGCCAAGCTTCCTTGGATCCCTTGGCCTCTGACCTTCTGAAGAGGCCTACCATGAGGAACCTTATCAAATGCCTTACTAAAATCCATGTAAACCACATCCACCACACTGCCCTCATCAATCTTCCTGGTCACCTCCTCAAAGAACTCTATCAGGCTTGTGAGGCAAGATCTTCCCTTCACAAAGCCATGCTGGCTGTCCCTAATCAGTCCATTATTCTCTAGGTGTTCATAAATCCTATCCCTTAGAATCCTTTCTAACAGCTTACCCACCACAGACGTGAGACTCACCAGTCTATAATTCCCTGGCCTATCCCTATTACCTTTTTTTGAACAAGGGGACCACATTCGCAATCCTCCAATCCTCCGGCACCACCCTCGTAGACAACGAGGACTCAAAGATCCTTACCAGCAGTTCAGCAATCTCCTCCCTAGCCTCTCGAAGCAGCCTTGGGAAAATCCCGTCAGGCCCCGGAGATTTATCTGTCTTAATATTATTTAACAACTTCAACACATCCTCTCTCTTGATATCAATAACCTCGAGAACATTACCCCTACCAGCACTCCCTTCCGCATCATAAAGACCCCTCTCCCTGGTGAATACCGAAGAGAAGTACTCATTCAGAACTTCTCCCAATTCCGCCGCCTCCAGGCAAATTCTCCCACCTTTGTCCTTAATCGGACCTACCTTCACCCTAGCCATCCTCCTACCCTTCACGTACTTGAAAAAGGCCTTGGGATTTTCCTTAACCCTACTAGCTAAAGCCTTTTCATGCCCCCTTCTAGCTCTCCTCAGCCCTTTCTTAAGTTCCTTCCTCGCTACCCTATATTCCTCACGGGCCCTGTCTAAGCCTTGCTGCTTATACCTCACGTATGTTACCTTCTTCTCTCTAACAAGTCGTTCCACCTCTCTCGTCACCCACGGTTCCTTCACCCTGCCATTCCTTCTTTACCTCACCGGGACATATTTATCCCTAACATCCTGCATAAAATCCCTGAATATCGACCACATCCCCATGGTACATGGTACATCTATGTAGAAATTCAACAACCTGCATAGTTCAGAAATAAAAGTCAGATAACAAAGTCCCTGTTAACCAATATAAAATGTAGTATTTGGCTAATTCTTATTCTGTGGACCAATAACACGTAATATTGCACAGACCTGGGATAGTAGATGGAAGTCGACTGATATCTGCCTGAAATATAAGGAAACCGATATCTATGTTAAATAGGGATCGTTACATCAGATCATTCCGCTGTTTAATTGTGGGTATTTTCAACAATAATTTGCATTCATTTTGGAACTTGTTACAACGTCTAATTAAAATGACGTTAAATTTTAGAATTACTTTACCAGTCAATGTTCTGAGATAAAGCGTGTGGACAACAATTTATGAGAGAGTGATTCAGCATTATTTTAATATGATTTTAGAATTTAATTACGATATTGAACAGAATATTTCAAAAAATTAAGGAATAGGGAGAAAGGATCAGAGAAATTCTACCTGATGACAATGTTCAGCATGTTTCAGTTTTTCATCTGAAAACCAAAATGGCCATTTTGGAAGTCAATTCACTTCAATTTTAGTTTGAACTCAAAAGATAGATAGATTGAAATTCCCATAAATTTCCATTCAGGAACTGGGAGTTTTGGACTTGTTTGGTTTGCCAAAAGAAATCCAATCTGATCAAGGTAGTAATTTTATGTCAAAAATTTTTCAACAAATAGTCTATGAGCTGGGAGCAAAGCAGATTGTATCATCTGCATATCACCCAGAATCTCAAGGAGCTCTGGAGAGATTTCATTCTACTCTCAAAAATATGCTGAAGACTTATTGCTTTGAAAACACCAAGGATTGGGACGAAGGTATCCATTTACTTTTGTTTGCCGTTAGAGAATCGATCCAGGAGTCAATAGGATTTAGTCCGTTTGAGCTTGTGATTGGACATAGGGTGAGAGGACCTTTGGAGTTGTTGAGAGAGCAATGGGTTAATGAGGAAGTTCACTTGAGTCTGTTGGACTATGTCCTGTTGGACTATGTCCTGGCAGACTCTCTCCAACCGAGTTTTAAATTGCTTTGAAAACACCAAGGATTGGGACGAAGGTATCCATTTACTTTTGTTTGCCGTTAGAGAATCGATCCAGGAGTCAATAGGATTTAGTCCGTTTGAGCTTGTGTTTGGACATAGGGTGAGAGGACCTTTGGAGTTGTTGAGAGAGCAAAATTGTGACAAAATTGGGGGCTCGTCCGGGATTTCTTTTGGCAAACCAAACAAGGTAAAAAATTTTACAAGAGCCTTTGACACCGTCTTGGCCTTAATATTTCCTTCTACAGGTCAGCAACAAAGTGAACTCCACCGGATTACTTCCAACTTCCATACATGGATTTCAGTGGCAAACACAGTTATTGTTTCTCATCCATCGAGATTCTGGGTGATATGCAGATGATACAATTGGACGATGGATATCTTTTATGCCCGAACCTTGATATACCTGCGCTGCCTTGCGCACAAACTCAGCAGACCTCCAGTCAATGTTAAAGTTGGCGACTCGCCCCTCTCCATCGTCCAATTGTATTCCCCTCTCTGCCATATATCCAATAAAACTCTCGGAGAGAGGTTGTAAAATTACGTTGTCTGATATATCGCACTCTTTAAACACTGCCAGTCATAAGATAAAAATCTTATGAGATGCTGCAATCTCGAGAATAGATTGTGTTTGTCGTTATACTTCTAATTCCAGAGATTAGCTGGGCATGGACTCAATTATGTGGCGTTATACTGAGGACGGTTTATAGCCTCAATTTCTGCGAGTTTAACCGGGTCTGTACCATTCATAACCAGTGTTATATGATTTTAGAATGACTCATGCTCCAGTTTGCGTCAGGTTCATTTTGATGAAATTTCATGATTTCTCCGTCAATGGCGACAAAATTCATCACGTAACCTATACCACTAAAAGAATTGCACCTTTTCCTCTGTAGAGTATATTTTGTACATATTGGTCAATTAATTTCCTACTTTTCTGGATACACTTGACAAATGCTATCCCATCCATCCCTTTCCACTATGGCAGTCCCAGTCAATATGAGAGAAGTTAAATCAGCTACTTTTGCTACTCTATTATTCATATGGCTAACTGCGATCTCCCCACGTGCTTGTTTCTCTAACTCCAACTGATTATTGGGGGCGGGGTGTCTATATTATCATCTCATTCACTTCTTATTTCTCAGATCTCCCCATATAGTATCATGCACGACCCCTCAAGAATATCCTCTCCAAGTACCACTGTTATTTGACCCCGACTCAAAAGCGCAACTGCCCCCAACTCTCCTCCCTCCACTACTATCACGCCTGTAACTGTTGAATTATATGATTTCACATGGACATGTAAGGATACAACGTGGACTGTAGGTACCAGTTGCGTACAGATGAAATTCTGGGGTTAAGTTATTTTATGTGATATCGAATGAAAGAATATGGAAGAAGAAGAACGCACTGCACAGAGCTTGTTTACTCATATTTCAGTCGTTTCCTCTCCGGATCTTCAAATCCTGTTGCAATTTAATCTTTCTGTCTCTCTCTCGCGCGCTCTCTGAAGTTGGTAGAGGATTTGTTTCATCCGCCTTGGAACGGGTTGCAAATTGAAACCCCAACTTAGCGAAGTAGTGAGCTGTTCAATTGAGTGAAATATTGGTAGCTTCAAGAGTCTTTAATAGGACACAGATGAACTCATTGATCATATTTTGAGACTTTTACCGCTAGGAAACTATGTTTCTTTCAAAAACAAATTTCTACAAATGTTGGAATCTAAAATAATTATGGAAAATGATAGACATACTCAGACGTCCAAGCAGCATCCACGCAGAGAGAAAAAGAGTCAACTTCCATGTCCTAGATTTAACATCCCAACAATATTCCACCGTGTACTTAATTTCGCGTATATCTGGATTAAATTTCAAAGCAAATTTACATAGATTATTTGAACACATATCCCCTGTTGTTATATTGAGAAATAAGAGCGACTTTGAAGATTAGTTTACACGCGGTTTGATTTGAAGGAATCAGTTAACGTCCACAGCTTAATCCGTTGCGTGTTAGATGGGATGTATTCACTGAAATTAGCCTATGAATAAATCATTCGCAGTATGAGTAAGTCTGACAGTTTGTCTTTCTCTGACTCAGCTTGGTGTGGCCAATATTATTCCGCGGGAAATGCATTGAAATCACACTCAGGTATACCAACATATGTGGCCTCTTTCTCGAATGTCTGTTGTTATTTTAATTGTCAGAAACACCAGAAAGCTATTTTACAGACCACATCAGATAGATTATAACGTGTGATATCGATATCTTGGTAATTCCAATAGAGTGCAGAATTTTATGACCATTGTGGAGAGGTGCCATGAATGGCGTAAAATCATTGCGACCCTGTTTAGATATGAATGTGACAATGTTCAATTGCTTTGTACAAGCTGTCAGCCGGTTACAGGTTTCCAACATTTCCAACAACCCCAGTTTTTATTTCAGTTTCAGGAATTCGATACACGACGCAACCTCCCAGCCAAAACGTCACAGTCAACCCAGCAAGAGACACAGGTAACGCTCACGAGATGCATGAGAGATGTTCTGGGTCATTCCAGTGTTAGTAAAGGGAGGTTATGGGTGTCTTAAAAAATATTAAGTTCTATAAGTCGCTAGGGAATGATTGGATCTTTCCCAGGATACACAGGGAAGGGAGGGAGGAGATTGCTGGGGCCTTGACGGAGATCTTTGTATCCTGTTGCGGGCGGAATGCCAGTAGATTGGAGAAAAGCTGATGTTGTTCCATTGTTTTACAAGGGAAACAGTTACAATCCAGGAAATGATAGGCAGCTGAGCTTTATATCTGTGGTATGGAAACTATTGGAGAAGACACTTAGGGTTAGAATTTACGCATTTGGAATATCGTGAACATTTGGGGTTTAATCAGCATAGGTTTATACTGCTGAGATTTTGTCTCACAATCTTGAATGAGTTTTTTGAGGAAGTGACTGAAATGACTGGTGAGGGTGGGGTAGTGGATATTGTTTACATGGACATCGGTAAAGCTGGTCCTGAAAATTAAAGTCATATGGGTTCACTGCAGAGTTGATAAATTGGATTCAAAATTGACTTTGAAGGTAGTGATGGATTAGTGATTTTCTGACTGAAGGTCTTAGATCAGTGCTCTTTGAGAAGGATCAGTGCGGGGACCTCTGTTATTTGTAATATAATTTAATGACTTGGATGAAATTGTCGGTAATCCGAATAGTAAATTTGAAGTCGGCATGGAATTGTAGATGGTGTGGAATGTCATGTTGTTAAAGAACTACAACAGACATTTGGACAGAGAAATGACAGATCGATTTTAATCTGGACGTGTGTGATGATGCATCGTGTGAGGTGAAAAGGAAAAGGAAGGTATCCTGGAAATGACAGAATACTCAGAAGCATCAATATACAGAAGGATCTTGGGATTAAAGTCCATTTTATCCTGAAGGTGGCAACACATGTGAATAGAGTGGTAAAGAGTTCATATGATATGCTTCATTCATTAACCGGGGCACAGAATATAAACTTTGGAAGCCATATTGCAGCTGCAGAAAACTTCGCTTCGATAACATTTGAAGTATTGTGTGTCGTTCTGGTTGGCACACTTGTACCGAAGTAGAGACGTTGGATATTGTGCAGAACAGTTGGGGCAGAACTGTACAGCTGGAAGTGGAACATCCAAGGTTACACATCCTATCGAAAGGACAGGCAGGTGGGGAAGGTGGTGGGGCGGCTCTGATTACACTAAATGAAATAAAATTCTCAGCAAGAAGAGACATAGGATCAGAAGATATAGAATCCTTGTGGGTAGAGTTAAGAAACTCAAGGGTAAAAAGACCCTGAAGGGAATTATATGCAGGCTTTCGAAGAGCATCCAGGATTGGAGAACAAATTAAAACAGGAAATAGAAAAGGCATATAAGAGAGACAATGTTACGATGGCCATGGGGGACTTCAATATGCAAGCAGACTGGCAAAATTAGGTTGGCACTGGACTCCAAGAAAACGAATTTGTCGAATGCCTGCGAGATGGCTTTTTGTAGCATCTTGTAGTTGATCCCTCTTGGGAAAAGAGATTTCTGTATTTGGTGTTGTGCAATGAACCAGATTTGATTAAGGAGTTAAAGGTAAAGGAATCCTGAGAAGGCAGTGATCATAATATGATGGAATTCACCCTGCAGTTGGAGAGGGAGAAGCTAAAATCGGTCGTATCGGTATTGCAGTCGAGTAATGGTAACTACAAAGGCACGAGAGAGGAAATGACCAATATTTATTGAAAGAGGATCTTAGTGGGGATGACAGAACCAATGGCAGCAATATCAGGGAGTAATTCATAAGACGCTGGATCAGTTTATCTCAAAGTAGTTGAAGCATTCTAAAGGGAGGATGAGGCAACCGTAGCTGATAAAGGAAGTCAAAGGCAGCATGAAAGCAAAAGAAAGAGCATACTGTCGTCCGGATATCAATTTCCCTATCCGTCCTCTGTAAATAACGCAGTGCCACGAGGTCGATTCGAACAAATACCTTTAATAGCAGTGCACCGCTAGGAGAATTCTCTTCAGCACTCGCTCAGAGTCGCTTCCCGAGTTCTCCCCGAACAAAGGGCAGACAGACTTTTATACAGGAATTGTCACGCACATCCCATGCAAACGGCGCCGCGAGTTTCGGTCAAGCTATAGCGATTCCGAGACAGCTATCACACCTTTTGTCTTAGTATAATTGAGTTATAATCAAGGCTTTCAAAGGCAGGTATCACCCTTCATTGTTCAGACCAAGTCTTCACCTCGATGTTAATTACACTCAGTATCGCCACCGTCTGACATATCGGAATGGTTCATTACCCGAAACAAAGGCAGTTAACATACTTAACATTCCAACCTAACTAGCGGGTCAGCAGCTTGCTAGTCCTTGCTAAAGAAATATAGATGCGTATATGTATATATTGTTTGCCAGTTATAGGTATGGTTGCAATTCTTAACCCTTCACTTCCTCAATACCATATTGCAAAACAAAGCAGGAAACTGGATAATTGACAAGCTTTTAAAAGCCAACAGAAGGCAGATAAAAAGCAATAAGGGGAGAAAAAATGTAATATGAATACAAGCTCGCCAATAATATAAAATAGGATACCAACAGTTTATTTCAGAAAAAAAAAATGAATAAACGAGAGGCAAGAGTGGACATTCGACCCCTGGAAATGGCGCTGGAGAAGTAGTAATGGGGAACAAAAAATGGTGGACAAACTGAATAAGTATTTTGCATCAGTCTTCACTGTGGAAGTCACCAGCAGACGCCAAAAATTCCAAAAAGTCTGGGGATAGAAGTGAATGTAATCGCTATTACTAAAGAGAAGGTGGTTGGGAAGCAGAAAGATATGAAGGTGGATTAGTCACCTGGACCGGATGGACTACAGCCCAGGTTCTGAAAAAGGTAGCCAAAGAGATTGTGGAGGCATCAGTAATGATATTTCAAGAATCAATAAAGTCAGGAATGGTTTCAAAGGACTGGGTAGCCTGCCTACAGTGGTTAGTAACATTTTATTAATCCATTATCAAGGATGAGATTTCCAGCTAATTGAAAGCATATGAAGTCAGCATGGTTTCCTTCAAGGGAGATCTTGCCTGACAAATCTGTTGGAATTCTTGGAGGAAGTAACAGGTCGGATAGACAATAGAAAGTCAGTGTAAATTGTTTACTTGGTTTTTCAGAATGCCTTTGACAAGGTGTCAAATATGAAGCTGCTAAACAAGATAGGAGCCGATGGTATTAGAGGAAAGGTAATAACATGGATAGAAAATTGGCTGACTGGCTAAAGGCAAAGCGTGAGAATAATGGGGGCTTTTTCTGGTTGGCTGCCAATGACTAATGCTGTTCTGCAGGCGTCGTTGTTGGTTCCGCCAGTTTCCAAGTTATATGTTAATGATCTGGATGATGGAATTAATGGCGTTGAGGCCAGGTTTTTTGATGATACAACGATAGGTGGAGTGGCATATAGTGTTGAGGAAGCAGATAGTCTGTAGAAGAACTGGGACAGATTGGGAGAATGGGCAAATAAGTGCCAGGTCGTACACGTTGGCAGAAGGAATAAAAACATAGACTATTTTGTAAACGGGTAGAGAATTCATAAATCGGAGGTGCAAAGGGACTTGGGAGTCCTAGTGCAGGATTCTCTAATGGGTAGCTTACAGGTCTCGTCTGTAGTAATGAAAGCAAATGCAATGTTTATTTCGAGAGGACCGGAATATAAAAGCGAGGATGTAACTGATGCTTTATAAGGCTTTGGTCAGAGAGAGTCAAGAGGTGTTTCACCAGAATGATCCTGGGGGTGAAAGGGTGAACGTGCGAGGAGAGTTTGATGGCTTTGGCCCTATACTTGTTGGCGTTTAGAAGAATGAGGGGGATCTCATAGAAACCTACCGAGTATTGAAAGGGCTGGATAGCATGGACTCGGAGAGGATGTTTCCAGTAGTGGGAGAGTCCAAGACCAGAGGGCACTGCTTCAGAATAAAATGACGTCCGTTTATAACTGAGATGAGGAGGAATTTCTTGAGCCAGAGGGTGGTGAATCTGTGGAATTCATTTCCACAGACGGCTGTAGAGGCCAAATCATTGTGTATATTCAAAGCCAAGGTTGATCGGTTCTTGATTACTAAGGGCTTCAAAGTTTGCGAGGAAAAGGCAGAAGAATGGGGTTGAGAGGGAAAGATGAATTAACCATGATCAGAGCAGACTTGATTGGCCAAATGGTCTAATGCTGCTCATAAGCATCGTGGTCTTATGGTCTTATGGAAGAGATTGTCCGGTATTTTGCTTTCATTGAAGTGTATTGGCAATAAGAGTTTGGACGAACTTCGACTGATTTCTCTGAAGCACCAGAGGCTGAGGATGATTTGATAGAAACATATAAAATTATGTGAATAAAAGATCGCCCAGATTGTCAGTCTTTTAGCAATGCAGAACATAGAACAGCACAGTACTGGACGGGTCATTCGGCCTAAGATGCTGTGCCGATCTTGATGCCAATATTTACTGAATGTCCTCCTCCCGTGTACTATCCGTATCCTTTCATTTCCTTCATATTCATGTGTCCATATAAAAGCCTCTTATGCTCCACCAATCTGCCTGCTTCCACTAATACCCACAAATCCAGGCAGCTACCACTCTCTGCATGAAATATTTGCCCCTCGTGTCGCTTTAAACTTCGACCCTCTAACTTGTAAAACATGAAGTCTGGCGTTTGACATTTCTACGCTGGTGAAAAGATTCTTACTCTTAACCCTATTTATGCCTCTAATATTAAATAAAAATGGTCTCTATCAGTTCTCCCTCAGTCTCCGAATCTCTGGAGAGAACAATCCAGGTTTTTCCAAACGTTCTTTATTTCTGATACTCGCTAATCTAGCCAGCATCCTGTTCAGCCTCTTTTGCACTCTTTGTGCAGTCTCCACATCATTCTTATAATGGGACACCCAGAACTGCATGCAATATTCCAAGTACAGTCTGGCAAAACAATTTATATATCTGTAGCATGACTCGGTTACTATTATGCGCAATACCCCTAACAATGAAGGCAAGCATGCCATAAGCCTTCTTTACCATCTTGTCCACTTGCATAGCCACTCTGGGTGAACTTTGACCTGGGCCCCAAGATCCCTCTGTACCTCAATGCCATTAAGGGTTCTACCATTAACTGTATACTTTCTTCTTTAATTTCACCTCCCAAAGTGCAACACCTCACACTTACCTGAATTAAATCCACGTGGAACGTCTCTGTCCATATCTGTTACAGATCTAAATCCCTCTGTATTCTTTGATCGTCATTTACACTGTTTCCAACTCCACCAGTCTTGGTGTCATTCGCAGAAGTGCTAATATATTTCACAAATAACAGGGATCCCAACACCAATCGTTTCCGGACACCACTGGTCACGGAACTCCAGCCAGAAAAAAGAATATTCCACCCCTACTTCCTTTCGTCTATGGACAAGCCAGTTCCGAATCCAAACTTGCAATTCACCCCGGACACATGCATCTTTATCTTCTGATCAACCTACCATGATGGACCTTATCAAATCCCTTTCTAAATTCCATGTAGATAACCTCCAATGCCTGACTCTCATCAAACTCCTTTGGCATCTCCTAAAAAAACTACATCAAGTTTGTAAAGCATAACCTGCCCGCACAACGCCACGTTGACTGTCCCTAAGAAGGCCATGCCTTTCCAAATAGGCATACATCCTATCCTTCAGTGCCCTCCCCAATAGCTTCACTGTCACTGGGGTGAGGCTCACTGGCATATAATTGACTGAATTATCTCTATTTCCTTTCTTGAGCAAAGGCACATCATTTGCTTCTCTCCAGTCCTGTGAGATTTCGCCTCGTGCCAGGGAGGACACAAAGATCTTTGTCAATGCCCCAACAATGTCCTCACCTGCTTCTTACAATATTGTGCGGTATATGCCATCAGGCCCTGGGGTCTTATTCACTTAAATACTGAAGGGTATAGGGTTACGTTGAGAAGGCAAAGTTCAAAGGGATGTGCGAGGCAATTTTTGTTTTGCAATGTTCCTGGAACGCGCAGGCAAGTGAGGTGGCAGAATTAAATACAAAGCACGTTTACGAGGCACTAGACAGACATCTTGACAGACATATGAATCAGCAGTGAATAGAAGGTTACGGACCATCTGCAGGCAGATGGGATTAGTTCAGATTGTATTATGGTAAGCACAAAGATCGTGAGACAGCATGTCTATTTCTGTGGTGTACTGTTTGTTCAACTTTTTTTCGGTTTGGAAAATAATTGATGTATCATAAAACCTTCCTACGAGAAACGTTTTCCGCGAATACACAATTGCTGTCGATTTTCTGAGACTCTACTTCTGGACTGGATGTCAGATTATTTGCCTTCTGTTATTTACCAACGCTAGGCGTTTATTTATGTTGGAGACTTGCTGGTAAACGGTTCAACAAATTTTGCATGCACCGGCATTTTTCATTATAATAATCAGAGCAGCGAGTCCTCGTACAATGACAGTTAATTGTAAATCTAAACCTGTTCAAACCGATAACATCAACTGACGTTGTCAGTGAGAAACGAGAACCGATATTCTAAAGAAGTCCCCGATTCTGCTCCGAGTGCAGAACAACACAATGATACAGATTATCCAAAACCTTTTAATAAATTAAAACGAGTTATGATCCGGTCAACGTAAATACTTTCATTGTTTCTTGCCTTTCTTTAGGGTGTGGCATATTGTAATGACTTCGTCATTCAGAGACCCCACTGACAATCCAGAGACATGCGTTCAAGTCACACAGAAGAATTAACATACAGTTGATTAATTAACCAGAACCCTCTATGTAAGAAATCTACCCCTGAAATCTCCCGCAAATTTCTCCCCTCTCCAATTAAACACTTGCTCTCCAGTGTAGACTGCCTTAGCCTGGGGAAAACACATTGACTATCTTCCCTTTCAATGGCCCCTCAAAAATCTAAAAAAAGTCACCACACAGTGTCCTGTGAGCACAATTTCAACCTGGATGAGATAGAGAACATAAACGTTCCAGAGAAGTTGATCAGAGAAACAGCTGATAAATTCTAAAGACCCAATATTTACATCTGAGAGATTTGAAAGTGTCAGCTGTACAGATATTAAATGGTTTGTCCATTACGTTTCAAAATTCCATAGAATGTGGAATGCTTCCTCCAAATCAGAATGCAGAAAATGATCCCAGTATTTATAACAGGAGAGAGAGAGAGACAGAGAGAGCAGATTCATAGAACAATGAAGCACGGATACGGGCTTTTCCAAGCAACAACTCCATGCCGATCACGTTGTCCGCCCAGTTAGTCCCAATGTACTGCGTTCGGGCCATATAAGATGTGATATCTTTATTAGTCACATGTACATCGAAACACACAGTGAAATACATCTTTTTGCATAGTGTTCGGGGGGCAGCCGGCGCCAACAACTTCCTAACTTGTATGTCTTTGGAATGTGGGAGGACACCGGAGCACCCGGAGAAAACCCCCGCGGACAGGGGGAGAACGTACAAACTCCTTACAGACAGTGGCCGGATTTGAACCCGGGTCGCTGGCGCTGCAAACCGTTACACTAACCGCTACCCTGCCGTTCCTGCCCATCCCTGAAGGCCCCTCCCTCCATGTACCCATCCAAGTTCTTCTCAAATGATACCATTGTACATACCTCAACCACTTTTTCTGGCAGATCATTGCATATACTCACCACGCTCTTCGTGAAAAACGTGCCCCTCTGGTCCCTTTTAAGTATTTTCCCTCTCACCCTAAATCTATGCCCTCTAATTTTATGCTCCCCTACCCAGTGGAAGACGTTCTTCCCGTCCATCTTAAATGTGCCTGTCATAATTTTAAACACTTATAAAATAATAAAGACCTTCGCTCAGGCCCTCTAGTCCCAGCAACATCCTCGTAACTGCTGAGAGCTGCGGACACAGCTCAGCACATCACGGAGACCAACCTCCCCTTCATAGTCTCTGTCTATACTTCTTGCTGCCTCCTTAAAGCAGCCGGCATAGTTATAGATCCCACCTACCCGGGGCATTTTCATTTCACTCCACTCCCATCGGGAAGAAGACACAAACGCCAGACATACCGTTACACCAAGCTCAAGGGCAGCTTCTGTCCTCCTGTCGCAAAACTATTTGTACGATAATCCAGACTCTTGACCACACAATCTACCTCGCTGTGACCTTGCACTTTACTGTCTACCTGCACAGCACTATGCCTGTACTCTAACACTTTATCTGGATTCTGTTATTGTTTTACCTTGTACTACATCAATACACTGCTGTAATGAATTGTTCTGTATGGACGATATACAAGACAAGTTTTTCACCGTACCTCAGTACATGTGACAATAATAAACCTCTTTACCAATTTACCAGTTTAATTCCCAACCAGAGAACTACCAACCTGTTATCTTAAGATAATTAGAGGGGAAATGTTGGTATCAGCATGGATGAATTGAAAGGAGGATCATGTTTGACTAAAATACTGGAGTTCTTTGACAATATAACGACTGGGTAGATCGGAAGGAACCAACGGATTAGGTCTATTTGGACATACAGAAAAGTTTCGATAAGGTCCCTCACAAGAGGATGATCAATAACGTCAGAGTACACGAACTTGAGAGCAAAATACTTGCAGGTTCTGACAGCTGGTTAACAGCCAGAGAACATCGTAGGATTTCAACTGTCATTCTCACGTTAATAGTATATGACTGGTGGGGTAGTCCAGGGGTCAGTTCTTTCCATCCAGTTATTTAAAAGTTAAAGTGATAATTTGATTGTGGGTTCAAGCTACGTCTCTAATCATGATCATGGGGAAGTTCATCAGCGTAATTATTTCATATTCAGCGCTGTGGCGATATATACATATCCAGCACAGGTTAACGACATATATGTAATTTCGTTTGTGACACGAAGTTTTAAAGGATACAATTAGAGATAAAGAGACATAATTCGAAACCCTCAAAACAATAACGTGCCTGGTTAGTTTAGTACAGATATTTAATAATCAAATTCTCACATCTAATTTTGAACTGCGTTTAAGCTCGCACCTAAATACAGTTCGTTACTTCAGTTCAGCTTCTTTCATCAAACTTTGTCTTGACTTTCTAAGTGATCGGAGAACTGAAATTGGTGGGACCTGAAGCACCTTGTATCGGAGATTTAAAGATTAAATACAAAGGTCAGTGGACCTTCCTTTGCAGCAGTCAGTGGAATTCAGCCGTTGGAGAAATCGTCTGTAGACATGTTGGCTGCAAGTCTTACGACACCTTTCATGTCAAGCCCATTTCACCTGAAGACGAACAGGTTTTGTTGAATACGTTTCAATGCAAGGGAACCGAGACTTCGCTGTCGGAGTGTTCTTCCAATGCTACGAACCAGGATTACTGCAAAACTGATGCGATTGTTACCGTCTATTGTCAAGGTATTTGCGTTATTGAATTTCGTTTCTGTGTTAGGAACTCTGACTGTCACTACAACATTTTCATGCCAATTGACTTCCAGCTGCTCTGCAAGTAATTTTTAAACAATAAAATCTGGATACATTATGTCAGAAGATAAAACATAATTAGTTGGGAATAATTCACGGTCCCTCCCTGATAAAATGTTTTTTGGGGGCTCATTGTCACACACCAGGTGACTGCTGTCAGCGGAGACTGAGTACTTGAAACAAAACAGAAATAAATTGGAACTTCATTTGAAATATTAATCCAGAAAATAAACATACATCAGAGTCAGACTTTTAAGTAAACCGAAATAATTTATTGTAATGTGTCTTACCTGCTTCAGAATGAACAATATAAAATTTCCCTCTGTCAGGGTCTACATAGGACTTCCATTCTAAAATCCTGAAATAATAATATATACCACAATGACATAGTCTGCCAAACTACCAGAAGGTGCACATGGTTTGTTTAATCTCATCGTTATTTCCACATTACAAGCGGTAAGATAATGCTTCGAGATAAGGAGTACCTGAATTTCAGAAAGGTGACAATGAGTGGTTTTCAAAGGGTGAAAGAACCCCATTAGTTTCACATTGCTTAAGAAACTTATTTTTACAGTTTCTTCTCACTGCGTTGGCCTCGCTCAGTCTGCTATATTTTTAATGATGACCAAGTGCATTTATTATATTCTATCTGCAGAGCGAACTGTTTCTTCTTTTATATTTCCATTTAGTGCAAGTCAGGGCAGGACTGACAAAAGTTCTGCTGTGTGAACATGTTTCTTTCACTTCAGTTTAAGTAGCGGAATATTTCAAGAGAAATAACTGGAACCTTTATTTTCTCACACAACAGTTGAAAAGAATATGGAACTGGCGAATGGAGGCAGCCCCTGTGCAGGGAGAGTGCAGACCAGCAATTTCGTGCAGATCTGGCACATTCTCTGTGGCCGCATGTGGGATATGAATGAGGCTCAATCTGTGTGCACTTTCCTTGGCTGTGGCGACGCTATTTCTGCTTCAGGAAATTCACAGTTTGGAGTTGGAAACTGGCCTGTTTTGCAAACTGAAATTCGCTGCAACGGCACAGAGGATGATCCCTGGAAGTGTCAGAGATTTGCCTTGGCTCACAATAATTGCTCCCTGGAGAGCGAAGCAGCCGGCGTTGTTTGTTCAGGTAATTACTTGTCTGTGCATTTTTGGCTAATGTCTCCATTGGCACCCACAGCAGTGAACCATACAGAAGGCAAAATCTCCACAGCACGGGGAGACTAATACTGCGACAAAATTAAATTGATGTAGTGTAGTTACGTGACATAGATTATACACTTATTTATAACCAAAATACTTCGTGAACCTAGAAGGCGATGCGTGATTTGTCCAGAGGTTAGCCAAGCGACATTATCATTCACGGGAATAGTTGTGTCAGCGTATTCAACGATGAATGTAGCGATTATTTTAAGGGTGAATATATATTTTGCTTTCCACAAACAATAATGGAATTTTATTGCTTTCTGTGGGTGCACGCTCGTGCATAGATATGAACCGAGGGCAATACAAATTTTGAAGTGAAAAAGCAGGTATTCCCTCAATCGATATTAATGAAGTAGACGGATACACGTAGTATTTTGAATTATTTATAAGTGTGAGCAGACACCGATAGTATTTGTACCCTCAACCACCTCAGCTTTGCAAACATTTCACTTCACGATCGGCACTGCAAATACGTTGACAATGTTCAGAAAATGCTAAACACAGACACTTCATGTTAAGCATGTTCTCATGAAAAAAAACCGTTCTTTTATAGCAACTTTTTTTACGGTTAGGTCCAGTTTGAATATTAGCTTCAGTGAATTTAATACTGCTGTGACTGGGAATCAAGTCACTGGAGAGAGATTGAAGCTAGTTGATATAAACGGTCTTTATTCATTACGACAATCAAGCATTCTCCTGGAGTGTTTCTGAGTGGAGTCTCTCAATCGAAAAGTACATCGAGTTTTAATAATTAAAAAAGATCAAAGATAACAGCTGGAGATTCAATACAATTTCAATAGCTATCGTGATAGAGTTTACTTCTATATTTTAAGTTTGACAGATCGTTCCATTAAAATACACAGACTTATACTGGGAACACAATGTAAATATTACGACACCCCTGTATGTTCAAAAACCGTTGTTAAGACAACGTAATTCACTTGGATGGTATAAAAGCTTCTTAATACAGAGAGATGCCAGACACACCAAAATTACTGTTGTGAAAGATGACGCGCTGAATACAGAAATATCTAAATTATTGATTGAGCAGTTATGCCAGTGGCCTTGTTTGGTATACTAGGTGACAAAATCCGTCTGATCCAGAAGCTTCCTTAATCTTAGCCACAATAGTGCAAAACAACTTCGGTAGTGTTGGCCAGTTTGATGTAGGACAATTAACATTCCCCATTGTCTTACGTTTGGCTGATTCACAGGACGTCTCATGATCACATCACATAGAACATAAAGCAGTACAGCACAGAACAGGCCCTTTGGCCCACAATGTCGTGCCGACATAGCTAATCTCTGCTAACTTCAGAATGCACATATCCCTCCATTTTCCTCTCATGCATGTGCTCATCGAAATCACTCTTAAAATACCCTAATGAAATTGCCTCCACCACCATATCAGGCAACACATTCCAAGCATCCGCCACTCTCTGAGTAAAAAAAACTTACCCCTCATGTGTCTTCTGAAACTACTCCCTCTCACCTTAAATACATGCCCTCTGGTATTGGATCGTTTCGTAATGGGAAAATATATTGCTTGTCCACCCTATCTATGCCCCTCATCATTTTATATACTTCCAACAGATCACCCCTCAGCCGCCGCCGCTCCAGAGAAAAGAGCCCAAGCTTGTCCAGCTTCCCCTGATAGCATATGCCCGCTAATCCAGGCAGCATCCTAGTAAATCTCCTCTGCACCCTCTTTAAAGTCTCGAAATCCTTCCTCTTTCCACGCAATAATCTAAATACAGCCGAACCACAGTTCTATAGAGTTGCATCATAACTTCTTGACTCCTGTAATCAATACCTCGATGAATGAATGCAAACATTCCATAAGCCTTCTTAGTAACCATATCTAGCTGTGCAGCCACGTTCAATGAGTCATGGACTTGCACCCAAAGAGCTCTCTGCTCTTTAACACTGTCAAGGGTCTTGCCCTTAAGAATGTACTGCCTCTTGATAGTAGTCATACCAAAATGCAACAACTCACAGTTATCCGGGTTAAACTCCATCTGCCACTTCTCTGCCCACATCTGCAACTGGTCTATAACATGCTGTATCCTTCGCCAGCCTTCTACACTATTCAGAGTTCCACCAATCTTGGTATCGTCAGCAAACTTACCAACCCACCCATAAACATATTCATCCAGGTCATTTATGTACATCGCAGACAGTCGGGGTCTCAGCACAGATCCCTGCGGAACACCACTACACACAGGCCTCCAGACCGAATAAGTCCCTTCAACCAACACCCTCTGTTTTCTACGGGCAAGCCAGTTCTGAATCTACACAGCCATTCTCCACAGACCTCATGCATCCGAACTTTCTTGATTAATATATTACGTAGGACCTTTTCAAATGCCTTGCTGAAGTCCATAGGGATGACATCAACAGCTCTACCTTCATGAATCTCTCTCGTCACCTTGTCCCTGCAATGCTTGTCAACACACAAGCACTTAGAGCATTACAGCACAGGAAAGAGTCCCTTAACTGTCCCTAATGTATCTTCCTCCGCAACCTCTGCTGGCAGTGCGTTCCACGCACACATCACTGTCTGTCTACAAAACTTACCTCTGACAACCCCCTTAAATCTTCCTCCAATATCGTTAAACTTATGCCATTCATGTTACTAATGTTCGCCCGAGGAAGAAGTCTCTGACTATCCACTCGATCTATGCCTCTAATCATGTTGCACACCTCGGAGTCCCGGGGATTTATCGACCTCAATACTGTTTAGGAGACCTAACACTACCTTCTCCTTGACGTCTAAATGCCCTAACATGTTTACTTCCTCAGTTCCAATTTCTGCGTCCTGCATGTACCTTACCTGGGTAAACACTGAAGAGAAATATTCATTCAGAAGCTTACCCACACACTCTGCGTCCAAATATAGATTCCTTTCTTTATCGTTGTGGTCCTACACTTTCCCTTGTTATCGTCTTATTCCTTACGAAGGTACAGAATGCCTTTGGATTCTCCTTAATCCTCCTTGCTTCGGACTTTTCATGGCCCCTCCTGGCTTTCCTAATTCCTTTCTTGAGTTCATTTCTAGCTTCTTTATAGTTCTCACGTGCTCTATGTGATCCTAACTTCCGAAGCTCTAATGCTTGTGCTTTGCCTTCTTGAATAAGTTCATTACTTCTCTGGACATCCAAGGTTCCCTTATTTTGCTATTCATGTCCTTCCTTCTAATCAGGACATAACCATCCTGTACCCCATGTATTTCATTCTTGAACACTTTCCACATGTTCGACGTGGACTTGCCAGCAAAAATGTGCTCCCAGTGTACTCCACCTAGTTTCTGCCTAAATCGTCCTGCTCCAGTTTAAAACCCTCACGATCTCCCCATAGAGATCCTTAGTTATAGCTATCCTGGAAGTTAATGAGCTGAGGTCACTGTTCCCCAGTTGCTCACCCATAGATAAGTGAGTCACCTGGCCAGGCTCATTACCCTATACCAGGTCCAGAATAGCCTCACCCCTTGTTGGATTGTCAACATAATATTTTAAGAACCCTTCCTGGATACAACTAACACATTCTGCCCCATCTAACCCCCTTGCACTAAAAAGGTCCCAATTTACACAACCCTGTAATTTTTACACATTTCTCTAATCTGTTTGCATATCCGTTCCTCAATGTCACGCTGGCTATTGGGACGTCTATAGTACACCCCAAAGAGAGTGATTGCACCATTCCTACTCCTGAGTTCTACCCATATAGACTCTGTGTCTGAGCCTCTCCATTATGTCTCCCCGGAGTGCAGTTGATATATTATCTCTAATTAGTATTGCAATTCCTCCCCTCTTTTACTCCTCTCTATTCTTCCTAAGACTTTGAAATCCTGGTACATCGATCACCCATTTCTGTCCCTCCCTCAATCACGACTCTCTAATGGCCACAATATCACAGTTCCATGCACTGATCCATGCTCTAAGTTCATAAAGCTTGCCCGTACTACCCTAGTACAAACACTTGAAACCATTCGTCCCACCACATATGTTATTAGGAATCTGCCTAATACTACATTCCCCTACAGAAGCCCTCCTGCCCGTTCCCTTACTTATTGACCTGTTGTTCCGGTTCCCATCCCCTTGCGAAATTAGTTTAAACCTTACCCAGTAGCATTTGCAAACCTCCCTACCAGGATATTGGTTCCCCTCCAGTTCAAGTGCAAACCGTCCTTCTTCCCCTGAGGAAGGTCACCCCTTTCCCAGAAAGGGTTCTAATGATACAAGAACTTGAAACCCTGTCCCCGGAATCATCTCCCTTGTCACTCATTTTCTGTGCTATCATCCTGTCCTTTCCTTTGCTGCCTCGTGGCACAGGGAGGAATTCGGAGATTACTACCTTGGAGGTCATGCTCTTTAGCGTCTACCTAACTCCCTGTACTCATCGCGCCAGACCTCTCGCCCACTCCTGCCGATGTCTTTGGTAACAATATGCACCGCGACTGTTGGCTGCTCACCCTCCCTCTTAAGATTATTCTGCAACCATTCCGAGACATCCAGGACCCTAACACCCTGGAGGCAACACACCATCTTGGCATCTCTTTTGCTGTCGCAGAATGTCCTGTCTGTCCCCATAAATATCGAGTCCCCTATGACTACCGCTCTTCCTGACTTTTCCCTTCCCTTCTGAGCATCAGAGCTGATCACGGTGCTGCTGGGCTGGCTGTTGCTGCCTTTCCCAGAACGGTCATCCCCCTCAGCAGTATCCAAAGGGGTATACTTGTTGCTGAGATGGATAGCTACAGGGGTACTCTGCACTGACTTCTTTTTCCACCTGCCTCTCCAGGTGCTCACCCATCCACACTCTGAATCCTGCTCTCTGGGTGTAACCACCTGTTCCAAAGTCCTACCTACGATTCATTCAGCCTCCCCGATTATTATTATTTCATACAACTCCAGCTCCAGATCCTTAATCCGGTATTTCAGCAGCTGAAGTTGGCTGCACTTCCCGCAGTTCCTTGAAACCCCACATGCTACAGGAGGAGCATTCAATTGCTGATTCTTCCATCTTGCCTACACTGTACTGAGGGAATCTAAGATTAATGCAGCAATAAAAGAGATGACAATCTTATCCTTCTCAACTGTTCTATTGCCTCGGTCTCTTCTCGTCGAAGCCTGTTGAGTAAAAGTCTCTAATTTCTCAGCCTGACTCTAACCTGCTCCAACGATGGCCGCTACTCTGGACCCTACATCTCTTTTATGGTTAAAGCCCCCAAGGTAGGATAGAAAATAAAACTCAGGGGGTCAGTTGACTCTCCGCTCTCTTCCCGCTGCTGCCGCTTCCCGCGCCTGCGCACTGGCTTCTGTTGGGGGGGGGGGGGAGGTACCATATTTCAACTTTGCAAACCATATTTTTGAGAAGCCATCCCCCTACTGTGGGCCAGTAGTCTGTGATCTGCAGACAGTAGTGTTTGTTTGCAAAGCTGCTCTTTTGTTTAGACTAATTACTGCTTGCAGTCCACAACTGCATACAGCCTTTTGTTTGAATTAATGCCTGCGATATTCAGAAACATTTCATGACTCCTGAATCCCTAATAAGTGCAATTTTAAAGAAACAAATGCTATATTTAAATTTATTATTTAGACTGTAGTATAAAAATTGCCTAAGGAAGAAGATGAATGATGAAATAGCTTTATACTCAGAAATTAAATATTGGGTTTTACTGACTACAACATTCTATTGTGATAGAAAGTAAAAAAAAATAAAATGACAATACATTTATCTTGCTATTTTCTACACGCTGTGACGAAGGAATCCAGTAACGTCGGATGATGTCCGCCACATCTGCAGTGATGTATTCTTATCGTTCTGATTTCATAAGAGAACAAAAAGAGTAAAATGTCAGCGCAATGACCCAGTAACATCTTATCTCAGCTTCGAACGTATTCAGTGGAACTATTTATTTCATGGAAAGTTGCATAAAACATAATCTATTTGTAAACAGTGGAAAGTGAATTAATGACGCATCGTTAAAGATAATATTATAATAGTCCATGACGGGATTGATCCCACTAATATTTTCAATTAAGAGAAACGTTTTGGTTATCGTTTGATTTTTTTTATTGAAGCACATTTTCCTGATGATATTTTAACGTCTGCTAATAAACCTCAGGACACAGAGAATCCAGGCTTGTTGGTGGACCGGACAAATGCTCTGGAAGACTGGAGATACAACACGGAGAGACCTGGGGCACTGTGTGTGATCCACATTGGGATTACGAGGCTTCACGTGTGGTGTGTAGAACATTGAAATGCGGTGACGTAATATTAGTAGTCGGAGACGCATATTTTGGAGAGGGCAGTGGTCCGATTTGGCAGGATTTCTACGAGTGTCAAGGCAATGAGAGGCGTATCTGGGACTGTGTAACTACACGAAGAAATCTATTCAGCTGCACCCATAAAAATGATGTCAGCATCATTTGTTCTGGTAGGTTTTTCACCAACCCATACATTGGATCAGATATCTAAATGAGTTAAACTCAGCAATGTATTATTCCCTATACTGGTGATCACAAAAACCCATAGTTTCCAGAGAAATGTAATTGAACCCACATCTTGCGTTTTACCATCAGAGGATGAAAGTCAAGCAATGATATACCAGAGAATGTTCGCATTAAATTCATTTATTAGTCGATTTATTGGAGATATTTATATTATATTACCACGGATATTGTGTCCAAATGCATCAAAAGTGAAAACAATGACTGCACGAAGACTCTTACGAGGTTAAAAATAGAAGGGCATAGAATTCTTCGCCCACAATAAACCCCTTTCACCTTTCACGGAGCCTCCTTTCCTCTTGACATTTCAGACGGCTTATATCTCACGGCTTTGTTTCCTACCTCAACTCGATGTTGTCCAGAACTTCCCAGTTTTTGGTTCCATTTCCCCTTCTGTGTTCGTGCCACTGAAATGCCCGAATGTGGTTGCTCCATCAGTCTACTTTTGGCCAACTTCTTTTACAACTTGACCCAAGCCCCAGTCAGGAAAGAAAAGATAAACATTTACTTAATCGAACCTGTTTAAAATTATTACCTCTTTCTCCGTCACGTTCATCCTCCAGACTGAATTTTTTTCTCTCATTAAACACCTTCTTTTCAAACCTCACTCATTTTGTATAGATAAACGTTGTTTCTAATGGAGCCATTAAGGACCAAAGCTGGCCTGCCTTTTCGGCAGTTACTTACAACATTCTTTATTTCATTTTTATGCAGAACTTCTCACTAACTTGGTATTTAGGGGCTCCAAATGATAGCATCTCCCCATGGCCTGTTAATTTTCGGGATGCTTTGATTTACGTATTTTCACTGGTACCAATTACATGGTGGAAAAAAAACTGAAATGAAAACGTCTTTGCAAAACTGCTGAGAAGGAAATTCCTAGATATTGCCATAACGTCCAGGAAGGAACAGTTCGGAATTTATTCGAGGTTGTGTGTCTGGGAAATGCTCTTGTATACAAAGACAGACAATTGCTGTGAATTTGCAGATGTCACATCCAGCAGCCACAGTGACAAAAATGGTTCAGGGAATGACTATTTAGTTTTTGAAATAGGGTTATGTTCAAGAAGATTGCTTTGTCCTGCATGCTGTTGAACTTCTACGGTAGTGTTGTGGTTGCATTCATCCTGGCAAGCCAAGAGAATTCCACCATCTTATAGACTTACAGGTATAACAATGCGGATCTGTGGAATATGCCATCGCTGTGACCTACTCCTTTAATTATTTATGTGGATGGTTCGCCTGATTTTCCCGTCTGTGATGACTTGCAAGATGTTGAAGTTAAACTGTATGAAGATAATTCAATGAAATATTAAGTACAGGTAGCTAGACTTATTATTTGGAAATATTTATTGCCCGCCAATTTTTTGGCAATATGTTCCTCCCCAATTCTCAGCCACAGTCTCTATGCTGTGCAGGTTTTCCTACATGTACATATGTAATTTTATTTGTTAAGGAAATGTGATAGGAATTACCCATTGTGCGATCTTCAAAGGCATCTTCAGTTGTTAACTTACAATAAAAATGAAGGTTATTGTCAAAACATTTGAAGGAACCCCTGCACTCATAAATTGGGTCTGGGGTGATCGACCTCCAAATATCCTTGCTCTTTTCCTTTCTGAATGGTGTGATTTCAATTCTTGAAGCTTTACCCGTTAATGTCATGGGACCAGGAGAGTGATTTGATGTCATACCAGCAAAATGTTACTTTCAGCTTCCCCCTGGATTTCAAATCTTTTGTTCATTTTTGTCAGAAATTGTGAAGAGGTCCAGAGCTCACGGATCTCTGTGAAATCCGTTGAATAACACTGTCAGAAATATGTTAATGATTGTGAATAGTCTCAACGAGCACTAAATAACATGCCTGGATTTGTTCCTTGTGTTGTAAGAAAGACGCAGCAAAGCAATTTCCCACATTGTGAGGTCCTTGTCAGTATTGTCATTCTCTGGGTAAATACCTAATTCTAAAGCAAGCCTTCAGTACTACAGATGAGATAGTCTAGTCCCATATTATTTGTTGTATCTAATTCTCTCAGCTACTTCTTGATATCACGTGCAGTGAATCGATCTGTCTGAAAACTGGCTTCTGTGATGGTAGGAATTTCAAGAAGGAGTTGGATAGACCACTCACTCAGCTCTTTTGGTTAACATGTTTGCAAACGTTTAAGACTCATTTTAATCCGACCTGTAACTGTCATCATTAAAATTGGATATTCTACGAGCTCCCTCCTGCTGTTAGCCATTTCATTCTCTACAATTCGCTATGAATGGATGTGGAAGGGATGAAGATCTTTGATTTGCTCCATTGGTTGTGGGGCTGCAGTCCTTTAGAACGCAAATAAGTCTTATTGGAACCTCAACATTTGAGGTCATATATTTACACAGGGCAGGCCCTGTTAGTTCTTCTGTGCCGCTGTTGGTCCATGCTTAATCCCCTGTCTTGAATAGTAAAGGTGAAGTCAACACCGAGCTTGGTCGTTACAAATCGGGGTAATATATTGTGTTCCGGATTATCCACTTCTGATTATGATCCGATGGAACATCAGCCAGTTCTGGTTTATTTGTTATTGATAAAGATCTGACATATTTTGCCAGTCAACTCGTGTTCCCTTAAACTCTTTTAGCAGTTTCCGTGTTTATTCTTTCTCCCACATGATTTTCAGTATTTTGATTATTAAAGTGTGTTTTTATATCTAACTGGCCACGGTTCCGATGAAATAATCTCGACATAAAGCTACCTCCATTTTTTCCCACAATTTCTGGCAGACCTGGTGAGTAATTCCAGAATTTACTGCTTCTATTTTAACTTTTCAGTTTGTTCAATGTTGCGCTATTGAATTGAAATCCACTGAACCTATGTCTTGCTTCTTCCATTGTTCGGTGTTTTAGTGTGGTCTATCGAGAGGTTTATCCCCCTTCTTCTTAGATTTCCATAAATGTTTTCCTCTTGCATTTTTCAGTGGATCATTGTAGAAATGATACTGCAATGCGTGTTGTTGGGCAATGCGATTTGTTAGATGAAGCGAAGGATAGATTCTCCATTGTACACTTTACATAGTGCACTGCATACACGAGCCTAACTTGGTTTATCGTTTGTACATAAAAGGTCAAAAGGGACCACGGTTAGTTGGTGGAAAGGACGACTGCTCAGGGAGAGTGGAGATATTACGTGGCGAAACCTGGGGAACGGTCTGCGATACTAACTGGGATTTGCAGGATGCGGCTGTCGTCTGCAATCATCTTCATTGCGGAACTGCGATATCGGCCCCAAGAGGAACATACTTTGGTGAGGGAAGCAGTTCGATATGGAAAGATATCATTGAATGTCGCGGCAATGAGATGCGACTAAGCGACTGTCACACTGCATCATGGGGACATCATCAGTGCACACACAAAAACGATGCTGGAGTCATCTGTTCCTGTGAGTGATTTACGGTGAAGTATCAATCATTCTTAAAATGGTAATTATTTACATGCAGGAGCTAATCAGTAACAACGTGCCTCATCGGGTCACATATATATTGGAATAATTTGGGAAGTAACAGGGAGAGGTTACCCAGTATCTTTACAGTGGCGACGCAAAGGTTATCTTGTATCCTTTTCAGTTTGTCCTGACTAAGCAGTAAAAAATTGCATGTTGTATAGCTTAATTGTCAGCAGAACTGTGAAAGGTACGAATCACTTCAGGAAACGTCTGGAGAGAGAACAAGATTTCACGTTTCAAGCCAATGACCATTCATCAGAACTGGAAAAGTAATAAAACACGAATATTGTATATATTGAGCTACGGGGGGGGGGGGGGGGTCGACAAAGGTAATCTTTGTGACTGAGTGATGGTCAAGGTTTTTCCAGGTGTCAAAATTTCTTTCAGCACCATTGAGTTCTTTGCAGTTCGTCTATATTGGGAATTGTAAATAGAGGAAAATGAGTGAGGTCATAACAAAACAACAACAACAACAATACGTCACGTTCGAATTAAGAAAATAACAGTTACTTAAAAACTGAAATAAAAGGTGATGCTGGTAGTACTCAACTTATCAGGTAGCATCTGCGGAGTGAGAAACATGAGTTAGTTCCATCAGATTATCAGAACTCGTCAGTAAAACGACAGTCTACAGATCCTGTAAATATTAACCAAAACCAAAAATGCTAGCAAAGCTCAACAATTCAGACATCATCTGTGGGAGGAGAATGAGTTCCAGTCTCATGTAGGAAGTACTTAGTCCGACGAACGTACTGAATGTGTGCTTCCAGATTTTATATCTCTCTAAAACGTTTTATGTTTGTCTAATTTTGACAGAAACAGAAAATACTCTCTGTCTGAAATTGTTGAAGTTAGTTTTGAGTGCGGGGCCCCGCAGTTCCATGAGAAAGATGTTTTTTTCCCCCCGAACTTCGAAGCAATTGCAACGAGTCTTTTAAGTCAAATTTGAATGGCATATTATGTTAAGTATGGTAGATCGACAACCGGATGAAATTCCCAGACAAAATCCAAAAGGATTTCGGCATTGATATCTGCGTACTTACTTGTTTAAAGATATGCCTTCCTCTGTCTCACTTTAGTCAACCAAGCTGAATCTCGTCGGAGTGCAATCCTCATTACAGTTCTGGGGATTGCACATCAATCTCAAGATCAAAATGCCTATTTCATTATTTATTGATTAAATATGATTCTGCCGATTTATTTTGACACAGCAAAGATAAATATTCTGTAGTAAATAGGGAACAAGTCCAGAAAGTTTTAAAGAGCAACTCAGAGTAAATAAATTGGATTAATCAGCAAAGTTGCAGTTATGTAATCGCCATTGTCAGCCTGCAACCGTAAAACATAGAATATTACAGCACAGTACAGGCCCTTCGGCCCAAGATTTGTTCCGACATTTTATCCTGCTATAATATCTATCTAACCCTTCCCTCCCTCATAGCCCTCCTGTTTTCTGTCATTCATGTGCCTATCTCAGAGTCTCTTAGATATCCCTAAAGCATCTGCCTCCACAACCTCTGCCGGCAGTGCGTTCCACGCACACGCCACTCTCTGTGCAAACAACTTACTTCTGACATCCCCCTTGATACTTTCCTCCAATCATCTGAAAATTATGCCCTCTCGTGCTAGCCATTTTCACCCAAAGAAAAATTATCTGACTGTCCACTCGAAATATGCCTCTGATCATATTGTACACCTCTATCAAGTCACCTCTCATCATCCTTCTCTCTAAAGTGAAACATCCAAGCAGAAAATTAAACGGGCTGCAACATGTACACACTAATTATTACTAGAGGATATACCAAACATTACATGCTATTTGAAGAAGATTCCTGTACACATAATATATAACTGAGGATGTGTTGAAACAAGTAACAATTTGAAATATATTTCAACCAAATACTTCTGAATATTTCATCCAGATATTATAAGGAGTTATTTTCAACAGATATAAAAATAAAGTTCGAAACGAACCATTCAGGAAGGAAGAGTGTACACGTAACTTCTATGTGTAGAGGAAACAAGATACTCTACTCTCCCTCCAGCCGTAGCTTCAACAGAGATTTAAATATTACAAAATGGTATACCCCATTTTAATTTTGACTGATACTTAATATGAAAATACATCGTCGGCTTGTCTTTCATTTATCGATCGTATTTGCAATTGTATCCAATTACATTAATTTTAGACAAGTTGAACGAAACAGCGATAAAAACTTGTAATGTATGTTGACAGCTGAACGATGGCAGTTGCGATTGGCTGATGGACAGAGTGGTTGCGATGGTCGAGTGGAGGTTTATTACAACGGAGGTTGGGGCCGAGTAACTGACAGCCTGTGGAATTCCAAAGATGCAGAAGTGGTTTGCAGGCAGCTGAACTGTGGCTCCGCCGTAAAGGTTTACAACCACTCGAAATATGGAATCGGTAAAGGACAGGTGTTAATGAACAACGTCAGTTGCAATGGGAGTGAACCCTACCTCTGGAACTGCATTTTCGCGCAATCGAGCCACTTATCTACCGGCAATGATGTTGGCGTGGTTTGTTCTAGTAAGACCATTTTAACCTCATTATCTATATATTTATTTATTTACCGAGAGTTCCGAACTTCAGTAGCTATTTTCTGTATCTTCTATGGCCATGCTCTTTTCGAGGACTAAGGCTTTTGCCAATAAAACTACATAACCAGTAATTGAAAATGTATGCAAATGTAAAATTCAGAATTAAGACAGAAAATGCTGGAAACGGCTAGCAGGTCTGTTAAAATCTGTTTAAAGAACACAGAATTAACGTTCCAGGTCAAAACCTCTTTAATAGAGAAACAAAGGACTGCAGATGCTGAGATGTCCAGATGAAAACACTATAGAATATAGAACATAGAACAGTAGAGCATAGTACAGTCCTTGGCCTCACGATGGTGTGCCGACTTATATAAACCTTATCCACATTCTGTCTATCCCCCTCTCTACTTCACCTCCCATAACCATCGATTTTTCTTTCTATCTAAGAGTCTCTTAAACGACCCGATCGTATCTGTCCGTACCACAACCGACAGTGCATTCTAGGCTTCCACGGCACTCTGTGTAAAGCAAAACTACCTCTGATATCCCTCGGAACTTTTTTCCATGCAGCTTAAACGGGTGACCTCAAGTATAGGCCATTACCGCCCTAGGGAAAATATGCTGGCTGTCCACTCTGCCTTTGCCTCTCATAATCTTACATAGCTCTATCAAGTTTCCTCTCATCCTCTATCACTCCAAGGAGAACCATCCTGTCTTACTCAGCCTCTCCTCATTAGCATGTTCTCCAATCTAGGCAGAATTCTTGTAAATCTCCTTTGCACCCCTTCCAAAGCTTCCACATTCATCCCATTGTGTCGCAACCAAAACTGAACACAACAATCCAGATGTGGTCTAACCAGCGTCTTATAGATCTGCAACATTACTTCTCTGATATTGAACATAACCACCTGGATAATGAAGAAAAGCACACCACATGCCTTTTCATCCACCCTATCAACTAGCGTGGAAGGTTTGAGGGATCTAGGTTCTAGGACCGCAAGATCTCTCTGTTCTTCCACACTGCTAAGAATCCTGTCATCAAACAGGTACTCTGCCTTCAAGTTAGATCTTCCAAAGTGTATCACTTCACATTTATCCAGATTGGACTCCCATTTTTCACTTCTCCATCAAGCTCTGCATCCTGTCAATATTCCATTGCAAACCACAACAACCTTCTGCACTATCTACTACACCACCAACCTTTGTGTCGTATGCAAACTAACGATCCACCCTTCTACTTCTTCATCCAAGTCATAGATAAAATCAGAAAGAGTAGGGGTCCCAGCACAGATCCTTGCGGAACACCACTACTCACTGACCGCCAGGTCGTATAATTCCCTTCGACAACCACCCTCTGATTTCTGTGGGCAAGCCAATTCCGAATCCACTCAGCCAATTGTCCATAGATCCCATACCTCATGGCCTTCTGGATGAGACTACCATGGGGAGCCTTGTCAAATTCATTGCTAAAATCCACATATACCACATCAACCTGTCTACCTTCATCAATCCGTCGTGTCACTTTCTCGAAAAACTCAACTGGGCTCGTGAGGCACGACCTACGCTTCACAAAGCCATGTCCACTGTCCCTTATAAGACTACGCGCATTCAAATGCTCATAAATCTTATCCATAAATATCCACTCCAATAGCTTGCCCGGCACTGGCGTAAGACGAACTGGTCTATAATTCCCAGGATTATCCCCTTTACCTATCTTGAACAATGGAACAACTTCTGCCATCCTCCAATCATCTGGGTTTGTTTTTATTAGTATTGGTCTTGGTTTATTATTGTCAATTGTACGGAGGTACAGTGAAAAACCTGTCTTGTATACCTATCGAACAGGTCAATTAGTTACACAGTGCTTTTACATTGGGTTAGTACATTGTTAATTGATGCAGTGCAGGTGAAAACAATAACAGTATAGAGTAAAGTGTCACAGCTACAGAGAAAGAGCAGTGCAATAAGGTACAATATCACGGTAGATCGTGAGGTCACAGTCCATATCGTCGTGTAAGGGAACCATTCAATAGTATTATCGCAGTGGGGTAGAAGCTGTCATTAAGTCTGGTGGTACGTGCCCTCAGGCTCCCGTGTCTTCTACCTGAAGGGAGAGGAGAGAAGAGAGAATGATCCGGGTGGGTGGGGTCTTTGATTATGCTGGCTGCTTCACCAAGACAGCGTCCAAGAAGGCTAAACTGGTGTCCGCCATGCGCGAGGCTGTGTCAACAACTTTCTGCAGTTACTTGCGGTCTTGGGCAGAACAGTTACCGTACCAAGCCGTGATGCAGCCAGATGAGATGCTTTCTATGGTGCATCGACAAAATTTGGCGAGTGTAAAAGAGGCCAAACCGAATTTCTTTACTTTGTTTATGACCATGCAAAAGTTTATTCACTAAAAGCACGACAAAATGACATCTTGTGGTAAAACTACAACAACTTACTCAAGAAAGAACATTTACACAGTCATATTCTAACTACATCACTGCAATAGATAAAGCCAACTAAACTACCGCAAAACCTCCTACTTCAGATAAGAATCTCGTGTACACCGTCCACGACACACCCAGTGCCCTGAGGGGCCTGCCGATAGCGAAATTATACCAGTTTGCCCGCGGATACCGCATGCTTCCTCTCCAAGGGCATCTGGGCGCGGAGGTAAGCCCGGAAGACGGGAAGGCAGGCAGACCGGCCGGAACCCTCGGTCGACCAGCTCCTGGACCTGTGGATGGCCAGCTTGGTCAGGCCCAGAAGACCGACCAGGAGATTCACCGAACTAACCACACCCTTACAGCACCGGGCGACCGGAGATTAGCAGCGTCGGGCTGAAGTACAGACAGAACTTGAGGATCAGCACCTTCAGATAGAAAAAGAGGGGCTGAAAACCTCGCGCACAACACGTACACGTGGTACAGCGTCTCTTCCCGGCGCAGAAATGACAGGCGACCGGGCTCTCAATGAACCGCCTCATAAAACGGTTGCACGGCACCACTCGGGTCAACACCTTCCACCCCAGGTTTCCGATTTAAATTGGAAGGACTCCCGTGTAGAGAGACCTCCACCGGGAACCCCCTAGTCGCCCGACGGCAATGCTGACATCCACGACGAGGGCGAGGAGCTGAAAGGTGTGCAGGAGCAGCCCGTCAATGAAACGGCCCGGCGCAACTCGGAACTGAATAGCCGGCGTGTTCGCGAGGCTGCCAGAGAGACACCGGGCCTTGGGCCCAACGAGCAATTCCGGTAAAGCTGGTCCGGCGCTGCCGAGCCAACGTCCTGCCCCACAGCGTCACCGACGCCCGCCGCGACCGGACGGGGACCGATCTCGCGCCAACCACAAGAGACGTTACCCCACACACACATCAGCTCCCGATAGAACCCGGGCAGCTTCCGAAGAGCGGCACAGTTGATGGCAGCCGCCGGGAGATGGGCGCCTTCCTGGAGGCAGCTCCTCCGGCGGGGAAAATAGGTGGTCAGTGCGTGCCACTGCGGGGTGTGCTCCACGTACAGGTACCTCTGCAGCGCCCGGAGGCGGAGGACCGCCCGCTGGGTCTGCACGCACACGACAGACTGACCGCCCTCGGCGACTGGCGGACTCGGGACCGCCGCAGATACCCAGTACCTCCTGCCTCCCCAGAAGAGGTCTACCAACCTCATTTGGGTCGTGGCGACAAGACATTGAGCTGCAGCAGAGTGGCCAGCCGGTACCACATCATGAAGGCCACCAGCTAGTCAATGACCAGCACCCAGCCCCAGAACGAGATCGCCCGGAGCAGACCCGACTGGCGCTCCATCCGGTCAGAGACCTTCGCCTCCAATTCCCACCAGTTCGCTGCCCAGGATCCCTCGGCGGAACATAGGTAGACCCCTAGGTAGTGGATGTGCATGGTGCTTCAATCGAAGGGTCACAACTCCTCCGGAAGAGATCCAACTGCCACGGAACTACCAGAAGACCCGTACACTTCGCCCAGTTGACTCTGGAGAAGGTCAAGACAATCCTCAGGTACCACTTCTGTGGCCAGGGAGGACTCAAAGATCATTGTCAACTCTCCAACAATCTCTTCCCTCGCTTCTCATTGTACCTTGTGGTAAATCTTATCTGACCCCTCGGATTTATCTATCCTAATGATAAATCCCCAACAGAAAGGGAGTTGAACGAAAACCTCCAACAATGCTTCTTGCTTAACCTCAACGTGCTCCAAATTATTTCCTTGTGCTATGCTAACCATCTGATTCCCACTCCTTGGTGAATATTGAAGCAAAGTATTCATTTAGGACCTTCTCTAACTCCTTCTCCTCCAGACACATCCCCCTTTTCCCTGAGCCGTCCTACACTCACACCAGTCATCGTCTTATAACTCACATATGTGTAGAACGTCTTAGGGTTTTCCTTCACTCTGCTTGCCAAGGCATTCGCATGCCCCCTTCTTGCTCTCCTAAGTCCCTTCTTAAGATCCTTCCTGGCAACATTTTAACTTTCAAGAGCCCTGACTGATTTTTGCTTCGTAAACCTTAAATAAGCTTTCTTTTTCCTCTTGTCTAAACCTTCCACCTCTCTTGTTAACCGTGGTTCATTTACCCAACCATCTTTTCCTTATTTTAGTGGGACAAATCTATCTAGAACCCCTTGCAAATCGTCCCTGAAAAATCGCCACATTTATGCACTGCATGTATTAGAGGCCATCTGTTCCCAATTTACACTCCCAAGTTCCTGCCGAATACCATCGTAATTTGCCCTCCCCCAATTAAACGCTTCCCCATGATATCTACTCCTATTTTACCATGACTATGCTAAAGTTCAGGTAGTTGTAGTCATTATCCGCGAAATGCTCACCAAGGTATCTGTCGCCTAACTAGGTACGAGATCCAGCATAGCCTCTCCTCCAGCATAGCCTGCGAACATACCGTGTCAGTAATCCTTCCTGTACACGCCTAACAAATTCTGCCCCATCTAAATCTTCTGCACTGAGGAGGTGATGCTGGAGGGACTCAGAAGGGCAGGCAGCATCCCTGGAGAAAAACAGGCGGTCAATACTTTGGGTCAGGACTCTTCTCCAGGACTGAAGGTAGGAAAAGGGGCAGACACACATATAGGAGGGGGAAATCAGAGCTGTTATAGGTGGGCAAAAGAGGGGATGTGGGTTGTGCACAAGGTGGTGATAGGTCAGTAAGAGATAGTCATAAGCAGTTGTGGGGTCGGAGGGCATAGGAGATCCACTGGCGGATGGGTCAAAGGTATGGAGGAAGAAAGGGTAGAAAAAAGAAGATTGGGTAAGAAAGAGATTGGTGTTGGGATAGGGACATGTGTTGTCCCCGCCTCTACACCAGTTCCATCACCTTCATCCAGGGAACCAAACAGTCCTTTCAGGTGAGTCAAAGATTTACCTGCACCTCCCTTAATATCATCTGTTGCATTCGGTACTCCAAGTGTGGCCTCTACATTAGCGAGACCAAACGCAGACGAGGTGATTATTTCGCAGAACTGTCTGTAACCGCGATCTGCATCTTCCCGCTGCTAGCCACTTTATCTCACCCTCCAACTGCATCACAGATATGTCAGTCCTCGGCCTCCTCCCCTGCCAGGAGAAGTCCAAGCGCAAATTGGAGGAATAACACTTTGCTCTCCGTCTTGGAACCTTGCAGCCTAATGGCATGAACATTGAACTCTCCCACTAAGTAATCCCCTCAATACCACCCCCACCCCCACCAGCCCAACCATGCCTCCACTTTTCTTCCCGTTTCTAGACTACCTTTCTTTTTTCTACCCTTTTTTCCTCCTTGCTTTTGACCCATTCCCCGGTGGATCTGCACTCCCCTCCTCCCCGGCACCTGCCTATCACTATCTATTACTTGTATCTACGTATCACCACCAGAAGGGTCCTGACCCGAAACATTGACAGCCTGCGTTTCTCCACTGATGCTGTCTGGTCTGCTGAGTTCCTCCTGCATCATAATACTTCTTTATTAGTATAGGTAAAGTGCAAAAAATAATCATTGTAATTATGTTGCAGTGGGGGAAGGGTAAGATGGATAGAGCAAATGGAATATTGTTACAACGGTGAGCCCTACATCTCTCACGTGAACCCTATGCTTATGGAGCTCTCTTGTTCATAGTTCAATGAGGGCAGCTCGTGACAGCGCACTCGGGGAACAAGTGAAAGCCATGGAATGCAGGTGGACGTTGGTGCTGAAGCTGAAATCAAATGCAATATGCCGGAACCTCTCAGCAAATCATATATTTTCTGAATAATTGCTGCTGATGAATAAACTTACAGCAGAACTGATATCAGAAACAAGTCAAAATGGGGTTAATTGAAAAAAATATTTCCGATTTATATATACCAAAGGCTGAAATGTTCCCAGATGGAAACGCGACGTTCTTTAGTCTTGAATTGACCTCATTCAAAGAGCACAAGCGGCCATAGCACATTGATCACATTGGGAGAGGGATGCAGAATTATAAGGAAAACTGGTGGTCAGTCTCATCCCTGCGACTGAGTTGATGTGTTCAAGATTGCACAAGGCTGGAAGAAATGAACGTGAATCGCTAGAAGGACTGCTTTGTCCCCCGGTTAGTGAGAAAGGACATTAGTGAACGGTTGTTAATCTCCAGTGGCTGCTTGGGAAGAGCTGTTAGAAGGGTGTCGTTGCTGAGGAGGAAGCGCGGAGCACGGAGCTTCAAAGGAAATTGTTACTTCTGAATGATGAGTAGGATAGATGAATGGCAAGGTATGCGATGACGGAATCTCGACGAAAGTGATGGAAATTCTGAAGGATGATCAGTTGAAAGCAGAAGGCGACAGAGTGAAGGATTAAATTAGGGATTCCAATCTTGCTCTGCCTGAAAGGAGAAGGAGAGATACAGGAAATGACTGATATGCTCCATAAACTGAAAGCACGAGTAAGAAGAAAGGGTGGGCATATCGGAAGTACCTGTGAGGAAAGCCTCTTCCTCAGAGCTGAAACATTGATGGAAGAACTGGGATAATTGAATGGCGTCTTTACAGGCATCTGGGTGGGAGGTAGAGTAGTCGAGATAATTGCGAGAGTCTGTGGTTTGTAAAGAATATTGGCTGCTCTCCAATCCTCAGAAACAGAGAAAGAGAAATCCACAAAGGGAAGAGCCAGCAATGGACCATGCAATTGTAAGAACATGCTGGAAATTGGCAGAAACTATAATATCATCTTCAAGTTCTTTGCGAGTACAGGAAACGCCACAAAAAGGGCATTGGTCAGCTTACCATTAAAAATTCTCACGCATATTTGGAGACAAATGCCGAAACGAAGACATCTGTAGCACGAAATAATCAATCAACAGTGTGATATACAGATATTCACGCCATCCTAAATGCCAACTAATATCGCAGATACCATCATTGATTCCGTGTTGTCTCATTATATGATAGATCTAATTGATTTTGCGATGCAGATGAGGGAATTATTTGGAGTTGGACCTATCACTGGCTTCTAAAACCATGAAGTCCTGTGGCATTTGAACAAACGTGACAATGAAACTGCTCACCGTGTATCATCGATTGATTGTTCTTCCGTGTTAAAGAAAGCTTATAAAAACACTTATAACAGTAACTAGAGAGAATAAGCGTTGGTCGGGGTCTTTAGCATGCATCATGAAGATTACGCAATACTACCTTACAATGGAAGTTCAAAGCTGCCGAAGAACTGCAATGGAGCGTGAATAAAAACGAAACAAAATAAAGGCTCCTGGAATATTCCTCAGTCTACCTTCCAGTAACAGTTAGTGCGATGACCTTCGATCTGGTCTTAATAGTGGGGGCAGCTTCAATTTTGTGCAACAAAACTGCATTCCACTATCATCAGTTACATATGGTGTGTTCTAACAATTATCTCTTCCTAACATTGCCATAGACTGCGGAGACACACCTGTTCCAACCAGAAATTTAAAAGAGTGTATCATGCCTAGGGGTAACAATAATCATAAAGGAAGAGAGAACCCGGACAAAGCACCATGCTAAACCCAGAATGAGCATGTTGCATTCAGAGCTGACCAATATTTAAAATAAAGGATTCAATCAATGATGCATATTCCAGCAACAACCAATCGCGAATGGTGGTAAACTTTAAACTACAAATGGGAAGAAAATACCTCATGGACGAGTGCATTCCCAAGTAATGCAGAAAATGTTATTGGTGTTATAAAGGTGCAGTATGGATGATACAGTTATTCTCCCACGCTGGCTCCGCCATGACTGGATACCAGATTTCAACAAAATCGATCTGCTCACTCTAACATCAAGAAAAGTTAAACCACAATGTATACAGAAATCGCACCAGGTGCTGTAATTTCCAGTCATCAGTAAAGTGAAGTATGGTACAGTCTGCTGAGAGTCACCTTTGAAGGACCTCCTGACTGATGTTGGATGTGATTGCTGCTTCAGATGTGATCACTAAATTTGGACGACGGAGCTGCATTTCAGCAATGCTGTAAGAATAGCTGTCCTTAAAATTACGTCATTATTTACCGTGTGTAGAATTGTGAAACCTTCGTACGATGACAAAATAGGTGGAAAGCATGGGCATGTACTGATTGGAATCACATCGAGCATAACAGAAGATCGTTTTCGTCGTTGGAGGCAAATCATCTCCCTTTCATTATTTTGCTGGAGTTCACCTGCCAAGACGCCAAATGGCCAAGGGCAATATCCCATCACAGGCTTTGTCTGTGTTCTTCCGTGGTAAAAGAAAATCACCAACAAGCCAAGATTAATTGTTCTCCAGCAATTGTCTATGTCCAACTACAAGAAGTAATGTACCCGAACTTTCGAACTCTAGAATGTAGCTAGGAATACAGTAATAGGAATGGCCCAGTGGTACTTAAAGAATAGTTATCTAATTCTAACTCAATACTTGTGTGACCTGAAGGCAAATATGTAGATATTTCCATAAATCTCTTATTGCAGGAGTTCATGGCTTAGGAGATGATATTTGAAAAAAAAAACTTGGTAAGTTATTACTGCCAGGTTCACAGTGATTTCAAGGTGCTCCACTGAAATAGCATACGGACGTTTCAGCTGGTTGAAAGGATGCCAATTAAGAGTCCCGCTTTTTCTTGACAGTTGTTGCGCGGCTTTGTATTCCTTGAGTTGCACTCGTCCAGGGAATTAGAAGCACTATATCAGAATTCTGACGTATCATAAAATGGTTGAGTTGGTCTGGAGACATAGAATACTGAGAATACATTCAGCAGAAATTTCACGACATGAATACTACATTTCAATCATTAGCCTACTATAATAATACCCCTGCAGAACATGACATGCTTCAATTCCTGAGAAAATCTGAATAAAGCTCAAAACCATTAAATCATCACCAGTTTTAAGAGGAATTCTATAATGTGGCTGAAGAATATGAACTGGTTGAGGACACATCACTAAAGAATGCCAGCACAAATATAGTGGACCGAACTGATCAGCCCCTTTATTTCATTAACGACGGTTGTTTCTAGCCTTTAGAATAGATACATGAAAAGATACATAGATATAATTAGTTCAGAGGAACTCGATTGTGATGCTTACTCAGATTTCTTCTCGAAACACATGTTTTCAAATGGTATTATTTCTGTGCTGCAGATCATGTTTCGCTGAGACTGATGGACGGTGGAAGTCGTTGTGCCGGAAGGCTGGAAATTTACTACAACGGAACCTGGGGAACAGTGTGCGATGATTCCTGGGATTTAACAGATGCTCATGTTGTCTGTAAACAAATGAATTGTGGATTTGCTCTGAATGCTACAGTTTCCAGTTGGTTTGGTCAAGGTTCAGGTCCTATATGGGCGGACAACCTGAAGTGTTCACCAAATAATTCGGTCTTGTGGCAATGTCTGGTGAGACCATGGGGTGAGAGCGACTGCACTCATAAAGAAGATGCTGGAGTTATCTGTTCGGGTGAGGAGTGACTTAAGACGCACGGTTTGTGACTACAGAAAAAAGTCGAGTTCCTACATATATGGGAAGGGGAGGTCTGACCATAGTATAGGTGGTACAGGCTAATACAATAGGAATATTTAAGCGAGGCTTAGATAGGCACATGTATGTAAGAAAAATGGAGGGTTATAGGCTGTGCTGGACGGCAGATTTAGATTAATCGTGGAGTAGGGTTATATAGGGCCTGTACTATGCTGCACTGTTTTATGTTGCTATATCTATTTGGTCTATTGACAGTAGGAAAACTGTAGAATTGCTCATGAGCGAATTTTCTAATATTCACTTTGATTCAATGGATCGCTCACCTGAAGTAATGTCAGAACGTAGAACGTTCATGTCTCATCAGGTAGAAGTCCGCCCTGGCACTTCAGTACAGGTCGAAGTCTTGTCACGCTGATCCATGTGTTGTATTTGGATCAACCAATAATCGTTTCTTTCATCGTATTTGTCCATGGATGTTTTAATTTACTTCTTAGAAGTCGTAAATAGGAAGCAGTTTATTCAGCTCTTACCATCACGAAGACAGATTCTCCAGTTATTTTGTCATAGTTCCCAGTATACTTCTGTGCCTCATGTCTTTTTAAACAAACTACATCGGTCACAAGTGCTTTGTTGGCTCATTGCTTAACTGTTATATTGATATACCTGGATAAAAATATTTCTTCCCTCCTAATTTAATATGCAAATAATTAATTAGCCACTTGAAACTTCTGAGCTGAGGGATTATTGTTTTTAACGTCAACATTTCATAGCACAAACCGAACACAATCCCGTGTTGCTATTGTTAATCAGGTATCTTACAACCAAAGTGAAGTCGCTTCTTTTCGTTCCGCAGAACACAGGTCGATAAGGTTGGTGAACGGAAGGAATCCCTGTCAGGGCAGACTTGAAGTTTTCTTTGAAGGGACCTGGGGCACTGTTTGCTCTGATTCTTTTAACATGGTTAATGCAGATGTGGTTTGCGGCCAGCTCAACTGTGGATCAGCAATATCTGTAGAAAACAACGCGGCATTTGGCAAAGGATCTGGGCCGATCTGGCTCGATGATGTGAAATGTCGCTTGGACGACTCACTCTTATGGCAATGCCCTTCTTCACCCTGGGGAAGACATAACTGCAATCACGAGGAAGATGTCGGGGTCGTTTGTTCAGGTAAACTCTGAAACATGAGTAGCTTACATTTGAAACATTACACCAAAATAATGGGTGGAACTTGTTTTACAGAATTAAACCCAATGAAAAACCGAAACGGGGAAAATCGTATGGAAAAGATAATACATTCTGTTCCAGTGAATTCTGGTAATTACTCAGATGTTATGTATCCAAATATTTACTTTCGTAGGTCAATGTTAACATAGCTATTTGTTTTTCCGTCCATATCTATTGTTTTCAGAAGGATGTATTACCATTATTCATAATCCCAGATTGACACTAATCTGCCCAGCGCCGTATTAAATATACTGTTGATGTACCTGCACATTCAAGTTCAGGAGGGGTTAAAATGCCCCAATCAGCTGATTTGGGAGAAAACAACGGCCAATTATTATTGCTTCCATTGCAAAAAGCAGTTGATGTATGATATTGTATAGGCAATGCATAGGGCATAAATACAGTCGGGTGGGTTGAAATGGGTTTAATTCAATACGAAAAGTATTAAGAATAAGGGTGAATAACTCGGACCATGGATCAGTGCACGGAATTACGATGTTGTGGCCATTGCGGAGGCAAGCCCAGTATTGCTTGATTGATGTTCGGGGTTTAAATGTTTCAAAAGGGGTAGGGATGAAGTAAAAGTGAGGGGAGTGGAAATGTTAATCAGAGATCGCTGATGTAGAAAGGGAGGAAGTCGTGGAGAGATAGTTCACTGAGTCAGTTTGGGTGGAATTCAGAGACAGGACGTGAGCAATCACTCTATTGGGAGTATTATATTGACGCCCCCAATAATCACCGGGATTCCGAGGAGCAGACAAGTAAGACAGATTTTGGAAAGGTGCAAAAATACCAGGATTGTTGTCATGGGCGACTTCGACTTCCCTAATATTAATTGGTACGTCCTTCGTGTTAAACATTTAGAAGGGGTATAATTTGTTGGGTGTGTCCAAGAGGATTCCTGACACAGTATGTGGACAGTTCGGCAAGTGAAGAGGCTATACTGGAGCATGTACTGGGCAATGAACCTGGACAGATGACAGACCTCTCGGTGGGCGAACATTTCTGTGATAGTGACCACAACGCCCTAACCTTTAGCAAGCCATGGTCAGGGATAGCAACAGACGATATGGCAAAGTTTTTAATTGGGGAGGGCTAAGTGCGACGGTATTAGGCAGGATCTTGGGAATGTAAATTGGGAGCAGATATTCTGAGGGAAATGCACAGAAGAAATGTGGAGGCTGTTTAGGGATAATTTGCATCGGGTTCTTGTTAGGTTTGTCCCACTAAAACAAGGAAAGGATGGTAGGGCAAAGGAGCCATGCTTGAAAAGAGAGGTGGAAAATTGAGTCAAGAAAAAGAAGGAAGCAACTTGGCCTCAACATCGATTTATCTAACTTCCGGTAACCCCACCACTTCATTTTCTTCCCCTCACTCCTTTGTCTTCCCTTATTCCTTTGGCTCTATTTCCTCGCCTTGATGACCAGCCATCTCCTCTCCTCCCCTCCCCCATCCTTTATTCCATGGTCCACTGCCCTCTCCTACCGGATTCATTCTTCTTCAGAATTTGTCTCATCTACCTATCACCTCTCAGCTTATGACATCTTCTCCCTTCCCCACCCACCCACCTTGCCCCTCACACGGACTCGCCTATCACCTGAAATCACACTTCACCTGCCTGCGTGTGCTCCTGCCCCTGCCCCACCTTCTTATTCTGTCTTCTGCCCTCTTCCTTTCCAGTCCTGATGAAGAGTCTCATCCGAAACAACGACGGCTAATTTCCCTCCATAGCTGCTGCCTATCCTGCTGAGTTCCTCCAGCACTTTGTGTATATTGCTCCAGATTCCATTATCTGAAGAAGCTCTTGTTGTCAAAGAATCATACTTGAAAATGAAAATGTAGCCAGGAAGGAGCTTAAGAAGGGACCTAGGGGAGCTAGAACGGGACATGAGAAGGCCTTGGCTAGTAAGATTAAGGAAAACCCCAAGACGTTCCACACGTACATGAAGAACAGTAGAATAACAAGAGTGAGGGTGGACCGCTCAGGGATAAACGGGGAACATGTGCGTGGAGGCGGAGGAGGTAGGGGATGTCCTTAATGAATACTTTGCTTCACTGTTCACCAGGAAGAGCGACTTGGACGAATGTGAAGTCAGCGTAGATCAGGCTAATATGCTGGAGTATGTTTAGGTTAAGAAAGAGGTAGAGTTGGAGCTTATGGAAAACATTGGGATAGATAAGTCCGCGGGGCCAGACGGAATATACCCCAGGTTTCTACGGGAATAGAGGGAAGAGTTGCTGCGGCATTGCGAATTATCTGTGCGTCCTCGCGGGTCACATGAGTACTACCAGAGGATTGAGCATGGCACATGCTTTTTCCGTTGATCTATATCGTTAGTTAGAATTGTAGACCAGTGAGTCTTACGTCACTGGTGGGCAAACTATTGGAGAGGATTCTTAGGGACAGGATTGATGAACATTCAGAGAAGCAGAGTTTTATTTTGGATAGTCAGCATGGCATTGTGAGGAGAAGGTTGTGCCTCGACTTTTTCGAGGAGGTCACAAAACAAACTGATGACGTTAAAGTGCCTGATGTGGTGTATATAGATTTTAATAAGGCCTTTGACAAGCTCCCCACGGTAGGTTCATCCAGAAAGTTATGAGGCGTCGGGTCAATAGAAACTTGGCGCATAGATTCCGAATTGGTTTGTTCCACAGAGGGCAGGGGGTGATAGTAGATGGACCGTATTCCGCCTAGAGTTCAGAGACTCGTGGTCGTCCGTAGGGATCTGTTCTGGGACCCCTGCTCTTTGTGATTGTTAAAAATGACTTGGATGAGGAAATGAAGGTATGGGTTAGAAAGTTTGCAGATGACACGAAGGTTGGAGGTGTAGAAGATTGTCGTATGTCACAAAATGATATAGAAAGGATGCAGAGAAGTGGCAGACTGAAGGGTGTGAAGTGATACACTTTGGAAGATCGCTATTGAAGGCGGAGTACAAGGTTAATGGCAGGATTATTAGTAGTATGTAGGAAAAGGGGTATCTTGAGGGACTAAGTCCATAGTTCCCTCAAGGTTGCCTCGCAACTTGATAGGGTGGTTAGGAAAGAATATGGTGTGCTGGCATTCAATTAGTCCGGGGACCGAGTTCAAAAGCCACGAGGTAATGTTACAGTTCTGTAATTCCCTAGATGAACCACGCTTCTATAATTGGTGTTCAGTTCTGGTCACCTCATTAGAGGAAGGACCTGGAGGCTTTAGAGACGGTATAGAGGAGGGAGATTTACCAGGATGCTAACTAGATTAGAGATCATATCTGATGAGGAAAGATTAAGCGACCATGTTTTTTTCTCTCTGGAGCCACAGAGGAAGAGAGGCGACGATAGAGGTGCGTAAGATTATGACAGACTAGATGGAATGGACAGCCAGCACGTTTTTTCTCAAGGCGGCAATAGCCAATATCAGAGCACAGCAGCTTAAGGTCAGAGGAGGAAAGTTCAGGGGAGACATAGAAGGTAGGTTTTGTTTTCACAGAGAGTGTTGGGTGCCTGGTAGGCACTTCCATGGATGTGGTAGAGGCTGATACAAGAGGGACATGTAAAATACTCTTTGATAGGCACACGGATGTAAGAAAAATTGAGGTTATGGACTGTGCAGAAGAGACGTGTTAGATTGATCGTGGCGTAGGTTTATATAGGTCAGTACAACATCGTGGGCTGAAGGCTTCATACTGTGTTGCACTGTCGAATGTTCTATAATGATCAAAAGAGGTTGGAGATTGTCAATGTTCCGACGGTGACGGAACATGGCTTTATGTACAAGTCACTGTCAGATTATGGTTCAGTCGACAATGAAATTGTACGGAGACTGTATGAATAACTGGGGAACGCTGCAGAGTTTTCTGTCTTTAAGCATCTGTAGTTATTGTTAAAAGTAGTTGGTTACTTCAGAAATTGGCAGTGCACGATCGACACCGAGAGTGAACAGTTACCTTCTGTTGAAGATATTGGCCTTTCGCTTAGATGCACCCTTATAACAGAACAATGAGAACTACTGAACCTCTAACATTTGTCACAGCAGACTATGACGCAATAGCTTCGGGCTTAGAACAAGGAAACTAAATGTAAACAATGCATTCAGCCAAAGATTATGATACAAAATGTCTATACATGCATGTTTATTCCAGAGGTACAACTCGTGGCAGGGTTCGATAATTGCTCCGGAAGAGTTGAAGTTTTCTTCAGTGGAACGTGGGGAACGGTGTGCGACGATTCGTGGGATAATCACGATGCTGCTGTCGTCTGCAGACAATTAGACTGTGGAGATGCAGTCTCAGCTTCGGGAGGGATGCTGTTCCCCCAAAGAAATGGCACGATATGGATGGACGAGGTTAAATGCAAAGGAAGTGAGCTCTCCCTGTGGAATTGCCAAATGTCTGGAATGGGTCGTCATGATTGTGGACATAAAGAAGACGTCGGTGTGATATGCTCTGGTCTGTGATAATACAGATCTGGTCGTTCTGGATACTTCTCCTGTTGCTTCGACCTATCCTAGCTCTGCATGGGCATCCTAATAGAATCCAGTCCTATTGCAGGTCTGCCTGTATCAGAGCCTATCCAGTCTATAGTCTGCATACGAAGCTCATTGTAATTTTTCTCTGCAAACTTCATAACTACTTTACATCGCTTAATATCTTTTAGCCGGTTCATAAAGTGTAACGCCGTCATCATTTCCAAAGTTCTCTTCTTCTGATGCTCATAAGATTCCTCTTGTAACGTTCTCATTGGCTGGAAAGCTGGGGAAGGAGAAAAAGTGTGAGGTGCATGTGGCGAGTTTCTATTAAAACGGGGCATTAAAATTATGCTTAAATATAACCAGACAATTAACCTTAGAACGCCGAGTGGTAGACCGACGTTTTACATTTGTTAACCTTGACCATTTTTATATGATTCAGTGACTACATCTGCTATTTAAACAGCAAGCCTAATTTGTCATACTGTCTGTCCTTCCTTTTAGGTCGTCAGTTGCACGCCAATCCTTTTAACTACCTTCAAGCGTTCATTTACGTTATACCTTGCATTCTTTGTTGTCTTTTGGTCGTGGTATCATTTTACTCCATCACAATGATGAAGAGAAACTTCCGGAAAGGTTGGTAAATAAATGTTCAAGATTTTTGCAGATCAACAGATATTACTTTTATTACATAACGTATTGTTTAATAAAGTCATGGAGTCATATATCACAGAAACAGACTCTTCACAAGTCCATGTCATCCATCATACACCCAATAATTCTACACTGAGCCTCATATTATTCTCCCCATATTCCCAGATATTCATGCCGGATTCTATCACTCACCTACATGCTGAAGGCAATTTAAAGTCTGTCGTCTTTGGGATGTGGTAGGAAACAAGTGGGGTTACAAGAGGAACGTACATGCTCCCTCAGCGTCCGGTGTAAGAATTGAACTCCGTCGCTGGAGCTGCGAGGAATTAATTAACTGATAATCCACAAAAAAACATGGCGAAGCAGATAAAAATAGAAGATAAATTAATTAAAATTAAATTAACATTTGAAAGTCAGCTTCTTTCATGGTTTGAAATCTGTGTGTTCAGAAATCACACTAGTAATCTGAGATAATTCCAGCCTTGTAATCCATCGCAATTTGGAGAGTCTCTTTGGATGCATTGTATTTATGGAGATATGTTAAGTGGAGACTTCTTCTGATGGAAGTCAAAACATCCCAGGGATCGACGTGGAACGTTACATAAGTAAAACTCTGCGTGGTAGAATGTTACATGTTGACGTTGGAAGGAGATTGTCTGGTTAACAGTAAAGAGCAGGTAGGCATGGTTGGGAATACGTAACAAGTGCTTTGTCATTGATTTGTTGCTGGAGCATCAATTCACAATTTTTATTAAATAATGAAGATGCACTCAAGATGTGGTTGCTAATTTTACTATGACACACAAAAAAAGCAGGAAATTAAATTGTGTATTTAAAATACGGAGATTACAAATAGATTATGGATAGGTAAATAAATAACCCGCTATAAAATGCGAAATTGTCACTTTTAGAAGAGCATAGAACATAGAAAAGCCTACAGCATAATTCAGGCCCTTCGGCCTACAAACCTGTGTCTAAAATGTCCCTACCTTAGAAATTACTAGTCTTACTCATAGCCCTCTATTTTTGTCAGCTCCATGTACCTATCCAAGAGTCCCTTAAAATTCGCTATCGTATCCGCCTCCAACACCGTTGCCGGCAGCTCATTCCACGCACTCACCACTCTCTTGAGTAAAACACTGACCCATGACATCTCCTCTATACCTACTACGCAGCACCTTAAACCTATGTCCTCTTGTGGCCACCAATTCAGCCCTGGGGAAAAGCTTCTGACAATCCATCCGATCAATGCCTCTCATCATCTTATATACCTTTCTCAGGCCTCCACATCCTCCGTCGCTCCAAGGAGAAAATACCGAGTTCTGTCAACCTGCTTTCATACGACATGTTCCGCATTCCAGGCAGCATCCGTACCTCTCCTCTGCACACTTTCTATGGCTTCCACATCCTTCCTGTAGATAGGCGACCAGAACTGAGCACAATACTTCAAGTGGGGTCTGACCAGGGTCCTATATAGCTACAACAATACCTCTCGGCTCCTCAATTCGTTTCCACGATTGATGAAGGACAATCTACCATATGTCTTCTTAACCACAGAATCAACCTGTGCAGCTGCTTTGAGCGTCCTATGGACTCGGACCCCAAGATCCCACTGATTCTATACACTGCCAAGAGTCCTACCATTAATACTATATTCTGCCATCATATTTGACCTACCAAAATGAACCACTTCACAGTTATCTGGGTTGAACTGCATCTGCCACTTCTCAGCCCAACTCTGCATCCTATCTATGTCCTTCTGTAACCTCTGACAGCCCTCTATACTATCCACAACACCTCCAAGCTTTGTGTCATCTGCAAACTTACTAACCCATCCCTCCACTTCCTCATCCAGGTCATTTATAAAAATCCACAAAGAGTAAAGGTCCTAGAACAGATCCCTGGTGTACACCACTGGTCACCGACCTCCATGCAGAATACGACCCTTCAACAACCACTCTTTGCCTTCTGTGGGCCAACCAGTTCTGGATCCACATTGCAATTTCCCCTTGGATCCCATGGCTCCTTACTTTCTCAATAAGCCTTGCATGGAGTACCTTATCGAATGCCTTGCTGAAATCCATATATACTATATCTGCTGCTATCCCTTCATCGACGTGTTTAGTCACATCCTCAAAAAAATCAATCAGGCTCGTAAGGCAGGACCTGCCCTTGACAAAGCCATGCTGACTATACCGCATGATATTATACCTCTCCAAATGTTCATAATTCCTGCCTCTCAGGATCTTCTCCATCAGCTTACCAACCACTGAGGTAAGACTCACCGGTCTATAATATCCTGGGCTATCTCTACTTCCTTTCTTGAATAAGGGAACAAAATCCGCAACCCTCCAATCTTCTGGAACCTCTCCCGTCTCCATCGTTGATGTAAATATCATCGTCAGAGGCTCCGAAATCTCTTTCCTCGCCTCCCACAGCAGCCTGGGGTACATCTCATCCTGTCCCGCAGACTTATTCAACTTGATGCTTTCCGAAAGTTTCAGCACCTCCTCTTTCCTAATATCTACATGCTCAAGCTTTTCAGCCTGCTGCAAGTCCTCACTACAATCCCCAGATCTTTTTCCGTCGTGAATACTGATGTAAAGTATTCATTAAGTACCTCCGCTATTTCTTCTGGATCCATACTCACTTTCGCACTGCTGCACTTGATAGGCCCTATTCTTTCGCATCTTATCTTCTTGCTCTTCACATACTTGTAGAATGCCTTGGGGTTTTCCTTAATCCTGCCAGCCAAGGGCTTCTCACATCCCCTTCTGGCTCTCCTAATTTCCTTATCAAGCTCCTTGATGTTCGCCTTATACTCTTCCAGATCTATAACATTACCTAGCTCTATGTACCTTCTGTAAGCTTTTCATATAATATATATATTAATATGCATATTAATTGTCCAGGTAAATTGTCCCAGGACAATTTTCAAATTGTCCGCAGTGCCTTAGGCGCATTGAAACCGCATCCGAAAAGCCGACCATCAGCTTCTTAGAACTTTGCAGCGAACAAAAAGGAATATTGCAGAGTTTGCCAATTCCCTTCGTTACCTCCACAGAATATTCACTCGTAATTAAATAAACTTGACGGTTGACCATCTTATGCCAGGGCTTCAATGCTCTGCTTCATCTTAGACCCGCAGCTGCAGCCAGAGCATTGCAGAAGGGTTGCTTCTGTCTTGAAAATGCTTGGAAGTAGGCAGAGGAACCTCTGCAAGGATGCAGAGATCTTACAGCGTATAGAAATGGTAATTAATCACAATACAATGAACTGACAGTTTCGGCAAGAATAATATCTAGATATAAGTAGAAAGGAGAAACACAATTAATGAATTTGTTTTTTTTTTATTTCTAGCCCAATATCCATGCATTTTTGTTATTTCAGGCAAAGGAATATGGCGGCCATCTACGACTGAATTTCCTAAACGGTTTTATGAGGAGATAAATATTCAGGAAATTGGAGAGCAACTCGGTAATTATACTGAAACTTGATAGAAATTTTTCCTTTCAAATTGAATGTGCTCAGTTTATTAAGGTTCCTGTTTTGTCAGTAGATTCGCATTCTATCAGTTAAGTAAACATCGTGGATAGTTGTATGATCAGTGAGTTACGTGAACATGAAGATGGGTATAAGGAAGATAAGTTTGATTGAAATTCTATTCCATAATACTCCCAACATAAATAAAACAACGTTTGCCTTAGAATCATTTTGCAAACACGGATAAATTAAATTTGAAACAAAAAAAATGCATATGCCAGAAATCTGAAATGAAAACAGAAAATGCTAGTAACACACGGTCGGTCTGACAGGTTCAATAGACAAGGAAATAGTTGGTAATTGAGGTCGACTATCCTTCATAAAGGGTATTTCTATCACAAAAAAATAACATTTTCTGTTCGGCCATGGAATCATTAACATTGTCAGTATACAGATACATGTTGCACAAATCCTCTGACAATTGTTTTATCCCTTGAGGCCAATTTTGTTTTCTGCCTGATGGATGTATTTAACTTGACTGGACGTGTTTATCTACAACAGTACAATGGAAGCTCTAGACCATCAAGCTCAAATTAGCCCATTGACCAGCACCCAATCCACCACCCTAAATATTAATTCTTTGCGCCATCGCAGCATCGTGACTGCAGAGAGTGCGAGTTACAAGATGTATTGAATTCATAAGCTTGGGTTAATTACACAGCGCCTCACAAACTTCAGTGTGTATTACCAGGAAAGACAGAGGCAGAACGTGTGTGACGACATTACAACATACAGACACCGCTGTAAGTTGCACACCGACCTGACTCCCCATTGCTTAATCGTCGCTCGGTCTGAATCCTGGAACCAGCTACAGAAAGACACCATGGGAACTCTTTCGCAGCAGCACTGCAGCGGTGGAAAATAATGAACCAGCATTTTGGTTCAAAAGGTAATTTTGGATGGACAATACATTCTGGTCTCATCAGCAATGACAGATTCTTAAAAATAGGAATTAATAAATAAAGACTTCTTATACGATGGGAACGAAATCAGCGAAATATCTTCCAGGATGTTAAATGTTCATCAACATTCATAAGTTGGAACCTTCACAATTAATCGCATTGAAACGGGAATTCAAAATGCTGGTAGAGTAACCAGGTCAGTCAAAATCCGCAGAGAGAGAAGTAGACTTGCTAAATTCAAAAGAAAGACTTGCCGATGGATTTCTGATATTAAGGCAGAAACTGCTGGGAATACTCAGCGGGTCAGGCCGCATCTGTGGAAAGAGAAACAAAGCTAACATTTCAGAACCCTCTTTTGATTTTCACTTACTTTTTAAGATAAGATATCCTTATTAGTCACATGTACATCGAAACACTCAGTGAAATGCATCTTTTGCGTAGAGTGTTCTGGGTGCAGCCCACAAGTGTCGCCACGCTTACGGCGTCAACAAAGCATGCCCACAACTTCCTAACCCGTACGTCTTTGGAATGTGGGAGGAAACTGGAGCACCCGGAGGAAACCCACGCAGACACGGGGAGAACGTACAAACTCCTTACAGACAGCGGTGGGAATTGAACCCGGGTCACTGACGCTGTAAAGCGTTACGCTAACCGCTACACTTCCAATTCTCTTCCAGGATTGTCTGACCTGAAGAAGTTTTCCTCTGCTCTCCTACGGGATTTCTGTTTATCTCTCTTGAACAGCTGCCATTCACGCATTGAACAGATAACCTTATTTACATCTTATACCCAAAGCCATCTCGATTTTACCTTATCAGAGTGATCCTCCAATCACACCTTCCCGGCAGCATAGCAAACTTCTTTTTTCTCCCTCCATGTTCTGACGAATGGTCTTCCAGTTGAAACGTTAGCTCTCCCGTCTCTGCCGACAGATGAGGCCTGACCTGCTGAATGTTTCCAGCATATTCTATTGGTGAAAAAAAATTACCGTTCAGGTCAATATCCTTTCATTAGCACTATTGATAAAGAGTTATCATTAGGAGATATTATCGAGTCATTGAGTCACCCAGTTATACAGCGTAGAAACAGGCTATTCGGCCCAACTCGTCGATGGCAACCAAGATATCCATCTGAGCTGTTCCCATCTGCCTGTATTTGTCCCATATCCATCTCGGGCTTTCCGATCCATGTACCTGGCCAGGTGTATTTACCCACCTCCACAGTTTCCTCTGGTAGCTCGTTCACAAATACCCTCCACTCTCAGTATGTAAAGGATGACCTTCATATCCCTTTTGAATGTTCTCCTTAGGTTTCTTTAGAATTTAACTCCGTTTCTCTCTCAACACTTCCTGTTTAACCAGCAGAATATTTCAAGCAATTCTTGTTCCTGCTTCTGAGTTCCAGCATCCACAGATAAAGATATCGATAGGTTGCATTGGGAGAGGGACGGCTGACTGAATATTTAATTGATGAGATTAACTGAAAACAATTATCTGTTAAAAATGCCTTATCTGTAGGTAAATGGCCACAATCCTTTTATGAAGCATCTATTTCTTTAATTCCTAAAAAATATGTATAGATCCTTCATCAAGTGGACGATAATTTGCAGTTTGTGATAGAAAAAGCATGCCATAGTGACAATGTGAAGATAATTATCGGGGATTGTAACATGAAGGTGGACTGGGAAATCCAGAATGGCGGTAGTACTCAGGAGAGGGAGTTTGTGGAATGTCTAAGGGACGTTCTTCTAGAGCAACTTGTTGAAAAGCCCACCATGGGATCGGCTGTTTTGGATTGGGTGCTGTGTAATGAACCGGAGGTGATTAGGTAACTAAAGGTAAAGGAACCACTGGGAACCAGTGATCACAATATGATTGAGTTCAGTTTCAAGTTAGAGAAGGAGAAACTGATAACTGGTGTATCGAAATTTCAGTGGAACAAGGGAAATTACAATGGTATGAGACAGGAGTTGGCCCTAATTGATTGGAAGAGTAAGCTGGCTGGAGGGACGGCAGAGGAGAAATGGAAGGAATTTCTACAGGAAATAAGGAAATTGCGATAGATATATTCCAAGAAAAAAGAAGGTTTTGAATGGAAAAAAAGGCACAAATGTGGATAACGAGAGAGGTGAAGGCTAAAATAAAAGCAAAAGGGGCGGCGTACAAAGAAGCAAAAATTAGTGGGAAAACAGAAGACTGGGAAGCTTTTAAAAACCTGCAGAGTGAAACTAAGAAGGTCATTAGGGAAGAAAAGATGAATTATGAAAGGAAGTTGGCGGATAAAATTCGAAAGGATCATAAGAGTTTTTTTAAATACATAAGGTGTAAAAGAGAGACACGGGTTGATATATGACCAATTGATAACGGTGCAGGAGCTATTATAATGGACGATAGAGAGATGGCAGAGGAATTGAATGAATATTTTGCATCGGTCTTCACCGTGGAGGAGATCAGCAATGTGCCAGTTAGTCAGGAGTCTCACGAAATGGAATTGAGTTCAGTTAAGATTACTAGGGAGAAGGTGCTAGGAAAACTAAATGGGCTAAAGACTGATAAGTCTCCAGGACCGTATGAGGTGCATTCCCGGGTTCTGAAGGAGGTGGCTTTAGAGATAACGGAGGCATTGGCGATAATTTTCCAGAAATCGATAGATTCCAGCGTGGTTCCGGAGGACTGGAGGGTCGTAGATGTAGTTCCGTTGTATAAGAAAGGTGGGAGGCAGCATAAAGGAAATTACAGACCTATTAGTCTGACGTCAGTGGTGGGAAAGTTATTGGAATCTATCCTCAAAGACGGGGTTACGGAATACCTAGAGGCGCAGGGCAGGATAGGTCCTAGCCAACATGGTTTTGTGAAGGGAAGATCCTGCCTGACCAACCTATTGGAGTTTTTTGAAGAAATCACAGGTAAGGTGGATAAGGGAGAGGCGATAGATGTTGTGTATTTAGACTTTCAAAAGGCCTTTGATAAGGTCCCTCACAAGAGACTGATTAATAAGATGAGAGGTCATGGAATTACAGGTAGGATAACAGAATGGGTGGAGCATTGGCTGGTTGACAGGAAGCAAAGAGTGGAAATAAAAGGATCTCGTTCTGGTTGGTTACCGGTTACAAGTGGTGTGCCGCGGGGGTCGGTGTTGGGACTGCTCCTTTTTACCTGTGTGCATTAACGATTTGGATGATGGAATAAATGGTTTCGTGGCTAAGTTTGCGGATGACACCAAGATAGGGGGAGGAGTAGGGAGTATTGAAGAGATAGGAAGGTTGCAGAGGGACCTAGACGGTTTAGGAGAATGGGAAAGGAAATGGCAGATGAGATTCAATGTAGAGAAATGTGCAGTTGTACACTTTGGAAGCAGAAATAAGGGGGCAGATTATTATCTAGGAGGAGAGAAAATCCAAAGCACGGAAGTACAAAGGGACTTTGGGGTACTCGTGCAGGATAACTTAAAGGTTAACCATCAGGTCGGATCGGTGGTAAAGAAAGCGAATGCTATGTTGGCATTCATTTCGAGAGGTATAGTGTATAAAAGTAAGGAAGTGTTGCTGAGGCTCTACGGGGCACTAGTGAGGCCTCATTTGGAATATTGTGCGCAGTCTTGGACCCCACATGTTAAGAATGATGTGTTGACTTTGTAGAGGGTTCAGAGGAGATTTACGAGGATGATTCCAGGAATGAAAGGGCTTACGTATGAGGAGCATTTGTCGGCTCTTGGACTGTACTCACTGGAGTACAGAAGAATGAGAGGGGATCTCATAGCGACATTTAAAATATTGATAGGAAAGGACAGAGTAGATGTGGCTAGGCTGTTTCCCTTAGTGTGTGAGTCCAGGACCAGAAGGCACAATTTTATGATTAGAGGGTACAGTTTCAAAACAGAGATGAGGAAAAATTTCTTTAGCCAGAGGGTGGTGAATTTGTGGAAATCCTTGCCATGCACAGCATTGGAGGCCAGATCAGTGGGGGCGTTCAAGGAGGAGGTAGATAGATATCTAAATAGTCAGGATATCAAGGGATATGGGAATAAGGCCGGAAATTGGGATTAGAATAGTTTTTTTCCCCCATTCCCCATTTCTCAATTTTATTTCCCTTTCCTTGGAGCAGACTCGATGGGCCGAATGGCCTGCTTCTGCTCACTTGTCTTGTGATCTTGTGATCTTGTGACCTATCTCCTTATTGAATGTGGATTCCAAATATTTGTTTTCCAAAATATTCACTACTGGACTGGAAAATGTACTTCCACAAATTATTTCTGATGATCAGACAGGATTTATTAAAAATCGGTATTTGCAGTTTAATATTAGGAGATTAATGAATATTGCTTATAGCCCTTCGTCTAAAATTCCAGAATGTGTTATTTCTCTTGATGCGGAGAAGGCGTTTGAAAGGGTTGAATGGGAATATTTATTAAACACGCTTGAGTAATTTAATTTTGGTCAGAATTTTATATCCGCGATCAAATTGATATAGCATACACCTTTGGCTTCTGTAATTACCAATAATCAGAGATCCCACTTTTTCAGGCTTTTTCGAACTACTAGACAGGGCTGCTCCTCAAGTCCTCTACTATTTGGTATTGCATTGGAACCCTTGGCAATTGCTTTTCGTGACTCTTCTAATATCTGGCATTAGTCGTGGATATGGGACACATAAGGTATCACTGCATGCAGATGACCTGTTACTTAATATCTCTAACCCCGAGGAATCCATCCCTGTAGTATTATCATAGCTTGCTCAATTTCGTGGTTTTTCTGGCTAGAAATTAAAACTTAATAGAAGTTAGCTTTTCCCATTAAAATTGCAAGTCCAATCTATAGGCAATCACCATTCAGATTAGTGGCTGATTATTTTACTTATTTAGGTGTTAGAGTTACCAAGAACTATAAGGACTTATTTAAAGTTAACTTCTTACCCTTAATTGATCATGTTAAACAATTCTGTACTAAATGGTCCCTATTGTCCTTATCACCGATTTGTCGAATCAATGCTGTTAAGACGACTATACCTAAATTTCTTTATCTATTTCAGACGGTTCCAATCTTTATCTCTAAAGATTTTTTTGATATTATTGATTCTAAAATTCGTTCATATATATTGCAGAATGTGTGGCGCTCTGAACAGACATGTTCCGCTGAGACGGGAGTCATGATAGGATACAGGAACCGTGGTGTACGAAGGCTATAACAAATCTAGTCAAAAGGAAAAGAAAAGCATACATAAGGTACAGAGAGCTAGGTAATGTTAGAGATCTGGAGGAGTACAAGGCTAAAAGTAAGGACCTTAAAAAAGAGATTAAGAGAGCCAGAAGGGGACATGGAAAGGCCTTGACGGGCAGGATCAAGGAAAACCCCAAGGCGTTCTACCAAGTATGTGAAGAGTAAGGGGATGAAATGCGAAAGGATAGGGCCTATCAAGTGCAGCAGTGGGATAATGTGAATGGATCCGGAAGAAATAGCGGAGGTACTTAACAAATACTTTACGTCAGTATTCACCACGGCAAAAGATCTGGGGATTGTAGTGGGGACTTGAACTGGCCTGAAAAGCTTGAGCATGTAGATATTAGAAAAGAGGTGGTGCTGAAAATTTTGGAAAACATCAAGTTAGATAAGTCGCCGGGACCGGATGAGATGTAACCCAGGTTGCTGTGGGAGGCGAGGGAGCAGATTGCATAACCTCTGACGGTGATATTTGTGTCGTACATGGAGACGGGAGAGGTTCTAGAAGATTGGAGGGTCGCGGATGTTGTTCCCTTATTCAAGGACGGGAGTAGGGATAGCCCAGGTAATTATAGACCGGTGAGTATTACCTCAGTGGTTGGTAATCTGATGGATAAGATCCTGAGAGGCAGGATTTATGGAGAGGTATACTATGATTAAGAATAGTCAGCATGGCTTTGTTAAGGGCAGGTCCTGCCTTACGAGACTGATTGAACTTTTCGAGGATGTGACTAAGCACATCGATGAAGGGAGAACAGTAGATGTAGTGTATATGGATTTCATAAGGCATTTGATAAGGTACCCCATGCGAGGCTTATGGAGAAGGTGAGGAGACATGGGATCCAAGGGGAATTTGTAGTGTGGATCCAGAATTGGCTGGCCCACAGAAGGCAAACAGTGGTTGTTGAGGGGTCATATTCTGAGTGGAGGTCGGTGACTAGTGGTGTACTTCAGGGATCTGTATTGGGACCCTTACTATTTGTGATTTTTATAAATGACCTGGATGAGGAAGTGGAGGGGTGGATTAGTAAGTTTGTGGATGACATGAAGGTTGGGGTGTTGTGTACAGTATGGAGGGCTGTCAGAGGCTACAGAGGGACTTAGATAGGATGCAGAGTTGGGCTAAGAAGTGGCAGATTCAGTTCAACCCAGATAAGTGTGAAGTGGTTCATTTTAGTAGGTCAAATATGTTGGCGGAATACAGTCTTAATGGTAGGACTCTTGGCAGTGTGGAGGACCAGAGGGATCTTGGGGTCCGAGTCCATAGTACGCTCAAAGTGTCGGCACAGGTTGATTCTGTGGTTAAGAAGGCATATGGTGTATTGTCCTTCATCAATCGCGGAATTGAATTTAGGAGCCGTGAGGTATTGTTGCAGCTATATAGGTCCCTGGTCAGACCCCACTTGGAGTACTGTGCTCAGTTCTGGTCGCCTCACTACAGGAAGGATGTGGAAGCCATAGGGAGGGTGCAGAGGAGATTTAAAAGGATGCTGCCTGGGATGCGGAGCATGCCTTATGAAAGCAGGTTGAAGGAACTCTTACCTTTTCTCCTTGGAGAGACCGAGGATGATGGGGGACCTGATTGTGGTGTATAAGATGATGAGAGGTATTGCTCGGGTGGATAGTCAGAGGCTTTTCTCCAGGCCACAAGAGGACATAGGTTTAAGGTGCTGGGAAGTAGATATAGAGGAGATGTCAGGGGTAAGTTTTTACTCAGAGAGTGGTGAGTGCGTCAATGGGCTGCCAGAAATGGTGGCGGAGGCTGATACGATAGGGTCTTTCAAGAGAATGTTAGATCGCTATATGGAGCTGAGTAAAATAGAGGGCTTATGGGTAAGCCTAGTAATTTCAAGGGTAGGGACATGTTCGGCACAGCTTTGTGGGCCGAACGGCCTGAATTGTGCTGTAAATGTTTTATATTCTATTTTCTATGTTCTATAATAAAAACCCAAGGTTAAGTAAGAAATATTTACAGAAATTAAAAAAAGGATGGCTGTATGGCTTTGCCTAATTTTAGATTTTACTATTGGGCAATTAATATTCGATATCTAATTTTTTGGACACACGATTTAGATGTAACTCAGTGTCCACGATTAGAGTATTTCTAATGCGAGTCAGTGCAAGGGTTTTCATTGGCTTCTACTTTTGGGACCTCGCTCTCCTTTGCACTTACTAAATTGAATAAACAAATGATTAATCCAATAACTAAACACAGAATACGAATATAGTTTCAATTTCGTCAATTTTTTGGATTGAATAAATTTGTCTTATCAAGTCCTATTCTATCTATTTTTTTTCTTTCAACCATCTAGAATTGATTAACCTCTGGAAAATGAAGTGAATAACATGTTTTTGTGATATATTCATTGATAACTGTTTCTTGTCTTTTGAACAGTTGTCTAATAAATACAATTTGCCTAGATCACATTTTTTTTAGATATTTACAGGTTAGAACCTTTTTAAATGTTACTCTACCTACTCTCCCGATACCACATCCAATTGAAGTTACAGAAAAAAAGTAGGTTTTAGCACTTACCAGAAGGGCTTAATAGCAATAATTTATGATTTGATTATGAAAAACGTTTAGGGATATCGGATAAGATTAAGAATGAATGGGAAAGAGAACTAGATACCTCTACCTATAGAGGCATTGAAGAAAATTCTCCAATTAGTTAATACCTCTTCAATGTGTGCTATACACTCTCTAATACAGTTTAAGGTGTTTCATAGGACCCATATGTCTAAGGATAAGTTAGCTCGTTTTTATAGTTATATAAATCCGATCTGTGATAGATGTAATTCTGAGGTGGCTTCCCTGGTAAATATGTTTTTATCCTGCCCTGTTTTGGAGAAATATTGGAAAGACATTTTTGATATCATTTCACTGGTAACGAGTATTGCTTTACAGCCACGTCATATTACTGACATTTTTGGGTTACCAATGATGGATTCTGGCCATTCATCTTCCTCACTTTGTCGTATGATTGCATTTGCTACATTAATAGCCAGGAGATTCATTCTATTTAAATGGAAAGATCCTATACGTCCTACTACATTTCAATGGTTTTCCCAAAATATGACATGTTTAAACTTCGAAAAGATTAGGAGTGGAACGATTGATCCTTCGGTTAATTTTGAAGAAACTTGGAGCCCATTTATCCAGCATTTTCATATGATGCAAGCTTTTCCGAACCCTTCTCAATAACTATAGAGGAGCGGAGTTAATGACATAATAATTGTTTTTAATCGATGAAATACGACAGCCCAGTTTTTGCTTAGTACTTGGTTAGTTTTTGTTTATTATTACCATTCATTTTGCTTTGTTACGTTTTTCAGTTTGTTTTTTTTGTTTCATATAATCAAATTTCTTTTAAATCTTTTTCATGTTCAATTGTTAAGAGATTGGGAGGTTCAGATTACATATTTTACTCTTTGTGTCTGTACACGTTAACTGTTATCATTGTAATCCCGATCTCTTTATATCATGTGCATAATTACTAATGTTATGTATATTAATTTGAAATTTAATAAAAAAGATTGAAAAAGAAAGAAAGAACATTTATCTGGTAGTTTAATTCGCACAAGTTACTCATGCTGTATTTATTACTTTGGCATTGCATTATCCATCATCAGCATAATTTATGTGTCCCACCTTTTCGGTCTCTGTACTTTCCTTGATGGTGATTTCGGGGAAGGATATGACGACACTAGATAATGTTGCATGGAGTTCTGAGAGTTTCTGTCATTTGAATTTATCTCCGGAATGAGTTATAAATACTCCTGCCATTGATTTATTTTGTTTTCAATTTTATTTGCTCGGGATACCACTGTTGTAATTATAAATTAATATCCAGTCGGTTTGACGGCCTGAATGTTCAGTGAAATAAAAAAAAATGACAATCTCTACTGTACTGTAGAGTAGATTGAAACTTTCTGAAAGCTCATTCGCTGGTTCGAAATTCAAACTATCTGAAGTAGAATTTAACTTCCTTTGTGAATGTCTCATATGTTTAATGTTTCGTAGAAACATGGAATTTGCAGGAATAGATTCATTAAATGTCCCCATTTTACTGTGAGAGCTGTTCGTTTAGATATAGAACAGAGCCAAATACAACATAGTAGGGGCTCTTCGGCCCGCGATATAAATAAACTTACTCCACGATCAATACGAATCCTTCCCTCCGACACAGTCCATAACTCTCCATTTTGCTTGCATCCATGTGCCTATCTAAGAGTATTTTAAATGCCTTATCGTATCATCCTCTACTACCACCACCGGCAGTGCGTTCCAGGCTCCCAGTACTCTCTGTGTAAAAAAACCTAACTGAAATATCTTCTTTAAAGTTTCCTCCACTCACCTTAACTGATTTCCTCTGGTATCGGACATTACCGCCATGAGAAAAAAGGTGCTATGTGCCCACATTATCTATGCCTCTCTTAATCGTATACACTTTTATGAACTCGCTTCTCATTCTCTCACGCTGCAAAGGGAAAAGTCCTAGCTCATTCAACATTTCCACATAAGACAAGTTATCTCATCCAGGCAGTATACTGGTAAATCTCCTCTGCACCCTCTCTAAAATTTCAAAATCCTTCCTGCAATGAAGCGGACAGAACTGAACACAATCATTTAAGTATGGTCTGACTAGAGTTTTATACAGCTGCAACATTACCTCGAGGCTCTTGAAATCAATCCCCCGATTAATGACAGTCAGCACAACATACGCCGTATTAAGCGCCCTATCAACCAGCGCGGCAACTTTAAGGGATCCATGGACTTGTACCTCAATATTCCTCTGTTCTTTCATACTGCTAAGAATCCTTCCCATTGACCTTGTACTCCACCTTCAAGTTCAATCCTCCAAAGAGCATCATTTTCCACGTCCGGATTGAACTCCATCAGCCACTTCTGCCCCCAGCTCTGCATCCTGTCCATATCCCTTTGTAATCGACGACAACCTTCTACACTATCCACAGCACCACCAACGGCGGTGTCATCTGTAAATTACGCTTGGTGATATTTTGCCCTGCATGCTCATATATTGTGTTTTATTTTGTGAAATGGGAAAAACAAAAGATGCATCATTAACCTGAGTTCGGTCCATCCGAAGGATTGATAGGACTGTCATTCGTCCAGACAATCACGCAAAGAAGTTCGGAACTAACAGATGAATGTGATTCTCGCTACACAGCTGTTCATGCCTTTCGCAGTTATATCAGCAGAATTTACGATTCTTCTTTAGGAACCAAAAAAAAACAAAGATTTCGCAAATTGTTTGATAATTAGTTCTTAAGTCGGATCTGTTCTGTAAAAAGGGTGCTTGCTTAGTCCTGTGATTAACAAAGGTTAACACAGTTGGAACCAGCCTTGACAAATCTATTGACTAAAAATGAAACGGTACTTCACGCGAAATCTATTTCTTCAGGTTCAAGCACATTACCGTCGGCTGAGCATCTTTGGACTTAATGGATGAACGTCGACACACGATTCTTCGCACATTATCACGCTGTATATTTGCATCCGACAATCTAGAACGCAAAGAACGGTAATTAAAATGGGAATTCCTTCCGATTCTTTCATTCTTCTTACTTGAGGATACTTTCCCCCAGAAATTGGTTTCTTTATACACTTCATCTGATCCATTTCAGTCACAATTTCTACTAGGGCTGCTTTTTTTACGGCCGTTATTTTAAGTAACAAAATAATGCAAGTAACGTCGATGGGATCGAATGCCGATAAATCCTAACGACCTTATTATCTACAACATAATATTTTGAAAGTTGGAATTGATTGGCTATTTAACAGCAGTGAATAAAACGAAATAGGTATAAGCGGAGCGGCCATTTTGGGAGCGGCCCTTCTTGGAGTGGACCAGTGTGAGAATGGGGCACTCGAGGCTTTGGCTCAAAAGGCATTAGGGAGAAGTGGCGGAAGCTCAGATAAGTCTCTGGTGAGTTTACTTCTGTCTTTTTTCTCTGATTTTTCCTTTAGTGCCAAGCTGGAAGAGTTAGAATGGTTCCAGAGTCAGCAGTGCGTTCACCTTGTGAGATGTGCGAGTTCTGGGAGAACTCCAGTCTCCCTGATAGCTACATCTACAGGAGGTGCATCCAACTGCAGCTGCTTGCAGACCGTGTTAGGGAACTGAAGACGCAACTGGACAACTTTCGACTCGTACGGGAGAACAAGGATTTCATAGATAAGAGCGACAGGGAAGCAGGAGGCAGGTAGCTGGGTGACTGTCAGGAGAAGGAAGGAGAATAGTCAGGAAGTGAAGAGTACTCCCGTGGCCGTTGCCCTGAATAACGCTTTGGAAACTGTTGGGGTGGGAGGAACTAACTACCAGGGTAAAATCGCAGTGACCAGGTCTCTGACACTGAGCCTGGTTGTGTGGCGCATAAGAGAAAGGAGGACAAGAGCAGAGCGGTAGTGATAGGGGATTCCAGAGTAAGGGGGGGCAGACAGGAGATTCTGTGGACGTGAAAGAGACTCTCGGATGGTATGCTGCTCCCGGTTGCCAGGGTTACGGATGTCTCGGATCGGGACCACAGCATTCTGAAGTGGGAGGTAGAACATCCAGAGATCGTGGTACATATTGGTACCAATGACATTGGTAGGAAAAGAGACGAGGTTCTGAAGAGGGGGCGATGTAGGAAGCTGAAAAGCAGGACCTCAAGGGTAGTAATTTTCTGGATTGCCGACTGTGCCATGCGCCAGTGAGGGTAAGGATAGGTTGACTTGGCAGATGAATGTGTGGCTGAGGGGGCAGGGGTTTAGATTTATTGATCATTGGGATCTCTTCTGAGGAAGTTACGACCTGTACAAAAGGGACGTGTTACAACGGAACTGGGGGAGGGGGCAGTATTTTTGCAGGCAGGTTTGCTCGGGCTGTTGAAGACGGTTTAAATTAGTTTGGCAGGGGGATGGGAAGCAGAGTGATAGGTAAGAGCATGGTGCATGTAGTTTACAAGTAGATGCAGCGTGTAGAAAGACTGTGAGGAAGGATAGGCAGTTGAAAGGGCAAAATTGCGGTCAGTTGAATAGGCTGCAGTGTGTCTACTTTAATGCCATACGTATCAGCAACAAGGGTGATGGAACTAGAGCGAGAAAGACATGGAACTATGACCTGGTGGCAATTACAGAGAGGTCTCTGTCACAAGGGCAGGAAATGCTGTTGGATATTCCGGGTGTTATATGTTTCAATGTGGACAGGGACTGAGGTCAAGGAGGTCGGGCAGTGCTTTTGCTGATCAGGGAGGGTATCACAGCTGTAAAAAGGGAGGATGTTCTGGAGGGTCGTCGACTGAGTCAGTGTGGGTGGAAGGCAAAAACAGGAAGGGAACGATCACTATTTGGAGCATTCTGCAGACACCCTTCCTCACCACCCACCCCCGACCCCAATAGCAGCAGTGACACTGAGGAGCAGATCGGGAGGCAGTGTAAGGGAGATAGATGGGGCAGAGTTTTTTCGGTGTGTGCAGGAAGGATTCCTGACATAGTATGTGGACATGCCGACTACATGAAAGGCCAGAATGTACCTGGCACTAGGCAATGACCCTGATCAGGTTTCAGATCTCTCGGTGGGAGTGCATTTTGGAGACAATAATCCAACCACATTGACCATTACCATAGCTTTGGAGAGGGATAGGAGCACACTATATGGGAAAGTATTTAGTTTCGGGGGGGGGGGGGTGTTATTATGATGCATAAATTGCCAATAGATGCTTTTGTGGAAGTGAACAACGGAAATGTGGAGGTTGTTTGGGCAATACCTGCATTAGGTTCAGGAGAGAAGGTTTTAGATTTTTGTATCATTAGGATCTCTTCAGGGGAAGGTGGGACCTGTACAGAGAGGATGGCTTACACCTGAATCCGAGGGGTGGGGGCAATATCCGTGCAGCCAGATTTTCTAGGGTTGTTCGGGAGGGTTTAAACTAGTTTGTGAAGGGGATGGAAACCAGAGGGGTAGGTCAGTGGAAGAAGTGGATGTGGAAAAGTCAGATCTAACATTTAGAAAGGGTTTGAGGAAGGAGGAGCAGAGTACAGGGTATAAAAGTAAAAAGGTGGATGGCCTGAAGTACATTTACTTAAATGTAAGAAGTATCAGGAATAAGGGTGATGAACTGAGAATACGATATCGTGGCTCTTGCAGAGACTTGGCTGACACAAGGGCAGGAATGGATATTGAATATTCCTGGACTTCCGTTTTTTAAAAGGGATATGGAGGGGGAGAAGAGGAGGAGGGGTGGCGATACTGGTCAGGGACACAGTTACAGCTGCAGAAAATGTGGATAATGTAGAAGGATCCTCTGTAGAGTCAGTATCGGTGGAAGTTAGGAACAGGATAGGAGCAGTTACTCTACTGGGAGTATTCTATAGAGCCCCACCCCCCATCCCCCGGCAGCATGGAGCTGAGGAACCGATTGGGAGGCAGATTTTGGAAAAGTGCAAGAATAACAAGGTTGATATCATGGGAGACTTCAACTCCCCAAATATTGATTGGCACCTGGTTAGTGCCAAAGGTTTAGACGGGGCAGAGTTTGGTATGTGTATTCAGGAGGGATTCCTGTCAAAGTATGTTGTCAGGCCGAATAGAAGCAATGCCATATTAGATCTAGTATTAGGTAATGAATCGGGTCAGGTGACAGATCTCTCGGTGGATGAGGATTTGTAGGACAGTGACCACCGCTCGCTAATATTTAGCATTGTCATGGATAAGGATAGGAGCAAAGAGGACGGGAAGATATTTAATTGGGGAAGGGAAAATTATGAGGCTATGAGGCTATAACTTGAGAGTGTAAATTGGGATGACAATTTTGAAGGGAAATGTCCTATGAAGATGTTGTCGATGTTCAAGGATCTCTTGCAAGATGATAGGGATAAATTTGTCCCGGTGAGGCAGAGAAAGAATGGCAGTGTGAAGGAACCATGGGTGACAAGAGTGGTAGAACAACTCTTTAGGAAAAAGAAGGCAGCATACTTAAGATGTAAGCAGCAAGGATCAGATAGGGCATGTGGAATATAAAGTAGCAAGGAAGGAACTTAGGAAGATGTTGAGGAGAGCAAGAAGGGGACATGAAAAGGCTTTAGCGAGTAGGGTTAAGGAGAATCCCAAGGCATTTTTCGTGTACGTGAAGAGCAGAAGGATGAAGAGTGTAAAGGTAGGACCGATTAGAGACAAAGGTGGGAGGATGTGCCTGGAGGCTGTGGAAGTCCGTGAGGTTCTCAATGAATATTTATCTTCAGTATTCACCAAGGAGAGGGGACTTGATGACGCTGAGGACAGTGTTGGTGAGGTTAATGTTCTACAGCATGTCGATATTAAGAGAGAGGATGTTTTGTAGCTGTTAGAAAATATTAGGACAGATAAGTCCCTGGGGCCTGACGGAATATTCCTCAGGCTGCTTTCCAGGCGAGGGTGGGGATTGCTGAACGTTGGCTCGGATCTTTGAGTCATGTCCACGAGAATGCTACTGGACGATTGTAGGATGGGAAATGTCCCTTTATTCAAAAATATTCGTAGATATAGTCCAAGGAATTACAGATCAGTGAGCCTTACGTCTGTGTTGGGCAAGCTGTTGGTAAGGATTTAAGAGGTAGGATCTATGAGAATTTAGAGAATCATGAAACTGATTAGGAACAGTCAGCATAGCTTTGTGAAGGGAAGATCATGTTTCACAAGCCTGATATGGTTCTTTGAGGAGGTGACCAGGAAGACTGATGAGGGTAGTGCAGTAGATATGGGCTACGTGGATTTATTAAGGCATTTGACAAGGTTCCACCTGGTAGCCTTCTTCAGACGGTCAGAGGGCATGTATTGGAGATTGGAGAGTATGGATTATGAGGAGATACTTAGGGAGCTAAGGCTTTAATCTTTGGAGAGAATGAGGATGGGGGAGGCTTGATAGAGGTATACAAAGTATTAAGAGGAATTGATAGAGTAGACAGACAGCGCCTCTTTCCCAGGGCACCAATGCTCATACAAGAGGGAATGGCTTTAAAGTAATTGGTGGGAAGTTCAAGGGAAATATCAGAGGGAGGTCTTTCACCCAGAGAGTGGTTGGTGCATGGAATGCGCTGCCTGGGGTAGTGGTGGTCAGATACGTTGGTCAAGATCAAGAGATTGTTAGGTAAACACATGGAGGAATTTAAAATAGGGGGATATGTGGGAGTAAGGGGTTAGATAGTCTTGGGCGTGGTTTAAAGGACGGCACAACATGGTGGGCCGAAGGGCCTGTATTGTGCTGCATTTTTCTATGGTTATATGGTCCTATAGGTTCTGGATAAGTTTGTCCCATTGAGGCAGGGTAAAGATGTACAGTAAAGGAACCATGGTTAACAGTAGACATAGAATATCTTGTCAAGAGAAAGAAAGAAGCTTGCCTCAGGTTCAGAAAGCAAGGATCAGACAGAGCTCTGGAGAGTTAGAAGGTAGCCAGTAGGGAGTTCATAAATAGACTTATGAGAGCTGGAGGGGGTATGAGGTCTTGGAGAGTAGGATTCGGGAAATCCCCAACACTTTGTTTCAGTATTCACCAGTGAAAGAGACCTTGATATTTATGAGGATTGCATATAACCGGCCGATGTGCTAAGGTATGTGGACGTGAGGAAAGAGAATTTGCTGGAACTTCTGAAAAGAATTAGGATAGATAAGTCACCAGGCAGTGCGGGATATATCCAAGATTATCACAGGAAGCGAGGGAAGATATTGTTGCTCCTTTGACGACAATATTTGCGTCCTCATTGACTGGCCACAGGAAGTAGTGACAGATGATTGCAGGGTGTCAAGTGTTGTTGCTTGATTAAGAAAGGGAGTAGGGACAACCCTGGGAATTACAGAGCAGTGAGTCTTCTTTCACTGGTCGGCATTACCGGAGAGGATTCTTAGAAACAGGATTTAAGGACATTTGGAGAAGCACAAGCTGATGAGGGACATTCAGCATGGTTTGTAAGGGGCAGGCCGTGACTCACGAAGCTGATTGAATTCTTCGAGGATGTAGAAATGCACATTGATGAAGGTAGAGCAGTGGACTTGGTTTACATGGAGTTTAGAAAGGCATTTGATAATGTTCCTCATGGAAGGGTCATCCAGAAATTCAGGAGGCATTGGATCCAGGGAAACTTGGTTGTGTTGATTGAGAATTGGCTCACACATAGAACACAGGGGGTGGTTGTAGACGAAGTGTTTTCTGACTGGAGGTCAGTGACCAGTGGTGTTCCACGGGGATCTGTTCTGTGACCCCTGCTCTTTGTAATTTTTATAAATGATTTGAGTGAGGATGTGGAAAGGTTAGTTTGTAAGTTTGCAGATGACACGAAGATTGGTGGTGTCGTGGATAGTGTAGAAGTTTGCTCTAGGTTACAACGGGGCATTGGTAGTATGCAAAGCTAGGGTGAGAAGTAGCAGATGGAATTCAACCCGGAAAAGTGCGAAGTAATACACTTTGGAAGAGCGTATTTGAAGGCAGAATACAAGGTTTCTTGCAAGACTCTTAACAGTATGGAGGAACGGCGGGATCTTGGGGTGCATTTCCACAGATCCCTGAAGGTTGATAGGATTGTACGGAAGGCGTATGTTGTGTTGGCCTTCATTAATCAGGATAATGAGTTCATGAGCCGCCAGGTATTGCTGCAGCTCTACTCTCGTTGGACCACACTTGGTGTTCAGTTCCGGTCGCCTCATTATAGTAAGGATGTGAAAGATTTAGAGAGGGTGCAGAGGAGATTTCCCAGGCTGCTGGAGAGCATATTTTATGAGGATAGTTTGAGCGAGCTAGAGCTTTTCACTTCAGAGCGAAAGGAGAGGAGAGATGACTTCATAGAGGTGTACCAGTTGATAGGAGGTATCGATCGAGTGGACAGTCAGAGACTTTCTTCCAGAGCGAAAATGGCTAACACGAGAGGGCATAATTTTAAGCTGAATGGGGGAAGGTATATGGTGTCCACAAAGATAATTTTTTTGCACAGAGAGTCGTGGGTGCTTGGAACGCACTGCCGGCAGGTGGTGGAGATATCACTTGGGCACATTTAAGAGACTCTTAAATAGCCATATGAACGGTAGAAAAATGGAGGGCTATGTGGGAGGGAAGGGTTAGACAGATCTTAGAGAAGGATAAAGTGTCGGCACAACATCTTGTGCCCAAGGAACTGTACGGTGGTGTAATATTCTTTTCTTTATCGATGCAATGATAGGTTATAATCCTTCTAACGTCAAAGAATTGTGGAGTTGCCCTGCTTATTGCAGCAAAGTAAACGTGAACTTACTTTTCAGAAATCTGGGAGTAAAACATCAGGAAATTACCAACATTTGCTTACTGTGATGAACAGAGAGATTGTTTCAATTTGTAAAGAGTTATGTGGTTATAAAACACAGTAGAAACATAGAATTGAGCAGTGTCAGCATCAATTAATGAAAGAGGAATCATCGTTGACCAATATTTCTTAGTTCTTCAACGACATGTCCAGATAAAGATAGGGAACGGAGAAGGTCCATTTATTGTATTTAGCTTCTAAAAAGGCGTGTGATAATATCCCACATAGCATGTTGGAGAAAAATGTTAGAATACATGGAAATAAATGTACAATATGAACATGGATGGAGAAGTGGTTCGAAGACAGCAGGCAAAGAGTGAATAAACATGTCTTTTTGAGGTTGGTTGGCTCTGATGTTCCAGGTACTACATGCCACAATTCCTGGAAACCTGCTATTCAAAATCTATTTCTAGCTGCCAAGTTTTATGTTATATTTCCAAATTCGCAGATGATGCAAACTTCGACGGGATTTTATGTCAAGAATTGAATATAGACGAGTATTATGAAGTTATAGAAGTTAAATAAATATACGGCAGATTCAGAGAAATATGGAAAATCTGAGGTCATCCACTTCAGTGGAAAGCAGAGAAATTAGAAATTTTGTTAATGGTAACAGTCATATAATCATGGAGTTAAACAGAAACAGCCCCTTCGGATTAACTTGTTTAGACCAACCGAGATCCCTCCCTTAATGAATCTTATTTGGCTGCATTGGCCCATATGCCTCTAAACCTTTTCTATCCACGACCCGTCTAAATATTCTTTGACGCTGTAATTTTACCCACCTCTACCACTTCATCTGGCAGCTAGTTCCATATACCCACCACCTGCTCTGTGAAAGGCTTGTCCTTCAGTTCCACACTAAAACTTTCACTGTAACCTTAAATGCATGACCTCCATTTTAGACTCCAGTGCCCTGTGAAAAAGACTGTGACCGATTTATAAATATGTATAAATCACCTCTCAGCCTCCTGGGCATCAGAGAAAACTGTCCCAGCCTATCCAATCTTTCATCATAACTTAAGCCCTACAGTCGTGGTAATATCCTTGTGAATCTTGTCCCCCTAGCTTAATTAAGTCCTTTCTATACTACGACGACAAGACTGAGCACAATATTCCAGGTAGAGTCTCACCAGCTTCCTATACAGGTGTAATGTGACTCTTATACTCACTGCCCTGTCTGATGAAGGCAAGCTTGCCATAGGTCTTCTGCCCCACTTTGTCTACCTGTGTCGCAAGTTTCAGGGAGCAATGTGCTTGTGCCCCCAGCTTTCTCTGTTCTACTGCCCTCCTCATTGCCCTGCCATTTATTGTGTTCATTCAGCCTTGGTAATGTCCCAAAATCATCACTGTGCCTGAAGACCTGGCGGAAGTTGCGGTTGGCGAAGACGTACAGAAAGAAGTTGAGGGCTCTGTTGGAGGAGGACAGGCCAATGATAACGTACCTGCAGTCCCAGAGCATGTATTTTTGGAAGGCCCAGACTGGACCACAAACATTTCTGGGTACACAGCAGATGACAAAGTTCAGATTAAAGAAGATGGGCCAGTGACACCAGAAGATAACACTGAACTTACTCATCAGAGAAATACAAAATATTTCGCTTATTTCTGATAGGTAACATGGAAAATGAAGCATTACGTATAATCCATGCCCTGGGAGTGTGAATGAGACGGCGTGGAGGGAACTTCGCTCTGTGTCTAATTCTGCGATTGTGTGATGAGACGGTCGAGAGGAAGCTTCACTCTGTGTCTGCCCCTGGGAGCGTATTATGAGACAGTGTAGAGAGAGCTATTTTACCGAACCCTTATATTGTATATTAAACTCTTTATTCCCAGTGAAAAACCAGAGAGAACTTTAATCAGGTACTGAAGACATCATTAATACAACAACACTAATTTATATTTGTCTCTGAGCCCTACTGAAGGATTATTCTCTCCAAATTTCCTGCAGGATTGCACTCAGGTATCCCATGATGAGACTGTGTGGAGATGCCCTCAGTTTAAACATTCACTATTGAAGAACTAGTTTCGGACACCAGATGGCGCCAGTGCAGATGGATATCTGCGCAGAACACGGTGCCGAATTTAACTATATCCTTTCTGTCTTCGCATGATCCATATACCTCCATTCTCTGCATATTCATGTGTCTAACTAACAGGCTCTCAAACACTACTATCGTATCTGCCTCCATCTCCTCCGCTGGCAGACTGTTCCAGAAACCCACTAATCTTTGTGTAAAAACTTACACCTTACACTTCCTTTAAACATTCCCCCTCTCACCATAAAACTATGCCCTCTAGTATTTGACATTTCTATCCTGAGAAAAGACTCTGTCTACCCAATGTATTCAAGAACATAGAGAACTACAGCACAATTCAGGCCCTTCGGACCACAAAGCTGTGCCGAACATGTCCCTACCCTAGAAATTACGAGGCTTACCCATAGCCCTCTATTTCAGCTCCATGTATCTCTCCAACAGTCTCTTAAAAGACCCTATCTTAACCGCCTCCACCACCTTTGCCGGCAGCCCATTCCACGCACTCACCACTTTCTGAGTAAAAACCTTACCCCGACATCTCCTCTTCATCTACTCCCCAGCACCTTAAACCTATGTCCTCCTGTTGCCACTATTTCAGCCCTGAGGAAAAGCCCCTGAGTATCTACCTGATCAATACCTCTCATCATCTTATATACCTCTATCAGGTCCCCCCTCATCCTTCGTTTCTCCAAGAACAGGCCGAGTTCCCTCAACCTACTTTCATAAGGCATGCTCCACATTCCAGGCAGAAGCCTAGTAAATCTCCTCGGCACCCTTTCTATGGCTTCCACATCCTTCCTGTAGTGAGGTGACCAGAACTGAGCACAGCACTCCAAGTGGGGTCTGACCAGCGACCTATATAGCTGCAACAATATCTCTCGGCTCTTAAATTAAATTCCACGATTGATGAAGGACAATACACTGTATGCCTTCTTAACCACAGAGTCAACCTGCTCAGCAGTTTTGAGCGTCCTATGGACTCAGACCCCAAGATTCCTCTGATCCTCCCCACTGCCAAGAGTTCTACTATTAAGACTATATTCTGCCATCATATTTGACCTACCAAAATGAAGCCCTTCCCTCTTATCTGGGTTGAACTGCATCTGCCACTTCTCAGCCCAACTTCGCATCCTACCTATGTCCCTCTGTAACCTCTGACAGCACTCCATATTATCCACAACACCCCCAACCTTCATGTCATCCGTAAACTTACTAACCTACCCCTCCACTTCCTCATCCAGGTCATTTATAAAAATCACAAAAAGCAAGGGTCCCAATACATATCCCTGAGGTACACCACTAGTCACCGACCTCCACGCAGAATACGACCCTTCAACAACCTCTCATAATTTTATTAAAATCTATAATATTTTCCCCTCAGCATCCCACGCTCCACAGAATACAACCCGAATTTATCCAAACTCTCCTTCCAGTTCACACCGTCTAATCCAGGCAACATCTTGGTAAATCTCTTCTGCATCATCTCCATTGCCTCCACATCCTTCATGAAATGGGGTGACCAGAACTACACACGATGCTCTAAATGGAGCCTAAACGTGGTTTTACACAGTTGCAACATGATTTCCTGACTCTTGCATTGAAAACACCGACCAATAAAGGCAAGCATTTCATACACCCACTTCACAACTACAATTGCTTGGCCACTTTCAGAGAACTATGGACATGGACCCCAAGATCCACAATACAAATGATTAGGGTCCTGTCATTAATTATGCATTTCCCCCTTACATTTGACTTCCAAAAATGCAACACCTCATACTCGCCTGGATTAAATTCTATCTGCCATTTCTCCACCCATATCTGTAACTGATCTATATCCCGCTGAATCCTTTGACAACCTTCTTCACTGTCCCCAGGTCCACCAATCTCCGCATCGTCTGCAACGTTGCTATTCCACCTATTTGCATTTTAATTAAAATCATTTTTTTATATCAGAAATAACAAAGGTCCAGCACTGAATCCTGCGGAACACCACCGGTCACAGAATTCCAGCCAGAATAACACCCCTCCAGCACTACTCTCTGTCTTCTATGGGCAAGCAAACTGTGAATAAAACTGCCAAATCATCGTGGATCCCAATGCATCTTAATCTTCTGGGTCAGTCTACCATGAGGGACCTTGTCAAATGCCTCACTGACAACATCCACTGCCGTACCCTCATCAATCGCTTTCGCAAACTCCTCAGAAACTTAAAAGACATGACCTGGCTCCCACCAAGCCATGCTGACTCTCCCTTCTCTCTTGCCTCTTTCACTAAGCTTCTGTAGATTGTATCAGGTTCTGGGGTCTTATCCACCTTATGTTCTTCAATAGACGCAAAACCACGTCCTCCTTGATCTCAGCATAACCTAGCACATAACGATGCCCAACGCCGGTCTCACTATCCTCTACTTCCTTCTTCTTGTGGAATGCCGACGCAATGTGCACATTTAGTACCTTACCTGCGTCCTCTGACTCAGTCTCAATTTCCTTCCTTATCCTTGAGTGGTTCTACCCGCTCTTTAGTGAGGCTCTAGTTTTTAATGTAAGTATAAAATGTTTTGGGATTCACTTAATCCCACTCACCAAAGACATATCATGAACCCTTTCCTCCCACAGGTGCTGCATAACCCGCTGAGCTTTCCAGCACATTGTATGACAATAACTTGTGTAATCACTATGTAAATTTTGACTGCAGTGCTAAATAGTCTTCATAACTTTGCAATAATCTAAACATGTGCTTTGTAATGGGGGTCCACGTGGAACGTTGTTGATAAGCTTATTCGTCCGCAGTGCTACGGACTGGGTTACTTTTAGTGAATGTCCCTTTAAGATAGAGCATAGTGATGTGTGTGTGTGTGTGTGTGTGTGTGTGTGTGTGTGTGTGTGTGTGTGTGTGTGTGTGTGTGTGTGTGTGTGTGTGTGTGTGTGTGGCGTGCTTATGTCAACAGAAGATAAAGGACGTAATGACGTTTTTGAAGCAGTCAGTTGGAGTCAGTCTGAAGGAGAGAGAGAGAGATAGCAGCCTTCTAGTCTCTATTGATGGATGAAAAACAGTAACTGTGGAGTCCACTTTCTCGTTAACCAGTAGGGGGAAACAGGTATTTGTCTGGGCGGCCACGTCTTGGATGCCTTTCGGGGTGGAAGATACTTCGGAACAAAGCAGTGGAGTTCACTTTGTTGTTGACCTATAGAAGGAAACAAGTATTTGTGTGGACGACCACGATTCTAGAGCCTTTCGGGGTGAGGAAGATGCGGTGGACTAGTCACTGCTGAGTAAACACTAAGGTGTCGTTTGGGTTCCAAAGTGGAACATATGGATTTCATAAATACACTCTATTTTCTCTCTACATCTCCGTCTTATCTTCAGTCAACGGTGGTTGTTGAAGAAGCCTTTGCTCAAGTTTCACCTTATAGCTTGTGGAACTGAAATGTAAGAATCATTCCTGGACTTGGAGTTTGGGAATTTGCCACACACACACGACGAGTTTAGTTTTTGCGATTAATATTTAAGGTTTAACATTTTTACTTCTAACATTTTTACTTTTATTTTTTCTTATTATGATAAGTAGCTATTAATAAAGTAGTCTTTAACACTGAATCATGACGGTGTGCTTCTTTTGTTGCTGGCTCGTAACAGCAATAAAACAAGGGAAGAAACACGTTCCGTTAAGATGTTTCTATCAGGGAAAGCAATATGGCCTTTGGCGCACGTTGGGAAATTTTCCCAAAGATAAATAAGGAATAGTTCCTTCCCCTTGTCGGGGAACGGAAGACCAAATCTAAGCTGATTGTCCTCGCAATTTGACCTCGTAGACTGTGAGAAGTTCTGACATATATCTGGAATTTGGAGCTATAAATAACCCCCTGGAGGAACTCGGTGGGTCAGTCAACATTTATGGAGGGAAATGAACAGATTACGATTCGGGTCCAGATACTTCATCCGGATTGAAGCAGTAGAATAGAGATATTCACTGTAAAGGAGTGAGCGAAAGAGGTGGAGCAAGAGCTGGTAAGAGATCAGTGAAACCAAGTGTGGTGGAGCCATGGGCAGATGGACGATGGAAGAGTGGAAATCGCGACAAACGCTAGGCGCTGATAGGTGGAGGCAACGTGGCCACTATACATTATGGAATCTGATAGGGAAGGAAATTGGAAAATGGAACCAAATAAGGAAGGTGAATGTATTTGGGTTGGAATACTTCAAGTCCGTCAACAAGTATAGCAACAGCACTCATGGACCTGACAGTAACCTGAAGAACAGAAATGGCAGATTGTTCCTACATTTTGGAATATGCCACAGGTCCACTGAGACTTCATGTTTGAACATGAAAATAACAGAGGCGATCTTGGCCTCAACTTGCGTTTCTAATTAGTTTCTACTACCACTTTTCCACAGATTGTCTAAAAGCTATCAGTTTTGTATGTCAGTAAGTTAATCTACTTTCACTGCCATCTGCCGGTGGAAATTAGTGATTCTTTGGGAGACGATATTCCTCTGGATCTCGGTGGTAAATGGTGACAATTTGTCTGAGTTTGTTCTCCGTCAACTCTATGTAAGTCTCCAAGAGGAAACATTCTAATCGTCTGCGATTTCAATCTTCTTCAGCTTCTTTATCACTTAATAAAATGACCTCTCATTCTTAAATCCGATCAATAACGTCGCCATGTGTACCTCAAGAAGTAGGACATAGAACATAAAACATAGAACAGGCCCTTCGGCCCACAATGTTGTGCCGACGTAGATAATCCAACCTACAGAATGCCATATCCTTCCATTTTCCTCTCATTCATGTGCCCATCCAAGTCCCTCTTAAAAGCTGCCAATGAATTTGCCTCCACCACCCAATCAAGCAAATTATTCCAGGCATCCTCCATTCACGAAAAAAAGTACCTCTCACGTTTCTTCTAAACCTACCCTCTCTCCCTTTAAATGCATTCCCTGGTATTGGATCGCTCAATAATGGGAAAAATATAATGTTTGTCCACCTTATCTATGCCCCTCATAATTTTATACATTTCCAACAGATCACCCCTCAGCCTCCGCCGCTCCAGAGAAAAGAACCCAAGTTTGTGGAGCCTCTCCTGATAGCACATGCCCTCTAATCCAGGCATTCTCCTTGCAAACCTCCTCTGCACCCTCTCTAAAGTCTCGACATCCTTCCTATAGTGAGGTGACTACAATTGCACGCAATACTGTAAATGCGGCCGAACCAGATTTCTGTGGAGATGCATCATTACTTCTATACTCAGTACCTCGATTAATGAAAGCAAGCATTCTATCAGCCTTCTTAACCACACTATCTACCTGTGTACTCACGTTCAATAAGCCATGAACTTACACCCCAAGGTGTCTCTGCTTTTCAACACTGTTAAGGGTCTCGACCTTCAGAGTGTACTGCCTCTTGACATTCGTCCTACCAAGGTGAAAAAGCTCACATTTATCCGGGTTAAACTCCATTTGCCATTTCTCACATCTGCAACTCACGCTATATCCTTCGCCAGTCTTCTACACTAAATCTACTAACCCACCCATCAACCTACTCATCCAGGTCATTGATGTACATCACAAACGGCAGAGGTCCCAGTATAGACCCTTGAGGAACATCACTACTCACAGGCCTCCAGTCCGAATAAGTCCCTTCAAGCACCACCCTCTGTCTTCTGTGGGCAAGCCAGTTCTGGATCCACACAGCCAATTCTCCACTGACCCCATGAATCCGGATTTTCTTGATTAACCTATTATTTGGGAGCCTATCAAATGCCTCATTGAAGTCCATATAGATGACACCCACAGTTCTACTTTCATCAATCTCTCTCGTCACCATGTCAAAAAGCTCAACCAAGTTAGTAAGACACGACTTGCCCCTGAAAAAACCCTGCTGGGTTTCCCTAATCAAGCCGTTGTATTCCAGATGCTGGTATATCCTACCTCTAAGAATATTCTCCAGCATTTTCCTTATATCTGACGTGAGACTCACCGGTCTATCGTTCCCTGGCTTTTCCCTTGTTCCTTTTCTTAAATAGAGGAAAAACATTAGACACTTGCCAGTGGTCCCAGACCTCACTAGTGGTAAAAGAGGACACAAAGATACTGGCCAAGGCCCCAGTAATTTCCTCCCTCACCTCCTTCAGTAACCCGGAGTATATTCCTGGGACATCCACCTTAATACTGTTTTGGAGACTTAACACTACTTCCTCCTTGACCTCTAAATGCCCTGACCTGTTTACGCCGTCAGTTCCAATTTCTGCGAACTGCATATCCCCTTCCTGGGTAAATAATGAAGAGAAATACTCATTCAGAACCTCACTCACATCCTTTGCATTCAAACATAGATTCCTTACTTTATCCTACCCTTTCCCTCGTTATCCTCTTATTACTTAAGTAGGTATAGAATGCCTTTGGATATTCCTTAATCCTCCTTGATAAAGACTTTTCACTGACCCTCCTGGCATTCCTGATTCCTTTCTTTAGTTCATTTTGGTCCTCACGTGCTCCATCTGATCCTAACATCCGAAGCTTTACATGCTGGTCCATTTTCTTCTTAACTAAGTTCATCGTTTCTCTGGACATCCAAGGTCCAAGGTTCCCTTATTTTGCCATTCATGTTCTTCCTTATAACCGGGACATACCTATTCTATATATTATCTATTTGATCCATCAACAGTTTCCATACGTTCGACGTGGATTTGCCAGCAAAAAAGGTGCTCCGAATTTACTCTGCCTTGTTCCTGCCTTATTCTTTATAACTAAACTTACTCCAATTTAAAAAAAAAGCCTCCCACTAGCTCCATACCTATCCTCATCATTTGATATCCCGAGAGTTAATGAGCTGTGGCCACTGTTTCCCAGTTGCTCACCCACTGATAGGTGAGTCACCTGGCCAGGCTCATTACACAACACCGTTCATCATAGCCTATCTTTCAAAATATTGATTTAAGAATTCCTCCTGGATGGACCTACCAAATTCCGCCCCCATCTATCCCTCTTGCTCTAAAAAGCTCCCAAGTTATATTAGGGAAGTTGAAGTCTCTCATGAACGCAACCTTGTAATTTTTACTAATTTCCCTAATGTGTTTGCATATCCGTTCCTCAATGTCCCGCTGGCTCTTGGGAGGACTATAGTACACCACCAAGAGAGTGATTGCACCCTTCGTATTCCTGAGTTTTAACCACATAGACTCTGTGTCCGAGCCCTCCACTATGTCTCTCCGGGGTGCAGCTAATATATTATCTCTCATTAGTATTGCAACTCCCCTCCCTAATTTACCCCTCTCTATTCTTCCTCAGACTTCGAAACCCTGGTACATCGATCACCCACTCCTGTTCCTCCCTCAACCAAGTCTCTGTATTGGCCACAACATCATAGATCCATGTAATGATCCATGTTCTTAGTTCATCAATCTTGCCCATAATACTCCTAGCGTTAAAGTGAAAACATTTGAAACCATTCGTACCATCAGATATGTTGTTAGGAAACTGCCTAATACTACATTGCCTGACATCAGCCCTCTTGCCCTTTCATTCACTTTCTGACCTGTTGGTTCTGTTCCCACCCCCCGCGAAGTTAGTTAACACCTTCCTCAGTAGCATTAGCAGACCTCCTGCCAGGATATTGGTTCCCCTCCAGTTCAGGTGCAACGCGTGACTCTTGTACAGGTCACCCCTTCTTCTGAAAAGGTTTCAATGATCAAAGAACTTGAAGGTCAGCCTCCTGAACCATCTCCCCAGCCACTCTGGTCTGTGCTACCATCCTGTTATTTCCTTCACTACTTCGTGGCACTGGGAGTAACTTCGAGATTACTATCTTGCATGTCCTGCTCTTCAGCGTCCTTCCCGATTCCCTGTACTCATTGCGCAGGACCTCTACCCCTCTCCTGCCTATGTCAATGGGACCAATATACACTGGGACCTCCGGCTGCTTACCATTCCCCTGAAGAATATTCTGCAACCGCTCCGAGACATCCAGGACCCTAGCACCCGGGAGGCAACACACCACCTGGGGTCTCTTTTTCGGTTGCATAATCTCCTATCTATCCCGCTAATTATGGGGTTACTTAAGCCTATCGCTCTGCCTGACTTCACCGTTGCCTTCTGGGCCTCAGAACCGACCACAGTGCTACTGGCCTGGCTGCTGCTGCCTTGCTCAGATAGGTCAAACCCCTCAACAGTATCCAAATGGGAATGTCGTTTTGAAACTTTTCTTAAGTTCATCCTTCTTCTAATTATCCCTTCATGACTTGCGTATTTCTGAAATGTTGTTTTCTTCGATCTCCGCTTTAACGTCCTGTGTCGTGTTTACCTTTCCCCCTGAATATTCTCTTTCTGATGACAAATCGTTCATGATTCTGATATGGTAGTTTCAGGTCTCTTGCCAAATATTTCAATTTAGTGGTCAACGCAGACACTTCAGTGCAGGGTCGAAGTAATTATGCCTTGTTGAATGTGTCGTATTGGGATAAAACTTAACTGCCTGCTCTCTCCGTTGGCTTTGAAACACCCATGGCATTTTAAGGAAGCTTGAGAAAGTTATAAACGGCTGAAATTTATCCAGCAAAGATAATCAGTAAGATATTTATCCAGTACTGAAAGCTTGCGCTGCAGAAGTTGATGGTGCATGGCGTGTGACCTTGAGAGATCTTTGCAAAAACCATTGTTCCTTCTTTCTAAATAAAAGTGCATGGAATGCATTGACGATTAGTTGCTTTTGAGTTTAAATGCGTTTTAAACACGAGTAAACACTAAAGTTAACACTCAGATTTATTCCTTGATCTTCGGCTCACAGGCAAATAAGGCTGGTGAATGGGAAGAACGATTGTCAGGGCAGACTTGAACGGCACATGTGGCACTGTTTGCTCTGATTCTTTTGTCTCGGAGAATGAAGAAGTGGTTTGCACCCAGCTCAAGTGCGACTGAGAAATACTGGTAGAAATTGGCACTTGGAGAAGGATCTGGATCGATATCGCTCGATGATGTGAGATGTCGATTGGCCGACTCCATTGAATGGCATTGCCCATATTCACCCTGGGGCCAACATAACTGCAACCACGAAGACGTCGTTGGTATCACTTGTTCAGGTAATAATCTGCAAAATGGAGCCGCTTGCATTTGGAATATTTCACTTTAGTGATGTGTGGAATTTGATTTACCGAAACACAATCGGCAAGAAAAGGCGAATTGAGGAGAACAGGAAGAAAAATAGAATCCACCCTTTCCAAGAAATTCTGGTAAATACTGATATGTTAGTTATTAAAATTGCGTTATGTATGCATTGACATACTTTATACAGCTGGTTTTAATGCATTTTCTTTATTTGTAGACTCAGAAGGATGAAAGCTGTCCGTCGCCACGTTGCTTCATGTATTGTCAGCATATGCGCATTTCTCAGTACAATATAGGGCACTTAATGGCCAAATCGGCTGCTTTGAATGAAACAATGATACGATGTCAGTGCTTGTTTTGCAATCAGAATTTGCCGATGGACGGAATTTGGAGAATATCAGCATGTTTAGCTGCAGAGGGACAGACTCTTATGTGTCATGCGTTACCAGAATAAGGATCAGGTGTCAAAAATAACTTGAAGTTTGAATAAAAACTGCAGAATGACATAATTTCCGGTCTGTTGTATGTTATTTTTATGCTCTGAGCTCTAGCGTGATGGGTCTTGATTAACATTTGCTGCGCAATGCGGGATATCACGTCTGTATACAGATTGCCTTTCAATAACATCGATCCATATTTCTATCATGTCCAAACATTGACAAAATCAGACTGAATAAACATCTTCTACCGAACATGCTTACTGTCCACTTTGTAGAACAAGGGAATGTGTACAGGAAACTCTCCCGCAACGTCCAGACCTACCCTTATCTATAGCCACTTGATAACGGCAGGCGTTATGGTCACTGTTCCCTCAATTTTCTCCAACTGAAAGGTTAGTCACCTGACCCGGCTCATTTCCCATATGTATGAATCAGTATGAATATATATATATATATATATATATATATATTCATACTGATTCATACATATGTATTGTGGCTACAAGAGTAAGCCAGAGACTGGTAATCCTGCAGCGATGAAACCCTAAAATTCTGTCCACCATCTTAGAGTCATGAGCATGACTGGTACATTCCATGTGCCTGAATATCAGTAGCTCTAACAATGCGGTAAAATGTCGACACCATCTTGTTCATAGCAGCGCGTTGATTGAGTCCAGCCATTCTCAACATTAATTCTTAACACCAGCATTATGCAAAGATTGCTTTGTGTGCGATCTGTAAGATGAATTGAATTTCTCGCCAAAGTTACAGCACATGTCAAACAAAGAAAATATATCACCAAGTCTTAGAGGTGCTGATACACGGTGCTCTCACCATGACAGTTTTCCTCCAAGTCGCGTTCAATCCTGTCTTGAACTTGATTGTTCAATAGCCTATGGACAAAATCCCAGAACATGCTTCGGAACAGCAGTTGGGCAACAGTTTCACTAGCAGGACCCATATCTATCTAAATATTTCCTGTCCGTGTACTTGTCCACGTATCTTGTAAATGGCGCACAGGCGGACTGACCTCAACATTGCCGAGGGCAGAGGGCATCTCTCGGACACTTTCTCTTACTTACGCTTGAACTAGGACCCCACTGAGAAGCATCAGGCCACTGTCTCCCGCAACATCACCGACGACATCACTTCCACAGATCTCCCCTCTACAGCCTCCAACCTCATTGTTCTCCAACCCCACCGTGCCCATTTCTACCTCCTTCCCAAGAAGCACAAACTAAACTGCCCCGGTAGGCCCATAATTCATTCCTGTTCCTGTCCTACTGAATTTGTATCCTTGTATCTCGACTCCGTCTTCTTCCAGTTGGTTCAGTTACTTGTCACTTATATCCGTGACATCTCGCATGTTCTCGCCACTTCAACAAATTTTACTTCCCTGGCACTGACCGCCTCATTTTCACCATTGAAGTCCATTCCCTGACCATATCTATCCCCCATCAGGAAGGCCTCAGGATTCTCCGCTTCTTTCTGGGTAACAGAACCAACCAGTTCCCCTTCAACAGAACCCTCCTCCGTCTGACGGAGCTGGTACTAACCCTCAATAGCTTGTCTTTCTGCTGTTCCCACTTTCTCCAGACCAAAGATGTAGCCATGGGCACTCGCAAGGGCCCCAGTTATGCCTGCATTTTTGTTAGCTACGTGGAGCCATCTATGTTCCAGATCTAGATAAGATAAGATAAGATAAGATAAGATAAGATAAGATATCTTTATTAGTCACATGTACAGCGAAACACAGTGAAATACATCTTTTGCGTAGAGTGTTCTGGGAGCAGCCCGCAAGTGTCGCCACGCTTCCGGCGCCAACATAGCACGCCCACAACTTCCTAACCCGTACGTCTTTGGAATGCGGGAGGAGACCGGAGCACCCGGTCCATCCAGAGGTCATCAATTCCATCAACTTTGCCATCAACTTCCACCTCGCCCTCAAATTGACTTGGTCCATTTTTGACACTTCTCTCTACTTTCCTGATTTCTCTTTCTCCATCGCGGGACACAGATTATCCACCTACATCTTCTACAAATGCCCTGAAACCCACAGTTACCTCGACTACACATCTTCCCACTCCGTCACTTGCAAGGACGCTATTCACTTTTCTTAGTTCCTCTGTCTCCGTCGCATCTATTCTCATGACGAAACGTTCCAGTCTAGAGAATCCAAATGTCTTTTGGCTATCAATGCAACCTTCACCGGCATCTGGTGTATTTCCCGCACGTCTGCCCTTACCCCGTCCTCCTCAGTTATAACAGGGAAAGAGTTCCCCTTGCCCTCACCTACCATTCTACGAGCCTCTGTGTCCAACATATCATTCTTCGCAACTTGCACCTTCTCTGTGGATCCCACTACCAGGCACATCTTCCCCTCCCCTCTCCGCTTTCCACAGGAATTTCTCTATCCATGAATCACTTGTCCACTCGTCCCTCCCCACATGAGAATCCATTGGTGTCCTTTATTGCATCCAGTGCTTTCGGTGCGGCCTCCAATCTGCGTGAGACCCGATGCAGATTGTTGACCGTTTCGTCTAGCATCTCCGTTCCATCCGCCATAAGAGCCAGGATCTCCCGGTGGTCAGCCAATTTATTTCCACTTACCATTCCCACACCGACATGTCTGTCCACAGCCTCCTTTACTGCCAAATGAGGCTTGACGTAGATTAGAGTAACAGCGCCTTAACTTCCACTGTGGTAGTCTCCAACCTGAAGGCATGAACATAGATTTCTGCATCTTCCGATAACCACTCTCCTCTGCCATACCCTCTTTGTTTACCCTTGTCCCACCGGCCCCATCACCCCTTCTTTTTCCCCATTCCCTCCCTCTCGATCTGCCCGTCACACACGCATTCCTCCCTCCGGTTCACCTCCTCACCTTTATCCCATTGTCCACTGTCTTCTCCTATCAGATTCCATCTTCTTAGGGCCTTTGTCACTTCTACCTATTGACTCCCATCATCTTACATCAATATCACTCTCCCCCTCCCTCACCTGCCGATCATTCCCCTCTCACCTCGATCAACCTATTATCCGGCAGCTCTTTCTCCACCCTTTCTCCTACTTTTTATACTGGCTTATGTTCCCACTTTCTTCTCAGTCTTGATGAAGGGTCTCGACCTGAAACGTTGACAGTTCATTTCCCTCCACTGATGTTGCCTGACCCGTTGAGCTCTTCAGGCATTTTGGGTGTTGCACCATATTTCCAGCATTTGCAGTCTTTCTTGTCTCCACCTTGTAAATGTTGTTAATGTACCTGCCTAAACCAATTATCATGGCATCTGATTCCATTTACTGACTATTCCCGGATGAAAAAGTTGCCCCTGAAGTTCCTATTAAATCTCTCCCCTCTCACTTTAAACTATACTCTCAAGTTCTTGTTTCCCAACCTTGAGAAAAAGACTGTGTTCATTCATCCTATCTTTGCCCCTCATAATTTCATACATCTCTATAACATCACCCCTCCTTCGCCTACGCTCCAATGAGTGAAGTTCAAACCTGCTCAATCTATCTCCATATCTCAGTCCATCTAGTACTGGCAATATCCTCGTAGTTTTCCTCGTTGCTCTTTCCAGCTTAGTGGCATCTTTCCTCCATCAGGCTGATCAAAACTAAACACAATATTCCTAATTCCTCCTGTGACCGGATATTTTTGTGTCTTCCCAAATCACAAAGACTTCCGTGTTAGTAAATGGACAGTGGAGATAATGACCGGGTGATTGAAAATAAGTTACATTGAATATGCAGTGGAAAGGCGCTGTACTGGGAACAGCCATAGATTCGAGAGATCGAACAACCTCCGTCTATGTTGTATGAAATATGAAAATGCGAGTCACTGGATAACAAATGTATTGGGAAGTGCTCTCCGAAATCTTGAAAATGACTACTTCAATAACTTGAGTACTCACTACTTAAATATTGACTCTCGTACTAAATGATGTTCAAAAATGAGCAATAATCCAAACATGTGATTATGGAAACATTTTCCATGATGTAACGTCATTTCAGTCAGCGTAAATCTGGCAGGAATATTGACAATAAGCATAGTAACTGAATTAATAATGAATGGTTAACATTGAATTAACATTGAATGGTTAATTAGAATGCAGTTAGTTCCTTCATGCTCGAGAGAGGTGGCCTGCGTGTACTGCCTGAATCCAACGACAAACATTTCAAATATGGAGCACTACCTTAGCACTATACTGAAGGGTCAGTTTATGAAGAATCATGAGTGGGTCTTGACAGGAGAAGCGACATTATCACCAATTAAACTGCGGCTGAACCTAGCTGAAACCATCTTACTGATATACAACCAATTGATTAGCCCATGGTATATAAGGTATGTAGTACACATGTGTTCTATGACGCAATAATTATTTGATTGAAAAGAATAGAATGATCAGTAGTCAAAGAAATACAACTGGAAAATGAGACTGGAACTGAGCATTAGAGAATCGGAATCAGAATCAGGTCTATCATCACGGACATACTGTATGTCGTGAAATTTGTCTTTTTTTGTGACAGCAGTGCAGTTCAAGACATAATGACATAAACATTGCTATAAGTTACAAAAATCAATAAATAGTGCAAAAGAGAAATAACAAGGTAATGTTTATGGGTTCATGGACTGTTCAGAAATCTGATGGCGAAGGAGAAGATGCTGTTCCTGAAACAATGAGTGTGGGTAATCAGTATCTTCTACCTTCTCTCCGGTGAATTCTTACCTGGAACACATTCTTAATCTTTATGAAGTCGCCGACACAGTCCACTGTGTTCGAATGCCGTTTTCTACCGCAGTAAAACGAGAGCAACAACAGGTTCCTTTAAGTTATCTATGTCAGGGCAAGCCATATGTCCTTTGTTGCATGTTGGGAAATTTTCCAAAAGATGCAGCCGGAATAGTTCCTTCCCCTTCTGGCGGATCGGGAGACCAATCAAAGCTACTTGCCGCATTTAAGCTCGTAGACAGTGAAACGTTCTGACACGTTTCTTGAATTTGGAGTTAAAACAACCTGCTGGTCAGGCAGCATTTATGGAAGGAAAGAACAGTGGATGCTTCGGGTCTGGATACTTGATCCGGACTGAAACAGTAGAATATAGATAGCCAGCGTAAAGGAGTGAGGGAAATGGGTGGAGCAAGACATGGGTGGAACCAGGTGAGGTGGACTGATGGGCAGATGGATGAGGGTAGAGTGGAAATAGTGGCAGAAGCAGGACGGTGATAGTTGGAGGCAACAAAAGGCCACGATAGATGATGGAATCTGATAGGAAAGCAAGGCGGAACATGGAACCAAATCGCGTTGGATATTCTTTGTTCTTTGGGAGGCAGAATTCCTCTGCATTTAAGCGTTAAATTGTGACAATTTATCTGAGTTTGTGCTCCGCCAACTCCATGTAATTCGAAAAGAAAAAGCACATTTTAAACGTCTCGTATTTCAAGCTCCTTCAGCTTCGTTATCATTTAATAAAATCACCTCTGATTCTTAATTCCAAACAATAAAATGACGATACGCATCTAAAGAAATCAAGCTGATGCGATTGTGTTTAGAGGCCGAGAGTCATAGAATCATAAAGCATGGAAACAGGCCCTTCGGCTCATCTTGTCCATGCTGACTGTGTTGCCCAGCGAGCTAATCCCATCTACGCGCGTTAGTCCTAGAGCTCTTGAAGCCACACCTATCCATTCGATGCATTTGGATCAAATTAATCGATCATGCTCTATATTGGTTGGCAAAGTATCCATTTCTTTCTGGGAAATCAATTACACGTTTTCTGTCACGACCATGCCCTCTTCTGGTAACATTAATCTGATCTTGTTTGTTTGTGTTTGTTGTCATGTCGTGTTGAAATCGTTCTTGGCTTCACCCTGCTTCTAATTGTACCTTCATGTCTTTTGTATTTCTGACATGCTCTTAGTTTGGTCTCCGCTCTGACCTCCTTTGTCTTGTTGACTCTTACTTCCTAATATTCTCTTCCTGAAGACAAATCTTCCGTGATTATGAATTGTGAGGCCGGTAGTTCCCGCCGTCTGCGATAAAGTCACTTCTTGTTTCTTGTTCTGTTTCAAAGTGGGCGGGTGAACAGCCACACTGGGGAGAACGCAAATGGTGACTACCCGGTCTCGGCCATTTTTGGGGTCAGGATGCCGACCGAATCACCAGGAACAAATTCATTTTTTATTGCTGTGATCGGAATAGACGCGCCTACCGCTTGCATTGTGTTAGAGTTTAGCCTGAATATTCCAGAGAAAAAGGCAACTCCACTTTATCGAAACAAAGATCTGTGGAGCTCCCTGTCGTAATTTTCTGAAGTTCAAAAAAAAACCTGTACAAATGCAAGTTGTCGTTGTATAAATGAAGCCATATTTCGCGTTCGGTGCAACATAAAAGGCAGAAAAATGTCAACTGATGTTCGAAGAGAAATGTTTCAAGAAAACTTTAAAGTGACATTTCTTCAGATTTTCTCAGTGTCATATGAATCTGAATTTTGAATTGCATAATTTATGTAAACCTTGTCGGAAATCAGATTAGAACTTGAATCCAACGCATGGGCCTGCACTTATGCGCCAACTGCACCATGAATCCCCTTTACAGATCTTGCTTGAGAAAAGTCACACCGACCCCAACCAGAGATTTGTAGATGAAAATGCAAGCGCATGTGCTGGATGTCTCTTTCTACAGATACTGCCTGGCCTGCTGAAAGATTTACAGATAACAATTACTATTGGCAAAGGCTGCACAGTAAGTTGAGATGATTCAGTAAAATAATCACTTATAAACAGTGTATGTGGGTCTGCACCCGCTCTTCTGTGAGAAAGCCAGACATGCAGTGGAACAAAGTAAGCAAAGCCAAAATCTGTCGTTATATAAGCAATCAAAGACGCCTTTCATCCTACAAAAGAAAAAGCAAAATGATGAGACTGTTCAGTGCAGCTGCCTCCAACTTCTGAGCTTTGTGCAAACACCACGATAATGTGCTTGTTTTTCTGAAAGCGCCTTCATTTGCACATTCCTGAGCACAGGATATCTGAGCTGTGTGAGTGCCTCAAATTTTCTGGAGGCCGAATTACCTGGAGCCCATGAGGGAATTATCTGGCAACTGGGGAGGATTTAGTACGTTGTTACATTCATACTCTACACAGGCAGTGTACGTTGAACTGGTTGCTTCGCACTCTCAGCAGGTGTCTGTGGTGAATAACCGCAAGATGTTCCAAATGTTAAGCGAAGAAAACACAATCTTCTGGTGCAGCTCGACAGGTCAAGTAGCATCTGTCGGGGCAAAGGGATGATTGACGTTTTAGGTCGACACCCTACATTGTCACTTTGCTTCCATTGATGGTGCTTCACCCGTTGAATTCCTACAACAGTATTTTGATCCAGATCCCAGCATTTCGTGTGTTTCCAAATGTTAAGTTAGATATATGACGCATATCAACTGCAGTACAGAGTGTATAATTCCATAACATGGCCAAACAAACATCGGAACACTGTGGGCATAGTGGATTAGAACTAACGAGAAGGGGAAACATTGGTAATAAGCTGGCGTTTTCCTGCTTCCAATTTACAGATTTTTTTTTACATGGGCTTTCTGACGTTAAGGCGAAGACATAATTAAAATTGTGCTTACAATTATGAAGGGGAATGGAGCGACAAGAGCTCCTGACCATGCAGCACGTAATAGCAACAAGAGAGACTACTGGAATTCTTTAGTCGGACTTTCAGGAACGAGGAGATATATACAAAATAGATACAACTAAGTGATATAGATAAGTGTATGCATAGTATCACATAGAAGTGATACAAAGGTAGCATAACTTTACATAGAACTTAAAGCGGTACAGCAGAGGAACAGCCCTTCGGCCCATAATTTATTTGTCAACAACGATGCCCAATGAAACTAATCCTATCTACACAGTGTCCATATCGGTTCTTTCCATACCTGTTCATGTATCTGTCTTAATGCCTCTGAAGCATTGCTATCATTACTGTTTCCACAACCTTCCCTGACAGTACGTTCCAGGCACCTTCCATTCTCTGTGTAAAAATCATCTTACTTTGAAAATCTCCTTTCTACATTCCATTTCTCAAATAAAAGCTATGTCCTGCAGGATTTGCCATTCCACTCTGGGAAAAGACACTGATATCTACCTTATATATGCTGTACAATTTTTTTTAAAAAAATGCTATTAGGTCGCCCCTCAGCTTCCAACGCTCCATAGAAAACAATCCAACCACATTATCCAAGTCGTTAACATAAATTACAAACATCAGAGACCCCAGTACTGATCATTATGCAACACCAAGTTTGGATCCAAAAATATTTACTTTGTCTGGGGGTTATCCTGTCTAACCAATTTAGCGAATTTTATCCCAGGATGTAACCATATTTGCCAATGATGGTCGTGTAGTTGATATTATCTGCAAGAATCATTTAGGCCTCTCACAAGGTTATATATAGGAGACTGGTCCAAAATACGAGAGTTCACGGGATTCAAGGCACTATGGCAAAATCGATTCAAACTTTGCACAATGGTAGAAATCTAAGGGTGATATTGGAAATATTGTTTCTGTTATTGGAAGCCTATGATGTGGTATACCACGAAAATTAATTCCGGGACTCTTACTATCTGTAAAGCTCACTAACCATATGGATATGAATGTAGGAAGTATCATTGGTAAGTTTGCAAGTGAAATGAAAATGAATGGCATTTAGTATTGAGGGAGATAGTCTTAGTTTCCAGACCTTTGTTGTTCAGCTGACAGAATGGAAGATGCTATTAATCCCGATACGTGTGAGGTAATTCACTTTAAGGGGAATAATAAGGGTAGGCCATACAGAATAAATGGTTCTGTCCTGGTGAGTATTTAGCACAGCGAAACTCGCTGTTATGTCCAGCAGAAATTGAGAAGTGTGGCACAGAAAGATAAGGTGCTGAAGAAAGCGTACCGGATAAGAGACATTTTAACCAGAGCATAGGATATCAGAGCAGGGAGGCTATGTTATTTCTTTATAAAATTTAGTTCGGCCAAATATTGAGCACTTTGTGCATTTCCGGGCACCACAGTATTGGAAATATGTACATATATCGGACGGAGTGCACAACCGATGGGCGTTGCACTGAGGAGGAGAGATTGGATCGAGATGAACAGAATTATTTGGAACATAGAAATGGTAGACAGTACGAAACCTTCTCCCGTGAAGTATTTATCAAAACCTGCAGAATTAAGTTTCAGTTAAAAGGGTAAAAGGTTTACATGACAGCTGAGCAGGATAGTTGTAACCTGAAACGCACTGCCTGAGCGGCTGATGGAGGAGGGTTTTCTTACAATATTTATTAGATGGGCGCTTTAATTGCCAATGCATTGAATATCTCGTTTCAAGCGCTTGGATGTAGGACTTTTGTGGATATGTTATTGATATTCGGCGTGGAAATGATGTTCCACATGGCCTTTTTATATGCTTTATGGCTCAAGGTCCAAAGACAGAATCTAGTTTGTTTGGATTACCTGGTAACATTGGAGAAGTTTACGTTACTGGGTGCACAGTACTGGACATCAAGTACTCGAAAAGAAAGGCAGGACAATTATAGGGAAAACTTTAAAAAATTGCTGGAGCTGTAGTTCAAGAATCAACCGGCCCCTTGTTACCATAACTTAGGCCAGACGGTTCAAGAAGGGGAGGAATGCTCAACAATGTTCCAGTTGTTGTTTTGACTAAACACTAAAATGGGCGAGGAGAACTAGTTTCAGGTGGACAATATTCAATACAGTAACCACCAATACTATCTGGTATTGATAGTTGTGGAGCAGAAAAAGAGGAGGGCATCGATAATTCTGTATGTAGCAGTAATAGATTTTAGTTCAGAAACAGGGTGAAGAACAGATGGACTAACAGATTCTCCTGATTATATTATATCGGGGTCGAAACATTTTGCATTTGGAACCCTGTAGCAAAAAGACGTTCATTTACGCCTTTATGATGTCCTGTACTGCCGAGTAATTCTGTTGTGTTACTGTTTACATTTCAAGAAGGAACTCTCTATCACCACTAATGAAATTGATCGTTTCTCCCCCTACTCCTTCATGGTTGCTAAGTTTGAACATTGAGCATACAACATAGAAGAACTACAGCACAATTCAGGCCCTTCAGCCCACAAAGCTGTGCCGAACATGTCCCTACCCTAGAAATTACTAGGATTACCCATAGCTTTCTATTTTTCTCAACTCCATGTACCTCTACAACAGTCTCTTAAAAGACCCTATCGTATCTTCCTCCACCACTGTTGCCGGCAGCCCATTCCACGCACTCACCACTCTCTGAGTAAAAAACTTACCCCTGACATCTCCTTTATACCTACTCCCCAGCACCTTAAACCTATGTCTTCGTGTGGCCACCATTTCAGCCCTGGGGAAAAGCCTCTGACTATCTACCCGATCAATACCTCTCATCATCTTATATACCTCTATCAGGTCCCCCCTCATCCCCCGTCGCTCTAAGGAGAAAAGGCCGAGTTCCCTCAACCTGCTTTCGTAAGAAATGCTCCGCATTCCGGGAAGCATTCTAGTAAATCTCCTCTGCACCCTTTCTATGGCTTCCACATCCTTCCTGTAGTGAGGTGACCAGAACTGAGCACAGTCCTCCAAGTGTGGTCTGACCAGGGACGTATATAGTTGCAACAATACCTATGCTATTAGATATGAACCGATTAGAGCCTTTTGAGGACTTCCGGCATCAGAACGAAAGCCAGCCCTAGCCCTTCAAAGATTCCCCTTGCATTTTTTTGCCTAAAATGGAAACGATGTTTGCTATTGGTGTATCGAATCATGTAATCTATTTAACTCTTTCAGGGCTCATTGCCAGCTATTTAAGAGTATTCTTTCGGTGATTTAATAGAGCCGTTCTCTGTTGAACCTAGCATCAAGCTGAACTACACTTTCTGCAAAGACCTATCCATCAAATTCTCCTTCGTCCATGCGCAATAAAGTAAAATGCAGCGTCTGCAGATATTGGTGTTGGTCCTGCAATTTCCAAGGTGTAAGTACCTCTATTTTCCACTTTCCTTGAACTGGACAAAGTTTCGAAATTTAAATTCTCCAGATGCTGCTTTTTTGAAATGTTATTTTTTTACAATAGTTAATTAGACCAAGGCTGAAGTATCTATAAATGGTATCTATGGTCGTCTCTATAGAAAGGTTTTAACTGCACTGGATAGGATGCAGAGGTGATTCATCAGGATGGAGCACTAGTTGGTATGAGGGGAGGCAGGATAGTGTCGGTTCTTTCCTTTGAACTGTATGAGGCTGAGGAGTGACCTGAGCCAGATATACAAAGTTATTGGCGGAATGTATAGGTCAGATTTGAGAAATCTCTGCGATTTGCATAGGTCAATGTATGGACGACTTAGGTTTAAGGGAAGGAGAAATAGATTTAGTCGGGATTTGTGGAAGATATTCCCAGTCGGTGGTTGAAACCAGGATCTCAGATACTGGAGGAATATTTACACGAGCACTTTAAACGCCATTGTATAGAGAGTTTTCGGCTTAGTTCTGGGAAATGGGATGAATACAGACAAGACATTGATGGTCAGCATAGACACGATGGGCGGATTTGCTGTTATGTGACGCTATTACTCTGGGAATCAGTCATATGAAATTCATCTAATTTATTGTTTTATTTAATCATACTTATGTCAATCGCTCTGGGGTTAATGCGCATAAATTCATCGCTCTGCATTGTTCAGAAAAGTGAGTAGATTTTCATGGAAATCTGTCCTTACCCATTCTTCTTTCTGTGCGGTGTTCCCGAATAATACGCCCTATACCTGTCAGCTAAGAAGGAATAAGCCTGATATTTCAGGTTGAACCGCATGAATCTGATTTCTTGTCAATTTAAAAGATGGCAGATCAAAAGAATGCATCATTTCAGTGCAATTTCCCATGTTAATTGCCCGAACTTTGAATCAAATGAAACAAGGATACAATAGATAGAGATGCCACTATCAGATGAATTATTTTTCTACAAGGTGACCACCGGGATATTTCTTCAGATTCTCGACAGAAAATCCAATCGATATTTAGAAATCTAATTTGTTTACCCGATTTTGTTCCGAGTAGATAGATAGGAAGCTCGAAACCTATGCAATCAGCCTCATAAAATGGGACGTCAAGGTGTCGAGAATAGAACGTCTGTCCTCTTTTGTTTTTTTTCATTTCATAGATTGTGGATATATACTCTGAAGAGTTAGATAGTTTTACCAAATCGATCAGAAACATCATTTCTTTGAGAATGATTTATTGTTAAAAAGCCGTTGCGATTTTCTGCCGGTTTCCTCACCATGACCTGCGAAGGTAAATTTGTGGGAGGAGTAAACTTATTGAGTATTGGAACATTCAACATATTGCCCTTTGCATCAGTGTCCCTCCAATCTGAATGTTATATGCCAGGAATGTGTTTACCATTTGCGTAGGGTCAAATTGCGGCATTTACCACATAAACAACCCGCCACTGCACCCCCTGACGAAATTACATGACCAATTTTAAAAAAACATAACGTTGTTGAAATTTTCTTTGTTTAATTCCTCTCATCTGATAAGCCTCTGAACGTTTTGCATCGGATATTTTGCTGAAATACTTTGTGGCCCAGGTAGGACTGTGGAGGTCGTGTGGAAACAAACGAACTTTAATCCAGTAACACATGTTTCGGTGCGCTCCTCCAAATCCCATCTGGATAGGGTTTGATTATCTTTTCTATCTTATCCCGGTTGACGAAATTCATTAATGCATGCCCTTGATTATGATGTTGATGATCTAAGTTAAAATAGTTCAAATGGCATAAGGTTATTTCCTGCGGCCAGAAAACAAGGCGCTGGAGAAACTCAGTTCGTCAGACAGCTTCTGACACGCTGATTTCCTCCAGCATCTTGTTCTTTCCTCCGATTTTAGCATCTGCAGTCTCTTTTTACGTGGTCTCAAATGAAGCGTTGTTGAACGTTTTACTTGGAATATTTAGCAATATTTCCATTAATAATGCAAATTAATGTAAACGGCCACACCAACTCTGTATAGAAGCCACCAATATCGGTTTCAAAACAGACAGAGTATTCCCTCACCGTCTTTAGCACCTGTTGTTAACTGAAACCCACTTCAATGACTGCAGGCTCCCCAAATGAGATAACGCCAATCTCTTCAACAGTGTTCCCTGAGTCAAATTTAAAAGCACGAATGACTTCTATACTATTGATAACAGCAATTGCTTTCCGCTAAGAATCTGTGTGTTTTATTTATAAGTAAAACATTACAAATGAGAGAATTCTGAAATAATGGCAGAAGATGCTGGAAATAATCTGCTGCATCTGTGGAGAGAGACACAGAGTGACCTTCATAAATGTGATCTATCCATTCCATTGCTCTCCAGCGAATTTCAGTTCGCGAGTCCACATATTACTTTGAGAATGAGATTTCGGTACAATATCAAAGAAATATTGCCCTCTTAAGTCAGAACATTTCCATTCAAAACTGCTTTGCATTGAGTTCAATACTTAGTAGTCAGTTGAAGTTTATTTCTTAGAGATTCTTGAAAGATCCTGCAAGATTCTACTTTGAAGTCTAGTCGGTGAAGACATATTTGCAACACTGCCGCATGAACGAATCGGCTTTTAATACTCGTTCAAGTGATGTTGACCTCACAGGCTGGACAAGCATTTAAGTTGCCATCCTCTGTTGTCCTTGATAAGGTGGTGGTTAGCTGCCTTCTTGAACTGCTGCGAACCTTAAGGTTCCAATCGATCTGTTTGGGAGAGGCATTTTGACCCAGCGATGGTGCAAGGAACTGCGATATATTTCCATGTCAGAATAGTTGGTGGCTTGGAAGGCAACTCCAAGCTACTGTCGTTCCCCAGCTTCTTCTGCCCCTTTGAAAATGACGGAGAATTTGGGCACAGATATTACAAACATATTATGTCGAAACATTTAGAATGAGTTAAAGATAAAGACAATATTGTAGCAAAGTACGAAAGAAACAAACTGCAAAGCATGATTACTGCAGAGAGTGTGTGAGGAGACATTAACTACATAGAGGTAGGAAAACGGCTGTTCAAGGATGGAGTTTCGAAATAATTTGGGTTTTTCTGATGAAGCCACAGTTATTAAAGGGAAGAAAGCAGCCGATTTTGGGACTGTCCTGTATTTTTTTGTTGCTATTTAAAACGGGGACGTTTCACAGGCTGCTTTTCTTCTGAGTATTATAAAATATCCAGGATTTCCTCAATGGTGCAACGTCTATGTAGTTAATATCTCCTCACACACTCTCTGCAGTAATCATGCTTTGCAGTTTGTTTCTTTCGTAAATACTCAGAAGAAAAGCAGCCTGTGAAACGTCCCCGTTTTAAATAGCAACAAAAAAATACAGGACAGTCCCAAAATCGGCTGTTTTCTTCCCTTTAATAACTGTGGCTTCATCAGAAAAACCCAAATTATTTCGAAACTCCATCCTTGAACAGCCGTTTTCCTACCTCTATGTAGTTAATGTCTCCTCACACACTCTCTGCAGTAATCATGCTTTGCAGTTTGTTTCTTTCGTACTTTGCTACAATATTGCCTTTATCTTTCACTCATTCTGAATGCTTCGACATAATATGTTTGTAATATCTGTGCCCAAATTCTCCGTCATTCTCAAAGGGGCAGAAGAAGCTGGGGAACGACAACAGCTTGGACTTGCCTTCCAAGCCACCAACTATTCTGACATGGAAATATATCGCAGTTCCTTCCTCAATAAGAGGAAACATCGGTTGGAGAAGTTGAATTTAATCCACAGAACAAACGTTGAAAATATATTGTTTTTCCAGTGTAAGGCTGCGGATAAATCCTCTAGAGAACATTTTGCACAGCTGGGGTTTTATAATATTAATCGTTTGGAAGGCATAGAACACAAAAAATATCGCTGAATAACGCAGTTTAATAGGTTAACTGTATACGATTTTGCAATCATTTGACACATCGCTGGAAGACAGAAATTCTGCGCCCAAACTTCATCACGTGTTGTAATATGTTATACAATATATCATAACTGCACCAGTATATATTGGAACACACAGAAACATACAATATAAGCCCTTGGTATTTTCACTGGGACCGGTAGCATTCGTGGAGAGGGAAACAGAGTTTACGTTTCGTTATTGTCCATCTGAAATGTTAATAATTTTTCTGTACTTTTGACGTCTGAGCTATTGATTTATTTCTCAGCATATTTTGTTTTTGATGTCAGCTTTCCAGCAGGTAGTTTATGAGTCGTTCCAAATGTGGTGCCCTGTTTCATATCGATGAAGGCAATACGGTAAATGTTATCGTATTTCAGAAACAGTCTTTGGTTTGGCAAACGAAGCCAACAAGACTCAGTTTGGTTAGACGGATGTCACTCACCCAGTTAAGTCCTGGATAAATCACCGGAGCAGTTATTAAGTCTGAGAGTTTATATTTTCCTGACATAGTGTGTTTTTTACTGATCCATGCGAAATCTGCTGCACTCGCAGATAAATATCCTGAAACTACTTGGCTCTGTAATTCTTTGCCTGAAATTCCTTGGAATGGACAATATCCCAGCACCTAAACATTTCTGACCACAGTCATCCCATAATGACGGATTCGTCCATATTCTAACAAGCCCACCACAGTATTTTCAGGGTAATATAGAGAGATGACGTGATTGTCCAAATTTAGTTTGGACTTGGTTTAGATATAAATGTGTCCCTGTTCAATTATAATACATGTTACGAGTCCATATTTGTAGAATTAGAACCACTGTTATCTGATGTAATGCCATGACAACTTCCCAAGTTGCACCTTCCACACTCTCACTGGGATTCTGATAATTCATCCAACTGAATGTTTCTTTCTCTATTCCCATATTGTTTCTGCCATAAGCTTTCTCATATACGATGTCTTGTCCTAAAACACTGGTTGGGCTTCTCGCAGCAAATGTAACAGCATTCCGATCCGTTGCAGAACCTGTCTAATATTTTAAAACTACTCAACATCTGTGTGAAAATACTCTATTATGGCCATGGGTTCATGGTTCATTGGATATCGTTTACCACTCATGTCACTTGGATAAATGAAATAAGCTAAAAGTGCAATGAATTCAACTTCAATATCTGATTATTAATTTATACCGTACAGCCAAGCAAAGGTGTGCTATTTGATAAACTTTATTCCACCACAGGACAAGGCTAAGTCACATTGTGTCAATGGTGAGTTGGTAAATTCCATCCAAAACTGGCTTATTCACAAAGAATAGAGTGAAGAACAAGAAGGATGATTGCGGGCTGCACCCAGAACTCTCAACGCAAAATATGAATTTCACTGTCTGTTTCGATGGACATATGACTAATGAATTTATCTTATGTTTTATTGACTAGAAGTCTGTGCCAACAGTATTCTCTTAAGGGATTGAATGAAAACTTCCGTGGTCAAGTTTACACTTGATACGAAAATTTTGAAGTTCCGGGTAGCGAACAAGTTTGTTAGTTTGAGAGGCCATATGTGAGAAGAAAGCATACAGGAAACGGCAGGACCTCAGGAGCATTGATATACAGAGGGATCTTGTGGCTCAGGTCCATAGCTTCCTGAAAGTGACAAATCAAATGGGTAGGGTGCGAAAGAAGACTCGTGGTAGGTTTGCCTTGATTGGTCGGGGCATTGAGTAGAAACTTTGGTAATTCATATTGGAGCCGTATAAAACACTGGTTGCTCCATATTTGGAGTAACAAGTGTAGTTATCGTCTCCTCACTACAAGAAGGATGTCGAGGCTCTGGTAAGGGTACCGGAGACTTTCACCAAGATGTTGCCTGGATTAGAGAGCATTATCTATCAGGAGATAAGATAAGAAATCTTTATTAGTCACATGTAAATCGAAACACACAGCCAAATGCATATTTTGCGTAGAGTGTTCGGGGGGCAGCCTGCAAGTATCGCCACGCTTCCGGCGCCAACATAGCATGCCCACAACTTCCTGACCCTTACGTCTTCGGAATGTGGGAGGAAACCGGAACAGCCAGGAGAACGTACAAACAGCGGCCGGAATTGAATCTGGTTCGCTGGCGTTGTAATAGCGTTGCGCTTACCACTACAGTGCAGTGACTGCAAACTTGGATTGTTTTATCTGGAGTGTCGTAGGCTGAGAGGCAATGAGATTACGGTTTATAAATATTCAGAGTCGTTTTCCCAGGGTTGCAATGCCAAATGCTGGAGGGCAGTCTTTGAGGTGAGATAGGGAAATTTAAAGGGGATTTGTGATGTAAGTTTTAACACAAAGAGTGTTAGGTTTCTAGAACGCAGGTGAGGTGGTAGAAGAAGCTACATTCGTAATGTTTAACACGCATTTGGACAGATACACAACAGGCGATTAGTAGAGGGATACAGATTACGTACAGGCAGATCGGATTAGTTTAATTTAGCATAATGTTTGGCGCAGTCAAGGTATGCCGGAGGGCCTGTTCCTGTGCTATACTATTCTCTGCTGTATGAACTATAGCCCAACTGTTGGGCTAAAGTGTGGAGTGGCGAACATACTGAAAATTATATCAAAGGATGCAACGTCCAGTAGGATACTGCAAATATTGGTGCTTGTATCCCTACAATTTGAAATCGATACAATCATTTGACGGAGGAAATTACGTTCAATATTTCCATTTCTGCAGATGACTGGGTATTATTATCAACTGGGGTTGGGTTTGATGCAATTAAAAATCTAATGAGAAAGATGAATATGATATGGGAAATATTCAAAAGACGGAAATGTGGAATATTTTAAAAATGATGATACTGGAAATACTGGTGTTGAAATGGTCTTTTATACAAGTTACTGGAAGCTAATATTCTGGTGCAGTAAACAATTAAGAAGGTTAATGCTGGCTGTCCGTAATTCCTAGAGGATTTTCTTAGGAGTAATTATGTCTTTCGATCTTGTTGCATCGAGAGTATTGAGTAGCCTTTTGGTATGCTTACCTCAGAAAGTGTATATTTTCCATCGAGAGAACTAAACAAAATATCACAAAAATCGTTCCTGGATTTTTGATTTTGATCATAAGAGATTGTGTTGACTTGACCTGTATTGCCCAGAGTTTCGAGGAATGCAGGGTGCAGTCATTGAGTGCTACGTCTTTACAGGACAGAGTGAAGTCGGATCTGCTGTCCCAAAGCTCCAGCTACCGGGTTCAATCCTGACTTCCAGTGTTACCGGGATGGAGTTTGGATGTTATCCCTGTGACTGCGTGGGTTTCTTCCGGGTCTTGAGATTACACCCACAGCAAAAACACATGATGGTTACTCGTGAAATACTGTAAATTATCCACATTGGAGTAGAGCGGTGTGAGAATCAGAGTGATATTGGTGAGTATTCGCGAGGATGGAATTGATTGGATTAGTCCCAAAACCGATTTAGGTTCGACTGTCCGAATGGCACCCTAGAATGTCCAGAAAAATATCAAATATGAATATGAAAAGAAAATTGATCCCAGTATCTGGTGCTTTTCATAATGCATTCTGCACAAAATGGTTATTTGGTCACTACAATCCATACACCATGGAGGGCTAGAGAGAATTGGAACTAAGCGAGGAAGTCTACCAGAATGGAACTCACAGTAATTGTGATTTTGTCAATTATGACTCCTTCTGAAGTCAATGCTTTCTGCTCAGCCACTAACGCAATAACCCTGTTATTACATGTACCCCTTCATTTCTACCCTGTCCTCTGACTCCATTGTTTTAGTCCTTTGCCGCCTTGGAATTGGAAGTGGGCTTTTATTGCAGACACATTTACATTCTTATTAATTGAGCAGTGGGCACACTGGAAATCAACATATTCAGTGTGCCTTTAACCATCTCATAATCACGAATAGGTCAACGAAAGGATGTGTTTTATTCAGAGCTGCAGCGCAATATGGGAAGGAAAACTATATTGTCTGCAATTTAGTCTTTTACACGTAGTGGATTCAATCGGAGATGAAACACAGAACATAGAACATGTTTAGAGAAGTATTGCTGCTAAATTTCATCTCCTGATCTTCACGAAAGGGGTAATACTAATGATGTACCACTGACATAAGTCCAAACTACCTGAAGGACTGATTGATGCCGCAAATTCTGAAATATATTTGGGAATTAGCAGCAAAATTACATTTCATACTTTCTTTACTGATCTGGTCATGTCTTCCCCCGTTGTGCTCTGCAGTTTTCTCCATTCCTCATGAGTTACAGATATTCATTGTTTTCATAATCAGTTGTTGATATATAGAAATAGAAATTTAAAAAATACAGCTCAGTACACGCCGTAAGCCCACAATATTCTGCCGATATTTTATCCTGCGCTAAGATCTACCTAACCCTTCCCTCCCACATACCACCCCATTTCTCTATCATTCATGTCGCTAACTAAGAGTCTCTTAAATGTCCCTAATGTATATGCCCCCACAACCTCTGCCGGCAGTGTATTCCACCTACCCAGCACTCTTTAAAAACTTATCCCTGGCATCACCCTTATATCTTCGTCCAATCGCCTTAAAATTATGCCCCTTCATGTTAGCCTTTGTCGCCCTGGGAAAAAGTCTCTGCCTGTCCATTGCATCTGTGCCTCTTACCATTTTATACAGCTCTATTAAGTCACCTCTCATCCTCCTTCTCTCCAAGGGAAAAGCCCCAGCTCACTCAACCTATCCTCATAAGACATGCTCTCTAGTCCAGGCAGCATCTTGGTAAATCTCCTCTGCACCCTCTCTAAAGCTTCCACATCCTTCCTATAATGAGGCGACCAGAATTGAACACAATACTCCAAGTCTGGTCTGACCAGAGTTCATGAGTGCTGCCACATTACCTCGCGTCTCCTGAACTCAATACCCCGACTGATGAAGTCCAACCTTCCATTTGCATTCTTAACAACCCTATCGACCTGCGCGGCAACTTTGATGGATCTATGGACGTGGACCCCAAGATCCCTCTGTGTTTCTCCACAATAATAAGAATCCTGCCATTAACCTTGTATTCTGCCTTCAAATTCGATCTCTCGAAGTGCATCACTTTACACTTTTCGGGTTGAACTCTATCTGCCACTTTTCAGCCCAGCTCTGCTTTATATCTATATCGTGTTGTATTCTACAGCAAACCTCTACACTACCAACCTTTTTCTCATCAGAAAACCTACTAACCCACCCTTCCACATCCTCATCCCAAGTCATTTGTAAAAAATAACACTAAGAGGAGGGGTCCCAGAACAGAATCCATGCAGAACACCACTGGTCACCAACCTCCAGGCGGAATACGCTCCATCTACCACACCCACTTCTATGAACGAGCCAATTCTGAATCCACACAGCCAGGTTACCATGGATCCCATGCTTCCTGACTTTTTGAATGAGCCTTTCATGAGGAACCTTATCAAACGCCTTAGTAAAATCCATGTACACCACATCCACTGGTCTAACCTTCATCAATGTGCTTTGTCACATCCTTAAAGAATTTAATCAGGCCCGTGAGTCACGACCTACCGCTCACAAAGTTATGCTGACTGTCCTTAATCAGCCTGTGCTTCTCCAAATGACCATAAATCCTGTTTCTGAGAATCTTCTCCAAAGATTTGGCCACCACTGATGTAAATCTCATTGGTCTGTAATTCCCAGGGTTATCCTTACTCCCTTTCTTAAATAAAGGAATAACATTTGCCACCCTCCAATAAGCTGGCACGATACCAGTGGCCAGTGAGGACGAAAATACGCAAACGCCGTTCGAAAACGCTGAAAGAGCAAGAAGTAACAAGGGAGGACAGAACATATTTATTGATAATTTATTCGTGTAAATTTCGTCTGGTTTAAGCGTTTTGTTTTTTTTTAAGACTATGAGTATTATTTGGTTTCTGGTTCTATAAACCGACTTTGTCTTTTTTTTAAGACTGGAGAAGTGAGAATGGAGTGACCGGGTGAACCTTGTAACGAACCTGTGTATGGTACTTTTCATAATGCATTTTTTACAAAAGGATTATTTTCGTCACTACCAAAAATATACCATGCAGTGTGGGAGGGAATTGGTTCTCAGTGTAAGTGGAGGTAGTTTACTGGAATGGAACAGACAGTAATTCCGCTTTTGTCTATTTTAGCCCCTGCTGAAGTCAATGTTTTCACCTCGGCCGCTAACGCATTTACGCTGGCATGACATGTCCCGCTTCATTTCTCCCCGTCAGGAATACTCCATTGTTATCGTGTTTTGCCGTTTAGTTATTGGAAATGGGGTCTTTCTTGCAGGTGCATTTACATTCTTATTAATTGAGCTGTGGGCGCACGTGAAAATGAATTTATTCAGTGTGATTCCAACCAACGCATGACCTCGAAAAATTCAATAAAAGGAATTGTTTCAGAATTGTAGGTGCAGCGCAATATGGGAAGTTACAGGCAAATTATGTTGTCTACAATTTCGACTTTGACACGTAGTCATAGAGTATTTAATCGGAGGGGAAGAGACAGCATTCTAAAATGTTTTATAGCAAGATGTAACAAGCGAGTGCAAAACGAATTTTTAATTATCAATTTACGAGTCTAATTTTAGCTTGACCATTTTTTAAAGAGTAAGAATATTATTTTGTTTTAGGTTTCATAATCCGACTTTGTCTCGTTTTGTTTTAAGATTTCGGAGAAGTGAGAATGGTGGGACCATTCCAACCTTGTGTCGGAGATTTACAGATTAAATACGGACGTCAGTGGATGCCCGTCTGCAGCAGTCAGTGGAATGCACACTATGGAGAAATCGCCTGCAGACAGACTGGATGCGGTTCTTACGATGCAGAACTAATCAGACCTATTTTAGCCGAAGACGGGCCCGTTTTGTTGAATAATTTTCAGTGCATGGGAACTGAAACTTCATTGTCGGGGTGTTCGTTCACTGTTTCAAAGCAGGAGGACTGCGAATCTGGGGCGATCGTGAACATTTTTTGTAAAGGTATTTACGCTTGTAATTTATTAAGTATTCTCATTAATCTGCTTTGTTCATTTGCTTTAAAAGGTCCAATAGGTTTTGCATATTTGTCACAAAATGACTTTCTTACATCCATTCTGCAGTCATGGTGGAAAAACAAACAACTGATGCCTTGTACTGCGTCCAGGAACGTGGCATCTGTTTTCAATTTCATTTTTAAATTGATTTGAGAAAATTTATTCGTATTTGATTCTTCCTTTTCACTCTCATCTAATTTTCTTCATGAGTTTACCAACTTCATTTTTTCTGATCATTCGAATGTCGGTTAATATACAACACTAAAATTTCGGCCCTCTTTCAAATATAACTGAACTGTTAATCTGGAAAAGTACTTAAATGGCCGACCTTCAAGTTTGAATTTTTTTTTTACAAAGGCCGAAGCAAAAAGGTCTGGTTGTAGATCACGTGCACCGGATATATGTTTCGCAGTTCAAACTAGACGCATTACATGGGGCGTTCTTGTTTGCTCGTCAAGCTCAGCTATTTTTAGTCAGTATACTGGTATAATCTGCATTACGTACAAAAATAGTCAGTCCTTTACCATATTCTAGATCTGATTGAGTACTATTTTTGGGCACGTCGATCCACTAGGCCCGTTGATATCCAGAAATGACGGAGAGGCAGGGTGTTCAAATCGATCGACTCTGAAACACGCACTGAAACACAGAAAGTGGTGAATCTGATGAAACCTTGAGGGAGTGCAGCGCTCCAAAGCTCTTTCGATGTTTTAGAATTTACCCCATTTGTGTATTCATAACATCAAAAATCTATTTGCTTTGGCATTGTTTATAATGTTATCTTCCATTTCTAATTAAAACCTCTCACTGTTTCCATTGGTTACGGATTGAGATCATTATTTTCTATTTATAGCTCAAATAGATAGATGAAATTCTTGTCTTAAACCTCGGATTCCTGTTTCAATTTTGCAGTACTGGAAGAAGAATAACTTGATATTTTCTTTTCTTATAAAATAGTTGCAGAGCGCCTGGTACTGACGGATGGAGGCAGCCCCTGTGCTGGCAGAGTGGAGGCCAGTAATTCCTTACTTTATTTGCTAATTGTCTGTGGTCGTAGATGGGGTATGAATGAGGCTCAAGTTGTGTGCAGCTACCTTGACTGCGGTGACGCTGTATCTGCATCCGGAAATTCACAATTTGGTGATGGAAAATGGCCCGTACTGCAAGCAGAATTTCGCTGCAATGCAACCGAGACTAACCCCTGGAGATGTGAAAGGAGAGCCTTGGCTCACACTAACTGCTCGAAGGAAAACGAAGCAGCCGGGGTTATTTGTTCGGGTAATTTCTTGTTTATGATATTTTAGATAATGTTGGAACATTGCGGCATCGCAAGACATAACTGGACAAGAACTAATCCTATTAAATTAGCACACGCTCTTCAAATCAGTATTACGTGTAACATTTAAGTGAACATTTTACTGTTCGTGTAATTAAACAAATCAGTCTCTATGCAAGTTGAAGTTATTTCGCTTGCAATATAATATATGGGAAGATGAAGTTGTGGATAAAACAGACATTAAGCACAGAAGGCATAGTGTCCACAGAATAGCATGATTAACCTTACAGTCAATGTAAAGAATAAAAGACAGTTACATAATATAAATAACGCATATCTGCAATACTTAGTGTTGTCTGATCACTATGAGCGATGATCTCTGAATTTAACGAAATTCCGCATTTGGCAGTAGAAATAGTTGTGAAGGCATATACATTAAGTAAGAAGATACATAAATGTTTGATAATTCTCAGAGGCCATGCATATTTTCATTCGCAAAGCAGTAAGTGGGAATTTGTTGATGTTCATGGATTTACACTTTTGAATCCTGGACTCCTTGATAAGAGGTGAACCGCTGCAATGCATGTGGTAAAGAAAAATATATAAATCCCTCAACCAGAGGTTAATGAAGAACAGGATCTTAGAAGTGTTATGGATTCACTTACATGCAAGGTCACTCATAGATTTTTGAACACCAAATAATCATCTCGTTTAAAGCCTTAATGAATGGCACTGCCAATATTTTGATACACGAATATTACCTGTGGATCCAGTTGTTGTAACTAGTTCAGAGAATACAATATGCAGTGAATTCTTGGCAATTATGTCTTGAAATAAACAGAAATGTTTTAATTTAATTGTCATATCATTTTGGGAACTCCATGTTGTCACTTCTATTTTTCACTTTGAGTCGAGCTTGATTATTTATTTCAGTTAATTCAGTGAAGAGTGCAGAAGAATTTCGCCAGGATGTTGTCTCTGTCAGAGAGTATCAGCTGAAAGTAAAGGTTAGACAAAGCTGGATTGTCTTTTTTCTGTAATATCGGCGACTGAAGGGCTGTATATAAAATTATGGGAGACATCGACAGGGTAGATAGGCAGATTCGTTTTCCCAAGGTGTAACTGTCAAATAATGGAATGTGTGGATTTAAGAGGAGGGGGAAATGTTAAAGGAGATTTACGAATCAGGTTTTTGTTTTGTAAAGGGAGCGTGAGGTGTTTGGAAGGCGCTGCTGGTGAGATGGCTTTTAGACAAGCAAATGCACAGTCAGGGAATTGAGGGCATCATGGTCGGCATAGACATCGTGGGCCGAAGGGCCAATTCCAGTGGACACTTATTCCATAGGACACTCTTCTGTGTTCTATGTTATTTCACTGCAGTTCTGAAGAGAAAATGTGCACACGATCAAAAGCTCTGATGAACTCTCATAATTCGGATATATATGTCATAAAATACGTTGATGAATGATTTTATAGATGTACATAGCGATTGAAGCAGTCATTTTGTAGATTACAGTCTTTTTCTTGAATCAATTAATATAAATTTTCAAATGGCAATACATCTATCTTGTTCTATTATCCTATTATATTGTTCGGAGTTGGGTGAAGGAAGTTCTATTGATACCATAAAAACACCCTGCGCTGTCTTCTTGTCGTTGAATCATTCCATGAGAAGAAAAGGTAAAGTGCAGAAGGAAAAAAAAAGAAATCCAGAGCATGTTCGTCAAAACAATTTTGTTCATAGAAAGATGAATAAAATGTAAACCATTTAAAGAAGTTTAAAAATAACTAATTAACGGTGAATGATTTTAACCTGTGTCCAGCATGTTTGATAGATATTTACAGTTGAATCGCATCAACATTTCTCGTTTGTAATTATTAATCTAAGCATTTTTCCCTTGAAAATCTTTTTATCTTCTGCCAATATAATGCAGGGCACAGAAAGCCCAGACTGGTTGGGGGATCGGATGGATGCGCTGGGAGATTGGAAATACAGCATGGCGAGACTTGGGGCACCGTGTGTGATTCACATTGGGATTTGCAGGACGCACGTGTGGTGTGTAGATTCTTGAAATGTGGGGACGCTATAACAACAATCGGAGGGGCATATTTTGGAGATGGCAGTGGTCCCATGTGGCAGGATTCCTATGAATGTCGAGGAGATGAGACCATACTCTGGGATTGTGCAACTACACCAAGAAATGAACACAACTGCACGCCTGGAAGTGCTGTAAGCGTTGTTTGTTCAGGTAGGTGCTTCATTGATTTATACAGCTGAATTCAGGTAGTGGAGAGAACTGACAACAACATTTGTAAACAATGTATTAATCTCGATATCTTTGCTCTTTAAATGCAAACTCTTGTAAGGAAAGCGAATGAATTAAAATCAAAGAGGCAGGCTACAACAGCATTCTGTCGTGTTTGGATGGAGGGGCGCTGAAAGTGAAGCTGCAATGGTCCATTCCTGTCACATTACGTTATTATTTAGCTCGGCACTGCCATTTGCAAATTTAGGTTACCAGGTGCTTCTTAGCCAAACCCAATGGAAGTGAAAGCAATAACATTTCTCAGAGACGGATCCCAACTATAGAAATACCGTAAATACCTGAGCTGACAAAATCTTTTATAGTCTTCACAGCTTCGGCCGTCTTGTTTACATGGATGAAGTCAAATTACTCTACTTCACACCCAAATCCCAAACAGGTCGGCGACAGTGTCCTTGCCTCTTCACTGAACGTGGATCATAACTAATATCGGTACACCATCACCATCATTCACCTGTCTCTAATTACCCTCACATCAAACAGTTTATTTTCAGACTTCACTTATTTCGTGTAATTGAAGTTTGCGTCCAATGAACGTATTATAGTACCAAGCTGGCGTACTTTTCTTGGTGATTCGTGAAGTATTCGTAATTTTATTTCTCTGTAGGATTTCCCCTTACACTGATTGGCTGCATTGGCATTTTATCCTGAACTCACGTTGTTATTTTCAGGACGTTATGAGTCACCAATGGTTAGGCAGCTTCACGTGGCATGTTCCCTTGTTAGTAAAGATGATACAGTGATTTTCCTTTTATTAACCATGCAGTCTCAATTCGCAAGTCCCCAGAAAATGTGGTATCCCATGGCTTCATGCAGCATGACCTCGGCTTCATTCCGGCATGGACTGATAATCAACAATCAGACCACAAAAACGAAAGTAAAACCTCCTCTCCAACAACGCAACAATATTACCTCCAACGTTTGTCATTCAGTGGTGTTTTCATAAGCTATTATCACACTATTAAAAGAGACACAAGGGACTGCCGATGATGGACATCTGCAGCAACACACAAAAAGCTGGAGGTATTTAACGAGTCAGGCAGCATCTATGGAAGGATGAATAATACAGTGATGCTGGAGGAACTCAGCAGGCCGGGCAGTATCCGTAGAGAAGAGCAGATGGCCAACGTTTCAGGTCAGGGCCATTCTTCAAGACTGAAGATAGAAAAATTAGAAACCCAATATATAGGAGGGAAAAGCAGAACAGTGATATCGACGTTTACCGCCTGCTTTCCTCCACGGATGCTGCCTGGCCTGCTGAGTTCCTCCTGCTTCACCGTGTTTTTCATCCAGATTCCAGCATCTGCAGTCCTTTGTCTCTCAATATATGGAAGGAAATGGACAGTCGACGTTTCGCGTCGTGACCCTTCATCTGGACTAAATGAAGGGTCGCGACCCGAAACGTCGACTATCCATTTCCCTCCGTAGACACTGCCTGACCCTCAGAGTTCCTTCAACTTTTTGTGTATTATCCCACCATTGACTAGCAATTCCAACCACAGAAATACTTTGGCTCCAATGCAGGTCAGTGCTCGAAATACTGCCTCACCTCCTGACATCTGAAGGTACAACTCAGACCATTGTTGCAACACCATCCATTTTGTTGTACGAATGCAGTTCCAACAACTCTCAAAATACTCAACAGCATCCAGGCAATGTAGTCTAATTCGTTGGAACTCCATGCACCATCCGAAACTAGATCTAAAGCAACTCTCAAACAAACGGTATCAGACAGGAAGTTCGGATGGTGGATTGGTGCAGGTAAATACAACAAGATATACTTTCACCTCCAACTTGAACATTATGGATCCTGACAGAAAACAGTCAGTCGCTCTTCAATTGGCGTTGATCTGGAACTCCCTGCCAGAAGCAGCGTGAAGGCACCTTGGATTGCAGAAATTCAAGCAGGCGGATCACCATCACTTTGTCAAGAGCAGGAATCAATAGCGCATTCAATAGCTTTGCCAGCTTCTCCCAGTTCCATCTCAAAAAGAATAAAAGATCTCCCCAAACAAGGAGACTTTTATTACTTGTTACTTATTATCTTCTGACTGCTGTCTTTCTGTGGGGAAGTTTTGGATGCTGCTTTGCAGTGAACTTATGTTTTGTGAACGAAGTTGTGGCCCAGATTCCAGAATTCTGCCAAATGATTCCTGGTTTTATTCCCGCTATCAGTTATCTATTCTCTGCCTCATTTGTTGTTCAATGAACTTCAAAGCAGCCGGGAGGAACAGTAAATCTTGTACAGTGCAGATGCGTTATAGGCTTCCTGAATTATAATGAACAAATTCAGATAAAAAAGAAAATTTCCAGCACCTTTGTTTCAGATTTCAAACATACACGGTATCATATTTTGATAATTTGGGATTATTATCCGCTCTCTCCATTTACAACTTCTTGATGTGGTTATTCTGTTCTTTTATTGTTCCATGAAGCCCTGGTTTACCATTATATATTACTTGATACTTCAGTCTGTGAGCGGTGCTGGTAGGTTATCTAATTATAGTCAGTTCCTTACTGCCGTTGATCAGGTGCGGTAAGCCAACATCTCGTGCCGTGGGTGTCGTTCCAATAAAGAGACCTGCAAATCTATTGGGCAACAGTTTTCATAGTTTTCTCCGTTCATGCCGTCCATGAAGGGACAATAATATATATCCAAGTCATAATGGTAGCCGATATTCCCGGGAAACGGTGACAGTGTTCCCATACGCGCTAGTTATTTTTGTTGGTAATGCATGCGGGTTTGCAATAAACAAGCAGGAAATTGCAGTGCCTTTTCTGGATGACAATTTTTAGTCACATGGCCACAGTGGCGCGGAAAATGTATGTGTAACTTTGTGGATGTATTGCTAACAAAACATTGTCCTAGGTGATACCGATCTTCTGTCGTAGTGTTTGGAGTTGGAATAACATATGGGAACGGAGGATATATTGTCGCAATCCACACTTCCTAGTCTGAGATAGTGAGTGTCCCTCAGGAGCATACGCTGCCAGTGAGCTAATCTTTTACATTTTTCATTTGGTTGGTTCAGTTGATTTTCACATCAGTAGGTTGATGCGCTGAACTGGGAAATTGTAATGCCAGATCATATTAAGTTCAGGTATCTTGTCCCTATCCAGCTGGAAATAGTTTTATCCTGGCACTTTTGCGGAGCACATCTTATTTACCAACTATCAGTCGAATGCTGAATGTTGTGTTTGTCTATCTGCATTCTCATTTATGTTTCATTATTTAGTGGTTGAGCAATGAATTGACGATTATACGATCATTAGATGTAACCTGGTGATGAAAGGAATGTTATCAATGAAACTGTTGAAGATAGCTGGACCAAGGACTCTGTCATATTGCACTCCTGCCGTTAATTCCTGGGGTGGGATGATTGACCTCCAAATAACACAGCCTTCTTCCTTCGTGGAGGTGTGACTCTAAACGTTGGTACATTTTCCTTTGGTGGTTGTTTTATGCCACGGCAGCCAGGGAGTTACTCTCACTTTCCCTCTGGTTTTCATCTCTGATCACTTTGGGCAAAGGCTGCACTGATACCGGCTAAATAGGCTGGAAATCACTGTGAGCAATTTATTTGTCTGTAACTACTTATGACTGGACATGACACGGAAGAGGATCTTCGATTTGTTCTCTTGGTTACAAGAATATATACTTACTGAAATTTCTTTGATATTTGCTTTACAGCATACACATGCACTTGTACTGGATCTTCAGCAGTTTGACGCAGTGTTTTTCCGTTGGAGTGGCCCTGCTCTGTTGTGCACTTCTACATCCCTCATAAACTCATGGTTGATCTTTTTTGCTTGGCATATAATGTTAGGCTGAAATAAATATGTCGAGCAAGGCGTTTGCAGATATATTGGCGCATTGTGAAAGTCGATTTTGACATGACATGTCTGACCCAATGGAACATGCACCAGCTCAGTTTTATTTAATCTTGAGTCTCATTTGACACTATTAGTCAATTTCCTTCTGCTGCGTTCAACTTTTTCCAGCCATTCATGCTCTTGTCTTCCTTTCACCTTACTTTATCTGATTATAAACTGTCTGATGTATACACAGTCCACAGCATACACAGACCCCACAAAGCACATTCTACACACAGCCGACAGACACTTTATACACCCCACTCCAAACATACCACCCGATAACCCACACACACAATGCACAGCCCGTGCACACCCTGCCCCACTCACACCCATATATACATCTAACACACACCCAACTTCACACACAAACACCCCACCTCCCCTCACACATCGTCTCTCACACACATTCCACATACACCCTACCACAATATGCTCCTACCCCACAGACATCCCACGTATGCATCCCGTACACCCCACATACACCCCACACTCATCCCACACATATACCTGTCCTACACACATACACTGTCCCACACACACACAGACACACCTCACACATATTCCACACACACACATATTCCATTTGGACCGTAATATCATATTTATATTCAATTTCACAATATAGGAAAAGTAGGAAAATGCAATTTTTTGTGAAGCACATCATTTTTCAAGTGGAATATTGGCTGTCATTAACACTGCTTGTTTGGATCTATGTTGGTGATGGAGAAGGAAGCGGTGGGAGTATTAGTCGAAAAAGATCTGTGCAGAACAAGAGAGAGGATGTGTTGCTGTTAAAGGTAACCAATTAACTGGGAAATTAGTGCTGATAATGTTCAGGAGTTGCAGTCGTTACTAATGCAGTAATTCGTCTTGCAGTATTGCCACAGGTCGACAAGAGAAAGGAAACAGCTAACGATAACTGGGGCAAGAACTCTGCCATATGGAATTACTGCCGTGAATTCCTGGAGGGATGAATCACCTCCAAATAACACATCCTTCTTATTTCGTGGACTCCAAACATTGCTACGTTTTATTTTGGTGCTCATACACGGTTCTTTTACACCACGACAGCCAGGGAGTTACTCTCACTTTACTCCTGGATTACATTCCTACTCATTTTAGGTGAAGGCTGCACTGATCCTGCCAAAGTAGTCTCGAAATCACTGTCAGCGATGTAATCGTCTGTAACAACTTATGACTGGACTTGACGAGAAAGATCTTTCATTTGTTTTCTTGGTTACATGATTACTTACTTATGTCAATGTATTTTATATTTGCTTTTCAGCATGCACATACACTTGGACTGGAACTTCACCAGTCTGACTCAGTGTTTTCCGGGAAGTGTGGCCCTGCTCCGCCATGCCCTTCTATATCCCTCAAACACTCATGGTTGATCTCTTTGCTTGAAATGTAACTTTAAGCTAAAAATATGGCGAGAAAGGCGTTTACAGATTGTCGTGGCGTTTTATAGATGACCAAATTGAGATAACGTATCTCATCCAATGGATCAGTTTTATTTAATATTGATGCATGTTTGACACTATTGATCAATTACCTTATCCTGCGCTCAGCGTTCAGCGGCCATTCATGCTCGTGTATTCCTTTCACCTTTCTTTCTCTGATTATTAAAACTTGGTTTTATATTTAGCTTTCCTCGGTTTTGATAAAAAGAAAATTATAATGGAGCTAACATTGACTTTCCCAAGCCCTGGTCTACTTGTTCAGTACTCGCAGCATCTTCTGATTCCATTTTAGCTTTTCATGTTGGGCCGTAGTTTGGTATGGATTTGATAAACACTCAGCAGATGACCTATTTCTTCATCCATTACAATATTCCTGTTATCTTCCACGCGTCCTTTACTTTATCCTGCCATTTGGACAAGTGAGTTTCCTCTTGCATTACTCAAACAACAATTCTTCTTTGCAGTGACGCTGCAATGGGGCGTTTCTTTTGGCAGCATTAGACAGACGTGCAGGACTTATCTTTGAAGATGACCACGTATGGATAAGACGTTTAGATCTAAAGGCTATGCAGAGTTTTTCTTGTTGAAGTCTACTATTTTTCTGGGACAAGGTTTTATCAAGGAATGCATTTCCAAATGGACCATATAACAGCTCGTTTTTTTTTTCTTTCTTTTTACTTCAAAGGTCAAAAAGGGCCGCGGTTAGTTGGTGGCAAGGACGACTGTTCAGGTAGAGTGGAAATACTAAGGGGCGAAACCTGGGGAACGGTCTGCGATTCTTACTGGGATTTAGAGGATGCGGCTGTCGTCTGCAATCATCTCCGTTGTGGAACTGCGATATCTGCGCCTGGAGGAGCATTCTTCGGTGAGGGAAATGGTTCGATATGGAACGATATCAATGAATGTCGGGGCAACGAGATGCGTTTGAATGATTGCCCAATTGCATTATGGGGACAACATCCATGCACACACAAAAATGACGCCAGCGTTATCTGTTCCGGTAGGTGATTTGCCGTTAAGTATCAGGCATGATTATAATAATAATAACTCGCTTGCAGGAATTAACGCTGGACTATGAACATTGTCGTTTCCAATGTGTATTAGAATACTATTGGAGTTATACCACTACAATGGTATCATCTGCAACTTGTAGATGCAGTTAGAGCCGAATCTGGCCACACAGTCGTGAGTGCATGATTAATAGAGAAGGTAGCTGAGAACTCAGTCTGGTGGGGCACCATTGTTGAGAATAATCTAACCGGAGGTGTTGGTGCCTATCCTTACTGATTGCGGTCTATTATTCAGTAAGTCAATGACCCAGTTACAAAAGGAGGTGTTGAGTCCCAGGTGTCCGAGTTTGATGATGAGTTTGCTTGCAATTATAGCATTGAAGGCGGAGCTGTAGTCAATAAACATTAGTCCAACATAGGTGCCTTTGCTGTCCAGATGCTCCAGAGTTCAGTGTTGAGACAAGGAGATTCCGTATGCTGTAGACCTATTTCGGCGGAAGGCTTATTACAGGTAGTCGAGGTTGTCTGGGATGCTGGAGTTAATGCGGACCATGACCAACCTCTCGAAGCACTTCATGATGGTGGATGACAAAGCCTCTGGGTGGTGGTCATTAATGCACGTAACCTTGTTTTTATTAGGTACGGGGATGATAGTGTTCTTATTAAAGTGGTGGTAACCTCAGATTGACGTAGGAAAAGGTTAAAAATATCTAAAATACCACCATCATCTGTTCTTCAAAGGATCTAAAAAAATGGCCAGGGACACCATCTGGGCCATTTTGAATTATTTCCCACCGCTATTTCTGATGATTTCATGTCAGGTATTTAGATTTACTCCCTCCGTATACTTTAATAGGTCTGAGGACAATTTCCGTATTCTCCTTTATTTATGATTGCATCCCACCCCTGACGGCCGTGCAGCCTGCACGCAATGGAGTGTACTCTGTGGTCTCTGTGCTCAAGAGCCTTGAAACGAAATACCCTGAAGTGCTCTTCATCATTGCCGGTGACTTCGACCAGGCCAACTTCAAGAAGGAATTGCCAAAATACTAGCAGCCTGTTTCCTGTCCCAGCAGGGGCCCAAATATGCTTGACCATAACGATATAATTATTAAAGATGCCTACAAAGCCATCCCAGCCCGGTTGTGAGTTCAGAACAACTGCAGAAAGTTTTTAACTCACACCACAATGTAAATAAAATTGGTTTAAGCACAATTGTTGTAATTATATAATAGTCTTTCCTGGGCTGTAATTATTGAGTGATCCCAGACTTATGAAATAGAAGGCCAAGCTGTCTGTAAAATGTAACATAATATGGCAAACTGTCGATGCGATACAGTATAATGTACTTGAGAAACGAATTAAAGAAAGACTGAAACTAACAACCAATTGAAAGATAATATAAGTGAATACTTCATAACACAACAGTCTGAAATCATACGGGTTATTTTCTGAGAAGTACGAATCTTCTCATCATTAATATATCAAACAATATTACCATGGGGGCAGAGAGGACAGTATGGAATTCTGTCTTTTGGCATACCTCAAACTAGTTATAAAGTGTTAAACTTGGAAGTTCCCACTAGCACCTTTCCATCTCCCTCGGTCTCAATTTTCTGGGAGGGTGCACCTCAAAGCACATCTTTGAAAACATCCAGGACAACGTCCTTACGTGCCCGGCGTCAATTTTCATTTGATAAGATTCACGTGAAACGACATGCGACACCAAAGATGCTGTGCAATGGAAACCGATTGGCGTTCACACAATACTGAAGAAGCCATTAAGAAAGTGTATGCTAATTTTCTTTCTTAATAAAACCGAATATTGCAGAGGTCCATGCACTAATTATAAACTTTAATAACGAATTATTTATTTTTAATAATGGAATTAATATCATCTATTTTAACCTGATTCTTTAAATATACATGGAAATTAACGAAATATAGCAATACGAATTGTCACGAACCAGCAACAAAAGAAACACACTGAGCATAATTTAGTGTTAAAAACTATTTTATTAATCACTACTTATGATAATACGTAAAATAAAAGTAAAAATGTTAGTATGTTAGAATTCAAAAATGTTAAACCTCGAACGTTAACCCCAAAACTAAACTCGTCGTGTGTGTGTGTGACAAAGTCCAAAACTCCCAGTTCCGGAATGGTTCTTAAAGTTCAGTTCCGCAAGCCATAAGGTGAAACATGAGCAAGGGCTTCTTCAACAACCACCGTTGTTTGAAGATAAGATGTAGATGTAGAAAAACATAGAGAGAGTACATCCGAAATCCAAATGTTCCACGATGGAACCCAAACGACACTTCAGTGTTTACTCGGTAGTGACTTCCTCACCCCGAAAAGCATCCGAACCGTGGTCGTCCACACACAAATACCTGTTTCCTTCTACAGGTCAGCAACAAAGTGAACTCCACCGGATTACTTCCTACTTCCATACATGGATTTCAGTGGCAAACACAGTTATTGTTTCTCATCCATCGATAGAGAAAACAAGCAGGCTGGTGTCTCTCTCCCTTCTCTCTCTCTCTCCTTCTTCTTCTTCTAACCTCTTCAACAACGTCATTACGTCCTTAATCTTCTATTGACGTAAGCACGCCCCACACACTCAGACACACACACTCTCTATCTTAAAGGGACTTTCACTGAGTCCGTAACAGAATGCAAGGGAAATAATTACTATATTCAAATAATGTAATCATATAATAATAAATGAATGACGAACAGACTTATCATGTTAAGTACCGAATCTTCATGAGGAAAAAATCAATAATTACTAAGTGTATTATAATTATTTATAATGCACACGTGATAGTATTTCATAATCAAAACTGCAGCATTTAGTTTTGCCAATGATAAACAATAATTTCCAGGTTATGAATACAACAAATTAATTGAAATAATTCAAACCCATATATAGAAATTGAACTTCAGGGAGTTTTCATCGTAATTGCAACGTCGATTTTTTTTTCAGTGCCTCTGTTGTGCATATATGAGCCGAAACGGACAGATAAGGTGTTTAACAAATCAAGTAAGGACAACAGATTAGCCTGACCAGAGGCGTTTAAAGCAGAGCTGGCCGATGGTCATCGAAAGGCACAAAGATTCTGATATACTCATTGAATTAAGGGACAACATAAGAGTCAGACAGCGAGAAGACAAAATAAGCAGATTTACTTTCGTAAAGGAATGAATGATGGAGGGAATTCGGAAACGGGGTTCCGTGAAAAAAGAGTCCCTTGAATCTAACACATGCCTGTACACAGAATAATGAAAGGCAGTTGATAAAGTTATTAGAATTTAAAGTGGCATGTTAGCGTTTAATTCACCCAGAATAGATCATAACAAAGAGGAATATTTTCTCCAGCTGTGTGAAAAGATGCGTTGACTATCTCTGTTCCTATTTACAACTTGGAGGGAGCCAAGCCTTGTGACGGATTAAAGTACTGTAGAAGGAATCAATAAGGTATTATTAGAATCTAGTTTTGTCTTCAGGGTGCAGTTTTGAGAGAGAGGAGTAAACAACATATATTGGCAGCTATGTCTTTGCTTATGTTCTGAGGACATATTCCTGGTATCACCCCTTCGGGCTTCATGAATCTCCGGCCATCCATCTTTCCGAAGGAGCCTGAATAATCACGTTACTTGTCGTCTATCAGTAAATAACTTCCCTTTGACGACGGCAGTTCGGACATATACTTTGGTTAAAAAGTTAGCTGTTCATTCTGTTTCTTTCTGATATCGACTATGAAGTTTATTTGCACCAGTTTGTAAGTTAATTAATTTTGGCCTACTTCGGCTCCCCAATGATATGGACGTGTAACTTCTGGTTACAATATGCTGCTGTGAAATATTGAATGACATGGATTACCCTGTTATATTTTTACAGTTGATCGTTGGCAGTTGCGACTGGCTGATGGACAGGGCCGTTGCGATGGCCGAGTGGAGGTTTATTACGCCGGCGTCTGGGGCAGAGTAACTGACGGGCTGTGGGATTTCAAAGATGCAGATGTGGTATGCAGACAGCTGAGCTGTGGCTCCGCAATAAATGTTTACAACCACTCGAAGTATGGAATTGGGAAAGGACCAGTGTTAATGAACAATGCCAGTTGCAATGGGAGTGAACCCCACCTCTGGAACTGCACGTTCACGCAACATAATCATTTATCTGTCGGTGATGATGTTGGCGTGTTTTGTTCTGGTATGAACGTTTTTTTTACTTCAGAAAATATCTGTTCTGTACATTCATAAGATAAGATACCTTTATTAGTCACATGTACATCTAAACACACTGTGAAATACATCTTTTGTGTAGAAAGTTCTGGGGGCAGCCCGCAAGTGTCGCCACGCTCCCGGCGCCAACATAGCATGCCCGGAACTTCCTAACCCGTACGTCTTTGGAATGTGGGAGGAAACCGGAGCACCTGGAGGAAACCCACGCAGACACAGGGAGAACGTACAAACTCCTTACAGACAGCGGCTGGATTTGAACAGTCGCTGGTGCTGTTATAGCGTGACATTGATTTCGGACAATGGCAACCAACGGTATAATCCATGATTGGAAACAAAAAATAAACAAAACAACAAGAATTGCTGGAAATCTGAAACAAAATCGAAAACATTGAAAACTCTCAGTAGGTCAGGAAACATCCGTGCAAACGTAAACAGATTTAACGCTTCGGGACAAAATCCATTCATCAGAACTGGGAACGTGAGGGGAAAGGTTTTTTCAGCTGCAGATTGGCTGGAGTTGGTATGGACAGGATCAGAAATGGTTTCGAAAGGGGAGGGGCGGGTGTCTTGGACGAATCCGATGTTAGAACAGTACGGAGCAGGAATAGGAACTTCGGCCCATGATGTTCCATTACATTCCCCGGTTGATTATGTGCCTGTCTATATGCCTCTTAAATATTACTATCATATCTATTTCCGCCACTTCTTCTGGCAGCGTGTTCCAAGCACCTACCACTCTCTGTATCAAAACTTACTTTCACAATCTCCTGGAACATCCCCCATCATCGAACAGCTATTGATAGTCCACCCTTGTAAAAATACTATGACTATCTACCTTATCTATTCCACGGAAATTTATACACTTCTATGAGGTCGCCGCTTAGCCTACGACGCTCCAGAGAAAACAATCTAAGTTTGTCAAGCTTCCCCTTATGACTAATACTCCCGAATACAGCATCCTCGCAAGCATCTCCTACACCCTCTCCAAATGCCTCCTTGTGCTACCAGTAAGGCAGTGACCAGAACTCCACACAATACTCCGAATGTGGACAAATAATGTTTTATACAACTGGAAAATAACCTCATATTTTACGCTCAACACCGCGACAGATGAAGGCAAATATACAGTACATCCTCTTCATCACCATAGCTACTTGCGTTGCCACTTTGGGTAGCTGTTGATTTGCACCTAAAGGTTCATTTGTACATCAATGCTCCTGAGGTCCTGCCAATTACTGTAACTTTCCTCTTACATTTGACGTCGCAAAGTTCAATACCTTATTTTTGTCTGAATTAAATACCATAGAACCGTAAAACCGTAGAACACTACAGCACAGAAAACAGGCTATTCGAAACTTTATTCCGCTAGTCCCATTGATCTGCATGCAGTACATAACCGTCCAGACCTTGACCATCCATGTATCTATCCAATTTATTCTTAAAACTTAAGAGTGAGCCCGCATTTACCACGTCAGGTGGCAGCTCGTTCCACACTACCACCACTCTAAGTGAAGAGGTTCCCCCTAATGTTACCCCTAAACCTTTCCCCTTTCACCCTAAAGCTATGTCCTCTCGTACTTATCTCTCCTAATCTAGGTGGAAAGTGCCTAGTCGCATTAACTCTGTCTATACCCCTCATAATTTTGTAAACTATCAAATCTCCCCTCATTCTTCTATGCTCCAAGGAATAAAATCCTAATCTGTTCTATCTCTCCCTGTAACTCAACTCCTGAAGACCCGGAAACATTCTCGAAAATCTTCTCTGCACTCTTTCAATCTTACTGATATCCTTCCGATAGCTGGTGACCAGAACTTCACACAATACTCCAAATTTGGCCTCACCAATGTCTTATACAACCTCACCATAACACCCCAACTCCTATATTCAATACTTTGACTTATGAATGCCAGGATGCCAAAAACCTTCTTTACAACCCTGTCTACCTGTGACGCCACTTTCAGGGAATTATGTATCTGAACTCCCAGATCCCTTTGTTCCTCCGCACTCCTCAGTGCCCTACCATTTATTGTGTATGTCCTACTTTGACTTGTCCTTCCAAAATGCCACACCTCACACTTCTCTGCATTAAATTTCATCTGCCATTTTCTGGACCATTTTTCCATTTGGTCCTGATCCCTCTGCAAACTTTGGAAGTCCATCTGTCATTTCTCTGCCAAGATTTTCAACTGCTCTATATCCTGCTGAATCCTTTGAAAACCGACTTTACTATCCAGAAACCTACTCAACTGCCCATCAACATTTTTCAACCAAGTCATTTATATATTTGAAAATCAGAAATAACAGGGGCCCCAGCACTAACCCCTGCGGTGCCACACTGGTCACAGACTCCAGTCAGCATAAGCCTCCTCCACCACTACTCTCTGTCTTCTATATCCAACCCGATTTTGAATCCAATTGACCAAGTCTCCATCGATTACACGCGCATTAATCTTCTACCTAAGCCTACAATAGGGGACTTTGTCTACAGCTTAACTAAAAGTACTTGTATTTAACGTCCACTCTCATCAATCATCTCTGGCACCTCCTCAAAAAACGAAAGCAAGTTTGTAATGCATGATCTTGTCGCACAACGTCATGCTGACTATCTCTAATAAATCTATTATTTTACAGATGTGATTATATCCTATCCATAAAATTCGTTTCCAATAATTTCCCAACCACTATTCTAAGTGTCACTGGCCTATAATTTTTGGTTTGTTTCTATGGCCCTTCTTGAACAGTAGAACATCGTTGGCTACGTTCCAGTCTTCTGCGCAGTCGCCTGTGGCCAAAGAGGATTCAAAGATCTAAACCCAGACCCCAGTCTCCACTTTTGCCTCTGTCACTAACCCAGTATAGATAACATCTGGCTCTGGGGATGTATCCACCTGAATCTTCTTCAAGAGTCCAAAAACTCCTCCTTCAGGATATCAACATGTTATAGAATATCAGCATACTGAACTCGCCATCCTCCACGTTCTTCTCCTTGGTGAATACTGATGTGAAGTACTCGCATAACGACCTCTTCTGGTTCTAGGCATAAATTCCATTACTAGGCCTTAAATGGTCCTAACATCTCCCTAGTTACCCGCTTATTTTAATGTATGTAAAAATTGTCTTTGATGAACAGCACTCATCAAGGACATTTCAGACCACTTTCACCCTCCTGATACCCCGTTTACGTTATATCCTGTTTTCTTTATATTTCCGAAAGGCACTGTCCGACTTCCTAAAACTTACATATGCTTGCGTTTTCTTTTTGACTAAATTTGCAACATCGTTCATCATCCAAAGTTCCCCAACTTTTCCATAGTTGTCTTTCTTCCTCACAGATACTTGCTGGTCCCAAATTCTGACGAGGTGGCCTTTACATCTCGCATGTCAGATGTGGACTTATCAATTAATAGCTGCTCCCAATTTCTCTCTCGTTCTTTCCTAATACTATTGTAATTAGACTTTCCGCAATTTAACATCTCTCCTGAGGTCGAGCCTTATTCTTATCCATAACTATCTGAAAACTTACGGAGTTTTGACCACTGTTCCCAATATACTCTCTCACTGAAATTGAATAGTTCGGCTAATGAATAAATGAGGGCAAATAAAGAAAGCTAAAACAAATCAAGAGACATCTTCTCGCAGTGAAATGAAAGTCAGAGCTGTTGCTAAACGCAAATCAATGAGAATAGTGCTGGAAATGAACAGCAGATTGGACATTGTCTGACGAGCAAGAATAATTTTACAGCATAAATGGTCTGTACCGATTCACATAGAAACGGTCAGTTTCTTGAAAGAGTTGAAATGGATATTGTCTCCCGAAAGATGCAAAGCGCGAGATGGAAGATGCGGTGTGTTTTCTCAACGTTTGTTTTTAAACGTTGAATTTTATTTATACAGCATGGTAACGGACCTTTCTGGCCGATCGAGTCCGCGCCGGCCATTTAAAGCCGTTGAATGTGAGAGGAAACCAGAGGAAACCCACGCAGACACGGGGAGAACGTACAAACTCCTTACAAACAGCGACGGGAATTGAACCCTGATCGCTGCCGCTGTAATAACGTCACGCTAACCGCTACGCTGCCGTGCCGCCCTTATGTTGGGACTCCTCATTAAATACAGCAGGAGGTTGCATTTGGGTAATTCAGAGTGGATATAAGATGGAAAATTAAAGTGCAATGAAACAACAAGCTTAGTTTCGCCCTTGTCAGGTTCACTCATGTGTTCTGCAAAGTGGTCAGCCAAGCTGTTTGGATTCTCCCCTGCAGAGGTGACCACATTGTTAACACCGAGTACAATGCACGAGATTGATAGAAGTGCAATTGATTCGCTTCTGGAACTGGACGTACTGATCAAGTCTCTGGCTGTTGGGATGCTACAAGCTAAATGAACAGGTGTTTGCATTCCTGCGTCCGTATAGGGAAGTAATTTGGATTCACAACCACTAAACCAATAAAACCGCCCGTCCTACTCTCTCACTGGCAGCAGTGAGATGATGAGACGGCGCTGGGTCGGGATTTAAACATTCAGCATTTACATTGGCTCAGCAGTACCATGACTATGCAACTTGGTCGTGTCCCGAAGGACAAACCTGCAACTCGACAGAGACGTAAAATAAGAAAAAAAAATGCCTTACAGTTGCCCAGTCCACTTGTATGCAGCTCTCAATGATAGTGGTTGTGAGGAACTTTTATCCCAGTAGAGACAAAATGCGGACTTAATACTGAGCAAACCCTTGATTTTTACGTGGCTTGAGTAACAGCCGAATCATATTCTACAGTAATCGTGAATTACGTGATTTAGCACTAATCCGTTCTACCATCGACATGGTTAGAGCACCAATCTGATCTCACTAAGGTGCAACATAGGATACTAAGAGCTGTAGTAATAACAGATAAATGAAGACAAATGGTGTACTCTCTGGTCACATCAAGGCTGTGAATATGTGAATAATAAAACCAGAAAAGGGAAGAAAATACTTAAGAAAGTTTGCATTCTGAAGAAGTGCAGGGAATTCCTGAATAGAATCGAACACCATGCGACCACTAGCCGATATCCCCAGCTCCACGAGGAAAGATTTTCTGATGCGCTGACCACAGTGGGTTGAAGGCACACCTGAAAGAAACCACACAGCAATACCCTATCCCTCTCTTTTCCCATAAATGGCTAATGACTGCTGACTTTGTATTAAATAGTTTATGAAATTGCACACGATAGATATCTGTTCAGACAACACGATTGCGAGCTTTACTCAGACTGCTTCCAGAAAAGGAATGTTTCTAATTGGTATTATTTCGTGCTGCAGATAATATTCCTATAAGACTGGTGGACGGTGGAAGTCGTTGTGCCGGAAGGGTTGAAGTTTACTACAACGGAACCTGGGGAACCGTGTGCGATGATTCTTGGGATTTAACAGATGCCCACGTTGTCTGCCAGGAACTGAATTGTGGGTATGCTGTTAATGCTACGGTTTCCAGTTGGTTTGGTCAAGGTTCAGGTCCTATCTGGCTGGACAACCTGAAATGTTCAGCGAATAATTCGGCCTTGTGGCAATGTCTTCCCAGATCATGGGGCGAGAACGACTGCATTCACAAAGAAGATGCTGGAGTTATATGTTCGGGTGAGCAGTGACTTAAGACATACATATCTTTTTACTCTATGATTAAGTCCAACTTCGATATTCTCTGGTAGGCGATTTCTGTCATGATAACCGTTGAAATTGGTATTATGTTCTGTTATTGCAAAACCACAAACACAAAAAATGATACGATCTATTAACGGCAGAGAAATCGTAGAATATATTCTGGGCGAATATTGCACTATCCATTTGGCTCAATGGATTACGCTCCTGCATGATGTAAAATATCGTAGTTTCAGATCTCTTACCAATGATTTCAATAACGGGGTCAACGCAGGCACTTGAATACAAGGTCGAAGTAATTCTGTCTTGTTGAATGTGTCACCTTGGACTGAGACGTTGCTTCCTGCACTCTCAGTTGGCTTTGACACAACAATGGAAGAAGCTCGGGAAAATTATAAACCGCCTGAAATTTATTCAGCAAAGACCAGTACTAAAACAATTTATCCGTTTATCTAGTTACGACCTTATTGGCACTGAAAGATTGCGCTGCACAAGTTGGTGGTGCATGGCCTGCGACCTTGAGACACTTATGTAAAAACTATCATTCCCTACTTTCTAAAGTAAAATGCATTGACGATTCGTCGCTTCTGAGTTTCAAGTACATTTTAAACACGATTTCGTAGCATAGACGAAGAGCAATATTCTATTCGTATGGTTAATTATTAGCTTGTAACTAAAGCCAAGACTCAAATTTATTCTTTGTCTTCAGATCACAGGGATATAAGGTTGGTGGATGGGAAGAATCCCTGCCAGGGCAGACTTGAAGTTTTCTTTAACGGGACATGGGGCACCGTTTGCTCGGATTCTTTTAACAACGAGAATGCAGAAGTGGTTTGCGCCCAGCTCAACTGCGGCTCCGCAACATCTGTGGAAAACAGTGTGGTATTTGGAAAGGGATCTGGACCGATCTGGCTCGACGATGTGAGATGTCGCGCGGATGACTCTCTTTTATGGCAATGCCCATCCGCACCCTGGGGTCAACATGACTGCAACCACGAAGAGGACGTTGGGGTCATTTGTTCAGGTAATCATTTACAAACGGAGCCACTCGCTTTGGAATACTTCACTCAAGTGATGCGTGGAATTTGTTTTACAGAATCTAAGCCGTCGAAGAACCGAATTGAGGGGAACAGAAAGGAATCGATTCCGTACCCAGTTGCGGAAGATTCTGGTAATTACTAATATGTTAATTATTAAAACCGCGTGTTAAGTATGCATCGACGTATTTCACAGAGCCAATTTTAATGCATGGTATTTATTGTTGTCTCAGAAGGATGCAAACATGTCATTTAATGTCAATACATGAGCACTTTTAATTGCAATATAGGGCACATAGTGGCAAAATCCGCTGCTTGGAAGAAACAATGGAACAATGTTCGTGATTGTTTTGTAATCAGCAGTTGCTGATGGACGGCATTTAGAGAGTATCAGCATGTTTAGCTGTAAAAAGACAGACATCTATGTGTCAGGTGGTACTAAATTATGGATCGGTTGTCCTACGTGACTTCAGGTTTGGATAAAAGTGTACAATGACTTGTTGCATGTCATTTTTATGTTCAGAATTCTAGCATGATGGGACGTGCTTGTCATTTGCTATGCAATGTGGACTTCCCTTATCTGTGTACAGATTTTCTTTCAATAACATCTATCCCATCTATATATCGCATATCAGCATTAGCAGCCTCAGACAGAGTCGATATCTTCTTACCGGCATGTTGACCGTCCACTTCGTTGACCAAATGTAACCAAAAACAGTTAGAATCCCTGAACAGTAACCACATGACTCAGTAGAATAGGTTGAAAGTAAGAGCAGGGTAAGTAAAGTAACAGATACACTGAGAGTTAATTTTAAATTTGTACACGTCCGTCTTTTATTTCAGACCTGAGGCTCGTGGCAGGGTTCAATAATTGCTCTGGAAGGGTTGAAGTGCTCTTCAGTGGAATGTGGGGAACGGTATGCGATGATTCCTGGGATAGCCACGATGCTGCAGTCGTCTGTAGACAACTAAACTGTGGAAAACCAGTCTCGGCTTCCGGCGGGAAGTTTTTCCCCCAAGGAAACGGCACTATTTGGATGGACGAGGTTAACTGCAAAGGAAGTGAGCACTTCCTGTGGGATTGCCAATTTTCTGCAATGGGTCGTCATGATTGTGGACAGAAAGAAGACGTCGGAGTGATATGTTCTGGTCAGTAATCTAAACACTGGGAACCTTTTTGTCAATTCTACACATTGCCTTGATCTATATTAATCTCTGCACCACAACCCTACAAGAAACGCACTGTCTTCATGTTCGGCCTCTTGAAATTAACTATTAGCCACCGCACTCCTCAGATGCTTGTGCCAAACCTCTACTTTCTTCATTTCATGTTTCCACCTCTACATGCCTTCCTTTTTAGATTCTTCTTGCCCCCTATTTTTAACCTGGTGTTTGATAATCTGTCCTGTTACCATTTTACCTTTCATTTGTCCTCTTATGATGCGGTTGTTTTTCGATTTGACATTTTCTAACTACGTTGAACTCTGGAGGAAGAAGAAGCAACAGTGTGAGCTTCGAGTGTAGACAACGCTAACTGAAGTGGGTATTACTTCAAAATGTGAAATTAAAATGTAACATTAGAGTGACCAGAGTTAACATCAAAAAGCCACAAAAGGATGGAAATGCTATTTAATGTAGTCTCGACAATTTCTACCAGATCTGATGGCTGCATCCTGACGTAATGAAAGGAACGCTATGTCTTGTCATATTTATTGTCTTTATTTCAGGTCATCAGCTGAACGCTGCTCCGTTTAGTTACTTCAGAGCCTTCGTTTACGTTATCCCTTGCATTCTGGGTTCCCTTCTGGTCGTCGTTTCACTTTTTCTGGTCAGAAGGCTACGAAGAAACTTCCGGAATGGTTGGTAAATCTATTATCATAAACTTCCATGAGCAATTGGTTCATCTTATACATTCCTTATTAAATGTCAATTTGAACGAACTGAGAGTCTACAAAATACATAAAATAGACTATAAAACGGGACCCAGAATATTGTAGTCTGGGCAGTGTAGGTGTAGATTATGGATCTCAAATTTCACTCCAATAATCTGACTGGAGAATACAAGCTGATAGGTCCACGCAGTTTGGAGGTACTGTTGGATGTGATGTATTTCCGGTCAGATGTTGCAGGAGAGCCCGTCATCTCGCTCTGATGGATGAATTAAAATGCTCCGGAAGGTAACTGGAAGATTATTGTGCAAAATAAAATATTATGGGGCTGGGAACGACATTGCAGATTGATGCGCATAGGAAATAAGCTGATTAACAGAAAACAGTCAGTGGATATAAATGATTCTCTGTGATTGGGATGATGTAAGGAATGTTTGTCACTGGGAATGGATCCTGAGCTTTGCAATTCATATGTGAATTCGATGAAGACGTGACTGTTAATTCTCCTTTATGACACAAGGATGAGTAGGAAAGTAGGTTTTGAAGACAACGCAACGAGTTTATAAAAGGGGAATAGGATAAGTAAACCGACGAAGATCTGGGAAGTGGGACATTATGTGGGAAAATATGAGATTATCCACTCCAGCAGCGAGAAGAAGAAGAACTACATTGTATAAGTGTGGAGAACTTGGAATCTGAGGTGCAGACGGCCAGGTATCTAATGAGGAAATATTGATCAGGCTGAACTTAGATCCGCTGGAGTTTAGGCAGTAGCTGGTGTTTTGATTGAAACAGAAAAAGTTGTTGAGGGTGGATGTAGAGAGAATGTTTTCTCTTGTGCTATAATATAGTATTGGCAGTCATTGTTTAAACCTAAGAGTTTGAATTTGAAGGTAACTGCTTAAAGTTAAGAGCTCGCTTTCCGAAGAGACGATGGAGAAGGTGCTTAATTTCAGATGGTGGTGAGTGTTTCGAATACTCTTCCGGCAAGGTGGGGGGGGGGGGGGGAACATAGTCTACAAATATTTTAAAGGCAGAGGAGGATGGCTAATTAAGAAGGAAAAGTGTGTGTGTGTGTGTGTGTGTGTGTGTGTGTGTGTGTGTGTGTGTGTGTGTGTGTGTGTGTGTGTGTCTGTCTGTGTGTGTGTGTGTGTGTCTGTGTGTATCCTGGAGAGAAACAGTGGTGGAGGGTCTGGTGTGGCTCCCAGAGCGGAAACTGGAGATTACAATCAGATCAGACATTGCTTTACTGAATCATAGAGCAGGCTCAATTGGTCCAGAGACCATCTCCTGCTCCTTATTTATATCGTCCTGTGTAGCTAGAAGCAGAGGTGTTCTGCGCGGTGCCGCAGGCGCGTTTAGCTTGTGTCATTAAAAGTGATTACCAGTTCATGACCACTCTCTGGATTGCAGGAGCTTGCATTGCGTGTGTTCAATGGGATAAATCAATAGAAGGGATTACCAATTTTTTGTTCGCTCGGAAGGTTATTCACCCAAACGACAAATATCAAGAGAATATAGAAACCCCACAGCAGGATAGCAATGACAGGAACCTGGTGATCTGGTTCGTGTCAGATCTATAGGTCCAGCCAGAGCATAGATCCAGGAGTTGATTTTCTCTTGAAAGTGTTCCCAGGCCGTTCCACTGAACATATTGAGACAAAGTGGACATAGAGAAGTCAGAACGGCCCAGAGTTACGTAACCACGTGGGAAATGCATTTACGATAACAATATCAGCAATGAATAAACGCTTAAAGGAACACATGCTGCTCGACCTTAAGGAAAAGAGAAAAATGACAAGCGATATTGCTGTCTACATTTGTTCACCTGATATTTTCCCTTCTTGCTGTTTCAGGCGATGGAAAATGGCAGCCCTCTATGACTGGGTTTCCTGAGCCGTTTTATGAGGAGATCAGTATTCAGGAGTATGGGGCAGAACTCGGTAATTATAATTAAACTGGATATACGCCTTATGTTTCAATGTAAATGCATTATTTTTTAAATTGTTTTCGTTTCCTCAGTAGATTCGAAATCTATCAGCTCGGCGAATAAATTGGAATATTATATGGACAATGATTTGCATGAACACAAAAATGAAAACACAGAAGGTAAGATTGATCGAAGTTCTATCCCACGATACTCCCGTCGGAACAGAGCGAAATAAAGTAAGTCATTTCCTCAGAAACAGACACAAGCACATTACGAACACATCACAAATAAAATAATTGAAATAAAATGAAACAAATACCGAGATTAGGAAGTTAAATTAAAAGAGAGAATGAAAATACTGAGGAATCTTATAGGCAGGTATTATCTACAGAAAGAAAGCTGAGGTAATATTTCAGGTCGAAAACCTTTCATAAGGAGTCTCTTAATCGAAATACAGACTGTTCATATTGCACACTAATCACATTAATATGGACAGTGTAAAACAGATGATTTACGAATACATTTTTGGTTCAAAGCTGCACATTAACTGCTATGTTATTGAGATGGTTGCAACGGTGCCTTATTGTAGACTTTGAGACACCAGTTACTTACCACACCCTCCCCCAAAAAAACTCTCTGCATTCCGATAAAATGGATGATATATTTAAAGACTGGAACAAAGAAATTCTCACTTCTTCCTTCGGGGATTGCCTTATAAAGGCGCGCTGTCAACATTCTTGCCACAGAAGAGTCAAGAACTACCTCTAACAGGAAAGATAGAAAATCATAATTTTGATATGCAATAACTGTATCATCGCAAAATATCCTACTATCATTATTACCGTGGTCAAGTGGACGCGCCATAAAACATAGAACATAGAACAGTACAACGCAGGAACATGCTCACGGTGTTTTCGAACTAACTGAACTCGTAATTAAATGCTTAAATGATCTAATTCCTTCTGCCTACACAGTCTCCATACCCTCCATTCTCTGAGCATTCATGTGCCTATCCAAGACCCCCTGGAATGTTTGTGTCCTATTTCCCTTCACTTCCATTCTTGGCAGCACATTCCATGCACCCACCACTCCTTATGGGAAAAACAGGTCCTGCACATCCCCTTTCAATTTACCTCCTCTCACCACAAATGCATGCTCTTTTGTATTAAACATTTCAGCACTAGGAAAATGATACCAGCTCTCTATCTATGGTCCTCATAATCTGAAAAATTCTATCACGTCTCCCCTCAGACTCCTCATCTCCAGAGAAAACAACCCAAGTCTGTACAACCTCTCCTCATGGTACATACCTTCTAATCCAGGCAGCATCCTGGTAAACCTCTTTTGCACCCTTTCCAAAGCCTCCACATCCTTCTGGACGACCAGAATAGAATGCAGTACTCTCGATGTTGTCTTACTAGAATTTTATAAACTGAAATATAATTTCTAGACTCTTGAAATCAATGCCTCCAATAATGCTATACGCCTTCTTTACCACCCTATCAACCAGTGCAGCCACTTTGAGCGATGGACTTGGAACACAAGATCCCTCTGTGCATCAACGCTGGTCGGGGTCTTGCCATTAACTGTGTACTGTCCCTTTAATTTGATCTCCCGAAGTGCAACACCTCACATTAAACTCCATCTGCCATTTCTTCTCCCATATCTTCAACTAATCTATAAATTGCGGTATCCATTGGAAATCTGCGATACTATTCACAACACCACCAATCTTTGTATCATTTTCGAACTTACTGACATACCCATTCCATATTTTCATCCAGGTGATTTATGTGCATATCACAAAACAGTATAAATCCCGGTACTGATCCCTGTGGAACACTACTAGTCACAGGGTTCCAGCCAGAATAAGTCCCATTGACCATTATACTACGGGTAAGCCAATTCTGAATCCAAACGTCCAAGTTACTGTGGATCACATGCAACTCTGGATGAGCCTCCTATGGCATGAGGACCTTTGTCAAATACCATAATAATTCCACGTAGACAACATCTGTGACTTTACTTAATGAGTCACCTTCCTCACCTCCGCGAAAAACTCAATCAAGTTAGCAAGACACGACTTGCCACACGTAAAACCACGCTGTTCTTGATTAGGTTCTGGTTTTCCGAATGTTCATAAATCCTTTCCTAAGAATTATCTCCAATATCTTCCCTACCACTAATGTGAGACTCTCCGGTCTATCGTTTCCAGATTAACCCTATTTACTTTCTTAAACAACGGAACATTTGCTGTTAGCCAGTCTTTTTAGATCTTGTTTGTGGTTGGAGAGGACACGAAGATCTTGGTCAAGGTCCCAGCAATCTCTTCTCATGCCCTTACGAATACATGGGGTATCTCCCATCAGGCCCTTGGATTTACCTATCGAATTTAATACTCTCGTGCAAAGACCATTCTCATCTTTATCTATAGCCATCTTAAAACCTAACGATTTGTGGTCGCTTTTCTCTAAATGTTCTCACACTGAAAGGTTAGTCACCTGGCCAGGCTCATTCCCAACACCAGGTCAAATATAGCCCCTCCTCTCGTTGGACTATCTACATACCTATTTATAATACCTGTAGGTACTGTGGCTACAAGAGTAGGCCAGAGATTGGGAATCCAAAAGCGGTGAGACACCCAAAGTCTGTTCACCATTTAGGAGTCATGAGCATGATTGATACATTCTACGTGCCTGGATATCAGCAGCTCTTACAATGCTGCTTAATGTCCACAGCAGTTCTGTTGATTGAATGCCACCAGCCTCAATAGTAATTCCTCGCAGCAGCAGAATATTGTGATATCACCGTGTACGAAATGCAAAATGGATTGATTTTCTGTCCAAGGTTACTCCGACAGCAAATTTGAAACAAAGCAAACATATCACCATCTACTATGGCTGCTACAGCAGCGTACTATCAACACTACAGTTTTTTCTCCAATTGGTGTGTAATCTTATTTTGAAATTACATTGCCACCGTTTGCCTTTGGACAAACAATGTTTAGAAGCAGAAGTTTCGCAATAGTTTCACTTGCAGGACTAGAGATATTCAACGTCAAGGCTCACCACAAGGTTTTCAAACGCAATTAGAAATGGAAAAAACATTCTTCACTTGACAGTAACGTCCAGATATTGAAAATGAATGAATAAATAAAAAAAAATAAGTATCGCCTTATGTGATGGGCATGAAATCGATAAAATAACTTTCACGCTTCCAAAGTGAAAGCAGAACTCATCAATATTTAGAACCAAGATCTCACTATTTACGACGTTGAAACGGCATCGCAAATTACTAGAGGTACTCATCATGTCAGGGAAGACTTGCGTAGAGATAAACAGTTTACCTTTTAGAGCGATGATCCTTCATCAGCACTTCCATTGAGGGTTTATCAACTTAATCATGTTCCTGTCTCAACAATTTCTGCCTCACCTGCTGACGATCACCAGCATTTTCTGTCCTTTTTCTCGGTTTGCCACATCTGCACTGTTTTGCTCTCTAAACACATTGAACGATTTTGTCGCGAATACACTGAATAGTAGTTTAACTGGCTGTTATCTTCACACAATTTAATATATTGTGGCTGCAGTGTCGACAATATCCTCAGAAATTGTCTCTCACTTTTTAGGATCCCTTTTGCCGCTTGACAAAGATTTAAGAGAAGAATACGACGATGTTGAATAATTGTGCTTGAAGATATGAGAATTACAACCATTTAATTATGTCCTTTTAGATTTTGTAACAGCTTCCCATTTTTACGTGTGTTTTGAATTTCCGTTGATGGTAACATTGTGAATAGAAATTAACGCCCAGTGGGTTTTGCAGTGAGATCTTTCCATGTATAAAGAATACTCTTTAACAGTTTGGCAGATGTCGGAGGTTTAGAATAGAAAATAGCTTTAGTCTGAATTGAAAACTGTTGGGTAAATCTCTCGCTTTTTTACACAGCTCACCTTCTTGTGAGTTATATTTGGTGGGATTCATTCATCCAACTGTGGCACTTTTCGTCCTATCGCTTTTTTAACATGTGGATGCTTCTAGGAAATACGTCTGGTGAAATATCGCTCTTCATTTTCATCTCTTTTTTAAAAAATAAAAGGGATAACTCTACTGATGTACCACTGACAGAAGGTCGACCAACCGAAAGGACTGATTGATGGAGACAAAAGTGAAATACGTCTGAGAATTAACAGTAGAATGAAATGTAATTCTATCTTTACTGATCTGCTGTACATTGCAGAGTTCCCCATTCCTCATGAGTTACAGATATGCAAACATGTATCTTGTTGGTTTTGACAATCAGATGTTGATCTAGTATTAAATAATTGGTTCTAGCTTACTCTTGAGAACAATAAAGATGGAAACATTTGAAAACAGTCTTCAGAAATCTATCACTTAAAGATAATATCTGGACTTCCTGGTATATCTGTTTTATTTCAAAGATTTAATCATGCATCATCTAACACAGCATCTTGGATTACACAAATGCAGACCATAATCACCAGGAATGGTCTCTTAGCAGGGAATAAAATGAGCCAAACTACACCTCAATGTAAGGAAAATATGATCAATAATCCTTGTTGAATCTTTAATTCTTTTAACTTAGAAGCTGTTATAATAAAGGAGTTATTTTACAAATGTTAACCGATCGTTAATATGTTGAATTCAGTTTATATTATTTTTTGTAAAATAATGGCTTGGACCGAATATAATTTGTGAACTGTGTCCAAGAAAGTTTCCTTTATCAACATACAGAGGAACTACTGGAGAAGGTGCAACACCTGACCTCCTGCTGTAGAATGAGGCAGGCAGGCGGCATAAGTGTGTGTCGGCAACCACTTTGGTTCCAGTAATCATAATTCTATTGGTACTAAAATAGTTATTGCGAGGGAATGACCGGTTCACAGGTTAAGGTCCTGAACTGGGTAGAGAATATTTTGGAGCCATTGGGCGGGATCTTGCAGCGGTTCATTGGGCGAGATTGTTCACAGGGAAAGGAGCGTCTGTCAAGTGGGAGGCCCTTAAATGTGTTACGTCAAGAGTTAAGGGCCTGCATGTTCCTGTTATGGTGAAGAACGTGGCTGGCAGGTTAAGGGAACCATTGTTGTCCAGAGATATTGCGGGTCTGGTTATGAAAAAGAGGGAGGCATACACTGAGCATAAGCAATTAGGAACTAGGGAATCTGTTGATGAATACAAGTTGGCCATCTCTTGAAGGCCAGATTCTGCTCTAACTCCAACTACGTTAGTAGTAGGCCATATCATAAATAATGATGAGTCGAAGGAGATAGAGCGCCCAGTGACAGGGTGTCATACAAAAATATCAGCAGAATAAAGGAGCTGGTCACTGACTTCAGTAAGAGGGCAGTATACATGCTCATGTTAACATCAACGGTGCTGAAGTCGAGATAATTGAGAGCTTCAAGTTCCCAGGAATGAACATCACAAATAGCATGTGCTGGACCAACCATGTAGACCTTCGACTCTCATCCATATTCCCATTACTCCTCCTTACCTGGATTCATCTAACACCTTCAAGCTCTTGCTCTAAACCTTGTCCTCACCTCTTTGTACTGCTTATCCTTCCTCTTTATTTCAGTCAAGCTGAACGGTTTCGACCCCGAAATGTCGACAGCCTATTTCCCTCCACAGCTGTTGCCTGACCCACTAATTTCCTCTGGCACTTTTTATCTCCTGAGCCTCTATTCATTTTCTTGGTTTTACTATAAATTGTTGGCAGGGAATCTGAGGGAAAGGTTCCTCCAATATTTGGAGAGACAGGGTCTGATTCGGAATAGTCAGTCCGGATTTGTGTGGGAGGTCATGTCTGACGAATCTCTTGAAGTTCCTCGAAGAAGTAACTAAAGGGATCGATAAAGGTAATGCAATGAGTGTTGTCCGTAAGGCCTTTGACAAGGTCGTTCATAGCACACTAGTGTGGAAGGTTGGATCGCCTGGGATCCAGGGGGAGATAGTGTATTGGATTCACCATTGCCTCAGTGGTAGGAAGCAGAGGCTGATGGTCGAGAGTTCTTTCTCTAACTGGAGTCCCATGTAGAGTGGTGTGCCGCAGGGGTCGGTGCTGGGACCTTTGTTGTTTGTAACTTATATAAACGATCTGGATGTGAATTTACAAGGTATGGGTAGTACGTTTGCATATGATACTAATATAGGTGGTGCTGTAAATAGTGTAGAAGATTATGAAAAATGACATGGGCATCTTGATCAGCTGGGTAAGTGGGCTGAGGATTGGCAAATGGTTTTCAATACAGAGAAATGTGAGGTATTGCATTTTGGGAGATCAAACCACGGTAGAACTTATAAAGTGAATCGGAAGACCCTGAGTAGTGTTATGGAACAGGGGGATACAGGAGTGAAAGTGCATAATTCGCTGAAATCCGCGTCATAGGTAGATAGGGTGGTGAAGATAATGCCGTTCGACCCACTGAACTCCTCCAGATTGTTTGTTGTTTCAGATTTCAGCATTTGCATTTCTGTGCTTGTATTCTTCTTCTGCATTGGGGTTCAGTAAACGCACCCATCTGCATTTCACAGCTTTCGCATGTACTACTCAATCGCTGCTTCTGTAGGACAAGTTGTTGGGTGCCTTGAATGGAAGAGGTGAAATGAAAGATTTTGTACCTGCTGCTGTAGCACGGGATTCCGCCAGAGGACGGCAAGTGTTAGATGGGTTAGCAGAGCAGAACATGGAGACGTTAGAGGCGCAGACCCTTCGATATTCAAAAGGAGACGAGCGGAGAATACAGTATGTGCCTGGCGGTGGAATCAGGTAGGAGCTGGCGGAAGTTATGAAGACGATCCTTTCAATGTAGATGTTGATGGGATAAGGACCAGGGGAACTCTGTTTTGCTCTGTTCAGATGGAGAGTCGTTGGGGACCAGCTACTGTCCCATACCGTTTGCCACTTATCACAGCCTGACGATTTGGAAAAGACGCATTTATGTCCAATATTTAGTCTCTATCTGTTAATCAGTTCTCATTGTGTGCAACGATATTATTCCCTATTTCTGCGCTTTCTGATGTCATTGGCCCAACCTGCTGTGTTGGACAAATCAAAATTCTTTGGAAAATCTAAATGTTTCACAACCACGGGCTCCCTATTCTTTATTCAGATGATCATAGCATGAAGTAGTTCCAACAGATTAGGCAAACATGATTTCGCTTTCATCAACCAAACGCTGACAATGCTCAATGCTATTATTATTTTCTAGATCTTCTGTTATTAGATCTTCACAACTAATACTAATAATTCGTCGCTAAATGACGATAGAATGTCGGTAATTTTCTGTTCCTTCTCTTTCACTATCTTCCACCTTTCTGAAACACGGGGTCTGAAACATGTCCAGAAAATCAGGATTGTCTGCGGAGGGGCAGAAACTTTAGAGGAGGACTGGCCCATACCAATACACATGGTTCTCTACCTGAAATTGTTGTATTCCATCTTGAGGCTCATAGCATGCAAGATACCCAGAGGCGTTATGGTGCTGTTCCTCGTGGTTATGCTGTTCCTTATTAAAAATGATAATTCAGAGAAGGTGTGGAATAGAGAATTCAAGTTCAGGAAACTGGCATCTCAATGTAACCGCTACCAACTGAGTGAACATCTTCCACAATATGATCACCCAATCTGCATTTGGTTTCTCCAATGTAGAGGAGACTACATCATCATCACTGAATGCAATACACCGGATGGGAAGAAGTAAAAGTGATCCACTGCCTCACCTGACAGGACTGATTGTGTCTCTGGATGGTGAGAAGGGGCGATTTAAATGTACAGGTTTTGCAGGAATTGGTTGAGGGTGATGCAAGTGTGGACTGCAGTGTCATAAATGAAATGGACTGTGGAGTGGATAAATATATATGTATCGTGATAAATCTCATGGGAGGATAATGCCTTGCATGTACAGGCGTGGAGTGGAAGACGAGGTTAGGGGAGATCTGAACTCATTCTCTTCGGGAGAAGGGATGAAAATCTAGGTGAGGAAAAAAAAATAGAAGTGCTCATTATCATGTGAACGATGACAGAGAAAGATAAGTTTGTGGAGGAATGGAAATATTACCGATTCATCTTTGTGGAAGGTATCGTCATCAGAGCGAAGTATGGAGGTGGAGCAGCTGGGAAAATAGAATACATTCAGCGCTAGAAGCATTCTTGGTAGAAGGAATTGGATTCATGGGAAACATATTTAGGAGCTGAATTAAAGTACGCACAAAGGAAGATCGTACTGAACCTTGAAGTCAAATTATCTCCGCTCCGGTATTTCGCTGCTGCAGTTCCAAAGACTAAATGCTGTTGCCATGGGTTCCGTATATTCATAAACTTACCAGGCCTTGATTTTATTCTTCGGTGTGATACGATGATCACTGGTAGACCTGAATTTTTTTGTTCAATTGCAATTTCTATTGGCAAGCTCTTGACGAGGGAAGTTGGTGGACACCTACGTTAAAGAGACAAATGCAGTAAGGCATAGTATTTTGTGGGACCAGACACTGAATACAAGAATCAGGACGTCATGTTACAGCTCAACAAGATGTTGTTGACACTGTACCTAGAATACCTTGTGCATTTACTACAGGAAGGATGTGATACAGGATAGGTTCATGCAAAGGAAAGTCTTATTGGGATATAGGCCAAATGCAGGCAAATGCGCGATTCGCTCAGTAAAGAACCTGCGTTGCATGGACACGTTGGACAGAAGGGCCTGTTTACGTGCTATACAACTGTATGTCTCTTTGGTTCTAAAAGTTTAACATGGACGATGCCAAGACTGGAGGGCTTGAGTTACAAGGAGAGACTGGATTATCTTAGACTGTTTCCCTTGGAGTGAAACTGGCTTAGGGGTAACTTTACAGAGGTTTATAATATCATGTGGGTATAGATAATGTGAATGGTCACAGTCTTTTGCTCAGTGACAGACGAGTCTAAAAATGGACAGCATAGTCTTAAGTTGAGAAGGGAAAGATGCTAAGGGAACATACGAGCAAATTTGTCACTAAGAAGATAGTGGGGAGCTACCAGAAGACGTGGTAGAGGCAAGTGCAATTACAATGATTAAAAGTCATTTGGACAGGTTCATTGATTGTAAATGTACAGGAAGATATAATGGGACTGTTCAATAGTCTTATTACAGTGGAATAGAAGCTGTCCTTAAGCCTGGTGGGATGTCCCCTCAGGCTCCTGTATCTTTTTCCTGATGGGAGAGGAGAGATGAGAGAATAACCGGGGTGGGTGGGGACTTTGGTTATGCTGGCTGCATCACCAAGGCAGCGAGAGGTATAGACAGAATCCACGGAGGGGAGGCTGGTTTCCATGATGTGCTGGGCTGTGTCCACAACTCTCTGCAGCTTTGTTTGGTCCCGGGCAGAGCAGTTGCCATATCAAGCCGTGATGCATCCAGAGAGGATACTTTCGATGGTGCATCGATAAAACTTGTTGAGTGTCAAAGCGAACGTGCCAAATTTCTTAAGCCTCCTGATGAAGTAGAGGAGCCCCACCCTTTTTCCTGAAGCCAATGACCAGCTCTTTTGTTTTTCTGACTGAAGAAAATGTTGTTATCATGACACCATGTCAGTAAGCTCTCTACATCAGTGATGCTGAGGTCGAGAGGTTTGACAGATTCCTGGGAATGAATATCACCAACTGCCTGTCCTGGTCAAATCACGTAGATGTCACTGCCAAGAAAGCTCACGGGCGCCTCTACTTCCTCAGGAGGCTAAAGAAAGTTTGGTTTGTCCCCTTCGACACACACCAACTTTTACCGATGCACCACAGAAAGCGTCCTTTCTGGATGTATCACGGCTTGGTATGGCAGCTGCTTTTCCCAGGACGGCAAGAAGCTGCAGCGAGTTGTTCAAACAACCTAGGGCATCACGGAAACCATCCTCCCCTCCTTGGAATCTTTACTTCTCGTTGTTTTGGTGTAGCAGCCAGCATAATCAAAGAACCCACCCACCCGGATAATTCTCTCTTCTCTTCTCTTCCATCGGGTAGAAGATACAGGAACCTGAGGGCACGTACCACCAGAATTAAGGACAGCTTCTACCCCCCCCCCCCGTGATAAGACTATTGAACAGTTCCCTATACAATGAGATGGACTATGACCTCACAATTTACTTTACTGTGACCTTGCACCTTATTGCACGGCACTTTCTCTGTCGCTGTGACACTTTACTCTGTACTGTTATTGTTTTTACCTGTACTACCTCAATGCACTCTGCACTAACTCAATGTAACTGCACTGTGTAATGAATTGACCCGTACGATCGGTTTGTAAGACAAGCTTTTCACTGTACCTCGGTACAAGTGACAATAATAACCAATACCAATACCAATACCTCCTTCCTGTACTCCGACTCATTGTTATTTGAGATACAGCCCACTACGGTGGTATTATCTGCAAACCTGTAGATAGTGTTAGAGCATAATCTGGCACACAGTCATGAGTATGTATGGAGTAGAGTGGAGGGCTGAGGACGCAGCCTTGCAGGGAGCTAGTGTTGAGAGAATAATCGTGCTGGAGTTGTTCCTGACTATCCTCACTGATTGCGGTCTGTTGGTCAGAAAGTCAAGGATCCAGTTGCAGAGGGAGGTGTTGAGCCTCGGGTCTCAAAGTTTGGTTATGAGTTTGCCTGGAATTATAATATTGAAGGCAGAGCTATAGTCAATACAGAATGGTCAGGCAGGTGTCTTTTCTGTCCAGTAGCTCCAGAGATGATTCTAGGGCCAGGGAGATGACGTCCACTGTGAATGCGCTTCAGTGATAGGCGAATTGCAGTGGATCGAGGTTTTCCGGGATACTGGTGTTGATGCGTGCAATGGCCAACCTCTCGAAGCATTTCATGACGGTGGATATCAGAGCCACCGGTCGGTATTTACTAAGGCATGTTACCTTGTTTTTCTTAGGTACCGGGATGATAGTGGTCTTCTTAAAACAGGTTGGAAACTCAGATTGAAACAGTGAGAGGTTAACTATGCCTCCAAATACCCCCACCGGCTGATCAGCGCAATAGCTGAGGCAACACCAGGGACACCATCCGGGTCAGATGCTTTTCTCGGCTTCGCTCTCCGGAAGTATGATCTTACGTACTCAACGGTGACCTCTGGTTTCGTTGCATTGGAAGCTGTCGGGATACATGGTGACAATCCAATCCCCTTCTACTCTAAACGTATAGAACGTGTTAACCTTATCGGGAAGGGATGCGGTGTTCAACGTAACATGTAACGTCAATATAACATCCCAGCTCCTGTACCCAGTGCGCTGATTTATGAAGGTTAATGTGCCAAAAGCTCTATTTACGACCCTATCTACCTATGATGCCACTTGCAAGGAATTATGGATCTGTATTCCCAGGTCCCTTTCTTGTACCGCACACCTCAGTGCCCTACCATTCTTAATCTTGTCTTAATCTGGTTTGTCCTCCCAAAGTGCATCACCTCATACTTGTCTGAATTAAATTCCATCTGCCATTTTTCTGCCCATTTTCCTAGCTGGACCATGTCACTTTGCAAGCTTTCATAACCTTCCTCACTGTCCACTACGCCCCCAGTCTTGGTGTCATCCGCAAATTTTCTGTTCCAGTTTATCACATTATCAGCGAAATCATTACTTTAGATGATAAACAGCAACGTGCTCAGCACCGATCCCTGCAGAACACCACGAGTCACAGGCCTCTTTGAGAGACAACCATCTACTGCCATGCTCTGAATTCTCCCACTAAGCCAACGTTAAATCAATAACGCTGAAATCTGGTATATATTAATGATCCAAGTATGACAAACAACAGATAACCCCGCACTAATCCCTATGACACACAACTGGTCACAGGCCTGTAATCTAAACGAAAAGAACCCCTCATTACCAGCCTCTGCTTCATAACACAAATCCATTCTGTATCCAGTTACTTGGTTCACCCTAGACCCCATGTGCTCTTAGCTTCTGGACCACGTTACCGTGCAGGACGATAAAAGACCTGGCAGTAGTCCGAATTCCGTATCATTGGCAAACTTGAAAACTTTACATTTTGTTTCCCCCTGAAGGTCATTAAGTTACTTACGGAACAATTGTAGGCCAAGAACTGGCCTCTATGGAACTCCACTAGATAAATTGGTCTGATCTGAAAAGGGCCCATTCATTACAATCCTTTCTTTTCAATGTGACATCTGCTTTTTAATCCATACCAATATTCTTTCTCCAATACCTTAGGCTCTTACTTTATTCACCAGCATGTAGTATGCTCTTCTTCAGATATATTTAGGAAATCCTTTACTTTTGTAGGTTCTCCTTGAATAACTTTCCCTGTCATATTACCAAAGAATTGGAGCAAATGTGTAAAACATGTTTTACATATCAAAACACCACGTTGACGACGTTTGATTATTTTGAATTTTCCTGTATGATTCGTCATTTCCTCTTTGATTATTGATTCGACCATCTTTCCAAACAATGTGTTAAACTTGAATTAAGTTGCATTGGTTTGTAATTTTCACATGTACCAGATTACAGGGAAAAGTTCGTCTTGCATACCATTCATCGAGATTAATTCATTACACAGTGCATAGAGGTAGTACGGGTTAAAACAATAACAGAATGTAGAATAAAGTGGAACAGATACAGAGGAAGTGAGGTGCAGGTAGACAATAAGGTGCAAGGTAAATTCGGAGGTCAACAGTCCATCTAATCGTACTAAGTAAATATTTAATCGTCTTACAACAACGGGATAGAAACAGTCCTTGAGCCTGGTGGTACGTGCTTTCAGGCTTTTGCATCTTCTACCCGATGAGAGAGGGGAGATGAGAGAATGTACGGGATGGGTTGGGTCTTATGCTGGCTACTTTACTGAGGCAGCGAGATGTATAGACAGAGTCCATGGAGCGGAGGCTGATTTCCGTGATGCAATAAGCTGCGTCTCCAACTCTCTGCTGTTTCCTGCGGTCAAGGGCAGAGCAGTTGCCCGTTATTCATCCAGATAGGATGTTTTCTGTGGTACATAGATAAAACTTGGTAGGCATCGATTGGGACATGCCAAATTCCTTCAGCCTTCCGAGGAAGTAAAGGTACTTGTGAGCTTGATGGCTGCGGCGTCTACATAGTTGGACCAAGACAGGCCGTAAGTCATTTCAACTCCCAGGAACTTGAAGAACTCAACCCTTTTGATCGTTGATGCAGAGAGGATCATGTGCACATGACCTTTCTGAAATCAGGGACCAACTCTTTTGTTTTGCTGACATTATGGGAAAGGTTGCCGTCTTGACACCATGTTGCTATGCTCTCTGTCTTCTTCCTGTACTCCCATTCATTATTTGGTAGTATCGTCTGTGTTAAAGACTCGGTGAATGTCCCTTTAAGATAGAGTAGTAGTAGTAGTATGTGTGTGTGTGTGTGTGTGTGTGTGTGTGTGTGTGTGTGTGTGTGTGTGTGTGTGTGTGTGTGGGTGTGTGTGGGTGGCGTGCTTACGTCAACCAAAGAAAAAAGGACGTAATGACGTTGTTGAAGGTCAGTCGCAGTAAATCAGAGAGAGAGAGAGAGAAGAGACAGAGGGAGAAGAGAGAGACACCAACCTGCCAGTTTCTCTATCGGTAGGGTTCAGTGCTGGGGCCCCAACTATTTCTAATATAACCTTTTCTACATCTATGTCTTAAAAATGTTAGTAAAAATGTTGGAATGTTAGAAGTAAATATGTTAAACCTTGAACATTAACCCCAAAACTAACTCGTAGTGTGTGTGTGGCAAAGTCCCAAACTCCAAGTCCAGGAATGGTTCTTAAAGTTCAGTTCAGCAAGCCATAAGGTGAAACATGAGCAAAGGCTTCATCAACAACCACTGTTGTCTGAAGATAAGACGTAGATGTAGAGAACATAGAGACAGTAATTACGAAATCCAAATGTTCCACAATGGAACTCAAACGACGCCTCAGTGTTTACTCCGTAGTGACTTCCTCACCCCGAAAAGCATTCGAATCGTGGCCGTCCAGACAAATACGTTTCCCTCTACACGTCAGCAACAAAGTGAACTCCAACAGATTTCTCCCAATTTCCATTCGTGGATTGTAGTAACAGACACAGTTATTGCTTCTCATCCATCGATAGAAAAAACTAGCAGGCTGGTGTCTCTCTCTCTCTTCTCTTTCTCTCTCTTCTGACTGACTTCGACTGACTTCGCCAACAACGTCATTACGTCCTTTTTACTTCTGTTGACGTAAGCACGCCACACACACACAGACACACAGACACACACACACACACACACACACACACACACACACACACCACTATGCTTTATCTTAAAGGAACATTCACCTAGTGCGTAACACAGAGGAAATTTATCACGAGATCTCATTATTTCCTCGTGGTTCCTCACGACCAACCCTGAAATGGGCTGTCTGCGGGTAGGTTCTGTAACATCTAAGAGACAATGCATAAGGCACGCAACAAATTCCTACCCTTGCCACTTTGATCCATCCAATCAGTACTTAGATTAAAATATTTCATGAAAATTGCAGCCCCTTCAGTCATGCCCTTGACTTTTCTCCATTTATACTCTGAATATCGAACAGTCACATTTTGTGGGTCTATGAACTACTCGAAGCCCCCTGCTTTTCATGATTTCAAACCAATCCGAATCTACATTACTATCCACTGCTTCTATTTCATGACTGAACACCTGTCTAGTATCTTCTTCCAATACCATCGCTCTCCCATCCACTTTCCCTTTTGGCTTCTTCTTTTGGAACATCGTAGAACCTGGAATATCGAGCACTCAGTTCTGGTGATCCTACGACAAGAACTCCACAATAGCTGTTAGAGTACAGCCATGTTTTGCCATCCGTGCAGCAAACTTATCTCTCGTGTAGTAAATGCCACCATACGCATAAAAAGACCCGGAAGCTGAGATTATTTTTTATAGTTTCCATGAGGGGGCGGAAGTGTATCTCCATAGAACCATAGAACTATAGAAACATAGAACCATACAGCACAAAACAGGCCCTTCGGCCCACCATGTTGTGCCGTCGATCAAACCACCCTCACACTACCTAACCCCTTCCTCCCGCATAACCCCCATCCCACACTCCTCCATATGCCTATCCAACAAACTCTTGAACCTGTTCAATGTATCTGCCTCCACCACCACCCCAGGCAGTACATTCCATGCACCAACCACTCTCTGGGTGAAAAACCTCCCCCTGACATCTCCCCTGAACCTCCAACCCATAACCTTAAAACCATGACCTCTCGTCTTGAGCATTGGTGCCCTGGAAAAGAGGCGATGACTGTCTATTCTATCTATTCCTCTCAGTATTTTATATACTTCTCTCATGTCTCCTCTCATCCTCCTCCTTTCCAGTGAATAAAGCCCGAGCACCTTAAGCCTCTCCTCATATTCAATACTCTCTAATCCAAGCAGCATCCTGGTAAATCTCCTCTGCACCCTCTCCAACGCCTCCACATCCTTCCTATAATGAGGCGAACAGAACTGAACACAGCACTCTAAGTGTGGCCTAACCAGAGTTTTGTAAAGCTGCATCATCACCTCGCGGCTCTTAAACTCAATCCCGCGATTTATGGAAGCCAATATCCCATTGGCCTGCTTAACTGCTCTTTCCACCTGTGAGGCAACTTTCAATCAACTGTGAATATGAACCCCCAGATCCCTCTGCTCCTCCACACTGCCATGTACCTTGCCATTCACCCAGTACTCTGCCCTGGAGTTTGTCCTTCCAAAGTGTACCACCTCACACTTCTCCGGATTGAACTCCATCTCCCACTGGTCAGCCCAGCTCTGCATCCTATCAATATCCCTCTGTAAGCTCCGACAGTCCTCCACACTATCCACAACACCGACGATCTTAGTTTCGTCCGCCAACGTACTAACCCAGCCGTCCAACCCCTCATCTAAGTCATCTATAAATATCACAAAAAGTAGAGGTCCCAGAACCAATCCCTGCGGGACACCACTAGTCACTGGCTTCCAATCCGAGGGCACTCCTTCCACCACAAACCTCTGCTTTCTACATGCAAGCCAATTCCTAATACACACAGCCAAGCTTCCCTGGTTCCCTTGGCCTCTGACCTTCTGAAGAAGCCTACCATGAGGAACCTTATCAAACGCCTTACTAAAATCCATGTAAACCACATCCACCGCACTGCCCTCATGAATCTTCCTGGTCACCTCCTCAAAGAACTCTATCAGGCTTGTGAGGCAAGATCTTCTCTTCAGAAATCCATGCTGGCTGTCCCTAATCAGTCCATGATTCTCAAGGTGTTCATAAATCCTATCCCTTAGAATCCTTTCTAACAGCTTACCCACCACAGACGTGAGACTCACCGGTCTATAATTCCCTGGCCTATCCCTATTACCTTTTTTTGAACAAATGGAACATCATTCGCAACCCTCCAATCCTCTGGCACCATCCCCGTGTACAACGAGGACTCAAAGATCCTTACCAACTGTTCAACAATCTCCTCCCTAGCCCCTCGAAGCAGCCTGGGGAAAATCCCGTCAGGCCCCGGAGATTTATCTGTCTTAATATTATTTAACAACTTCAACACATCCTCTCTCTTGATATCTAGAACCTCGAGAAAATTACCCCTACCAGCACTCCCTTCCGCATCATCAAGTCCCCTCTCCCTGGTGAATACCGAAGAGAAGTACTCATTCAGAACTTCTCCCAGTTCCGCCGCCTCCAGGAAAATTCTCCCACCTTTGTCCTTAATCGGACCTACCTTCACCCTAGCCATCCTCCTACCCTTCACGTACTTGAAAAAGGCCTTGGGATTTTCCTTAACCCTACAAGCCAAAGCCTTCTCATGTCCCCTTCTAGCTCTCCTCAGCCCTTTCTTAAGTTCCTTCCTTGCTTCCCTATATTCCTCACGGGCCCTGTCTGAACCTTGCTGCTTATACTCACGTATGCTACCTTCTTCTCCCTAACAAGTCGTTCCACCTCTCTCGTCACCCACGGTTCCTTCACCCTGCCATTCCTTCTCTGCCTTACCGCCTGAGGATATTTTTAGTAAAAAGGCGTAAATTTCAGTTAATTTGTGTGAGGCTTCGTGAAGCTGAGAAGATGTTTCAGTCAATGACTTCGGGTAGAATTTTAATTCACGGATAAGTATTTTGAACGATCTTTTGAACGTATTAATCGGCTTCGTAAATAAATATGTGATGCACACAAGCTATACTAAGACCTTGTTCGGGTATAAGGTATAGAAACAGGAGGCGGCCATTCGCTCATCGCCCCTCCTCTTGCCTGCATCTTACGCCATTTCACAGGATAATTTAAATGCAAAGAGAGATAAATGCAAAGTGAGATAAAGGCAAACACACATTCCTCGTGTACATGGTAAAATTACTGCAGCGTTCCCGATTAATGGAGGCCAGATGAATATATGTAGCTCGCACGCATCTGCGCCCAAGGACATTCTACTGTACGACCAGGTTAACTGACAACAAAATGGAGTATGTTCCGGTGACATAATTTACTGATCGGATGGAGAGTCGGTCTTGAAACGATGGGTTTTCACTATTTTGTGATTGCGTGTTTTTTTCACGTGTACAGAATAAATTTGCGCTGTTTTGTAATGTAGCGAAATATGTATACTTAAATCGCAACTATGTTTTTTTCTCTTTTGTTGTTTCATTTTGTTTTACATTGCACGGTTGGTATAATCCCAGACGTAAATCAGATAAGGCGATAAACTGTAATCGCCCACATTTTGCTGCACTCACTCCTACCAGCTGCAACTGGAAACTGGCACAGCTGTTGCAAGTCTGACTGAAGACAGATCTGTAGATGTGTCAAAAAGCATGTTATGTTTCGCAATAGATGCAGATTAAATTCAGATAATTCTGTAAGATAACGAGAGATAAACAAGAATACGTGTTTGTCTGTGTGTATGTGAGAGAGGGAGAGAGAAGGAGAGAGGAGAGTGAATGAGAGACAGTCAGAGAGTTGTAGAGCAAGAGAGAGTGTGTGAATTAGAGATAGAAAGGGAGAAGCAGAGAGGGAAGGAGGGAGAGGGTTAGGGCCTGTGCATGTATGGGCGTGAGTAGGAGTGAGAGGGGGCCAGGGAGGAAGGTGTTTGAAATCACAGAATGACCAGTGAGCAAATTACATATCTCCATGTGTCAGTTCTCCAAAAAAATGATGTTGTTCGCAAAACACAAAATGTGATGTGTTCCTTCCATTTTATGTGTTTGTGACAAATGCAGAACCACCAGTGCGCTTTACAAGAAGGTTCACCATTTGTTCTATTGCAAGAGGGCTGGGGAGGGCGGTGATTTGGGAGGGTGTTGGGTTCAAAGTATTGCTACAATACATGAGATAGTCAAATGACACCTGCGGAAGAGCCAAGTGGCTGTTGAATGTCTACATGAACAAATTCAGGCCGGTGGTGCCGCACTCACTGCCGATCTGTGCCTGTGCTTGCGAGTTTCACCTTGCTGAGTCGGGAGTTGGTGCCAGGTATGTAGCGGGACCTTCGAAAAGAGGCGAGTTTCTGTGTATGTGCTTGCTAACTTCACCTTGCAAGCGTATAAACGAGGTACACTTGCAAATTGTTGCCAGTGATTGGTTGATTAACAGCAGCAAAGAAAAGGAAGGTAGCTATCAGGGGAGAGGCCATTTTGGAAGCGGCCATTGCTGGAGTGGGCCAGTGTTAGAGAGGGGGACTGAGGCTTTGGCTCAAGAGGCTTCAGCGAGAGAAGGTGAAGGTAACTCACTGGTAATTGACCTTATTTCTTGCTTTGGTGTTACCCTCAGTGCCAGAAAAGAGTAGTTATAATGGTTCCAGGGTCAGTGGTGTGCTCATATTGTGAGATGTGGGAATTCTGGGAGACCTCCAGTCTCCCTGATAACTACATATGCACGAGGTGCATCCAGCTTCAGCTCCTTATAGACCGCGTTAGGGAACTGGAACTGCAGCTGGATGACCTTCAGCACCGACAGGAGGGTGAGGAGTTAATAGATAAGAGCTACAGGGAGGCAGTCACTCCTAAGCCGTAAGAGGCGGGTAGCTGACTGACTGTCAGGAGAATAACGTAGAATAAGCAGATAGTGCAGAGTACTCCAGTGGCTGTTCCCCTCAATAACAGGTATACCGCTTTGGATACTGTTGGGGGGGGGGGGTGCTACCAGGATAAAGCCGCAGTGACTAGGTCTCTGGCACTGAGCCTGGTTGTGTGGCGCAGAAGGGCAGGGTGGAGCAGAGGATTGCCGTAGTCATAGGGCCTTCCATAGTAAGGGTGGCAGACAGGAGATTCTGTGGACGTGCAAGAGACTCCCAGATGGTATGTTGCCTCCCCGGTGCCAGGGTCAAGGACGTCTCGGAGCGGGACCACGGAATTCTGAAGGAGAAGAGCGAGCAACCATTGGAAGATACTAGTACCAATGACATAGGGAATAAAGGGAACTAGGTAGGAAGCTGTAAAGCAGGATCTCAAGGGTAGTAATGCCTGAATTGGTGCCTATGCCACGCGCCAGTTAGGATAAGAATAGGTTGATTTGGCAGATGAATACGTGGCTGAGGAGTTGGTGCAGGGGGCAGGGTTTAAGTTTTGTTGATCATTGGCATCTCTCCGTTGGGAATTTACGACCTGTACAAAAGGGTCGGGTTACACCTGAACTGTAAGGGGACCAGTATTATTGCAAGAAGCTTTGCTAGTACTGTTAGGGAGGGTTTAAACTAGTTTGGCAGGGAGATGGGAACCAGAGTGATAGGTCGGAGGTTGGTGCATTTAGTGCACAAGTAGATGCAGAGCGTAGAAAGTCTGTGAGGAAAGATAGGAAGTTGAAGGGGCAAAATTGAAGTCAGTTGGATGGGCTGAAGTGTGTCTACTTTAATGCGAGAAGTATCGGGAACAAGGGTGATGAACGTAGAGCATGCGTAAGTACATGTAAATGTGACGTGGTGACCATGGCAGAGACTTGGCTCTCACAATGGAATGAATATCTCAGATATTCCGGGATTTAGATATTTCTTAAGGGACAGGGACGGAGGTAAAAGAGGTGAGGGAGCTGCTTTGATGATCAGGGACTGTGTCACAGCTGTAGAAGGGGAGGACATCCTGGAGGGATCGTCCAGTAAGTCAGTATGCGTGGAAGTCAGAAACAGGAAGGGACCGATCATTCTATTGAGAGTATTCAACAGACCCCCGCAATGGCAGCAGAGACACCGAGGAGCAGATCGAGAGGCAGATTTTGGAAAGGTGCTACAAATAACAGGTTGTTGTCATGGTGATTTCAACTTCCCTAATATTCATTGGCACCTCCTTAGTGTAAAGGGGGTAGATGGGGCAGAGATTGTTTGGTGTGTCCAGGGTGGATTCCTAATATAGTATGTGAACAGCGCGGCTACCGCAGAGGTCATTCTGGATCTGGTATGAGGCAGTGAGCCTGATTATGTTTCAGATCTCTTGGTGGGAGAGCATTTTGGAGACAGTGGCCATAATTCCTTGACGTTTACCATATCCTTGGAAAAGCACTATAGATGTTGCAGATCTATAAAACTCTAGTTAGAGCTCAGAGTGGTGCGTGCGTGGATCGCACTGCCAGGAAAGGTTGTGGGGGCAGGTACAATCAGGGACATTTAAGAAACTCCTAGATAGCCACATGAATCATTGAAAAATGTAGAGCTATATGGGAGGGAAGGATTAGTTAAATCTTAGATCCGGATAAAATTTCGGCACAACATCCTGGGCCGAAGGGACTGTACTGTGTTCTAATGTTCTATGTTCTTTGTTTTATAACTAACGCTGAGAGTGTCCAAATACTGGGAAATATTTTCAAGTGGATGTCAGCAAAATGTGGTGATGAAATCGTGCAACGACATCAAAAGCCGAAATGCATTTGATTAAGTGGATTCGAAGTACTTGCCATGGGTTAGCCTAGCGTTTACGGCCCCAATCCTGAGTGTCGTTTTCAACATTGCTTTCCTAAAATCACGGGTAAATTGATCTGAAAATGATGGAGATCGGCAGCACTCTGAGTTTCTAACAACGCAGGGTCTAATGATTGGAAGAAAAGTACTGGATGTCTTTAGATATTCAGCAGAGGGAGGAAAGTAAGAAGTTAAAACTCAAAGGCAGGTGTCCCAGAATTCACCACAGTCACATTTGTTCTTGATAGTATGAATAAGATCATATAATTGTAGAAATAGTTGAAATGCACAGTTTTAAATGTAACTGGTCGATATTGCAGTGGTACACTCCTAAACTATGAATGTGGCTCTTGGAATGGAGCAACACTTTGAAGACAAACGTCCGCGCACCTGGGAGCCATAGAAGTTTAGTACTTGGGGATGTTTAGTTCTTGACTACTAGGATAAATTATGATGGAAAACATTAATATCAATGGACAGCACTGTAGTGTAACGGTTAACGTAACGCTATTACAGCGCCAGAGATCTGGTTTCAATTCCGGCCGCTGTCTGTAAGGAGTTTGTCCCTTCTCCCCGTGTGTCTGCGTGGGTTTCCTCCAGGTGCTCCGGTTTCCTCCGACATTCCAAAATAAAAGACCTACAGGTTAGGAGCTATGGGCATGCTATTTTGGCGACCCTTTTACGGGTTGCCCCCTGCACATTCTCAGTAAATCAATAAGAAGCATTTCACTGTGTGTTTCAATATACATGTGACTAATCAATAAATATCTTATCTTATCTAATAACATTAATGTAAAGAATGGAAAATGTTCAAAGCAATCGGATAGAGCAATTAGAATCCGGTCTAAAATCCTTCAGAAAGCATATGCACGAGGAGTGGTAAATTCGGTTATTTCGGCCTATAAGACTTTCACAAAGTCACCCGAAGAAGGAAGGGTACAGAAGCTCTTGAGATTTAAGGAGAATTTTTATTTTCAAATTTAGGGTAAAATACGATTTTACCGGTAGATGGCTATTACTGGGTATCAAATACTCGAATGGAAGGAGAGGACCAAATTTTTAACGAAAACGCATAAGGCTGATAGAATTACAATGTCGCAATCCCGGGATTTTTAACTGCAGAATATAGATAAGACAGTGGCAAATATTCAAATTGAAGGAGGAACGCCGGGAGAGTGTGCAAAGTTTTGTTTTGACGAGAGGCTAACAAGGACCAAGTGAGCTGGGTTCAGTTTGACAAAATACTGTATTTGATACCATGACTGGCATATTTTCAGTTCTGAGTTATTTGTCGAGAGAGTGATATACATTCATGAAGATTTTATTCCATAATGAAGAACCATCCCGGTAAATAGGACATATCAGTCGGTACGGTCGTTAAAGGAAAGATTTTGCGATACAAAAAAAGTTGTAGACATAATGTAGCAGAAGAAAAGCATAAATATAGAGTCATGGAGACATTGTGTTGTAGAACATAGACAAAGATTCCGCGTCTATGCCAAACATCATGCCTATCTACATTAATCGCTCTTGCCTGCATTAATTCCACAAATTCGGAGGCCTGACAATTGCAGTACCTGTGAAGATGCCTGTTAAATTATGTTACTGTTTCGGTCTTCAGAACCTGCTCTGGCAGCTCATTCCAGATACCGACTACTCTTTGTGTGAATCATTTACCCCTCATGCGCTTTGTACCACCCCCACCTTAAAACTATACTTTCTAGCTTGAGACACCCCATGTGATAGAAGGCACACACAGGATATCGACCTGTCTATGTCTGTGATAATTTTATATAACTCTACCATACCTTCTTTCAGCTCTAGATGCTCCAGGACATAAAGACCAAGCCTATCCAATGTCTCCTGATAACGTAATACCTTCAACAAAGACGACATCCTTGTGAATCGTTTCTGCATCCTAATAGCTTAATCATATCCTTAATCATAGCCTAACCCTTCTCTCCTCTCCCCTCAGGCAGAAGATACAGGATCCTGAGGTCAAATACCGCCATTCAACGGTCCCCTTCTCAAATTAGGTGGAGTCTTGGCCTCACAATCTACCTTGTTATGACCTTGCACGTTGTTGTCTACTTTCACTGGACTTCCTCTATAGTTGTGACACTTCACTCTGTATTCTTTTATAGTTTTTACCCTGTACTACCTCAATGCACTGTGTAATGAATTGATCTGTACGAAGGTTATGCAAGACAAGTTTTTCACTGTACCTCGGTACAAGTGACAGAAATAAAACCAATATCAAACGAAACTGTCACGTGACCTCCCAAATCCTATACTCACTGCCTCCTCCGATGAAGGTAACTGTGCTATACGCCTTTCTGACCACCCTTCCTGCCTGTGTTCCAGTTTGTACTTGTACCCCAAAATCTCTGTTCATAAACGTTATACAGGTGAAAGAGGCAGGCGGTTGTTTACACCTTGGGAAAATGCGCTGCATATAAATGCGTACGCAGGCGTCATGGTTGAATATGAGCGGCAGCATGGAGAAGGCTTTATTAGCTGCTAATTTAAAAGTGAACCGAGACGTCTTTACTTGGATAGAAACCAATTTAAACAAATATACAAGGTGAAAAGCAGGTGGAAAATAGGTGCGCCAGAGTATGTGAAGTCTGGTGTATCAGAGCATGGGTAAGGAATCCGCTGACAAAGAGATGGAGGCCTGATTGACTGCAGTTGATTTAATCTTTTATCATGCAATACATTTTGGGTGATTCTGTTGTCAATTTGTTACATCCACAGAAGGGTTTTTCTCTAAACTCTGATGAATTTGTTCTCTACGAGTTCAGAGATGATTGATTATCGAACGATTTCGATCTACTAACCGCAGTTGGAACACCTGCCTCCAGCAAAACTCTCCTTCACTCCCCTTCGCTTCATATTGCAGAAGTTTTGCCTAAAATGGCAACAATGACTGCTATTGGTTCATCGATTCTCTAAATCTGCATTAAAAGCTGATGAACTCATTACCTGGCCCGTTTCAAGAGAATTCTTCCGTTGCCTTAATGAAACCGTTGTCTGATTAATGTATCCGCAAACTGATCCATAATTTCTCCGGAGATTTTACCGTTAAGTCTTCCTCCATGCACATCCAAAATAGTCAAATGCAGTGGCTGCAGATACTCGTGCTGGTTCAGCAAATTCCGAGATGTAAGTAACTCTATCTATCGCGTTCCTAAAATTGGATACAATTCTGCAATTTATTTTCTTCGAACAGTGCATTAAAAAAAGTCTAGAAGACACAGGAGCGGAATTAGGCCATTCGGCACCTCCAGTCTGCTCCACCATTCGATCATGGCTGATTTATTTGTCCTTCTCTTGCCCATTCTCCTGCCTTCTCCCTTGCTAATCAAGAACCTATCAACCTCCGCTTTAAGTATATAACCAAGACTTGGCCTCCACAGCCGTCTATGGCAATGAATTCCACAGATTCACCACTTTCTGGCCAAAGAAGGGACGTCCTTCTCTACTGAGGCTGTGTCCTCTGGTTCCAGACTCTCCCACTGCTGGAACCATCCTCTCTAATTCCACTCTATCTAGAACTATCAATATTCGGTAGGCTTCAATTAGATCCCCTCACCTTTGTAAACTCCAGCGAATACAGGCCCAGAACCATCAGACGCTCCTCATACTTTTTAACACTTTCATTCCCAAGATCATTCTTGTAAACCTCCTCTCGACCCTCTCCAATGACACCACATCCTTCTTTGGGTATGGGGTCCAAACTTCTTACAATACTCCAAGTGTGGTCTGACTAATGTCTTTTAAACCTGCAGAATCACACCCTTGTTTTTACATTATAGTCCTCTCGAAATGAATTCCAACATTACATTTGCCTTCCTTACTGCCGACTCAACTTGCAAGTTAACCTGAAGGGAATCCTGCATTTGGGCACTCAATTCCCTTGCAACTCCGATTGCTGAATTCGCTCCCCGTTTAGAAAATAGTCTATGCCTTTATTCATTCTGCTAGTACATGACCGTGCACTTCCATACGCTGTATTCCATCTGCCACTTTGTCCATTCTCCCAAGCTGTTCGTCCTCCTGCAAACTTCCTGCTTCCTCAACACTATCTGCCCCTCCACCTCTCTTTGTACCATCCGAATACCCCCAATTCCTTCATCCACATTATTAATATGTAATGTGAAAATTAGAGGACCCAACACAGACTCTTGCGGAACACCAGTAGTCACCGGCAGCCAACCAGAAAAGGCCCCCTTTATTCCCACTCTTTTCCTTCGGCCATTCAGCCAGTCTTCCATGCATGCAAGTACCTTTCCTGTAATACCATGGGCTCCGATCTTGTTTAGCAGCCTCATGTCCGGCACCTTGTCAAATATCTTCTGAAAATCCAGGTGAACAACATCTACTGACTCTCCTTTGTCTATCCTGCCTGAATAGAACTTTGAAGTTATTGTGACTAATGTTGTAAAAGAAAGAGTGCTTAAGTGGAATACTGACGTTGCCTTGACTCCTGATTTGTTTTCACTTTGGAAAAATCAGTATACTATAAATATTTTAAACGCAGCTACTTTACGTTCTCCTATTCAGAATATTAATTTAAAAACTATCCAGGATTGTCTCCAAAAGGGATAAAAATGGTCGCGGGTTTGAAATTGATCCATGTTAAAGACACAGATTGATAATTTCTCGCAGGTACCACTGCGTGTAAATGTGATAATTATTTTTCAGCCGTTGTAGTTTTCATAACTAGAGTGATATTTTATTCTCTAGTATGGTGCAGAAGCATCAAGAAAATGCAAATTGACGGTAATCTAGTTGCTCTGAATAATTTCTGAGGAATGAAATCTGGGAGAGAATGAAATCCCGCCCAATTTCGTTCACCGTTATATAGAAAATAGAACAGCACAGCACAGAACAGGCCCTTCGGCTCACAATGTTGTGACGACAGATCTATTCGCTCTCACCTACAGTACGTATATATCCCTCTATTTTCCTCTGATTCATGTGCTCAGCCAAGCCCCGCTTAAAAGCCCCCAAAGAATTTGCCTCTACCACCCTATCAGGCTATGCATTCCAGGTATCACCACTCTCTCAGTAAAAAAAACGCAGCCCTCACATCAATTTTGAACCTATACCATTTCACCTTAAATGCATGCCCTCTAGTATTGGATCGCTCAATAATGGGAAGAAAATATTGCTTGTCCACTCTATCTATACCCCTCATAATTTTATACACTTCCAACAGATCACTCCTTAGCCTCCGCCGCTCCAGAGTAAGAAGCCCAAGTTTGTGGAGTCTCTCCTGATAGCACATGCCCTCTAATCCAGGCAGCATCCCAGTAAACCTCCTCTGCACCCTCTCTAAAGCCTCGACATCCTTCCTATAGCGAGGCGACCAGAATTGCACAGAATTCTCTAAATGCGGCCTAACCAGAGTTCTACAGAGATGAATCATAACTTCTTGACTCCTATACTCAAAACCTCGAATAATGAAAGCAAGCATTCCATAAGCCTTATTAACCACCCTGTCTACCTGTGTAGTCATTTTCAATGATCATAGACTTGCACCCCAAGGTCTCTCTGCTCTTCAACACTGTTAAGGGTCTTGCCCTTAAGAGTGTACTGCCTCTTGACATTAGTCTTACCAAGGTGAAACACCTCACATTTAACCTGGTTAAACTCCATCTGCCATTTCTCTGCCCACATCTGTAACCGAGCTATATCAAGTTGTATCCTGCGACAGTCTTCCACACTATTGGTATTGGTATAGGTATTGGTTTATTGTTGACACTTGTGCCGAGGTACAGTGAAAAGCTTGTCTTACAAACCGATCGTACAGGTCAATTCATTACACAGTGCAGTTACATTGAGTTAGTACAAAGTGCATTGTTGTAGTACAGGTAAAAACAGTAACAGTGCAGAATAAAGTGTCACAGCTGCATAGAAACAGATACACCACTCACAACTCCACCAACCTTATTATCTTCTGCAAATAAACGAACCCATCCATCAACATGCTCGTCCAGGTCATTTATGTACATCACACAGCAGAGGTCCCAGCACAGATCCCTGCAGAACGCCACTACTCACAGGCCTCCAGCCCGAATACATCCATTCAACCACCACTCTTTGTCTTCTGCAGGAAATCCAGTTCTGGATCCACACAGCTAATTCGCCACAGACCCCATGCAACGAACTTCCTTGATTAACTGATTATGTGGGACCGTGTAAAATGTCTTACTGAAGTCCATATACATAACAACCACAGCTCTACCTTCAACAATCTCTCTCCTCACCCAGTCACAAAACTCAACCAGATTAGTAATACACGACTTGTCCCGCACAAAACCATGGTGGCTTTCCCTAATCAAGCCATTGGATTCCAGATGTTCGTATATCCTATCTCTAAGAATTTTTTCCAGCAATTTCCCTGCAACTGACGTGAGACTCACCAGTCTACAGTTCCCCAGATTTTCCCTTTTTCCTTTCTTAAATAGAGGGACAATATTAGACGCTCGCAGGTCATCCGGAACCTCACCTGTGGTCAAAGAGGACACAAAGATTCTGGTCAAGGCCCCAGAAATGTCTTATCCACCTTAATACAGTTTAGGAGATCTAACGTTACCTCCTCCTTGACTTCTAAGTGCCCTAAGATGTTTCCACCCTCAGTTCCAATTTCTTCCTCCTGAATGTCCCTCTCCTGGGTAAATACTCATTCAGAACCTCAATAACATCCTCTGCATCCAAACATAGATTCCCTTCTTTATCCTTGTGTCCCTTCCCTTTGCCTCGTTCTCCTCCTATTCCTGACGTAGGTATAAAATGCCTTTGGATTCTCCTTAATCCTACTTGCTAAGGTCTTTTCATTGCCCCTACTGGCTTTCCTAATTCCTTTCTTGAGTTCAGTTCTAGCTTCTTTATATTCCTCAAACGCTCTGTCTGATCCTAACTTCTGAAGCTCTACAGACTTGTCCTTTTTCTTCTTGACGAAGTTTACTACTTCGCTGGGCATCCAAAGTTCTCTTATTTTCCCATTCATGGCCTTCCTTCTTGTCAGATCATTCCTATCCTGTACTCTTTGTATGAGATCCTTAAACACTTCCTGCATGCTCGGTGGACTTGCAGCAAAAATGTTTTCCCAGTTTACTCTACCTAGTTCCTGCCTTATGCCTTCATAATTAGCCCTGCTCCAATTTAAAGCCCTCCCGCTAGCCCTATACCTATCCTTACCTATAGCTATCCTGATAGTTAATGAGCTGTGGTCACTGTTCCCGAATTGCTCACCGACTTATTAGTGAGTCACCTGGCCAGGCTGATTACCCAACACCAGATCCAGAATTGTACTGTCAACGTATTCATGTAGGAAACCCTCCTGGAATACACCTAACAAATTCTGCCCCCATCTAACAACCTTGCAATAAAAAGGTACCTATTTATATCAGGGAAGGTGCAGACCCTGATGACAACAACCCTGTAATTTTACACATCTCTCTAATCTGTTTGCATATCCGTTCCTCAATGTCCCGGTAGCTATTGGGAGGTTTGTGGTACACCCCAAGAGAGTGATTCCACCCTTATTAATCCTGAGTTCTACCCATATCGAATCTGTATCCGAACCCACCATTATGCTTCCCCAGAGTGCATCTGATATATTATCTCTAATTAGTATTGCAACTCCTCCCCCCCCTTTTATACCCTCTCTATTCTTCCTAATACTTCAAAACCCTGATACATCAATCACCCACTCCTGTCCCTCCCTCAGCAAAGTCTCTGTAATGGCCACAGCATCATAGTTACATGTACTGATCCATGCTCTAAATTCAACACTCTCGCCTATAATACTCCGAGCATTAAAGTACAAACACTTCAAACCATTCGTCCCAACACACCTGTTATCAGGAATCTGCCTAATACTACAGTCTCTGACATCAGCCCTCCTGTCCATTCTGTGATTTACTGACTAGTCTTTCTGGGGTCTCATCCCTCTGCGAAGCGGGATTAAGTATTTCCCATCAGCATTAGCATACCTCCCTGCCAGGATATTGGTTCCCCTGCAGTTCAGGTGCAAAGAGTCCCTCTTTAGAAGGGCACCCCTTCCCCAGAAAAGGTTCCAATGATCCAAGAACTCGAAACCCTGCCCCCTGCACCATCTACCCAGCCACTCATTTGTCTGTGCTATCATCCTAATTTTTCCTTCACTAGCTCGTGGCACCGGAAATAATCCGGAGATAACTACCTTTGCGGTCCTGCTCTTCAGACTCCTTCTGAACTCCCTACACTCATTTCACAGGACCTCTACCCCTCTTTTGCCTATTTCATTGTTATCAATATGCGCCATGACCTCTGACTGCTCACCCTCCCCCTTAAGGATATTCTGCAACCGCTCCGAGACATCCAGGACCCTCGCACCCGGGAGGCCACATGCCATCCTGACGTCTCTTCGGCGGCCGCAGAATTTCCTGTCTTTTCCCATGACTATCGAGTCCCCTATGTGTATCTCTCTGCCTGACTTCCCCCTTCCCTTCTGAGCCTCAGGTCCGACCACAGTGCTGCTGGCTTGGCTGCTACTGCCATTGCCAGATAGGTCATCCCCCTCAGCAGTATCCAAAGGTTTATACTTGTTGCTGAGATGAACTACCACAGGGGGGCCCTGCACTGATTTAGTTTCCCCCTACCTCTCTCAGTGCTCACCCACCACTACCTCAATCCAGCCCTTTGGGTGCAACCACATGCTCAATATTCCTATCTATGATTCGCTCTCCCTCACGGATGATCCTCAGTTTATCCATCTCCAGCTCCATCTCCTTAATCCTGTCTTCCAGGACCTGAAGTTGACTGCACATCCCGAAAGTATAGTCATCCGGAAGATCATCAAATTCTCTGAATTGCTGTTATGTCAGATTTCCAGTATGGGATTTTGAACGAAAAATCCACCCACTTTACCATGTTGCATGAACGTGAAGACCAATACCAATAATGTCGTTGTTTCTGAACCTGCCATTGTTGTAAAATGTTTGGAATGGTATTTGAAGAAAATTACCTTCTTTCCAGGACTCCATCAAGGTTAATTTATCAAAACCAGGCCCACAAGATTCAGTATTGGTCACGTGGGTGTAAAATGGGATTAATTCACTGAATATAACCTCTGACTAAATTACTTGAGCAATTATTAAGTCTGACAGTTTGCCTTTCTCTGGCACAGCTTGATGTGGCCGTTACTGTTCTGAGAGAAATGCATTGAAATCGCACTCAAGTATATCAAACGTATATAGTCTCCTTAGTGGTTTGCCTGCAATTATTTCTATTGGCCAAAACATCAATATATATTTTCCAGACCATATTAGGTCAATTGTCCTGGGCTTCGTCGATAAAGTGACAATTCACGGCACGTGAATGGTGCGGGAAATTATTGCGAGCCTGTTTACGTACGAACGTGCCCATATGCAATTACTTTATACACGTTTTCAGTCCCTTTGAAGGTTTTCAAACATTCTAGCAACTCGAATTGTTATTTCAGTTTCAGGAATTCCATCCACGTCTCAACCTCCCAGCCAAGTTACTATAGTTGAAGCAGGAAATAACACAGGTAAACATTCACGAATTTGATAAACAGCAAATATGTGACATCCTGGGGCATGTCGACATCAAGAAGAGGAGGTGTTTGGTGTCTTGAAAAAACATTAAGTTGGATAAATCTCGAAGGTATTCTGGGATCCATCACAGGATACGGAGTGAAGCAAGGGATGAGATTGCTGGGGCCTTGGCAGAAATCTTTTTATTCTCTGTAGTCACTAATGAAACGTCAGAAGACAGGAGAAAAGCTGCAGTTGCCTTTCCTTTAAGAAGGGCAACAGAGACATGTCACTGTTTGTAAAGCCAGTACCCTCAGTGAATTTATCTTGCCCATATATCACTTCTCGTCAATGAATCTAAGAAAAAAAATCAAGAAATGATAAGCAGATGAGACTTTCATCAGTAGTACGGATTTACATGCATTTGGAATGTCGTGTACATTTTGGGGATAGTCAGCATGGTTTTGTGCTGGGGAGGTCCCTGTATCACAATCATGAATGAATTATTGTGGAAATGAGGAAGATTATTGATGAGGGTAGGACAGTCGATGTTGTCAACATGGACATTCGGAGAGCACTTCAGAAGGTCCCCCATTGTAGGTTGGCCATAAGGGGTCTATGTAGAGTTGATAAATTGGATCCAAAATTGACTTTGTCATAGAAGACAGGGGTTAGTCGAGAGATGATTTTCTCACTGAAGGTCTATGATCAGTGCTCTTCCACAAGGATCTGTGCTGGGACCTCTGCTATTTGCAATATCTATATTAATGACTTGGATGACGATGCAGGTAGTCTTATTAGTAAGGTTGCAGATAATATGCTGGACTTGTGGAGAGCGAGTAACTTTGTCAAAGATTACAGCAGGTTATAAATCACTTGGAAATTTGTGTGGAGAAATGATAGGTCGAATTTAATCTGGACAGGTGTAAAGTGAGGTGTTGTGTGAGGTCAAATGCAAAACGAAAGGATGCCGTAAATGACAGCCCCCTAAGGAGCTTCTTAGTATCCTGGGAACAAAAATGGATAAGCTGGTAAAGAAGGCTACGGTATGCTTGCCTTCATCGTTCGGGTCATTGAGTATAAAAGTTGGAAGTCATGCTGCAGCTGTATAAAACATTGGATGTGCCATAGTTGAAGTACTGTGTGGAGTTTTGTTCGCCTCACTCGAGGAAGGAATTGCGGGCATTGGGGAGTGTTCAGAAGAGGTTCCCTAAGATGTTGCCTGGATTGGTGTAGTTTAGCTATGAGGAGATGTTTGTCACACTTGGGCTGCTTTCTCTTAAACTTCGGATGTTAGGGGAGGCAGAGATAGGATAGTCAATCTTGGTTGACAATGAGAAATATCGGAGTGTGTAGGCTTAAGATGAGAAAGGTAAGTTTAAAAGAGATGTGCGAGGCAGATTACGCCGAGTGTTATTGGTGCCTGGAACCTACTGGTAGAATCGGACACGACCGCAATGGTTAGGAAGCATTTAGACAGAGACGTATACCGACAATCAATAGAGGGATACCGACCATGTACAGGAAGACGTGATTAGTTTAGATTGGCATCGTGGTTGATGCAGACATGGTGATATGAGTCATAGAGCAATGCAGCACGGATACAGGCCCTTCGGCCCAACCAGTCCATGCCGACCATAATGCCAATCAAGCTAGTCTCAATTTCCTGCGTTCGGCAAGCCCCGCGATGTACATATCCGGGTGCTTCTTAAGTGATACTTTTGTACCCTCTCAACCACTTCCTCTGACAGCTCGTTCTATATCCTCACCACCGTCTGCGTGAAAGAGTTGCTCCTCAGGTCTCTTCTACATCTCCCCCCTCCCCCTTCCCAAAATCTATGTATCCTAGTTTTGGACTCCACTGCCCTAGGGAAATGACTGTCACCCTTCACATTATCTGTGCTAATCATAATTTCAAACATTTATATAATGTCGCCCCTCATTCCTCTCTGTTCCAAGGACCAAAGATCTAGCCTGGCCGATCACTCCCTGTAACGCAGACCCTCTAGTCCTGGCAATATCCTCGAAAATCTTTACTGCACTCTTCCGAGTTTAACCACATCTTTCCTTTAACATGGTGATATAAACTGTACACAGTACTTCAACTCCGCCCTCACTAACGACTTATGCAACTAAAGCATAATGTCCAAACTCCGACACTCAGTGCCTGATTGCCATTATTTGCTGACACTCTAATGTCATCCTTTGTCTTCATGTTCTAAGGCATTGGAGAACTGAAATTGGTGGGACCGGAAGCACATTGCTTCGGAGATTTAAAGATTAAATACAATGGTCAGTGGACCTTCCTCTGCAGCAGTCAGTGGAATTCTGCAGCTGGATCAGTCGTCTGCCGACAGATCGGATGCGGGATATACGACATCGTACTCATCAAACCCATCTGGCCTGAAGCGGGACCTGTTTTGTTGAATATGTTTCAGTGCAAGGGAAATGAAACTTCATTGTCGGAATGTTCTTTCGTTCCTACTGATCAGGAGCGCTGCGAAACTGGGGAGATTGTCAGCCTCTATTGTAAAGGTATTTACCTTCTTGAATTTTGTTGGATATTCTCTTTCGCCTGATTTAATCGTTTGTATTAAAATTGTTCTAACAGTTTCGCTGTATCCAATATCGTTGTAGTGCGTCCTTCCTTCTCGCGATTTTGCAGGTATAGCAATAAATTCAATTGTAGTCCTGCACTCCGTTCAGAAAGGAGGTTGAGGCGTGAATTTCACTTCTTGTCCCTTAAAGAAAAATTCGTGACAGAAGTATCTCCGAATTTGTATCAGAGAATACATTATCTGAGGTCTGCAGTTCAGGCAATAGCTCCCATGACTTCCGATTGGTTTACTGTATTGTTAAGTATGGTTTTAATTTCCGTCTTTTCCGTCTTGTGTACTACTCTTTTGGTCAGTGCGCTAACATCTCTCAGAAGCGGTATCTTTAGGAAACACAAAGGTCAAGGTAGGACCTAATTGATTCCACGTTTGTCGTCGGCACTGCATGGCCACCTTCCACAACCCAATCCACAGACTGAGACCAATCTGGGAATCGGATGTTTGGCGGTGTATCCTGACGGTCCCTTTCCCAGAGCGTTCTGATCACCTTTGGGAACATCTCTGTTGTCAAAGGTCTTTGAATTATTTTAATTGTCTCCAACACCATGTATTGAAATCAGTTTATAAAGATGTTGGTATTTTGAACCGGCAGCATTACTCTATTCTTATGCGATAAAAGCTGCTGGATTCGATGTGAATCAGACCTCTTCCCTTCTCTACGTCAACACTCCGGTACTAGGCTGTATGGAATGCAAATGGCGAGGTCAGATGTTCGTTTATCTAACTTCCAATTTATCATTTATCTGAACGTTCCAATGAAAGGCGCGGACGTTAGGGTCGAGCTGATTCGTTCCGAAGTGAAAATCGATTATTCCTTGTGGAAGTTGCTGGGATTCGAGGGAGACAGGCTGAGCAGGCTTGGGCTTCATTCATTGGAGAGTTGGAGGTGTGATCTTATGGAGGTGTTTAAAATCAGGAGAGAGTGGAGCACGGTCTGATAGCAGTACATGAAATTCGGAGAGGTATAAACAGGGTGAATGCGCAGAGGCAATCCAGGGATGGGAAATAAGGAAATAGAGGGTATAGGTTCAGTGTGAGAGGGGACAGATTTAATTGGAAACTGAGGGGCAACTTTTTTTCACACAGAATATAATCCGTATATCGAACTAGCTGTCAGATAAAGTGGTTGAGGGAGGTATATCAGCAGCATTTAGAAGACACTCGGACAGAGAATGTTTTCAAGTGATATCGGCCAAACGCGGCAACAGGGGACTATCTTAGATGGTCGTCTTGGTCGGCATGAACCAGTTGGTGCGCTGGCTCTGTTTTAGTATAGCAGAACGCCCTGTTACACTGAGTCCCGCACAGCAGAAGCCTCTTTACATATTGATCTGTAACTTCCACTACAACGATGTTTATCGCAATTGCAGTCTAGTTGCTCTTGAAGTACAGTGCAAAGAATAAAATCAGGATACAGTAAGTCAGAAGATAAAATATACATAGCTGGGAATACTTCGTGATCCGTACATGGAAAATAATGTCAGTTTTCATGGATCATTATCACTCTCCAGGCGGTTGTTATTGGCAAGGACTTGTTTTCTCAGAACGAAAGAGGGATATCTTGAAGATGCCGACGAATTGGTAGTTCAGACTATATATTTTAAATAACACTTGTGCTGAAGTTTCTCAAAAATTTTATTTAGTTTTGCGGAACAAATCTGGCAGTGTGAGGAAAAAGCCAGTGATCTCTTTTGCATACATATCAGCGTTATCCGGCTATTGCCTAAATCTGAATTTGTTAGTTCAATGTGTTTTATCAGCTTCAGGAAGAACTTCAACAGGAAATATGAAATATTCTTCGGTTAGGGTCGACGAAGCAATCCGATTCAAAATAATTAAATGGTAATGCGTAGCACGAGAATATTCACCCACTCAGATAACAGAGGTGAACATTGCTTTTTAACATCTGTTCATTATTTTCATATCGCAAGTTTTGATGAAATGGTCTGTGCTTGGGAGTATCTGAATTTCAGACAGATCAATCACAGTAGCCTTACGTGGTATTCCAAGGAACCCTACCGTTTCAAATTGTATGCTTTAGAATTAAAGTACCTTAGTTTGGCCTGGGCTGCGTTGTCTGCTTTTCTGCTCCCACAAGTAAAATCGGTAATTCGTTTATTATTGTCACGTGTATCGAGATACATTGAAAAACTTCTGTGTGCATGCCATCCAGACAAATAATTCGATACATAGTTGCATCGAGGTAGGGCAAAAGAAAAGAAAATGCATAATATAGTGTAAATGTTAAGTGCAATGTGTGCAGACAAATAAGGTGCAAGGACCTGACGAGGTAGATTGAGAGATCAAGAGTTAATCCTTATTGTATTCGGTATGTTCAAGAATATTATAATGCAAGCTGTCTTTGAGCTTGGTAGTAAATGCTCTCAAGCATTCGTATCGTCTGCCCGACATGTGTGTGGCAATGAAGAGAACATAATCCTTGGTTATTCTGGCTCCATTTATTTCTCATCGCCCGCCTATTGCTAACTACAAAATATATTTTTGTATTGTGTTTGCAGGGCTAACTCCGTTTACCGATGAAAGTCGCCAGTGAACTGCGTTTTTCCAGGTGATAGAATCCGCTCATCCTATTCTATGTAGGAGCCAACTATTTCCTCCTGTTATCTTTACATTTAGTGCAGGTTGGGGCAGGACTGACAAGGGATCTGTTGTGTGGAAAGGTTTCCTTGATAAAACTTGTGACTCCGTTTAAATAACAGAAAATTTAAAAGGAAATAACATGAAGTCTTATTTTCTTGTGAATTAGAAAGGCAGAAGATGGTTCTGGGCAATGGAGGCAGTCCGTGTTCTGGGAGAGTTGAGGCCAGCCATTTCCGACAGATCTGGCACAGTCTATGCGGCCGCATGTGGGATATAAATGAGGCTCACGTTATGTGTAACTATGTTGGCTGTGGCGACGCTGTATCTGCTTCAGGAAATTCACAATTTGGTCCTGGAAACTGGCCAATTTTACAAACTGAACTTCGCTGCAACGGCACTGAGGACGGTCCCTGGACGTGTCCGAGATATGCTCTGGCTCACAACAACTGTTCTAAGGAAAGAGAAGCAGCCGGCGTTGTTTGTTCGGGTAATTACCTGTCTGTAGAAATTTAGCCCACAGCACTGAATCATGCGAGGAAACTATTTTTTTTCCAGAATAGTTAGAATTGAAGTCAATTTGAAAGGTGAACTCTTTCATTTGCATTTTCTGATCCCTGCAAATAAATGTTCAATGCTTGAGATATGTCGCTATCGCTGAATTAGAATTAAAATATGGCAATGCGATAAGCTATCTGTAGGAGGCTTATTATTGATTCTTTGCTTTGGTTATTTTAATTCTGTTCTAAAGAAACAAATGCTTTGTTTAAATCTGTTACTGGGAATACTGTCAGGTCTCCGCCCACCACAACAGCCAGGATCTCCCTTTGGCCAGCCACTTCAATCCCACTTCCCATATCCAAACTGACATGTCTATCCACGGCCTCCTCTACTGCCACGTGAGGCCAGACGTAGGCTGGAGGAGAAACACCTCGTATTCCGCTTTGGTAGTCTCGAACCTGACGCCATCAACATCGACTTTCTATCTTCCTCTAATGGCATCACTCTGTTTCCCCTCCCCTCCCCCCTTAGTTTTCCCACTTTTTCCACATTTCCTTGGTCCCCTAACCCCTTATCTTTCCCCTCCCTCGCCGTCACAACCTGCTCTCACCTCCCGTTCATTTCCCACATCCTTGCCTTTATTCCATGGCGTACTGTCCTCTTCTGCAGGAGTCTTTCTCCTTCAGCCCTTTGCCTCTTCCACATATCACCTCTCAGATTCTCATCCACCCTCCTCCAGCCAACTGCCTTCCCCCTTCACCTGGACTCACCTATCACCTGCCAGCTTGTGCTCCACTCCCTTATCCTACTTTTTTATTCTGGCTTCTTCCCTCGTCTTCTCCAGTCCTGATGAAAGGTCACGACTCGAGACTTAGACTGTTCAGTTCCCTCCACAGATGCTGACTCACCTGCTGATTTCCTCCAGCATTTCATGTGTGGCACTTCCAGTGATGTATTTTTGTCAGTGGAATTTCAGGAAAAAAATAAGTGTAGAACGTCAAGCAAGTGACGCAGTTAGGTCTTGCCTCAGTTTCTAATCGTGTTTAGTGCATTATTTCCTTGATATAAAGTTACATAGAATCTAACCTAGCCTTGAAGAAGAGGAAAATTAATTAACTGGGCAGAGGATAAAATAGTGAACACTATAGTCATTTTCAATCGAAAGTCTCTGTTCTCCTTCGTGTTAATTGAAGCACGTTTTCTTGAAGATTATTATTATTCTGCTAATAAACTGCAGGACATAGAGAACCCAGGCTTGTTGGCGGACCGGATGAATGTTCTGGAAGACTGGAGATACAGTATGGAGAGACCTGGGGCACAGTGTGTGATTTGAAGTGGGATCTCCAGGATGCACGTGTGGTGTGTAGAAATTTGAAATGCGGGAATGTGATATCAGTCCTTGGAGGTGCATGTTTTGGAGAGGGGAGTGGTCCAGTGTGGCTGGATTCCTACGAGTGTCAAGGCAATGAGACAATTATCTTGGAATGCGCTACAACACTAAGGAATCAACATAACTGCACCCATAGGAATGACGTCAGTGTCATTTGTTCTGGTAGGTGCTTCATTCTTCCCTACATCACAAGCAAGGTACTAAAGCGTTGACTCTGTCACATATAATGCTAAACATACTCTCTATACTGGTAATTGTAAAAGCCCAACTTGTTCTCCAGGAATTTAACTGAATCTCGGAAGAGCCAAATTACATTTTCCGTTTTACAACTGGAGGATGCTTGTCAAGATGTGATATGCTCTAGTTCTATTCATGTTGCTTTTTAGACGGTTTGCGAGATGCATTTACGGTGAAGTTTAAAATAAGCATGATCATTTTGTTCAAATGCATCAAAAGTGAAAGCAATAACTGCCCGAAGACTACTATGAGGTTGAGAATAGAACGCATAGAATCCTGCGCCCACAGTAAACACTTATCACTTTTCTCAAAGCTTCTTTCCTTGTTACTTCAGGCCGCTTTTGTCTCATGACATTGTTCTCCATCTCAACTTGATATTTTCTTCCAGACACCCAGACTATTGACTTCCCAGTCCATGTTTCTTCTTTTTGCCCTTCTGTTTTCGTCCCATTAAAAATCCTTAATGAGGTTGCCAAAGTAGTCTGTTTTTTTTGCCGGATTCTTCTCCCCTTTCTCATCCAAGCCACAACCACGGAGCGTAGAGCTCCTTTGCTTCTTCACTAAACGTATATAAAACTATTACCGTCTTCAACATCACATTCACCCTCCATAGAGTAAATGTTCTCTCATTGAACAACCTTTTCAGACTTCACTCTTTGTTTATACATAAAAGTTGTTTATACATACTGTAAAAGTTGTTAAGCATAACAGTTGTTCCCTAATATTGATTGGCACGTCTTTAGTGTAAAGAGGATAGATGGGACAGAGTTTATTCGGTGTGTACTTGAAGGATTCCTGACACAGTATGTGGACAGGCCGACTAGAGGAGAGCCAATACAGGATCTGGTCCTGGGAAATGAGCCTGATCAGGTTTCAGATATCTCGGTGGGAAAGCATTTTGGAGATAGTGACCATAACTTCTTACCTTTACAATAGCATTGGAGAGGGATAGGAGCAGATGATATGGACAAGTATTTAACTGGGAGAAGGGGAATTACGATGCTATTAGGCTGGAACTTGGGAGCGTAAATTGGGAACAAATGTTCTTGGGGAAGTGCACAGCGGAAATATGCAGGTTGTTTAATAAATACTTGCATAGGGCCCTGGATAAGTTTTTCTCATTGAGGCAGGGTAAGTATGGTAGAGTGAAGGAACCGTGGTTGAGATGAGACGTAGAATATATTGTCAAGATGAAGAAAGAAAATTACCAAAGGTTTCGAAAGCATGGATCTGACAGGGCTCTGGGGAGCTAAGATGTAGCTAGGAGGGAGCTTAATAATGGAGTTAGGAGAGCTAGAACGGGGCATGAGAAGTCCTTGGCGAGTAGGTTCAAGGTAAACCCCAAGGCGTTCTAGACGTATATGAAGAATAAGAGGATGACTAGAGTGAGGGTAGGACCTGTCATGGATAAAAGAGGAAACATGTGCCTGGAGTAGGAAGAGGTAGGGGAGGTCCTTAATGAATACTTTGTTTCGGTAGTCACGAGAGAGAGAGAGAGAGAGAGAGAGAGAGAGAGAGAGAGAGAGAGAGAGAGAGAGAGAGAGAGAGAGAGAGAGAGAGAGAGAGAGAGAGAGAGAGAGATGTTTGTGAGGATGGTGTACGACAGGCTGATACCATGGGGCATGTCGATGTGAAGAAAGAGGATGTGCTGGAACTATTGAAAGACATTAGGATAGATAAGTCACCGGGGCTGAACGGGATATATCTAAGGTTATTATGGGAAACTAGGGAAGAGATTGCTGCGCCTTTGACGACGATCATTGCGTCCTCACTGGCCACAGGAGTAGTGCCGGATGATTGGAGGGTGGCGAATCTAGTTCCTTTGTTTAAGAAAGGAAGTAATGATAAACCTGGGAATTACAGACCACTGAGTCTTACTCTCGTGGAGGGCAAATTACTGGAGAAGATTCTTAGAGACAGGATTTATGGACATTTAGAGAAGCATAGGCTGATTACAGACAGTCAGCAAGGCTTTGTGAGGGGCAGGTCGTGCCTCACGAGACTGATTGAATTCTTTGCGGATGTGACAAAGCACATTGATAAAGATAGAGCAGTGGATGTGGTGCACATGGATTTTAGTAAGGTGTTTGATAAGGTTACTCATGGAAGGCTTATTCAGAAAGGTTGGAAGCATAGGATCGAGTAAAACTTGGCTGTGTGGATTCAGAATTGGCTCGCCCATCGAAGGGAGGGTTGTGGTAGATGTAACGTATTCTGCCTGGAGGTAGGTGACCAATGGTGTCCCGCAGGAATCTGCTCTGGGACCCCTGCTCTTTGTGGTTTTTATAAATGACTTGGATGAGGAAGCGGAAAGGTGGGTTGGTAAGTTTGCTGATGATAAAAAGGTTGGTGGTGTTGTGGATAGTGCAGAAAGTTGTTGTAGATTACAATAGGATATTGATAGGATGCAGAGCTGGGCTGAGAAGTGGCTGATGGGGATCAACCCGAATAAATGTGAAGTGAAATATTTCGGGAGATCGAATTCGAAGGCAGAATACAAGGTTAATGGCAGGACTCTTAGCAGTGTGGAGGAACCGAGAGATCTTGGGGTCCACGTCCATAGACCCCTCGAGATTGCCACGCAGGTCGATACGCTTGTTAAGAAGGAATATGGAGTGTTGGCCTTCATTGGTCGGGGTATTGAGTTTAAGAGCAGCAAGGTGATGTTGCAGCCCTATAGAACAGTGGTCAGACCACACTTGGAATATTGTGTTCAGTTCTGGTTGCCTCGTTATAGAAAGGATGTGGAAGCTTTAGGGAGGGTGCAGAGGAGATTTAGCAGGATTTTGCCTGGATTGGAGAGCATGCCTTATGAAGATAGGTTGAGCGAGTTAGGTATTTTCTCTTTGGAGAGAAGGAGGATGATAGGTGACTTGATGGAGGTGTACAAGATATAAGAGGCGTAGATCGAGTGGACAGTCAGAGACTTTTTCCCAGGGCTACAATGGCTAACACGAGGGGGCATAATTTTAAGGTGATTGGAGGAATGTATAAGGGGGATGTCAGAGGTAAGTTTTTTACACAGAGAGTGGTGGGTGCGTGGAATGCACTGCCGGAAGAGGTTGTGGGATACAGTAGGGACATTTAAAAGACTCTTAAGTAGACACATGCATGATAGAAAAATAGTGGGTTATGTGTCAGGGAAGGGTTAGATAGAGCTTAGGGCGGACTAAAATGTCGGCACAACATTGTGGGCCGAAGACCAGTGTTGTGTTCTAGTGTTCTATGTTCTATATTCTAAAAGGAACCATTCAGGGCCAAAGTTGGCCTTCCTTTTGGTGAACCACATGCAACGTTCTTTATTTCATTTCTACCAGTGCCTCACCGTGAGTTGTTTTCTTTTTTGACACTAATTGACTGCAGCTACCCAGGTCCTGTTTCTTTTCACGTCTTTCTGACTCACGTATCTTCACGACTAACACCTAGAACGTGCAATGCACTTCCTTGAGCCGACTATTCCATGAGAATCTCTCAAACACTGTTCGCCCACAAAGGACAAGACAGTAGCTTCAGGGTAACACTGACACCTTCAGAATTCATGGAATATTGAGTGTAGGTAGATCGACTCTATCTTTTGGAAATTTTAATTATTTGGTATTTTTGTGGCACAACTGCTCCTAAGCAATTATCAGTCAAATGTTGAATGTTGTTTTGGTTATTCTTCATGCATACAGTCAAACTTGCTCGGGAGCTCCGAGAGGAACCGAACCTTGATGTCCAGAGCGCATGGGTCTGACGAAAGCCGACAAATGCTCCTGTTTTACCTTAATTTTCTTAGAATTGAGAGTTGGCTGATTGAGCAGTAAATAGCAGGAATGGATATATTCGCTTCTTGTAAAGACAATTAGCTGGAGCAATGTTCCACATTGTGAGATAGTTGTTTGTGTTTTAAATGAACTGAAAAATCTCACGTCATTTTTATGCGCCTTCAATATCATAGTCGAGATACGGTCTAGTCCGATTTCCTTCTTTGTATCCAGTGCTCTCAAACATTTTGGATGTCAGATAAAGTCAATCTAACTGTGAGAAAACCGGTTTCAGTGATGGTGGAAATTTCAGGAGGAAGTTCAATTGGACACTCGCTCAGAATTTTTGGCCTAATATGTTTGCAAATAAAGTTAAAGAATCATTCGGCCCAACTCGGTCTTGCTGACGAAGGTGCATTGCTGATCATATTCCACTTGTCTGCATTCATCCCATATCCCTCTAAACCTTTCTTCTTCATGCATCTGTGCACATGCCTTTTAAATATTGTAATTTTACTCGCCTTTTCCACTTCATCTGGATGCTCAGAGAATGTACCCACCTTCTTCTGTGTGAAAAACTGCCCCCGTCTTCCTTTAAATCGTTACTGTCTCACCATGAACCGATGCCCCCTATTTATAGACACCATTACCTTGAGAAATAGACTCCGCTATATATTCTGCCTTTCATAATTTTATAAACCTTTGTAAGGTTACTACTCAGTTTCCTACGCTTGAGGGAAAATAGTTCTAGCCGATCAAGTCACTACTCCTAACTCAAGCCCTCTAGTCCGGGCAACATCCTTGTGAATCTTGTCGGCAACCTCCCTAGCTGAAACACATTCTTCTTGTCGTGCGGTGATCAGAACTGCACAAAATATTGCAAGTTCAGTCTCACCAATGTTCTTTACAGTTATAAGATGATATCCCAGCTCTTCTACTCAATGTCCCACCCAACGAAAGCAAGCATGCCATAACCATAGAACCATAGAAACACAGAACCATACAGCACAAAACAAGCCCTTCGGCCCACCATGTTGTGCCGTCCATCAAACCACCATCACACTACCTGACCCCTTCCTCCCGCATATCCCTCCATCTCACATTCCTCCATATGCCTATCCAACAAGCTCTTGAAACTGTCCAATGTATCTGTCTCCACCACCACACCAGGCAGTGCATTTCTCTGGGTGAAAAACCTCCCTCTGATATCTCCTTGAACCTCCAATCCAAAACCTTAAAGCCATTCCCTCTCGTCTTGAGCATTGGTGCCCTGGGAAGGAGGCGATGACTGTCTACTCTATATATCCCTCTCAATATTTTATATGCCTCTATCATGTCTCCTCTCATCCTCCTCCTTTCCAGTGAATAAAGCCCTAGCACCTTAAGCCTCTCCTCATATTCAATACTCTCTAATCCAGGCAGCATCCTGGTAAATCTCCTCTGCACCCTCTCCAACGCCTCCACATCCTTCCTATAATGAGGCGACCAGAACTGAAAACAGCACTGTAAGTGTGGCCTAACCAGAGTTTTGTAAAGCTGCATCATCACCTCGCGGCTCTTAAACTCAATCCCCCGATTTATGAAAGCCAACATCCCATTGGCCTTCTTAACTGCTCTTTCCACCTGTGAGGCAACTTTCAATCAACTGTGAATATGAACCCCCAGATCCCTCTGCTCCTCCACACCGCCAAGTACCTTGCCGTTTACCCAGTACTCTGCCCTGGAGTTTGTCCTTCCAAAGTGTACCACCTCACACTTCTCAGGATTGAACTCCATCTCCCACTTGTCAGCCCAGCTCTGCATCCTATCAATATCCCTCTGTAAGCTCCGATAGCCCTCCACACTATCCACAACACCGACGATCTTAGTGTCGTCCACAAACCTACTAACCCAGCCCTCCAACCCCTCATCTAAGTCATCTATAAATATCACAAAAAGTAAAGGTCCCAGAGCCAATCCCTGCGGGACACCACTGGTCACTGCCCTCCAATCCGAGGGCACTCCTTCGACCACAACCCTCTGCTTTCTACAGGCAAGCCAATTCCAAATTCACACAGCCAAGCTTCCCTGGATCCCTTGGCCTCTGACCTTCTGAAGAAGCCTACCATGAGGAACCTTATTAAACGCCTTACTAAAATCCGTGTACACCACATCCATCGCACTGCCCTCATCAATCTTCCTGGTCACGTCCTCAAAGAACTCTATCAGGCTTGTGAGGCAAGATCTTCCCTTCACAAAGCCATGCTGGCTGTCCCTAATCAGTCAATGATTCTCAAGGTGTTCATAAATCTTATCCTTTCTAACAGCTTACCCACCACAGACGTTAGACTCACCGGTCTATAATTCCCTGGCATATCCCTATTACCTTTTTTGAACAAGGGGACAACATTCGCAACCCTCCAATCCTCCGGCACCATCCCCGTGTACAACGAGGACTCAAAGATCCTTACCAGCGGTTCAACAATCTCCTTCCTAGCCTTTCGAAGCAGCCTGGGGAAAATCCCGTCAGGCCCCGGAGATTTATCTGTCTTAATATCATTTAACAACTTCAACACATCCTCTCTCTTGATATCTACAACCTCGAGAACATTACTCCTACCAGCACTCCCTTCCGCATCATCAAGTCCCCTCTCCCTGGTGAATACCGAAGAGAAGTACTCATTCAGAACTTCTCCCAGTTCCACCGCCTCCAGGCAAATTCTTCCACCTTTGTCCTTCATCGGATCTACCTTTACCCTAGCCATCCTCCTACCCTTCACGTACTTGAAAAAGGCCTTGGGATTTTCCTTAACCCTACTAGCCAACGCCTTTTCATGTCCCCTTCTAGCTCTCCTCAGCCCTTTTTAAGTTCCTTCCTCGCTACCCTATATTCCTCACGGGCCCTGTCTGAACCTTGCTGCTTATACCTCACGAATGCTACCTTCTTCTCCCTAACAAGTCGTTCCACCTCTCTCGTCACCCACAGTTCCTTCACCCTGCCTCACCGGGACATATTTATCCCTAACATCCTGCATAACAACCTTGAAAATCGACCACATCTCCATGGTACATTTTCCTTCAAAAAGAACATCCCAATTTACACTCCCAAGTTCTTTCCTTATAGCCTCATAGTTCTCCCTTCCCCAATTAAATATCATCTTGTCCTCTCTGCACCTGTCCCTGTCCATGACAATTTTAAAGGTTATGGAGCAATGGTCACTGTACCCCAAATGCTCACCCACCAATGGATCCTTCACCTGTCCCGGTTCATTTCCTAAAACTATATCTAACATGGCCTTCCCTCTGGTCGGCCTGTCAACATACTGCGTCAGGAATCCCTCATGGACGCATTTAACCAATTACGTCCCATCTAATCCTTTGGCACTAAGCAGGTTCCAGTCTATATTTGGGAAGTTGGAAGTCTCCCATTATAACAACCCTGTTATTTTTGCTTCTCTCCAAACACTGCCTGCCAATCTGCTCCTCTATATCTCTAATGCTACCGGGGGGCCTATAGAATACTCCTAGTAGAGTAACTGCTCCTTTCTTCTTCCTTAATTCCACCGATACGGACTCTAGAGATGATCCTTCTACAACATACATCTTTTCCACCGCCGTAACAGTGTCCCTGACCAGTATCGCCACCCCTCCTCCTCTTCTCCCCCCTTCCCTATCCCTCTTAAAACACAGAAAACCAGGAATATTCAATATCCACTCCTCTCCTGACGTCAGCCACCTCTCAGTAATAGCCACAATATCATAGTCCCCCATACTTATCCAAGCTCTCAGTTCATCCCCCTTATTCCTGACACTTCTTGCGTTTAAGTAAACACATTTCAGTCCATCTACCTTACTACTTTATAGCCTGTATTCTGCTTCTCCTTCCCCAAAGCCTCTCTACCTGTTTGAACTAACTTTTCCCCATCCCCGTCTACCTCTGACCTACTCCTCCGGTTCCCTTCCCCCTCACAAACTAGTTTAAACCCTCCCGAACAACCCTATCAAATCTCGCCGCAAGGATATTGGCCCCCTTCTGGTTCGGGTGTAACCCGTCCTCTCTGTACAGGTCCCACCTTCCCGAGAAGAGATCCCAATGATCCAGAAATCTAAAACCCTCCCTCCAGCACCAGCTTCTCAGCCACGCATTTATCTGCCACCTCCTCCTATTCCTGCCTTCAATATCGCGTGGCACTGGCAGCAATCCCGAGAGATCCGGTCTTCCACACCCTGTCTACCGATGTCGCCACTTCGCTTTCACGGAACAAGGTACTTGTACTGCTAGGTTTCTCTATTCTACAGCACGACCCACAGCCCTGCCATTTAGTCTGTAAGTCCCGCCCTGATTTAACTTTTCAAAAATGCATCACTTAGCACTTCACTCAATTTTATTCCATTCCTTTGCCCATTTTCCGGTGATTTTGTTGTAAGCTTAGACAACCTCCTTCTAGTTTCACGACATGCCAATTTTTGTGTCATCTGCAAACTTATCAATTATTCGACCTACATTATCATCCAATACTTCATATTTCTTTTAGCGGACATGTTCTGCTCACTACCATAATTGAAATGCGGTATGCTTAGAACTTCCTCCATCTATTAATTATTTGATTATTCACAGTTAGCTGTGAATGGATGTGGCAGGGATAAAGATCTTTGTTTTGCTCTGGCAGTTGTATGATTGCTGATCTTCAGGATACATATGGATTTCGATCAGAACCTCAACATATGATGTCATATTTATATTTGGGCCCTGTTCCGTCTTCTGCTCCCCTCATTGGTCCAGGTTTAATGCCTCACCTTGAAGTGAGAGGGTGAAGTATTGCAGAGCAAATGACGGAAGTGATTAGACGTGCGTGAGGCATTCGTTCATTCATTCAGTTCTCAACTCGGTATGGAGATTTTCGTGCGTAAATAATTCAAACTGTTAGATTAATCGAGGGGTGCATTCTCTAATGGAATATACACTATCCTAACTTGGTTTATTGTGTATACCAAAAAGGACAAAAGGGACCACGATTAGTTGGTGGCAAGGACGACTGCTCAGGGAGAGTGGAGATATTACGTGGGGAAAACTGGGGAACAGTCTGCGATACCTACTGGGATTTGAAGGATGCGGCTGTCGTCTGCAATCATCTCAATTGTGGAACTGCGATATCGGCACCAAGGGGAGCATTCTTTGGCGAAGGGAACGGTTCGATATGGAAAGATATCATTGAATGTCGTGGCAGTGAGATGCGACTGAGCGATTGTTATACTTCACCTTGGGGACATCATCCGTGCACACACAAAAACGATGCTGGTGTCATCTGTTCCGGTAGGTGATTTACTGTTAATTGTAAGTCACCCTTAAAATAGTAGCTATTTACTTGCAGAGGCGAATCAGTGACAATATGCCTCATGTGGCCGCATATCTCCTGGAATAATTTTGGAACAGCAGAGTGAGTTAAAATCTGCAGATATTCGCCATCTCAACAAAAAAAAAAAATTGCTGTAGACCCACGACAAGCCACGCAGCATCGATGGGGAAGAGAATGAGTTGAGGTGCAATGTCGAAAATACTAATTCAGTTGTACAAACCTACTGAATGAAGGCTTCCAGATTTTCTGTTTTTATATATGAGTTCTACGATTCTGACATAAAGGGTGTTCATCTGAAATTAATCAATACAGGTGCACCTGGAGGACTGTAACAAAGTCTACGAAGAGTTTATTGTCAGATGCACAAGTACATCTAAGCACAGGTGCAATGAAAAACTTAGTTGCAGCAGCATCATGAGCACAGGGCATCATAGAAGCAGCATTCACATTAAAAACATAAATTATACACAATTTTACAAGAAGAAAACAAACAATAAAAAGAAAACAAAAAAAAGAACAATGTCCATTTCAGTCCAAAGTGATCAAACTCGTCATTCTGTTGCTAAACTGTGTGTTTCGGGTTTTGACGGTTGATTCAGGAACCGAATGTTTGAAGGAAATTAGCTGTTCGTGAATCTTGTGATGCCGATGTACCATGTCAAGAGGAAGATGAAGTTTAATTCTGGGTTTCCAAGAAAATGTAATGAGTCTGCTGTGCCAAATTTGAAACCCGCGCTATCTGATAAATATAGTAGATTAACAACTGTCTGTAATTCCTAGTCATAATCCAAAATAAATTTGTTCCTGTATTCTGCGTGCTAATTTGGTTGAGGCCATCGCTTACTCTGTATCACATTGGTCAGTCCAGCTTAGTCTCGTTAGTCTGTAGCTCTCAGTCCCAATGAAGCGACTGCCCATCAATCCCAAACTTTCAATATGGATTTCATTGATTCCGGATTAAATGTAATTCTACCCATTCACGGTGACACGGCAAACATAATGACTCTTCAAAAAAAAAAGACCGGTCATTGTCAGCTTTATGCAACTTCTGAATCAAGTTAGAAAACTCGAATAAATAGGGGTGTCTGTGCGTTGAAATTTCATGGCTAATTGTTTCAAACTATCTGCGTTTTTCCGGGCAACCTTCTTTTGTTTTCAAGTTGATAACAAGCACAAAAAGTTTAAACCTGCACCTGTAAGTAGATAAATTGGTTTGAACAGCTGTTGAAATTACGTAGTATGTGCTAGATAGCAACTATTAATTCAATCCGAATGAAAAATACAAAACTGAAAATTAAGCAGACTATAAAAAGCACGCTGACTAATTCTTACTGCAGGATATACAATATATTACAGACAATGTGTAGTAGAGTTGGAAATATTCAATATATAAATGGTGGTATGTTGAAAGAAGTAACAAGCTGAAATATATTTCAGACAGATACATATTAATATTTCTGTCATAATTTATTATGGTTCCTTAGCAAACATAAAAATAAAATTTGTCCAGACCGTTCAGGAAGGAAAAGTGCAGATGTAACTTCTGACAGTAAGCAAAGAAGAGATCCCTAGTCTCCCCCCAAACGTCCTTTCAACATACCTTTAAGAATTCCCACATAGTGTACCCCGTTCTTAATTCCAGCCTGCCACCTAAGGACCTTCCCTTTGAAGACCGAGACTTACTTTGAAACGTTATACTGGAGCTTTCTTTCAGCTATCGGTCATACCATATTGAAACCGTTTCCAAATATATCAGTTTTCGACAAGTTAAACTAAACAACGATATCAACCTGTAATATGTGTTCACGATGTTCTCTTACAATACATCTAATGACATCTTCCTATTGCGTTTTTACAGCTGAACGTTGGCAGTTGCGATTGGCCAATTGGAGAGAGTGGTTGCAATGGTCGAGTGGAGATTTATTACGATGGTGTTTGGGGCCGATTGATTGACAGTCTATGGGATTTCAAAGATGCAGATGTTGTTTGTAGACAATTGAACTGTGGCTCCGCAGTAAATGTTTACAACCATTCGAAATATGGAATCGGTAAAGGACCGGTGTTGATGAGCAACGTCAGTTGCAATGGGAATGAAACCTTCCTCTGGAACTGCAGTTTCACACAACCGAAACTCTTATCTATCGGTGATGATGTTGGCGTGGTTTGCTCTGGTAAGAACATTTTCCTTAACTGTGCACACAATATACAAATATACATCGAGAATGCAGAATTTTGTAGCAATTTTCTCCATCTTCCATGGCCTTGTTCTTTTCAAAGACTTATGTCAATGCAACGACATAACCAGTAATTGAAAATATATTAAAAACTTCAGATGTGGGACTCTGAATAAAGACAGAAATGGTAGGAAACACCCAGCAGGTCAGGGAAAATCTCTGAAAGAATCACAGCGTTAATGTTTCATGACAAAACATCTGTAGTGGTATTTGTAAAATGCAAAAGCATCGTTTCTGGTTCCAGAGAATATCTGGAAAGAGAAGATGTGTGGACCAATGATGCACCTTAGGGACGGTGAGGTAAACATTTCCCACATATATCCAGCGTTTTCGGTGCCCTCTTGCTTTTTTTATTCGTTCAGGATATGTGGAGTTCGCAGGCTGAGCCAGCAATTAACTTCCCATTGTTATGGACTCAGTGAAAGTCCCTTTAAGATAGAGAGTGTGTGTGTATGTGTGTGTGGGGCGTGCTTACGTCAATAGAAGATAAAGGACGTAATGACGTTGTGGAAGAAGAAGAAGAAAGAGAGAGAGAGAAGGGAGAGAGACACCAGCCTGCTTGTTTTTCTCTATCGATGGATGAGAAACAATAACTGTGTTTACCACTGAAATCCATGTATGGAAAAGTTGGAAGTAATCCGGTGGAGTTCACTTTGTTGCTGACCTGTAGAAGGAAACAGGTATTTGTATGTGGACGACCACGGTTCGGATGCTTTTCGGGGTGAGGAAGTCACTACCGAGTAAACACTGAAGTGTCGTTTGGGTTCCATCGTGGAACATTTGGATTTCGTATGTACTCTCTCTATGTTTTTCTACATCTACATCTTATCTTCAGACAACAGTGGTTGTTGAAGAAGCCCTTGCTCATGTTTCACCTTATGGCTTGCGGAACTGAACTTTAAGAACCATTCAGGAACTGGGAGTTTTGGACTTTGTCACACACACACACGAAGAGTTTAGTTTTGGGGTTAACATTCGAGGTTTAACATTCTTGAATTCTAACATACTAACATTTTTACTTTTATTTTACGTATTATCAATAGTAGTGATTAATAAAATAGTTTTTAACACTGAATCATGCTCAGTGTGTTTCTTTTGTTGCTGGTTTGTGACACCATCCCTAATTGCCTTTGAGAAAGTGGCTTTGAGATACTTCCTTGAACTACTCTACTCTTTGGACTTGGAATATACGCAAAATGCTGTTGGGCAGTGCTTTCCAGCATTTTGAGCCAAGGACTGTGAAGGAACAGCGACATATTCTGGTGTGTTGCTTGCAGTGAAACTTCGCGGTGTGGGGTCAAATACTTTCTAAGTGCAGGAAACCGCATCAAATGACATAACCCAGGCCAGATTACCATATGCATTGCATCCCATGCAAATGTGGAGATATGTGCCGAAAATGGGACATCTGGCACAACAACTAATCAATCAACAGCCTATGTCCATAGAAATGTCATTGAATGTCAAAGAAAATTGCGCAGGCTCTCTTCTTCTGAGACTTGAGTGGTGATTGCATGACATTAATTCTAGTTTCTTATCATTTACCCACTATGATGATATCCGTGTCGAACACTACATCAGTAAATTGGTAGATTTGGTTATACTGCCACATGTCCCGAGATACAGTGAAGATCTTGCATCCCGTGCATACAGATCAATTCATTACAACAGTCATTGAAGTAGTACAAGGCAAAACAACAACAGAGTTCATACCTAAGTGTTACTGTAAAGAGAAAATGCGGTGGAGGTAGACAGTAAATTGTAATGTCACAACGAGGAAGACTGTGAGGTCAAGAGTCCATCTTATAGTACCAGAGAATCATTAAATAGTCTTGCAACAACGGGATGGAAGCTGTCCTTGAGTATGATGGTAGTGCTTTCAGGCCTTTTATTATCTACTGGGAGAGGGGAGAAGAGAGAATATCAGGGATGGTGGGATATGTGATTATGTTGGCTGCTTTACCGAGAAGTATAGACAGAGTCTATGGAGAGGAGGCTGGGTTCCGCGGATATACTGAGCTGTGTCCACAACTCTCTGAAGTTTCTTGCGGTACTGAGCAGAGCAGTTGCCGTACCAACCTGTGATGCTTCGAGATAGGATTATTTCTATGGTGAATCAATAAAAATTGATGAGAGTCAAAGGGCGCACGCCATATGTCTTTATCCTCCTGAGGAAGTAAATGCTTTGGTGAGCTTTCTTGGCCGTGGTGCAACGTACTTGTACAAGGAAAGGTTACTGGTGACTTAAAACTGTAAACCCTCTCGACCTCAGCATAGTTGATGTAAACAGGAGAATGCGCACCGTCCTCTTAATGAAGTCAATGACCATCTCCTTTGTTTTTTGACTTTGAGGGAAAGGTTGTTGCCATGACACCATGTCACTGGGCTCTCTATCCCTTACTGTACTCCAACTCATTACTATTTGAGATTCGGCCCACTACAGTGGTATCATCTGCAAAGTTGGAGATAGGGATTGGAGCAGAATCTGGCCACGCCATTGTGAGTGTGGAGGGAGCAGAGTTGAGGCTGATGCTTCATTACCTGAGGAAACTCTGATTAAAAATAAACACCATTTAATCAGCACCAGTTTTAAAAGGAAATTTGTGATGAGGCTGCTGAATATGAACTGGCTGTGGACACATCTCTGATGAAATCCGTTCAAAATTCGCAGTCGGAATTGATCTGCCCTTTTCATAAACGGCTGTTGCTAGTAGACTTTAGTTTAAAGACAATAACAAAATTAGGTGTTGATATTTGAAAGGAAAGTTATTACCAGGCAAACTCAGACTGCTTCTAGAAACAAGGGATATCAACTAGAATTATTGCTGTATTGCAGATCACGTTTCTCTAAGATTGACGGACGGCGGAAGTCATTGTGCCGGAAGGGTAGAAATTTACCACAACGGAATCTGGGGGACCATGTGCGATGATTCTTGGGAATTAACAGATGCTAATGTTGTCTGTAAAGAATTGAATTGTGGATATGCTCTGAATGCTACAGTTTCCAGCTGGTTTGGCCAAGGTTCTGGTCCAATATGGGCCGCCAACCTGAATTGTTCAAAGAATACCAATACCTTCTGGCAATGTCTGTTGAGACAATGGGCTGAGAGCGACTGCATTCATAAAGAAGATGCTGGAGTTATCTGTTCTGGTGAGGAGTGACTTAAGACATGCTTATTTTGTGACTACAGATAAAAGTCCGCTCCTACATAAATGGGAAGGGGAGGTCGGTCCATTGTAGACATTGAATTTGACATGTTCTGTTAGTGCACGAAGCCAACAACAAATCCATTTTATCGATTGGCAGCAGATAAATGGTGTAATAGTTTATGAGCGAATATTCTAATATGCACTTTGATTGAATGGATCGCACCCTGAATTAGTGTCAGAAGATCGTGGGTTCATGTCTCATTCCAATGATTTCAGTGCAGGGTCCAAGTACTGTTGCACGGCTGCATGTCTTCGAAACAAGAAGTCAGTAATTGTTTTTCATCAAATTTGTCCCATGATATTTTAATCCACTTCTTAGAAGTTGTGAACTGGTGGAGGTTTATCTAGGTATCTACCTATTACGCTCTGCTTATTTTCCCATTGTTGTTGGTATCTTCCTGTGCACTATTTCCTCGTAAACAACGACATTTCTTCCGAAGTACTATTTTGGCTCATAAGTATACAACTTCTTATTGTGAAGGATCAATATAAAAATATTCATTCTTTTCTAATTAAGTTTGTACTGAATTATTTGACCTTTTCCAGCTTCCGAGTTTAGCAAAAATATTGTCTTAACAGCGGAATTTAATTTCACAAATAGAACGTGATCCTGTGTTTCTGCACTTTATTAGGTAGCTTTAAACCAAAACAAAATCTCCACTTTCTGTTCCCGAGATCACAGATCGATAAGGTTGGTGAATGGAAAGAACCCCTGCCAGGGAAGACTTGAAGTTTTCTTTAACGGTACCTGGGGCACCGTTTGCTCAGATTCATTTAACATGCTGAATGCAGAAGTGGTTTGCGCCCAGCTCAGCTGCGGATCAGCAACAATTGTAGAAAAGAACGCGGCATTTGGCAAAGGATCTGGGCCGATCTGGCTCGATGACGTAAAATGTCGCTTGGACGACTCACTCTTATGGCAATGCCCTTCTTCACCCTGGGGCCAACATAACTGCAACCACGAGGAAGATGTCGGGGTCATTTGTTCAGGTAGTAATCTTCAAACGGAGTCACTTGCATTTGGAATATGTCACTGAAGTAATGTGTGGAACTTGTTTTACAGAATCGAAACCGACGAAAAACCAAGACAAGGAGAGTCGGAAGGAAAAGATAATTCATTCTGTCCCAGAAGATTCCGGTAATTACTTACATATTATGCATCCAAGGATTTCATTTCATCGGTCGATATGAACACATCTGTCTATTTCTCATTCCGCATCTATTTTTCTCAGAAAAACGTATTTTTTTTAATTCACCATCGCGGATGGACACAAATTTGTACACCACTGTATGGCATGTTGTACTATTAACATTGGCACTCGTTTAAGTTGAGTGCGAAGTGGCATACCATAATCACCTGCTTTGGAAGAAAGCAAGTTACGATATTATTGCTTCCATTGCAAACAGCGTTTGGTGACCTCAAGAAAGTGGAGGGTTTAGACGGTGAGCAAAGGGTTTATGTGCCAGACGCTCTCGGAGTTTCCTATCTTTGTGCACGTTTCGTCTATGTTAAGAAACGTTTGCTACTTCAGAAGCTGTTTACCAGAGCAGTTACTTTCTGCTGAAGGGCTTTAGACATTCGCTTTGTTGCGACATGGCATCTAGAGCAACGAGAGTCCCTGAATATGCAACTCATATCACAGCAGAATTTGACACAACATATTATCAAAAAAAATAAACAATACATTCACTGCAAGTTAATGTTCTGAGATGTGTACACGTCATTCGTTTATTCCAGCGCTACAGCTCGTGGCAGGGTTCGATAATTGCTCAGGAAGAGTTGAAGTTTATTTCAGTGCGACATGGGGAACGGTGTGCGATGATTCCTGGGATAGTCACGATGCTGCTGTCGTCTGTAGACAATTAAACTGTGGAGATCCAGTCTCGTCTTCCGGCGGGATGCTGTTCGCCCAAGGAAAAGGCACTATTTGGATGGACGAGGTTAAATGCAAAGGGAGTGAACTCTTCCTGTGGGATTGTCAATTTTCTGCACCGGGTCTGCATGATTGTGGACACAAAGAAGACGTCGCTGTGATATGTTCTGGTATGTGATATTACACTGCTGATCTTATCCTTTTGCCGCCACCTATCTGATCTGCGCATGTTCATCCCAAATGACCCTTGCACTTTGATGTCCTTCCTCTGTCACTGATCGTTCAGTCTTCAGCTATCTGTGTCCGAAGCTGCAAGTATTTTCTCGTAAAACTATTCACAACTCTACAACCCTCACTTCGTTGAAGTCGGATATTAAAGCGAGTATTTTTGGCCAAATGTTTGATCACCTGTCTAAATTTCTGCTCTGCTGGTGTTCATGAGATTCTTCTTGTAAATGTCTCATTCGTTTGAAAGTTAGGCAAGAAGAAATAGCGTAAGGTGCGTATTTTCACTATCGTGATTAAGAGAGTAGCCATTGAATTGTGGAATTGAAATTAATGTTAAAATAATCAGAAACCTCATCTTAGAACGCTGGTCAGAGTTCGGCGGTTTTGCCATTTGTTGGCCTTAACCATTTCTATTTGATTCAATGTCTACATCTGCGACATAAGCAGCAGACCCAATTTGTCATTTGTCTCTGTCTACACTTCTCAGTGGCTCGGTTAAGCAACCAACATTATCAAAATCCCTCCGCACCCCGGTCATTCTCTCTTTTCCCCCCTCCCTCCCATCGGGAGAAAAGATACAAAAGCCTTAAAATACTTACCTCCCGGCTCAAGAACAGCTTCTACCCCGCTGTTATTTCTATTGAATGGTCACTTAGTACGATAGGATGGATTCTTGACCTCACAATCTACCCTTTGTGACTTTGCACCTTATTGTCTACCTACACTGAACTTTCCCTATACCACTTTATTCTGCATTCTGCTTTACCTCTATGCACTGTTGAAATGATCTGTACGAACGGTATGCAAGCCGAGTTTTTCACTGCACCTCACTACATGTGACAATAATAAACAAATTTAAAAAGTTACCAATATTAACTATCTTTGCTTTCAGGTTATCAGCTCCAGGCCGATTCTTTTAACTATTTTCGAGCGTTCATTTACGTGATAGCTTGTGTTCTTGGTTGTCTCTTGCTCATGGTATCACTTTACTTGGTCACAGTGACGATGAAAAACTTCCAGAAAGGTTGGTAAACGTATGATGAAAAACTTAGGAAAGTAATAAATATTACAAAGTAATATATAACTTATTCATTGACGGTGTCATAGAGTCCCACAGCACAGAAACCAATCCTTTAGCGTTACAACTCCATAACGAACACCGAGCATCCATTCACAATAATCCTACACGAAACATTTTATTCTCCACACAATCCCATGGATTCACCCATGTATTCCACCTATGCACCTAAGCGCTAGGGTTTATTTACAGTGGGACGCCTTTGGGATGTGGGATGAAACACATGTGGCTTCTGGAAGAACGTGCAGACTCCCACAGACAGCGCCCAGCTTCATGATTGGACTTGAGTCGTTGGAGCTATGAGGTAGCAGTTCTACCAGCTGTACCAGTGGGTCACACATTCCTTATAAACGTCCTTCCAATGAACTGAGAGTCCAAGAAGAAGAGCAAATATAAGTAAAAGGCAAATTAATCCAAAGTGGGCTATGAAGATGAGTGAAACTAGTATGATCAGAAACCACTAATCTAAACTCATAAATCCATGCTGACAATCTAGCAAAATCCGCAGGTTCCTGTTTGATTTAATGTATTTACAAGGAGAGTTTAAATGGAGACACCTTCCGATGGACGTCATAAAATCGCAAGGATCTTGAACCAACTGGCAAAACCCTAATCACTACAGTTTCGAAACAAGACAACCTCTCTGCACTAAAATGGACCTTTCTTTGTTCTAATTGTGTTTTCTTCCAATAAGTGTGCATAAGTTATATCTAATATGTATTTTCTTGTAAATGTTGCTTTTATGATGCCATGTGCCTGTGATGCTGCTGCGTTTTTAATTGCACCTGTGTATGCATGTACCTGTGCATGTGTCAATCAACTTGAGTTTGACTTCGATCGACCAAAAAAAAGGATCACCTAACAACTTCACAGAGTAGGATGTTACACATTTGCGCTGGACGGAGGTTGCCAGGCTAACTATAAAGAGAAGGTATCCACAATTGGTAGGATACAGCAAGTTCTGTGCCATAGATTTGATGTAGGGCCCTAATTTAGAAGTTGCCCAAATGACTGAAGAAGGCACTCAAGATGTTTTTGTTTAATTTGCTGATTTCACAATGATATGTAGGGAAGTAACTTGTGAAGTCAAAATAAAGAGGCTGCAAGGGAAAGGCAACTGACGTCTCAGGTAGGAAAATGTGACATTTTCCATTGTGGCAGAATGGTGGGAAGTTGCAGAGCTCTGACTTGCAGGGAAGGAATTATCTTTTGGGAAAATAGGCTTGTAAGCCACGGAGCTCAGAACAGTGCGAGGTGACTTCATTGGCATATATAGGATATTCATGAGGTTAGACAGGGTGTAAATGTAGGGGACGCCCATGTATGTGTTTATATGTATAAAAGAGCAGGAGACTTCTCCCAGTGCCTTAGGCGCACGTAAGTCAGGATATTCACGCATACATCAATAGACTTGAAGGACGAGCATCAACACCAGGATATTAACAAGGGGACTCTAATGCCCTCGTTCTTGTAAGAACCATAGTCCCAGCTAGACTATTGCGCAGGAATTGATTCTGTCTTGAAAATGGTCTCAGACAATTCCAATTGACGTATTCGGGAAAAATTAGGCACAGAAAACGATGGGCGCGGAGAAGATAAAGCCCATGGAAATGAGAATTAAAATCACAATACAATTAAATGACAAACAACAGCAGGAATTAAAACTAGATGCACATAGAAAGTGGTCACACAGTGAATGAATTTGCTTCACATGTTTCGCCTGATATTTCTGCATTCTTGGAATTTCAGACGAAGGAAGATTTCTGCCATCTACGACTGGATTTCTTGAGGCTTTTTATGAGGAGATAGATGTTCAGGAAATTGGGACCCAAATAGGTATTTATATTTAAATTTGATTGAAGAGTTTTCTTTCAAATTGCATGGTATTCAGTTTATTAAGGTTTATGCTTTGTCAGTAGATTCACATTCCTGCAGTTCAGTGAACAAAGAGGAATTTTGTGTGACCGGCGATTTTCGTGAACATGAAGATGAAAATTTGGAAGGTAAGTTTGATTGAAAATCTATCTCGTGATACTCCCAACAGAAGGGAGCCAGATAAAGTGGACATTTGCCTTAGGAACAGACACATATTCTTTATATGCACTAGTCAAATAAAAGATTTAAATAAACAAATAACGCAAATGCAGATGCTGGAAATCTGAAATGAAAACGGAAATGTCTGCAAAGACCCATGTCCATCAGACAGGTTCTATGGGTGGAGAAATGGTTATTATTTCAGGTCGAAGACACTCCATCAATTACCTTTCGATCGTAAAACCGTTTTCATTCCTACCATAGCATGATTATTAACATAGGCGCAATATATAGATACAGTACATGTTGCACACATCCTCGAACCAATGTTTTATCTAGTAAGGCTGAAGCCTTTCTGAGTGATGCATATATTCCAATTTACTGGGCTTGTTTACTTCCAACAGTACGATGGTAACTCGAAGATAATAAGCCCAAAGCATTCCAATTAATTAGATCCCAAACTACCACCCTAAACATTAATTCCTTGCACCGTTACCGCACCCTGACTGCAGAGTATGCGAGCTACGAAATTAATTGAATTTACTAATCATGGTTACTCGGACCGCACATCAAGAACCTCAATGTTTATTACTAGGAAAGATAAGGCAACATGTGTATGATAGCATCACCATATGCAGGCTCCCCTTCAAGTTACACGCCAGCCTAACTTCGCATTGCTTTATCGACGGTAGGCCTATATCCTGATACTGGCTACAGAAAGATACAGCGGGTATAATTTCACAGAAGCACTGGAGCGGTTGGAAATAATCGTTCCGTGCTAACATGTCAAAGGCAATTTGGAATGGGCAACACATTCTGATATTATCAGCAATGCCCGGATGTCAAATAAATTTAAATAATGTAAAATATTCGACTTTTCGGATAGGCATGAAATCAGAGAAACGTTTTCCACCATTAGAGGTAGAAATAGAACTAATCTACATTTATACATAGGTCATTTCACAATTCAACACATTGAAATGAGAATCCAATCGACTGGTACAGTTAGCAGATCAGTAAACATCCGTGGAGAGAGATATGAAAGAGAATGCGAAAATTTAAAAAAAAAGACTTGCAGGTGCTGGAAATATAGAATTAAATAAAATGCTGGAAAGACTCAGCGGGTCAGGCTGCATCTTTAGAAAATAAACAGAGCTAACATTTCAGGTAGGAGACCTCTTGATTCTTCAAAGAATGGGCGAACGTAAGAAGCTCTCCTTTGCTGTCCTTCGGATTTCTGTTTGTCTCACATACACTGTATCCATACATTCATTGACCAGATAAATGGATTTGCAGCTTATCCCCATCGTCACCACTATTTTACCTCATTGGAGAAAACTCTTCTCCTCCACCCTCCCGGCTGCTTAATGAGCTCCTTCTGTCTCCTTCCCAATTCTGACGAAGGGCAGTCTACCTGTAACATTAACACACAAATTCGGCCTGACCCACTATATGTTTCTGGAAATTTCTGTTTTTATTTCAGCTCAAAGCCCCTTCATCAGTACTATTGGTGAAGGATTGTCAATACTTGTTTTCTGTCAACAATTCCTACTTAACCGGCAGAATATTTCAATCATTTTATTTTGTTCCTGGTTCAGAGTTCCAGCATCTACCGGTTTTCCTTCATAGAAAAATTGGCAAATTGCGTCAAGAGGGTGCCGGGTTGGTTATAGTGACGTGATTTACTGATGGCAAGTTATATCGTTGATCAATTCGTACAAATTTCTGAAGCTGCACTTGTTATTTTTGCTCTATATTGTTCAGCTGAATTTATGTGTCCCACATTTTAGGTATATTTCATCGCCTTGATGATTTCGGAGAAGGATATGATGACATTGGATAACTTTTCATGGAGTTGGGAGAGTTGCCACAATTTGAATTCATCTCTAGAGTTGATTATAAAAACTCCTGTCATTTACTCATTTTGTTTTGAATTACCTTTGTTCCAGTTACTAATACAAGAAACATAAAGAAGCATCCAGCAAATTCCCTGGCGGGATTGCTCAGAGAAATAAAAAAAATGTTTTTTTTTCTGTACTGTACAGCAGATTGCAATGTTCTAAAAACTGATTTGCCGGTTTGAAATCTAAAGCGGATAAAGCTGTTTAACTTTATTTGTAAAGGTCACCTATTTTTAATATTTCAGCTAATCATTATTTTGGCGGGATTCATTCATAAAATGGCTGTTTTTTGATGTTAGAGCTTTACCTGTATAAATGGGCTTGCTTCGAAGAATTACGCTTGTTCCGCTTTCGCATATATTGTTCTGTGAAACGGGAAAACTTAATGAAGCATCATTGACCTTAGTTCGGTCTACCCGAAGCAATGATGGAATTGCTCGTTCAAACAAAAGTTAAATAGATTTTGAAGGTAAAGATGAATGTGATTCTCGCTCCGAAGCTCCTTCTGCCTCTCGAAGTTATACACAGCGAATGTTTCCATTCTACGTTCGTTAAAAAAAAACAGTTAGCTCTTTGTCTTGAAAACTCGATTGGAACTATTCTTTAAAAAAAGGTATTTAGTCCTGAGATGAATAAAGGTCAATATATTTGGAATCAGTCTTGACAAATCTATTAGCTAAACATAAAACCAATGCTTCACGGAAATTCTATTTCTTGAGATTCAAGCATGTTTGAATCAGCCCAACATCTTAGGCCTTAATGGATGTATACAATTCATGCTATTTCTCTCTGTATATTTATGCAAGAAAAACTATAACAGACGAAGGAAAATAAAAGTCGAAAATCATTATGATTCTTTCATTATTCTTGATTACGGATAATTTGTCCCATGAATAATTTTCATTGCACACTTTAGCTAATCGACCAATTAAGCCATGTAGCTTTCTACTAAGGTCGCCTTTGTTTTTCAAATGTTATCTTAAGTAACAATATAATCCAAGTGACCTTGGCGATACTGAAAACCGATAACTCCTAGCGACCCCATGATCTACGTGATTGAGTTTTGAAAGTAACGGCTATCGAGTTAGTCAATGGTTATAACTTTTCAAACGTTAACAAATTTAGGAGTTGTCCTGCAGATTGCTGGAGATCAAATTTGGTCCCAATTTTCTGATATCAGGGAGACAGAAACCAGGCAATTACCAACGACTTCATCTATCGCCATAAGCAGAGACACTGCTGCAATTTGTCACTGGTATTGGTGTTTGTTTATTATTGTCACTTGTACCGAGGTACAGTGAAAAACTTGTCTTGCATACCGATCGTACAGATCTATTCATTACACAGTGCAGTTACATTGGGCGAGTAGCGAGTGCATTGAGGTAGTACAGGTAAAAACAATAACAGTACCGAGAACAGTTTCACAGCTATAGAGAAATTGCAGTGCAACAAGGTGCAAGGTCAACAACATTGTAGGTCGTAAGGTCAGAGTCCATCTTATCGTATAAGGGAACCGTTCAATGGTCTTATCACAGTGGGGTAGAAGCTGCCCTTAGGCCTAGTGGTACTTGCCCTCAGACTCCTGTATCTTCTACCCGATGGAAGAGGAGAGAAAAGAGAATGACCTGGGTGTGTGGGTTCTTTGATTATGCTGGTTGCTTCACCACGACAGCGAGAAGTAAAGACAGAGTCCAAGGAGGGGAGGCTGGTGTCCGTAATGCGCTGGGCTGTGTCGACAACTCTCTGCAGTTTCTTGCGATCCTGGGCAGAGCAGCTGCTATACCAAGCCGTGATACATCCAGATAGCATGCTTTATATCGTGCATCGATGAAAGTTAGTGACAGTCGAAGGGGACAAACCAAATTTCTTTAGCCTCCTGAGGAAGTAGAGGTGCTAGTGATCTTTCTTGGCCGAGGCATCTACGTGATTTGACCAGGACAGGCTGTTGATGATGTTCACACCTAGGAACGTGAAGCTCTCAGCCCTCTCAACCTCAGCACCATTGATGTTGACAGGTGCATGTACACCGTCCCTTTTCCTGAAGTCAATGACCAGCTCTTTCATTTTGTTTACATTCAGGTAAACGTTGTTGTCATGACGCCATTCCACTAAGCTCTCTATCTCCTTCCTGTACTCCGACTCATCGCTGTTTGAGATACGGACTACAACGGTGGTATCGTCTGCAAACTTGCAGATGAAATTAGAGCAGAATCTGGCCACACGGTCATGAATGTATAGGGAGTAGACTAGTGGGCTGAAGACGCATCCTTGTGGGACCAGTGTTGAGAATAATCATGCGAGAGATATTGCTGCCTATCCTCAATGATTACGATCTGTTGTTTAGAAAGTCAAGGATCCAGATACAGAGGGAGATGTTGAGTCATAGGTCTCGGAGTTTGGTGACAAGTTTGCTTGGGATTATTTTATTGAAAGCAGAGCTGTAGTCTATAAAGAATAGTCTAACGTCGGTGTCTTTACTGTCCAGATGCTCCAGAGCTGAGTGTAGGGCCAGGGAGATGGCGTGCGTTGTGGACCTGTTTGGGCGATAGGCAAATTGCAGTGGGTCAAGATTGTCTGGTCGGCTGGAATTGATGCGTGGCATGACCAACTTCTCGAAGCACTCACGATGGTGGATGTCAGAGACACTCACGGGTCGTCATTGAGGCATGTTACCTTGCTTGTCTTCGGTACAGGGACGATAGTGGTCTACTTAAAACATGTGTGAACCTGAGATTGAAGCAGGGAGAGGTTAAATATGTCTGCAAATACTTCTGCCAGTTCATTAGCACAAGATATGAGCATATGGCCAGGGACACCATCTGGGCCAGATGATGTGCTCGTGTTCACTCTCCGAAAGACTGATCTTACGTCCTCAACAGTGATTACAGATTCAGTTACATTTGAGGGTTCCAGGTTGGGTGGCGACAATCCACTTCCTTTCTGTTCAAAACACGCATAGAATGCGTTAGGTTCATCAGGAAGGGATGCGCTGCTGCTAACTATGCAGCCGGACTTTGTCTTGTAGCCTGTAATGGAATGTAAGCCCTGCCATAGCTGACGGCTGGTCTGGGACTCTATTTTGAGTCGCTGTTGTCTCTTGGTATCCTTGATAACATTACGAATATCATATCTGTACATCTTGTACAGATCAGGATCCCCAGATTTGTGTGCAGCAGTCCTCGACTTCAGTAGGGAGTAGATCTCCCGGTTCATCCGTGGTTTCCTGTTTGGAACACCCGTATTGTCTTCTTTGGTACACAGTCCTCCACACACTTGCTGATAAAGTCCGTCATGGCGGTGACATAATCATCAAGGCTGGCAGCTGAGTCTTTGAACATGGACCAGTCCACTGTCTCAAAGCAGTCACGTAGGAGCTCATCTGCTTCCTCAGACCAGCACTGCATGACTCTGTACCGGATCCTCCCGTTTCAGTTTCTGTTTGTATGCAGGGAGACGGAGCACAACCTGGTGGTCTTATTTCCAAAAGTGAGGATGGGGGTGGCCCGTAAGGCATCTTTGATGGTTGTATAGCGATGGTCAAGGACCTTGTCACCCCTGGTAGAGCAGGAGATATGCTGGTAGTTTTTGGTAACACACTCTTGAGGTTAGCCTGATTGAAGTTACCTGCGATAATGACGAGGTCCTCAGGGTGTCTTATCTCAAGGTTGTTGAGTGCAGGCTTCATGTCCGTTTGTGGTGGGATGTAGATTTCCATCAGGATAGCGGAAGTGAACTCCTTTGGCAAAAAGAATGGTCAACACTTCACCGTCAGAAATTCCAGTCTGGATGAGCAGGAGCTCGCCAGTACCGTCTCGTCCGAACACCATAAGTTATTGATTAAGAAGCAGACCCCTCCGCCTTTAACTTTGCCCGAGGACGCTGTACGGTCCATTCGATTAATTGAGAAGTCCTCAGGTTGAATGGCACAGTCAGGCGAGGCAAGTGTAAGCCACATTTCAGTGAGACATAGTAAACAACAGTCCTTTAGTTTTCTTTGGTCGGTCAGTCTTTCTCTTAGTTCATCAACTTTGTTCTCAATGGAGTGGACGTTAGCTAGTAATATGCTGGGGAGGGAGGTCTTGTGTCCATGTTGTTTCAGCTTCACCTTCAGCCCAGCCCTCTTGCCAAGTTTCCGAGATACGCGGCGGCGACTCTTTGGTCTTGACGTGGAGCCACCAGGTGAGTTATTGTTTAGGGTCAGACCTGTAAGACCTGGAGTTAATTCCCCTGTACTGGACGGTATCTCCTCCTTGCTAGACTTTGAAGAACTGGAGCGGATTCAACAAAACTGCAAGGTAAGTGACTGCCAGTGAACAGACTTGGATGACCTGGAGTGGATCCACCTGTACTGGGAGGTAAGCTTGGAAGTCCTGGAGTGGATTATGATCTCTTGTGAGGTAAATTGTTGCTAACCTCACAAGAGAGCAACATGAAATATGTGGCAACAACACCTTGAAAAGAATACGAGAACTGAGCGGGGCTATCATGGATTAATGAAAGGGAAATCAAAGTTGACCAATATTTGGAGTTCTTTGACATCAGTCTTCTACGATAGACCCGAAAAAAAACAGTTCGTGTGTTGGCTCAGAATGAGTCTGACAATATCCCACATAGGAGGTTGCCGAACAAGGTTAAAACACAAGGAATATATGAGTGCAATATATGAACACGGATTGGGAATTTGGTTCGCAGACAGCACTCAAATATTGGGAAGAACTTATTTGTCAAGAGAGCCATATACAGTTAGGAAGAGGATTGTCTTCAATAATAAAGAACGATCCCGGTGAATCGGATAAATCTGTGGTTTAAGTCATTTCGGAGAAGATGTTGGATATAAAAAAGTAGTTGAACACAATGCAGCGGAAGTAGAGCTGAAATATAGAGTGCTAAAGCCAAAGAGTTGCACCGTATGGACAAGGCCGCCGCGCCAAGCCGACCATCATGACTATCTACACTAATCTCTCTCGCCTGTATTAATTCTACATACTTTTTGGCAGGATCTTTGAAATAACTGTCAAGATGCCTATTAAAAGGTATTGCTATTGCGGCCTTTAGAACCTCCTCTGACAGCTAGATCCAGATGCCAACTACTTTCTGTTAACTACATTTACCCCTCAGATATGCTTTGAACTTACGTTGAAACTATGAATACTTGCTTGAGGCACCCCATACCACAGGAAACAGACACAGGCTATCGATATATTTCTGTCATAATTGTATATGCAGCTACCGTATCTTCTCTCAGCTTTATTTGTTCTAGGGTATAGAGACTGCGTCTATCCAGTCTCTCCTGATAACTCAAGCCTTTCAATAAAAGCTACATCCTTGTGAATCTTCGCTGCATGCTGATAGCTTCCAATACATCCTTCCTTCAGCCTGGTAATCAGAACTGCATGCAATACTCCAGGTGCAGCTTAACCAGCATTTTGTACAACTGTCACATGGCGTCCTAACTCTTAAATTCAGTGCCTCGGCCGATGAAGGGAACTATGCCATACGTCCTTCAGACCGGCCTTTCTACCTGTGTTCTAGTTTTCAATGAACTATGTACCAGAAGCGTTCCCTCTGTTCAACCAACTTATGCAGATGAAGGAGCAGGTGGTTGTTTATATGGTGGGAAAATGCACTGAACATAAAACGTGCACAAGAATGTCAGGAAATTGAATATTAGCGGCAACGTGGAGAAGTATATACTAGCTGCTAATGTAAAAGTGAACCCAGATGTCTTTACTTGGAGAGAAACCAATTTGAACAAAGAAATAAGGTGATTAGAAGATAGAAAACAGATGTCACTGAATAGGTTAAGTCTGGTGCATAAGAACATGGGTAAGGAATCCTCTGACAAAGAGATAGAGTGTGATTGACTGCAGTTGATTTATTACTTTATTATGCTCTACCTTTTGGGTAACTTTACTGTCAATTTGTTACATCCACAGAAGGACTTTTCCCTGATAGAATTAACTGTTTTGTACCCAGTTTAGAGATGATTATTAAGTTTTATGCTCTGTAGATTTCGATTTATTAACCACAGTAGGAACACGCGCCTCCTGCAAAACATTCCTCCACCACAATTCACTTCATGTTGCCTAAAATGGCAACAATGACTGCTATTGGTTTATCGATTCTCTTAATCTGCAGTAAAAGCTTCTGAACTCATTGCAGGTCCCTTTTTAAGAGAATTTTCCGATGACTTAATGAAACTGTTGTCTGATTAATCTATCATGGAGATGAACTATACTTTCTTCAGAGGTTTTTCGGTCAAGATCTCCTTCGTGCACGCCCTAAGCTGTAAAATGCAGTGGCTGCGGATAATCGTGCTGCTTCAACAAATTCCAAGGTGTAAGTAACTCTACCTTTCGCGTTCCTGATAGTGGATGCAGTTCTGAAATTTATTTTCTCTGAACGGGGCATTAACGAAAACACATAAAAATCAATCCTAGATAACCTATTGGCTTTTATTAGATTATTATATTTTTCATATGTACGATTGCCTCTCTGGTGACAGCTGTGTCGAAATTTGCAGGTCCGCATAGTACAGAAAAAATGTTTAGAGCATGGAAGGTCCCGGTGGACTATCATAGGAATGAGGTTTTGTATGTTTTTTATTCCGTGGACTGATAAGGCATAATATTGCACGGATCTGTGATATGAGATGGATGTCGATCGATACCTGGCTGAAATATATTAAGGCCCATATCTATGTTAAATAGGGATCGGTTTTAGCAGATTATTCAGCTGTTGAAATTGTTTTTTTTTATATAAATTGCATTGCATGTTCGGATCCTGTTACAATCCATAATAAAAAAATACGTTACATTTTAGAATTCGGTCACCAGTCAATGTTCTGCTATGACGACAATTTAAGAGAATGAGATTCAGCATTATGATGGCGCGTGCTCAGAATTTAATTATGATATTTGAATTGAAACTGACAAGAAATTAATGGATACGGAGATAAACTCAATGAAATACATGAGGAAAATACCCAGATTTTTCGTTTTCAATCTATCAACAGAATTCTAAATTGCCATTTTTGAAATCTAACATTTAGATTTTGGTCTGACCTCAATAGATTGATAGTTTGACATTCCCATAAATTATCACTGATAATCTAATGATATCATGAAATCTCGGGATTAGACAGTTGGGTCTTTGTCCTTATGCTTCCAATTCAGTCGATAGCTGAGCATAGGTTCTCACAAAGATTAATCAATAATATACAATTACACTGAAAATGGTTTGTAGCCTCAGCTTCTTCAGTTTAACCTGGCCTGTACCATTTATGGCCTGTGGTTTATGATTTTATAATGACTCGTTTTCCAGTTTCCATCAGATCCGATTTGACGAAATGTCACGATTTCTGCGTCAGTGCGACACAGTTGGTAATATTTTTGCTCCGTCTACTTCGATTCAAGTTTCATGCACCCCGAACAGTCACACAGGAGTGAAGTTATATGGAAATGCTGCATTGTCAGTGTTGCTATGTTTTAACTGAGGCTAAATCGAGGCCGATTCGGTGGTATTTTGTACTATATTGGAAAAAGGTCTCCCGAGCGGCTTGTGGCCAATATTTATCAAGTAATCAAAATTACTGAAATACAAAATCCATTTTTTTCTATTTGAAGTTAATTTGTGAACAAACTTGTCATCTCATTGCCACTTACCTGGATACATTTAACAAATTCTGCCCCAAGCAAACTATGTGCAATATGGCAGTCCCAGTCAATATCATGGAATCTTAATCACCAACTGTTACAACTATTTCTACAGCGCTTTGAGATCCCGCAGGATATTTTTCCTGTATTTCCCGCTGAATAATTGGAGGCTGGGTGGGTGTGCAAGTGCGGCTATAATACAATCTCAACAAAGAGATCACCTCCTTATTTATCTGTTCTACCCATGTTGCCTCCCTGCAGATCCCTCGGGAATATCCTCCCTAAGAACACTGTGTTGTTTTCCTTATTCAAAAACGTAACTGCCCAGCTGTCCCCTCTCCACCACAGCTGTGTGTGAGTGTGTAGGTGACTCTGTGTGTGTGTGTGTTGTTACGGACTCAGTGAAAGTCCCTTTAAGATAGAGAGTGTGTGTGTATGTGTGTGTGGGGCGTGCTTACGTCAATAGAAGATAAAGGACGTAATGACGTTGTTGAAGAAGTCAGAAGAAGAAGGAGAGAGAGAGAGAAGGGAGAGAGACACCAGCCTGCTTGTTTTCTCTATCGATGGATGAGAAACAATAACTGTGTTTACCACTGAAATCCATGTATGGAAGTTGGAAGTAATCCGGTGGAGTTCACTTTGTTGCTGACCTGTAGAAGGAAACAGGTATTTGTGTGTGGACGACCACGGTTCGGATGCTTTTCGGGGTGAGGAAGTCACTACCGAGTAAACACTGAAGTGTCGTTTGGGTTCCATCGTGGAACATTTGGATTTCGTATGTACTCTCTCTATGTTTTTCTACATCTACATCTTATCTTCAGACAACGGTGGTTGTTGAAGAAGCCCTTGCTCATGTTTCACCTTATGGCTTGCGGAACTGAACTTTAAGAACCATTCCGGAACTGGGAGTTTTGGACTTTGTCACACACACACACGAAGAGTTTAGGTTTGGGGTTAACGTTCGAGGTTTAACATTCTTGAATTCTAACATACTAACATTTTTACTTTTATTTTACGTATTATCATAAGTAGTGATTAATAAAATAGTTTTTAACACTGAATCATGCTCAGTGTGTTTCTTTTGTTGCTGGTTTGTGACAAAATTGGGGGCTCGTCCGGGATAGTTCCCAAGGTTAACGAGTGTAGTCTGGGATTGTACCCCAGATTGACAAGATTTGTTCGGGATTCAATCCAAATTCTTTTTAATTGGCTTGTGTGTGTGGAAACCAGCAGCAATGGATATTAAGGCATTTTTGGAGTCACCAACCCAAAAGGGATTGGAGGTGGCGAAAAAGGATGATTTGATAAAGATTGCTACAAGGCTAAACCTTACAGAAGTAAAGCAGTCTATGAGAAAGGCAGATATTCAGAGGCTGATAGCTGGCCATTATGTGGAAAAGAAGGTGTTTGAGAAGGAAGTGTTAAAACAGTTTCCTGGCAGTGAAATAGCAATTTCTGAGGCACAGGTGCAGCTGGCAAAGATAGAGGCTGAACGAGAGCAAACCCAGTTAAAGATAGAGGCCGAACAAAAGCAAACCCAGATGAAGATAGAGGCTGATCTAGCAATGAAGCAGATGGAATTGAGGAGGAAGGAGCTGGATAACGAGGAGAAAAAGAGGCAGCATGAGTTACAAATGAAGCGTAGGAGTTCGGAATCTGATTCTGATGATGGTTTTTCAGCCAGCAGGGAGGTTCGATTAGTCCCTCCTTTTGAGGAAGATCAGGTTGATCAGTATTTCCAACATTTTGAAAAGGTTGCTGTGAGTTCAAACTGGCCAAGGAAAGGATGGGCTCTTATGGTACAGAGTGTGATTAAAGGTAAAGCTCAAAAAGCTTATTCTGCTTTGTCTGTTGAGGATGCAGCTGATTATACCAAGGTAAAACAAGCTATTTTGAAGGCCTATGAATTGGTCCCTGAGGCTTATAGACAAAAATTCAGAGACTTGAGGAAATCTGCAGATCAGACTTATATGGAATTTGCCAATGGAAAGAGAATATGTTTTGAACGATGGTGCCTGGCTAAAAATGTAGATGGGGATTATGATAAATTGACAGAATTGATACTAGTGGAAGACTTTAAAAGATGTGTTCCAGCTGAATTAACAACATATTTAAATGAAAAGGCAGTGGAAACTTTACAAGAAACTGCTAGGTTGGCAGATGATTATGCTTTAACCCATAAATCCAAATGGGGACAACCTAAAACCTTTCAAAAGAGTTACAAAGACAATCCAGGTAAACCAGAGATTAAATTGGGAGGTAATCAAAAAGGAAAAGATGAAAAGAAGCCAGGGCTGGAGAAACCTGTTGAGCGTACTTGTTATTACTGTAGGAAACCTGGCCACGTGATATCTAATTGTGCCCTTTTGAAGAAAAAGAAGGACGCTGGGCCCAATGCTTGCTTTCAGGCAATTAAAAATCAAAAAGGTTTAGGAGATGCTGTTAAAGATCAGTCCTTGCAAGAGGTAAAAGCGGAAAAGTTGGAGAAGGTGAGAAAAGAATTCCGTTGGTATGTATCAGAGGGTTTTGTTTCACTGAATGATGAGTCACCCCAGGTGCCAGTGAAAATTCTTAGAGATACTGGGGCTAGTCAATCTCTCTTGCTGGACAGTGTTTTAAATTTTGGTGAAGAAAGTGACACTGGTGAGGTAAATCTAATACGAGGCGTTACAGGTGAGACCATGTCTGTACCTTTTCACAGGGTGATTTTAAAGTCAAAGTTCGTGGAAGGACCAGTCGAGATAGGGATAAGACCTAGTTTGCCAGTGGACGGAGTTTCTTTGTTATTGGGAAATGACCTTGCAAATGGAGAAAGTGATCCTGTGGTACGGTTAACAACCAAACCAAGGATTGATGAGTCTGAGGATGATCCAGATGTTTACCCATCATGTGCAGTGACTCGAGCTAGAGCTAGAGAATTAGCCAAGACAGACAGTCCGGTGCAGTCTGATGTGGTTCCTTGTGACAGTCCTAAACAGGAAGAAAATTTTGATGCCTTATCTGAGACTTTTATGTCTTCATTGGAGGATCAACATCCTTATAGTGAGCCTGAATTTAAAGATTTGTCTTTGTCAAGGAAGGATTTTATGGTGGAACAGACAAAGGACCCTGAGTTGACAGAATTGAAAGAAAAAGCACTCTCATGTGAGGAGATTGAGAAAGTGCCAACTGGATACTATGTCAAAAATGGAGTGTTAATGAGGAAATGGAGACCTCCTCATGTTCCTGTTACTGAGGAATGGGAAGTTATTCATCAGGTTGTTGTTCCAAAAGTTTATAGGGATGAGATTTTAAACCTGGCCCATAGTATGCCTTTGGGTGGTCATTTCGGTGTGAATAAAACTGTAGGGAAGATCTTGAAACAATTCTATTGGCCTGGTTTGAGAAAAGATGTGGTGATGTTTTGTCGAACCTGCCACACATGTCAGATGGTAGGTAAACCAAATCAAAAACCCCCTGTGGCTCCTTTGAAACCAATTCCTGCTTTTGGTGAACCCTTTTCGAAGGTGATTGTGGACTGTGTTGGCCCATTACCAAAGTCTAAGACTGGAAATCAGTATTTGTTAACCATCATGTGTGCCACTTCTAGATTTCCAGAGGCAATACCCCTTAGAAATATTAAGGCCAAGACGGTGTCAAAGGCTCTTATAAAATTTTTTACCTTGTTTGGTTTGCCAAAAGAAATACAATCTGATCAAGGTAGTAATTTTATGTCAAAAATTTTTCAACAAATAGTCTATGAGCTGGGAGCAAAGCAGATTGTATCATCTGCATATCACCCAGAATCTCAAGGAGCTCTGGAGAGATTTCATTCTACTCTCAAAAATATGCTGAAGACTTATTGCTTTGAAAACACCAAGGATTGGGACGAAGGTATCCATTTACTTTTGTTTGCCGTTAGAGAATCGATCCAGGAGTCAATCGGATTTAGTCCGTTTGAGCTTGTGTTTGGACATAGGGTGAGAGGACCTTTGGAGTTGTTAAGAGAGCAATGGGTTAATGAGGAAGTTCACTTGAGTCTGTTGGACTATGTCCAAAAATTTAAAACTCGGTTGGAGAGAGTCTGCCAGCTAGCGAGAGAGAATCTGAAAACAAGCCAGATAAGAATGAAGACATATTTTGATAGACGTGCTCGGCCTAGGACATTCGCAGTGGGGCAAAAGGTGTTGGTATTTTTCCCTAGCCAAAATAATCCCTTGCAAGCTCGTTTTTCTGGACCCTATGTTATTGAATCTCGAGTGACTGATCTAACATATATAATCAAAACACCAGATAGACGCAAGAAAACACAACTCTGTCATGTAAACATGCTAAAACCTTATTATGAGAGGGATTCAGTGGTGGCCTTGGTGGATGGTGAAAAGGTTGTTTCTAGAATGCCTGATGTTGATGTTGAGGAAGGCCAATTTAGACCAAATATTGTTCCATCGAAACTGAAAAACTAAAATATCCTGGAGAACCTTGAAACGAAGTTGGACCATTTACAAGTTTCACAAAAACAACAGATGAGAGAATTAATTTTAAAATTTAAAAATCTGTTCCCAGATGTTCCAAACAGAACATCGATAATTACCCATGATGTTGATGTTGGGGATGCAAAACCAATCAAACAACACCCATATCGAATGAATGTGGAAAAAAGTAAACTTGTTGATCAGGAAATAAAATACATGTTGGAAAATGATATTATTAGACATTCTACTTCAAATTGGAGTTCGCCCTGTGTTATTGTACCTAAACCTGATGGAACTGTTAGATTTTGCACAGATTACAGGAAAGTGAATGCTGGAACAAAGTCAGATGCTTACCCAATTCCTCGGGTGGATGATTGCATAGACAGAGTGGGAAAGGCAAAATTTCTTACAAAGATTGACCTATTAAAAGGGTACTGGTGTGTTCCATTAACAGATAGAGGAAGGGAGATTTCAGCCTTTGTAACCCCTTCTGGATTGTATGAATACAATGTTTTGCCATTTGGAATGAAAAATGCTCCAGCAACATTTCAAAGAATGATTAATTCAGTGATTCATGGGTTAAAACATACAGATGCCTACATTGACGACTTAGTGACTGGGAATGATACTTGGGAAGATCACATCTCTGCGTTAGAAAGGTTGTTTGAAAGACTTTCCAAGGCTAACCTTACAGTTAACTTGGCTAAAAGTGAATTTGGCCATGCCACTGTGACGTATCTTGGTTATGTTGTAGGTCAAGGCAAGCAAGCTCCTGTTCAGGCAAAAGTTCAAGCAATATCTGAGTTCCCTATTCCCACAGGTACGAGGACTGTTAGAAGATTTTTGGGAATGGTTGGATATTATCGAAAATTTTGTAAAAATTTTGCTGATATTGCTCTTCCCCTAACTAATCTTCTGAAGAAGGGAGTAAAGTTTGTTTGGACAGATTCTTGTCAAGAAGCATTTAAGAAGCTGAAAGCCATTTTATGCTACGATCCTGTGCTCAGAACACCTGACTTGGAAAGCCATTTTCATTAGCAGTAGATGCCAGTGATGAAGCTGCAGGAGCTGTGTTGTTGCAGAAGGGTGACCTTGATGATATTGACCATCCTGTAGCTTACTTTTCAAAGAAATTTAATGAGCATCAAAAGAATTATTCCACCATAGAGAAAGAATTACTGTCGCTTGTTTTAGCCTTGCAACATTTCAGTGTATATGTTTGCACCGCTCAGAAACCATTGACTGTGTATACAGATCATAACCCATTGGTGTTTCTGAGCCGAGTCAAAAACAAGAACAGAAGGCTGTTAAACTGGAGTTTAATTTTGCAAGAGTTTGATCTCATGATAACTCACATTAAAGGCAAAGATAATGTGATTGCTGATTGTCTTTCTCGATGTTAAATGGGAAACATGTATCTGTACTAATCTGATAGTCTGTAGTTGTGTAGCATGATAATTATTAACATTACTAACTGTATGCGCGGTTAAAATTTTCTTGGGAAAATTTTTTTTTAGGTGGGAGGTGTTACGGACTCAGTGAAAGTCCCTTTAAGATAGAGAGTGTGTGTGTATGTGTGTGTGGGGCGTGCTTACGTCAATAGAAGATAAAGGACGTAATGACGTTGTTGAAGAAGTCAGAAGAAGAAGAGAGAGAGAGAAGGGAGAGAGACACCAGCCTGCTTGTTTTCTCTATCGATGGATGAGAAACAATAACTGTGTTTACCACTGAAATCCATGTATGGAAGTTGGAAGTAATCCGGTGGAGTTCACTTTGTTGCTGACCTGTAGAAGGAAACAGGTATTTGTGTGTGGACGACCACGGTTCGGATGCTTTCGGGGTGAGGAAGTCACTACCGAGTAAACACTGAAGTGTCGTTTGGGTTCCATCGTGGAACATTTGGATTTCGTATGTACTCTCTCTATGTTTTTCTACATCTACATCTTATCTTCAGACAACGGTGGTTGTTGAAGAAGCCCTTGCTCATGTTTCACCTTATGGCTTGCGGAACTGAACTTTAAGAACCATTCCAGAACTGGGAGTTTTGGACTTTGTCACACACACACACGAAGAGTTTAGGTTTGGGGTTAACGTTCGAGGTTTAACATTCTTGAATTCTAACATACTAACATTTTTACTTTTATTTTACGTATTATCATAAGTAGTGATTAATAAAATAGTTTTTAACACTGAATCATGCTCAGTGTGTTTCTTTTGTTGCTGGTTTGTGACAGTGTGTGTGTGTGTGTGTGTGTGTGTGTGTGTGTGTGTGTGTGTGTGTGTGTGTGTGTGTGTACGTGACTCTGTGTGTGTGTGTGTCTGTGTTTGTGTGTGTGTGTGTGTGTGTGTGTGTGTGTGTGTGTGTGTGTGTGCGTTGAATGTCATCCACAGATGAAACAAACAAATCGATTACATGCGGGCTATGGTCTTGAATGGCTTCGCTGTTTCCCAACCCTGGTAGCTTAATCCGTTTAACTTCATCAGACGGATTTGCTGCAGTGAAGGTAAATTAGCATGATAGAAATGTAAGTATACCAGAAATTGGGTAGAGTGCAAATGAATTTTCAATTAATTGTCTTTTGTTTCAATATTCCCTCTGTGTTGAATAGATCAGAATAGCTTCCCATAGGAAATGATTCGGCATCTGTGCATGGTTGAATAGCTGCACTCCCACGTACACCACCCGCCTGTTATTCTACCACTCAGAAATTCATTTAAACTTCTATTGTTAAGCAAGAGTTTTGTGACGTATTTGAAAACAACTGGTTTAAATGTGTTTCTCTTATTTCCCTTTTCTGAAGCCTTATGAGCTTTTACTGAAGACATTTTAATGAGGGGATTTATTAACTCGCTTTTTAGTGAGTTCTCTCTTAATGGAACCGACCACTAAGCTTTGCCGAAACGGAAGAGGATGCGTTCCACCCAGCCAGGAAGGGGACTCAAATTGAAACTCCACTTCAGCTAAATAGTTAGCCGTCTAATCGAGCGAAATCATAGTTGCTTTCGCAGAGTCTATTGCAGGATCAAGCATAGATCAAGTCTTTAATCATACTGGTGAGAACAATATAGCCGCAGAGTCCCCTTCTTCTGGGAAACCGTGTTTTTCATTCAGAAGCAAAACACTGCATATTCTGGAATCTAAAGTAATAACCGAAAATGATGGAGATACTTGGCAGTCCAAGCCACATCTACGGAGAGTAAAACAGAGTCTGATTCCATGTCGACGACCTTATATTCCAATAATGTCCCTCTGTAAACATCATTCAGCGTATCTTTGGAATAAATTGCGATTCAGACTTACATATATTATTAAATAAAATAATCCAGCTGGCCAGATTCAGAAATAAGAGCTACATTGAAGATTAGTTCACACTCGTTTTGACATTAAAGAACCAATTAAAGTCTACAGCTTAATCGTTTTCCCGTTAAATCTCGTAAAAATGGAGAACTTGCTTATGAGTCGAACTGTGAAGTTATTGTGACTAATTCTGCAAGAGAAATAGCGATTAAATGGAATACTGGTGTCACTTTGAGACTCCTCATATCATTCGCTTGATTTAGAAAAAGGAGAAAATTGTAAATGTTTTAAACGTAGCTTTTTTCACATTAAGCCTATTCGGAGTATTACATAAAAAAAACTATCCATGATTGCCTTGAGGAAAAAAACGGTCACGTAGTTGAATTTCATCCAGAGATTAAACACACAAATCTATTACTTCCACTTCGAGTAAATCCTCTCGCTTTTTGTTTATTCAGCCATGGCCATTCCAATAACTAGAATGATATTTTGTTCTCCAGTGGGACGCAGAATCGTCGAGAAAATGCTGAATAACGATAACTAAGTTGCCAGGAATAATTTATATGGGTAATTTTAAAGACAATAGGAATAATATCTGGGAGAGAAACATATCCTGCCCAATTTCAATCACGCGTTATTCTGCGAAATGGAAAAAATAGAACAAAAGGCTAGAAATACTCAGTAAGCAGAGAACATTCGTGGAGAGAGAAACACAGTTTATTTCTCATCGAGGTGACATGTTAACTGTGTTTCTCATTCACCGTGAGTATTTCGATCATTTTTGTTTTATTTCAATTTCCAGCATCAGCTTTCTAAAAAAATCGACCCACTTTATAATGTTGCATGAAGATGAAGACTGATGCCGAGAACTTGGTTGTTTCCGACTCTGTCATTGTTCTAAAATGTTTGAAATGATAGTTGAAGAAAATTACCTCATTGTAACTTCTCCATCAAGGTATTTTATCAATCCGGGCTCACAAGACTCAAAATTGGTAAAGTCGGTGTCAAGTGGGGTTTATTCATTGAGTATAACTTCTGAATTAATTACTTGAGCTATTAATGTCTGACAGTTTTCCTTTCTCTGGCACATCTTGGTGTGGCCTGTACTGTTCTGAGGGAAATGCATTGATATCACACTCAAGTATACCAAGCTTATGTAGGCTGCTTAGTTTAGTCCAACAGAAGAATGCATTTTACAGACCACATTAGGTCAATTATACCGGGTTCCATCGATATTGTGACAATTCAAGGCATGTGAATGGTGCAGGGAATCATTGCGAGCCTGCTTAGATATGAATGTGTCCATGTTCAATAACGTTGTACAAGTTGTCAATCCGTTTGAAGGTTTTCTACCTTTTTCGCAACTCTAATTATTCTTTCAGTTTCAGGAATTCGATCCACGTTTCAACCTCCCAGTCAGTTTACCACGGTTGAAGCAGGAAGTAACACAGGTAAACGTTCACGACGTACGATAGTCGATATGTAAGAGATGTCCTGGAGTATGAATATCAAAATCAAGAAGTGTAGGCATTTGGTGTCTGTTACGAACCAGCAATGAAAGAAACACACCGTGTCATGTATCAGTGTTAAAAACTATTTTATTAATAACTACTTATTATAGTAAGTGTTACGGACTCAGTGAAAGTCCCTTTAAGATAGAGAGTGTGTGCGTATGTGTGTGGGGGGCGTGCTTACGTCAATAGAAGATAAAGGACGTAATGACGTTGTTGAAGAAGAGAACAAGAATAGAGAGAGAGAAGGGAGAGAGACACCAGCCTGCTTCTTTTCTCTATCGATGGATGAGAAACAATAACTGTGTTTGCCACTGAAATCCATGTATGGAAGTTGGAAGTAATCCGGTGGAGTTCACTTTGTTGCTGACCTGTAGTAGGAAACAGGTATTTGTGTGTGGACGACTACGATTCGGATGGTTTTCGGGGTGAGGAAGTCACTACCGAGTAAACACTGGAGTGTCGTTTGGGTTCCATCGTGGAACATTTGGATTTCGTATTTACTCTCTCTCTCTGTTTTTCTACATCTACGTCTTATCTTCTGACAACGGTGGTTGTTGAAGAAGCCCTTGCTCATGTTTCACCTTATGGCTTGCGGAACTGAACTTTAAGAACCATTCCGGAACTGGGAGTTTTGGACTTTGCCACACACACACACGAAGAGTTTAGTTTTGGGGTTAACGTTCGAGGTTTAACATTTTTGAATTCTAACATACTAACATTTTTACTTTTATTTTACGTATTATCATAAGTAGTGATTAATAAAATAGTTTTTAACACTGAATCATGCTCAGTGTGGTTCTTTTGTTGCTGGTTCGTGACATAAGAAAAATAAAAGTAAAAATGTTGGTGTGTTAGAAGTAAAAATGTTAAATCTTAAACATTAACCCCAAAACCCAAACCTGTGTGTGTGGGGCAAACTCCCAAACTCCAAGTCCAGGAATGGTTCTTAAAATTCAGTTCAGCAAGCCATAAGGTGAAAAGTGATCAAAGGCTTCTTCAACAACCACCGTTGACTGAAGACAAAACATAGATGTAGAGAGAAAATAGAGATATTACGAAATCCAAATGTTCCACTTTGGAACCCAAACGACACCTTAGTGTCTACTCAGCAGTGACCACTCCACCGCATCTGCCTCACCCCGAAAGGCTCTCGAATCGTGGCCGTCCACACAAATACGTGTTTCCTTCCACAGGTTAACTACAAAATGGACTCCACCAGATTACTCCAAAAATCCATACGTGGATTGTAGTGACAGACACAGTTACTGTTTTTCATCCATCGGTAGAGACCAGCAGGCTGATGTCTCTCTCTCTCCTCTCTGAAGAACCCACTCCGACTGACTGCTTCAAAAACGTCATTACGTCGTTTATCTTCAGTTGTCGTAACCACGCCAACACATACACACGCACACACACACACACACACACACACACACACACACACACACACACACACACACACATCACTATGCTCTATCTTAAAAGGGCATTCACCAATAGTAACCCAGTCCGTAACAGTGTCTTGAAAAACATTAAGGTAGAAAAATCCCTAGGGAATAATGGGATCTGTCACGGGATATTGAGTGAAACAAAGGAAGAGTTTGCTGGGGCCTAAGCAAAATCTTTGTATTTTGTGTAGTCACGGACGAATTGGCAAAAGTAAATCAGTTGTTCCTTCAGGTGACATGTCACTAGTCATGAAGCCAGTAGCCTCAGTGAATGTATCTTGGCCATATGTCACATATCGGCAATTAATCTAGCGACAGGGAAGAACTGAGAGAAATTATGATAGAATCCTGGAATCGTGCAACACGTAAACGGACCATTCGACCCACCTGGTCCATGCCGATAATGATATCTGTCCAGACTAATGCCATCTGCCTGCATCAAAAAACTTGCCATGTATCTTTTTATTCTGAATACACAGCTGATGTCGATTTTCTGAGATTCTACTTCCAGACTGGATGTCAGATAATTTGCATTCCGTCACTTAATCTTGGCGTTTACTTATAGTAAAAAAAACTTACTGGTAAACGTACAGCAAATATTGCATCACCTGGAATTTTTCATCTATAATAATTATAACAGTGATTCCTGGAATAATGGCAATTAATTTGTGAGATTAAACCTGTTCAAACCGATTACGTCAACTGACGTTGTCAGTTTTGAGATAGGAACCGATGTCCCAAAGAAGTCCCATATTCTGCTGAGTGAGATAGATTTGCTCCGAGAGCAACTTCGATATCAGAGTAACACAATGATACAGGGGTCTCCAAAACCGTTTGAATAAATTAAACTGAGTTATCAACCAGACTCAAGGTAAATAATTTCATTGTTTTTGCATTTCTTTAGATCATGGCGGATTGTAATTATGTGACTGTGTGACTAATTCCGAAGCCTGACTAATGACCCAGAGACATGTCTTCCAGTTACACCGAAGATATAGTTAATTCACTGCATGTGAAATTAAAATGGTTACAAATGTGTTATATCTCCGTAAAGCCTGAATCCCACCGTGAATTATATCCTGCCTATACATCACTTCTCGGCAATGCTTCGAGCAACAACAAAGAACTGAACGCTATTGCGATAAAAAATCATAGAATCCTGCAACGCAGAAAGGGATCCTTTTGACCCACCTGGTCTATGCCGCCAATAATGTCTATCTGCGTTAATCCCATTTGCCTGCATTAAGCCCATATGCTTGCAAGCAGGAACGAAGGGACAACTGCTTACTTCTGCTCCTAATTCATAAATTCTAATTTGGTTGATTCTTGGGTATTTGCATAAAATATGTTACAACTGTTCAGTTGGAATGCATTACCAACAGGGAACAAATTGTGATACAGTCCGCTTTACTCGTGTCCTATAACTGGCTTTAACATGAAAGGTTGAAAGTTAAATGGAATCGTGACCCCCTTAGTTTATAATGGCAACTTTCACTTTATCTTCGACCCATGAAGGAGAGAGAGGCTGAGGTTGGGGTGGAGGTGGGGGAAGGAAGATATGTGGTGCTGCGTTTTGTGCTTTCCATGATGCACGCTGCATAAAATAATCGTTCAAGGAACATCAACCCCCCACACTACAAAGCGTTCAAGGGAATTTGGGATAATCACAAGCGAGGAAGGTCGAATATTGTCAACTGACAATATATCTAAATTTTCCATTTTTATCCTCGCTGAAGTCAGAATTTTCCTTCCACCAGCGGAATAAACCTGCCACAACAGGTGCTTCTTCAGTAATTCTGTCTCGTGACCCCAATTTTTCTGTACCTTTGACTTATGGAGGAACCTTCCGTGAAGATCCATTTAAATTCCTATAGTTTGTGATGCCGTCTCACTGGCGAAACCACGTGCATAGTGCGTCTCCAATCATGTCATGATCATGGAAAAGTTAAAAAGAGAAATTGTTTCAAATTCATTGCTGTGGCGATATATGCATAAGTCGTACAGGCTAAGTACATTTATGTAACTTTAACTACCACAAAAAGTTTCAAAGGATCCAATCAGAGATTGAGACGTTATTCAAAATCTTCAAAACAGCAACGCATAACGAGTTAGTTACTTCAGGACATATATTTTGTAATCAAATTGCCACATCTAATTTGAGGCAATTTTGAAGTTATTGTCTAATTATCGTGTATTACTTCAATTCAGCTTCTAGAGAGTCATACAATTACAGAGCAATGCAGCACGTATACAGGCCCTTCGGCCCATCCACTCCATGCCGACCATTGTGCTGTCACAAACCAGCAACAAAAGAAACACACTGAGCATGATTCAGTGTTAAAAACTATTTTATTAATCACTACTTATGATAATACGTAAAATAAAAGTTACAAAAAAATGTTAGTATGTTAGAATTCAAGAATGTTAAACCTCGAACGTTAACCCCAAAACTAAACTCTTCGTGTGTGTGTGTGACAAAGTCCAAAACTCCCAGTTCCGGAATGGTTCTTAAAGTTCAGTTCCGCAAGCCATAAGGAGAAACATGAGCAAGGGCTTCTTCAACAACCACCGTTGTCTGAAGATAAGATGTAGATGTAGAAAAACATAGAGAGAGTACATACGAAATCCAAATGTTCCACGATGGAACCCAAACGACACTTCAGTGTTTACTCGGTAGTGACTTCCTCACCCCGAAAAGCATCCGAACCGTGGTCGTCCACACACAAATACCTGTTTCCTTCTACAGGTCAGCAACAAAGTGAACTCCACCGGATTACTTCCAACTTCCATACATGGATTTCTATGGCAAACACAGTTATTGTTTCTCATCCATCGATAGAGAAAACAAGCAGGCTGGTGTCTCTCTCCCTTCTCTCTCTCTCTCTCCTTCTTCTTCTTCTAACCTCTTCAACAACGTCATTACGTCCTTTATCTTCTATTGACGTAAGCAAGCCCCACACACACATACACTCACACTCTCTATCTTAAAGGGACTTTCACTGAGTATGTAACACTTCCCACCTAAAAAAAAATTTTCCCAATAAACTTTTAACCGCGCATACAGTTAGTAATGTTAATAATTATCATGCTACACAACTACAGACTATCAGATTAGTACAGATACATGTTTCCCATTTAACATCGAGAAAGACAATCAGCAATCACATTATCTTTGCCTTTAATGTGAGTTATCATGAGATCAAACTCTTGCAAAATTAAACTCCAGTTTAACAGCCTTCTGTTCTTGTTTTTGACTCGGCTCAGAAACACCAATGGGTTATGATCTGTATACACAGTCAATGGTTTCTGAGCGGTGCAAACATATACACTGAAATGTTGCAAGGCTAAAACAAGCGACAGTAATTCTTTCTCTATGGTGGAATAATTCTTTTGATGCTCATTAAATTTCTTTGAAAAGTAAGCTACAGGATGGTCAATATCATCAAGGTCACCCTTCTGCAACAACACAGCTCCTGCAGCTTCATCACTGGCATCTACTGTTAATGAAAATGGCTTTTCAAAGTCAGGTGTTTTGAGCACAGGATGGTAGCATAAAATGGCTTTCAGCTTCTTAAATGCTTCTTGACAAGAATCTGTCCAAACAAACTTTACTCCCTTCTTCAGAAGATTAGTTAGGGGAAGAGCAATATCAGCAAAATTTTTACAAAATTTTCGATAATATCCAACCACACCCAAAAATCTTCTAACAGTCCTCGTACCTGTGGGAATAGGGAACTCAGATATTGCTTGAACTTTTGCCTGAACAGGAGCTTGCTTGCCTTGACCTACAACATAACCAAGATACGTCACAGTGGCATGGCCAAATTCACTTTTAGCCAAGTTAACGGTAAGGTTAGCCTTGGAAAGTCTTTCAAACAACCTTTCTAACGCAGAGATGTGATCCTCCCATGTATCATTCCCAGTCACTAAGTCGTCAATGTAGGCATCTGTATGTTTTAACCCATGAATCACTGAATTAATCATTCTTTGAAATGTTGCCGGAGCATTTTTCATTCCAAATGGCAAAACATTGTATTCATACAATCCAGAATTGGTTACAAAGGCTGAAATCTCCCTTCCTCTATCTGTTAATGGAACACACCAGTACCCTTTTAATAGGTCAACCTTTGTAAGAAATTTTGCCTTTCCCACTCTGTCTATGCAATCATCCACCCTAGGAATAGGGTAAGCATCTGACTTTGTTCCAGCATTCACTTTCCTGTAATCTGTGCAAAATCTAACAGTTCCATCAGGTTTAGGTACAATAACACAGGGCGAACTCCAATTTGAAGTAGAATGTCTAATAATATCATTTTCTAACATGTACTTTATTTCCTGATCAACAAGTTTAATTTTTTCTACATTCATTCGATATGGGTGTTGTTTGATTCGTTTTGCATCCCCAACATCAACATCATGGGTAATTATCGATGTTCTGTTTGGAACATCTGGGAACAGACTTTTAAATTTTAAAATTAATTCTCTCATCTGTTGTTTTTGTGAAACTTGTAAATGGTCCAACTTCGTTTCGAGGTTCTCCAGGATACTTTGGTTTTTTTAGTTTCGATGGAACAATATTTGTTCTAAATTGGCCTTCCTCAACATCAACATCAGGCATTATAGAAACAACCTTTACACCATCCACCAAGGCCACCACTGAATCCCTCTCATAATAAGGTTTTAGCATGTTTACATGACAGAGTTGTGTTTTCTTGCGTCTATCTGGTGTTTTGATTATATATGTTAAATCAGTCACTCGAGATTCAATAACATAGGGTCCAGAAAAACGAGCTTGCAAGGGATTATTTTGGCTAGGGAAAAATACCAACACCTTTTGCCCCACTGCGAATGTCCTAGGCCGAGCACGTCTATCAAAATATGTCTTCATTCTTATCTGGCTTGTTTTCAGATTCTCTCTCGCTAGCTGTCAGACTCTCTCCAACCGAGTTTTAAATTTTTGGACATGGGGAGATCTCCATTTCCTCATTAACACTCCATTTTTGACATAGTATCCAATTGGCACTTTTTCAATCTCCTCACATGAGAGAGCTTTTTCTTTCAATTCTGTCAACTCAGGGTCCTTTGTCTGTTCCACCATAAAATCCTTCCTCGACAAAGACAAATCTTTAAATTAAGGCTCACTATGAGGATGTTGATCCTCCAGTGAAGATAGAAAAGTCTCAGATAAGGCATCATAATTTTCTTCCTGTTTAGGACTGTCACAAGGAACTACATCAGACTGCACCGGACTGTCTGTCTTGGCTAATTCTCTAGCTCTAGCTCGAGTCACCGCACATGATGGGTAAACATCTGGATCATCCTCAGACTCATCAATCCTTGGTTTGGTTGCTAACCGTACCACAGGATCACTTTCTCCATTTGCAAGGTCATTTCCCAATAACAAAGAAACTCCTTCCACTGGCAAACTAGGTCTTATCCCTATCTCGACTGGTCCTTCTACGAACTTTGACTTTAAAATCACCCTGTGAAAAGGGACAGACATGGTCTCACCTGTAACGCCTCGTACTAGATTTACTTCACCAGTGTCACTTTCTTCACCAAAATTTAAAACACTGTCCAGCAAGAGAGATTGACTAGCCCCAGTATCTCTAAGAATTTTCACTGGCACCTGGGGTGACTCATCATTCAGTGAAACAAAACCCTCTGATACATACGAACGGAATTCTTTTCTCACCTCCTCCAACTTTTCCGCTTTCCCCTCTTGCAAGGACTGATCTTTAACAGCATCTCCTGAACCTTTTTGATTTTTGATTGCCTGAAAGCAAGCATTGGGCCCAGCTTCCTTCTTTTTGTTCAAAAGGGCACAATTAGATATCACGTGGCCAGGTTTCCTACAGTAATAACAAGTACGCTCAACAGGTTTCTCCAGCCCTGGCTTCTTTTCATCTTTTCCTTTTTGATTACCTCCCAATTTAATCTCTGGTTTACCTGGATTGTCTTTGTAACTCTTTTGAAAGGTTTTAGGTTGTCCCCATTTGGATTTATGGGTTAAAGCATAATCATCTGCCAACCTAGCAGTTTCTTGTAAGTTTCCACTGCCTTTTCATTTAAATATGTTGTTAATTCAGCTGGAACACATCTTTTAAAGTCTTCCACTAGTATCAATTCTGTCAATTTATCATAATCCCCATCTACATTTTTAGCCAGGCACCATCGTTCAAAACATATTCTCTTTCCATTGGCAAATTCCATATAAGTCTGATCTGCAGATTTCCTCAAGTCTCTGAATTTTTGTCTATAAGCTTCAGGGACCAATTCATAGGCCTTCAAAATAGCTTGTTTTACCTTGGTATAATCAGCTGCATCCTCAACAGACAAAGCAGAATAAGCTTTTTGAGCTTTACCTTTAATCACACTCTGTACCATAAGAGCCCATCCTTGCCTTGGCCAGTTTGAACTCACAGCAACCTTTTCAAAATGTTGGAAATACTGATCAACCGTGATCTTCTTCAAAAGGAGGGACTAATCGAACCTCCCTGCTGGCTGAAAAACCATCATCAGAATCAGATTCCGAACTCCTACGCTTCATTTGTAACTCATGCTGCCTCTGTTTCTCCTTTTCCTCACTATCCAGCTCCATCCTCTTCAATTCCATCTGCTTCATTGCTAGATCAGCCTCTATCTTCATCTGAGTTATCTTTTGTTCTGCCTCAAATTTCTTTTGTTCGGCCTCTAATTTCTCTCGCTCGGCCTCTATCTTTAACTGGGTTTGCTCTCGTTCGGCCTCTAATCTCTTTTGCTCTCGTTCAGCTTCTAATTTATTTTGTTCTCGTTCAGCCTCTAATCTTTGCCAGCTGCACCTGTGCCTCAGAAATTGCTATTTCACTGCCAGGAAACTGTTTTAACACTTCCTTCTCAAACACCTTCTTTTCCACATAATGGCCAGCTATCAGTCTCTGAATATCTGCCTTTCTCATAGACTGCTTTACTTCTGTAAGGTTTAGCCTTGTAGCAATCTTTATCAAATCATCCTTTTTCGCCACCTCCAATCCCTTTTGGGTTGGTGACTCCAAAAATGCCTTAATATCCATTGCTGCTGGTTTCCACACACACAAGCCAATTAAAAAGAATTTATCAGACCTCCCTCAAAAATCTTTGGATTGGATCCCGAACAAATCTCGTCAATCTGGGGAACGATCCCAGACGACACTCGTTAATGTTTGGATTGGATCCCGGACGAATCTCGTTAACCTTGGGAACTATCCCGGACGAGCCCCCAATTTTGTCACAAACCAGCAACAAAAGAAACACACTGAGCATGATTCAGTGTTAAAAACTATTTTATTAATCACTACTTATGATAATACGTAAAATAAAAGTTAAAAAAAAATGTTAGTATGTTAGAATTCAAGAATGTTAAACCTCGAACGTTAACCCCAAAACTAAACTCTTCGTGTGTGTGTGTGACAAAGTCCAAAACTCCCAGTTCCGGAATGGTTCTTAAAGTTCAGTTCCGCAAGCCATAAGGTGAAACATGAGCAAGGGCTTCTTCAACAACCACCGTTGTCTGAAGATAAGATGTAGATGTAGAAAAACATAGAGAGAGTACATACGAAATCCAAATGTTCCACGATGGAATCCAAACGACACTTCAGTGTTTACTCGGTAGTGACTTCCTCACCCCGAAAAGCATCCGAACCGTGGTCGTCCACACACAAATACCTGTTTCCTTCTACAGGTCAGCAACAAAGTGAACTCCACCGGATTACTTCCAACTTCCATACATGGATTTCAGTGGCAAACACAGTTATTGTTTCTCATCCATCGATAGAGAAAACAAGCAGGCTGGTGTCTCTCTCCCTTCTCTCTCTCTCCTTCTTCTTCTTCTAACCTCTTCATCAACGTCATTACGTCCTTTATCTTCTATTGATGTAAGCAAGCCCCACACACACATACACTCACACTCTCTATCTTAAAGGGACTTTCACTGAGTATGTAACAGTGCCCACCCATCAAGTCCCAATTTCCGGCATTCGGCCCATATCACTCCAAGCCCCGCTGCTCCATGTACCTCTCCACCTGCTTCGTAAATGATACTATTGTTCCTGCCTCAACCAATTACTCTGACACTTATTTCTGTATACTCACCAGCCTCTGCATGAAAATGTTGCCCCTCGGGTCCCTTTTACATCTTACCCCTCTCATCATAAATCTATGTCCCTCAGTTTTGGACTCCCCTAACCTGAGGAAAAGACTGTTACCATCCACCTCTATGAGAGTCTATGTCTCTCAAGATTATAAACATTTCCAAATTGTCGTCCCTGATTCGTATATGTTCCTAGGAATAAAGAACTAGCTTGGCCAACCTCTCGCTATAATGCAGGCCCTCTTAGCCCTGGTAGCATGCTATTAGATCTCTTCTGCACTCTTTCCAGTTTTTCCTATAACAGGGTGAGCAAAACTTTACAGTACTCCAAATGCAGTCTCACCAACGACTTATGCAACCACAATTTAATGTCCGAACTCCTATATTCAATGCCCTGACTATCATTCATTGTTGACACTCTGATATCAACCTTCATCTTGTCTTCATTTTTTAAGGGCTCGGAGAACTGGAATTGGTGGGACCGGAAGCACATTGTATGGGAGATCTAAGGATTAAATACAATGGTCAGTGGACCTTTGTCTGCAGCAGTCATTGGAATTCAGCAGCTGGAGCAGTCGTCTGCAGACAGATTGGATGCGGGATTTACGACATCTTACTCATAAAACCCATCTGGCCTCAAGCGGGACCTGTTTTCTTGAACATGTTTCAGTGCAAGGGAACTGAGACTTCATTGTCGGAGTGTTCTTTCGTTGCTACTGATCAGGAGCGCTGCCAAACTGGGGATATTGTCAGCATATATTGCAAAGGTATTTACGTTCTTGAATTCTGTTGAATATTTTCATTCGCCTGATTTAATCGTCTGAATTAAAATTGTTCGAACGGTTTCGCTACATCCAATATCATCGTCATATGCTGTTACTTATTTGGATCTTGCAGACATGGGAATAAACTCAAGCGTAGCCCCGTACTCTGTTAAGAAAGGTGGTTAACACTTGAATTTCACTGTTTAATCACTCAGCGAAAAATGCGTTGAAGAAGTATCTCCGAATTTGTATCAAAGAGTACGTTATCAAAGAGTACGGAGATCAGGGACTTGCTGATTCGTTCCGATAAGACAGCCGATGATTCCTTATGGACGTTACTGGGACTGGAGGGATAGAATTGTGGAGAGAGCTTGGGCAGGCTGGGACTTCATTCAGTGGAGAATAAGGCGCGGTCTTAAAGAGGTGTATAAAATTAGGAGAGGCATAGATAGGGTGAGTGCACACAAACTTTTCCCCAGCATTGGGAAATTATGAAATAGACGGCATAGGTTAGTGTGAGTGGGGAGACATTTAATAGGAACATGAGGAGCAACTTTTGCACACAAAGCATGCCACTTTATTGAATGAGCTGTCAGAGAAAGTTCTTGAGGGAAGTACATTGAGGGAAGTACAGAGTATGCCCACTCTGACTTCTGCCAGTCAGCCAATCTTCTATCGATGCCAGTATCTTGCCTCTAACACCATGTGCTCTTACCTTGTTTAGCAGTCTCGTGTGCGGCACTTTGACAAATGCCTTCTGAAAATCCAAGTAAATGACATCTTTAGACTTGCCTTTGTCTAACATGCTTGTTACTTCCTCAAAGAAAGTGGCCAAAGAGTTTATAATCCAAACCTTTCGGCCTACTTTCAAATTTCAAGGCGTAAACTTTTTGAATTGAAAGGAGACTATATTTTCTTTATACTTTTTTTCTGTTTCGAATTTTTAAAAAGAGCAGAGCCGGAAAAAAATATGATTACTTGCTGCATTCATCAGAGCCCAATGAAGTACTCTCTCCGCAAGTGCAGTCAGACATGGATCATAACATAGAACACAGACCAGGCCCTTCGACCTGGAATGGCTGTGCCAACGATGCTAAACTAAATCTATCCGCCGATACATAAGCCTCCATTCGCTTCATGTTCACCTTTCTGTGCAAACCTTAGACTCCACTATTGTATCCGCTTCCACCACCACCTCTGGTAACGCTTTCCATGTTCCCAACATTCTATGCGTAAAACACTTTCCCCTCACATCCTCCTTAAACTTGCTCCTCTCATGTTAAGCTATGCCCTCAAGTATTTGATACTTTGAAAGAGAATTTGACTGAGCATTTCCAGAATTTCTTATTTTCATTTCAGGTTTCCAGCACCAGTATTTTTTAAAAATCTTTTTCTTTTTAAAAGAATAGTTGAAGCTGAGAGGTGGTTGTGAATCAAGGCCTCTCCTCTCTGGACTTTGTGCTTCGCCCCTCGGACCTCTTCTGTTTAGTCGCGACATCTGATCACTTCCTCTGAATTCTGAAATGCCATGCAAAAAAATCATCCCACCGACGGTTGTGTTTGGAACTTCCCGCGAAATATATTTGTGGTCAATACTGCTGGCCCTGTTAGGTTTAAACTAAAATCTGTCTCTGCCGCAGAGAACAAGAGCTGGACGACTCAAAGTAAGACTTGCTGATCTCTATTCAATTAACATGAATGCATATCACGTGGTGGTCCTGTCTTAACTAACTAGCATTTACAGAAGATTAAGCAATGTCATCCATTTACCCAATAAATTAAAAAAAACTTTTTTTCACCAACTGAACAAAGATTTCGATCAAAATGAACAAAATTGCATGTATCTTTTCAGGCATTGGTTTTCTGATTTATCTCTCGGTATCCGGCATAGCAAAAGGTTCGTTGCACAATAAAGAGTAACTTCCACCACAACGATATTTATGACAATTGCATTCTAGATGCTCTTTGGGTATATTTGAACGATACAGTAAGCAAATATGTTTAATTGGGAATACTTCACAGCCTCCGTTTCCTATAGTAAGCTTGTGATTCTCGTTTAAATACCGGAGAATCTACAGGGAAATAACATGAACTTTTCTCGTCCAACAGCTGGAAAGCACCTAGTACTGGCCAACGGAAGCAGCCCATGTGCTGGGGGCGTAGAGGCCGGCAATTTCTTGACGACCTTGCGCGTTATCTGCGGCCGCATGTGGGATATGAATGAGGCTCAAGCTGTGTGCAGCTACATTGGCTGTGGCGACGCCGTATCTGCATCAGGAAATTCATGGTATGGAGTAGGAAACTGGCCTATTTTGCAAATTGAAGTTCGCTGCAACGGCACCGAGGACGATCCGTGGAAGTGTGAGAGAAACCCCTTAGCTCAAAATAACTGTTCTCGGCAAAGCGAAGCAGCCGGCGTTCTTTGTTCTGGTAACTACCTGTTTGTGCTATTTTAGCGTATGTCTATGTTGCCACCCATAGCAATGAACCATGCGAGGGGACAAGAACTGGCTTCTTTCAGTAACATATTATTGAAGTCACTTTGAATGATCACAGCCTTAATTTGCACGTCCTCATCCCTGCAAGTAAATGCTTAGTTCTTAATAACGTTGCTATTGCTTAATTAGAATTAGAAAAAGAAACAAAGTGTGGGATGCGATAAGGTTGCAGAGGGAGAAGCTGTCACTGGTGACATAGAAATTAAGAGCAAATCCTGTCATTTCTATGTGAGACAAAACGGGCGAAAGTAATAACAATTTACTCGAAATACATAAATACAAATTTTGCGTAGTATTGCGGGACTAACACTGCAAAAGATGGGATTCATGGACATCAATTACGTAATATAAATTATGCACCTAGTAAAAAACGCAATACTTACTGCTGCGTTATTGCTGTGCGTGATGAGCAGACAAGTTAACGAAACCACTTTATCTGTAATGGAGTTGGTTGTGTCAGCGTGTTCAGTGATGCTTTCAAACATTATTTTAAGGGTCAACACATATTTTACTTTCGTAAGCAATAAGTGGATTTTATTGAATTTCGTGGGTGTACGCGGGTGACTTCCCGACTTGTTGAATAGATGTGAACCCAGAGCAATGCAAGTTACAAAAGGGGAAAACGCAACTCGCCCCCCACCCCCCACACTCTATTTTAATGAAGCTTAATGATCCATGCTCATTTGCATGTCGGAATAGGCACGAATAGTTTTGTACTCGAAATTGGCTCGTGATTTGAAACATTTAGCTTCATGATCGGCTTTGCCGCTATGTTGACAATGCTCAGAGACGACTATATACAGTGAACTTAAAGCACGTTCTTACAAAGCAGAGCTGAAGCTTTGTTGCAATACCATTTCGTCTGCTTAGATTATTTACTTTGTTTAACTTGATGCAGTTCTCAATGAACAAATGCTTTGTTTAAATATTCTTCAGAATGTATTGTTACAATTACCTGAGAAATCTGGTGAATGATCAATTAGCTTTAGGCTCAGTATGAAAGTTGGAAGTTTTACTGATTACAACATTCTATTCTGCCAGAGATTATAAACCCTCAAATTACAACGAATTTATCTTGCTGTTGTCTTCGGTGTGTGACGAAGGAATGTGTCGCAGTGATATCCCACACACTTCCAATAACGTATTATTGTCAGTGAGATTTCAGAGCTATTTAAAAATAAAACAGAAAGAGTAGAACGTCAGGGGAATGACCCAGTGAGGTCTCAGCTCAGCATCTAAACGCGTTCAGCGAAATTATTTCGTCTGTCTAAAGTTCTATAAAACTTCATCGATTTTAAAGTAGTGGAAAATTAATGCATTCTATAAAGTAATGAATATTTTTGAAGACCATAGATATTTTCAGTTAAGTTTATTTTCTCGTTTATTGACGTACGTTTTCTTGAAGATCATTTAAGGTCTGCTAATAAACCGCAGGGCACAGAGAACCTAGGCTTGCTGGTGGACCGGACAAATGCTCGGCGAGATTGGAGATCCAGTATGGAGAGACCTGGGGCACTGTCTGTGATTCACATTGGGATTATCTGGATGCACGTGTGGTGTGTAGAAACTTGAAATACGGGAACGTGAGAACAGTACTCGGAGGGGCATATTTTGGAGAGGGCAGTGGTCCCATGTGGCAGGATTCCTACGAATGTCAAGGCAATGAAACAATTATCTGGGATTGCGTAACTATACGAAGAAATCATCATAACTGCACCCATAGAAATGATGTCAGTGTCATTTGTTCTGGTAAGTAGTTCATTCCATCCACACATCGGATCAGATAGGGAAGCAAGCAGAGTACTAAAGCATTACGTCTGGGCAACGCATTGTGCTCTATATTGGTAATCACAAAACACATAAAAATTGTATAAAAATGTAATTGAATCTCAGAACTGCCAGGCTACTTCCTACGTTTTACCATTGAAGGCTGAAATTTAAGATATGACATGACCCGTTGTGTTCGAATTTCCTCATTACCCGATTTACTGAAGGTGTTGCAGTGCAGATTTAAATGAGCATGCGCTTTTCGTTCAAAGGCATCGGCAGTGAAATCAATAACTGCCCGAAGGCTCTTGCCAGGTTAACAATTAAGACATAGAATCCTTCGCCCACAATAAACAATTTTATGTTTCGCGGAGCTTCCATTCCTCTCGCCATATCAGATCACGTTTGCCTCGTGGCATTACTTCATACCTCAGCTCAATATTTCCTCTCTCGACTTCTCAGTCCGTGTTTCCTTTTTTTTCATTCTGCTTTCGTGCCTTTGAACTGTTCTAACGATGTTGACCAAAGAGTCTGCTTTTCGTCGGATTCCTCCGCAAATTTTCATCTCAGCCACAATCAGGAAGGATGGAGGACCTTTTGCTTTTTCACTAAATGTGTCTAAAACTGTTTACCGCCTTCACCATCGCATTCATCCTTCAGACTGAAATTGTTCCCTCAGTAAACAATTTGTGTTCACACTTCACTCAGTTTTTAAACATAAAAGTTGTTTCTAAAAGGACGTTAAGTACCAAAGCTGGCTTGCATTTTCGTGAGTCAAGTGCAACATTCTATATTTCACATCTACCCAGTACCTCTCTCTGATTTGGTGGTTAGGGGCACCAAATGACTGCATCCACTCAAGGTCTTTTTTTTCGGGAAACTCTGATTAACGTACCACAGGTCCCAACTACAAAGTGCAATGCAGTTACTTGAGCAGACTGTTCCATGAACGTCCTTAACCGACGACTTCACAACAGAGGATAAAGCAGAAGGTTCAAAGGAACCACCACTTCTAAATATCCCGACAGGTGACACACCATCTTGCTTTAGAAATATTCTTCAACCTTTCACCGTCTAAATTCTGGTAGTCGCAACCAATCTGAACACAAGAACACAATAAATAAAATCAGGAGCAGGAAAACTGGCCCTTCAACCTGCATCTCCATGTAATATGATCATGGCAGATCCGCCCCAGGACTCAACTCGTCATTTCTCCTTGTACCCCATAGCCCTGAATTTCCTAATCTTGAAAAATTATAACTCTCCTTTAAACGTTTTAACATTGGCTATCACCACTCAGATCACGAAAATGAATAAAATGTTCCCAATACATAAAACCAGCAACTTTCTTCTATCTCTTTTTTTTAAATTTGCTCTACTTCATTCTCTAATCACGACATTTTCTCCTCCACGCGGAGAAGAGCAAAAGCTTCTTACCCGCCGCTTTGCTGGATATCCCTGTTTTGTGAACAACTGTTAGCTCAAGCTTCTTGAAGGACAACTGTCCTTCCGTTAAGATACTTTTGTAAGGAAGTCTGGAAGGAAATTCCTGTACTTTGATCCAATGTCGATGAAATGGACCAAATAATGGGAAATGGAATTTGACTCGTAAGTGTGTAATGTTACACTTTGGTGAATTAAACCAAGGCATGGCTTGCACAGTAAATAGTATGGCCCTGGAGAATGTCGCTGAACAGTGAGATCTAGGAATACAGGTACAGAGTTCCCTGAAAGTGAAGACGCAAGTAGACAGGTATGGCGAAGAAATCTGTTGGTACGTTTGCCATCATCAGTCAGAGCATTGAATACAGGAGTTGAGACCTCATGTTACAACTGTACAAGTCGTAGATAAGGCCACACTTGGAGAAATGTGTGCAGTTCTGGTCTATAAGAATGGAAATGGCGCAGAAAAGATTCACAAGTATGTTGCTGGCACTGGAAGGCTTAAGTCATAAGGAGAGGCTGGATCGGCTGGGACTATTTATCCCTGGAGTGTAGAAGGTTGAGGGGTGACCTTATGGAGGTATATAATGTTTGATGTCCCACTTCTCAAGAAGGGTCTCCAACTTGAAAGTTAACTTTTCTTCTCTTCCCACAGATGCAGCCTGACCTGCAAAGCGTTTCCAGCGTTTCCAGCATTTTCTGTTTTGTTTTAGATTCCAGCATCTGCATTTTTAACTCCCACTTCTGATATTTATCTAATGGAATTTACACAACGCGTTTATTTCTTATTTATAAAGACCGGAATGTTTTATCAGTCGTCTTTGGCTACCTTCAAACTATTTTCATACATCAGTGTTTATTCTTCCTCCTACACCATTCCCACCTCTCAGATTCTGAAAACCTGCTTATACGTCTATCTTCCCGTGTTTTAATGAACTCTCTTTTTTCCACAAATTCTGACAGACCTGGTGAATAATATCAGCATTGATCTTAGTTTATCTTTACAGTTTGTGCAATAATTTACTTTTGATTTGAAATCAACTCAAACGGCGACTTGCTTGTTTGGGGTTTTGCTCTCATCCTCTCTGAGGATGATTCGTTTTACCCCTTGGCCTTCAATAAACTTGTTTGCTCTTGTATTTTATGCTTACAGTGGCGCTGCAGTTTGGCGTTTCCTGTGGCAGTGCGTGAAGCATTGAGTTCATCCATTCAGTTTTTAACCCAATATAGAGCTTTTCTTGCTTACATAATGCTACTTGTTATGGTGAGCGAAGGATAGATTATGCAATGGAATATGCACTAGCTTAATCTTTTTTGTTGTTTATGCACCAAAGGACAAAAGGGACCACGGTTAGTTGGTGGCAAGGACGACTGCTCAGGGAGAGTGAAGATATTACGTGGGGAATCTTGGGGAACGGTCTGCGATACTTACTGGAATTTACAAGATGCGGCTGTCGTTTGCAATCATCTCCATTGTGGAACTGCGGTATCAGCACCGAGGGGAGAATACTTTGGTAAGGGAAACGGTTTGATATGGAAAGATATCATTGAATGTCGTGGCAACGAGATGCGACTGAGCGACTGTTACACAATCATGGGGACATCATCAGTGCGAACACAAAAACGATGCTGGTGTTATCTGTTCAGGTAGGTGATTTACTATCAAACATCAGACATCCTTAAACTAACAATTACTTCCATACAGAAGCTGGTCTGTGACAATGTGCCTCATGAGGTCGCATATCTATTGGAAACAAAAAAATGCTGGAAACATTCAGCCGGTCAGGCAGCATCTGTGGGAAGAGAATGGGTTGATGTACAATGTTGATAACACTCAGTTGTAGGATTGTACTGGATGAGTACTTCCAGGTTTTCTGTTTTTACGTCTGAGATGTTTAGTTCTTACACAACCAGAGAAAGTTGTTTATCTTAAATTGTTGAATGGTGTACCAGTGGACTGCAACGTTCCAAGATAAAGCTTTATTCTGAGCTTCCAAGAAATTGAAATGAGTGTGATGCGCCAATTTTGAATGGCAGATCAACAAATTCGTTCCGGAGATCTGCGTACCAATTTGGTTGAGCCCATCTCTTTCTCTGGTTCATATTGGTCAGCCCAGTTTAGTCTCGTTGGCGTATATTTTCCATTCCCCGTCGAGATATTGCACCTCAATCCCCAGTTTTCAATGCAAATTTAATTGATTCCTTGTGAAATATAATGCTACCGATTCGTTGTGACGCGGCAAGCATGAAGATTCTGCACAAATACCGGTCGTTGTCAGCTCTGATGCAACAATTAAATCAGGTTGGAAAACTCTAATATCCTGCAAGTTACTCTGCAATCTAACGGTAAAATGTTTCAAAATGTCCCTTTCTGGTCTTGGAACCTTCTTCTGTTTACAAGTCGGGAACAAGCACAAAAGGTTTCAACCACCAAAAAGTAAATAAAATTGGTTTAAGCAACAGTTGCTGAAGTTATGTAGTTGTCCCGTGCTATACTGCAACGATTAATGCAATCCGAATGAGATGTACAGAACTAAACATGAAGCAGACTGTAAAACGTGCACTCACTAATTATTACTGCAGGATATACTATATTTTAAATGCGGAGCAGACTACAAAATATTCAATAGACAAATGACTGTATTTTGAAACAAGTTACTTCAAATAAACGTTTCTTAATATTTCAGTCAGAAATTATAAGAGATCGTTTTAACATATAAAAATAAAAATCTACGAGGCCATTCAGAAAGGAAGTTTGTACACATTACTTCCACTTGTAGAGCAAACGAGACTCTACTCTCCCGCCAATCGCCCCTTCAACATATCTTTAAGCACTGCAAGATGATGTGAAACCATATCTGAGGCCTTTCTTTGAAATATCGATCGTACCGTATTTGCAACCGGTTCCAATTATATTAATTCTTTACAAATTCAACAAAACAGCGATATAAGTTTCGACTGTATGTTCACAATGTGCTCTTGTAAACTATGGAATGACATTCCTTTCCCAATTACCATGTTACAGCTGAACGTTGGCAGTTGCGATTGGCCAGTGGAGAGAGTGGTTGTGATGGTCGAGTGGAGGTTTATTATGACGGTGTTTGGGGCCGAGTAATTGACAGCCTGTGGAATTCCAGAGATGCATATTTGGTCTGCATACAGTTGAACTGTGGCTCCGCAGTAAATGTTTACAACCACTCGAAATACGGAATCGGTAAAGGGCCGGTGTTAGTGAACAACGTCAGTTGCAATGGAAGTGAACCCTATCTCTGGAACTGCAGTTTCACACACCAAACCACTTGTCGATTGGCAATGATGTTGGCGTGGTTTGTTCTGGTAAAAGCTTTTTCCTTACTTTGTTAACAATCTGCATATATGCATCGAAAATGCCTAACTTTTGGAACATTTTTCCACATTTCCCATGGCCCTGTTCTTTTCAAAGACTTAAGCCTTTGTCAATCAACGACATAACCAATAACTGAAAATATATAGAAACAACTTCAGACGTAGTAATCCGAAAAAAAGACACAAGGTGCTGGAAACAGCCGGCAGATCAGGTAATGTCTCTGAAAGAAACACCGAGTTGATGTTTCGAGACTAAACATATTTAGTAAGTATTAGAAAAGTGCAAACAAAACCCATAAGTTTCAGTTTGCAGAGAATTCAGGGAAGGGGATATCAGTAGGATAAATGATACACCTTCGTGATGTTGAGTCAAATATCTCCCAAGTAAATCCAGTGTTTTCGGAGCCCTCTTGCTTTTTTATTTCATCAAGTATGCGGATGTGGCAGGCTGAGCTGGCATTTTAATGTCCCATCCCTAACTGCCGTTGAGACCATGGTAGTGAGCTGCCTTCTTGAACCACTACAGTCCTTGAGATTTGGTTGTATACAAAAAGCTATTGAGTAGTGAGTTCCAGGACTTTGACTTAACAACGGTGAAGGAACAGGGATATATTGCTACGTTATTGTGTGTTGTTTGGATGGTAACTTCGCGGAGTGCTGTTGTTCCCATCCTTTTGCTGCCCTTGTTTATAGACTTAAAAAGGCAGTTACGGAGAGCGAACTCACCGAACATGTAAAAGCCATGAAATACAGGTCAAAGTTGTTGCTGAAACTCAATGTAAGTGGAAGAGGCCAGAAGTAAATAATCTGAAGATATAGACAACCCGAGTTCGCACTACAGATGGATAACCTTATATGAGAACTGGTCAGTTCAGAAACATGCAGAGACGGCGTTAGCTGAAATGTTTGAATTTGCTACTGAGTCCAAAGGCTGCAGCGTTTCCAAGTGTAAAATGAAGTGCGGTTCGTTAATCTTACGTCGACCTTGTTCAAATATCGCAGAAAATGGTTGAAATTGTGAAGGATGATCCGTCGAAAGCAGGGGTAATAAAGTGAATGCAAAAATTAGGGACTCCGACAGTCAGGTAGGACCTGTGGAGGTAAAGCATTCAAAGTTTTGAGTGGAGACCATGTCTCAGGGCAGAGAGTCGAGAGGGATGATAGCCAGTATAAAGAACGGTGGGGGAGTTGTCAGACATGGGGCAGTCTCTTGTGTCTCCATTGTGAACTCTAGCCTTTCTCTGCCTGAAAGGAGAAGCAGAGTACGGATGCAGGAAAGAGTTGAGATATTGCATCGAGTAAGGAGATCTATAGACACCTCAGAGATACCTGAGTGGTAACCCTCGTAATCAGATCCGAAATGACGGAGATGGAAGAACTGGGAAAATTGAATTAAAAGCCCTAATAGGCAGCAGGTGGGAGGAAGTATTGTCGAGATAACTGTTGGAGTCTGAGGTTTGTAATAAATATTGGCTGCTAATCTATCCCCTGAGGCGGAGAACGAGAAATCCACAAAGGAAAGGAGAGTGACGTGTCAGAGTTGGACGCTGTGAAAATGAGTGCAGGCTGAAATTGACAGCAAAAATAATAAAAATTTCAAGTTATTTGTTATTACCCCCCAATTTTGTCACGAACCAGCAACAAAAGAAACACACTGAGCATGATTCAGTGTTAAAAACTATTTTATTAATCACTACTTATGATAATACGTAAAATAAAAGTAAAAATGTTGGTATGTTAGACTCCAAAAATGTTAAACCTTGAACGTTAACCCCAAAACTAAACTCGTCGTGTGTGTGTGTGGCAAAATCCAAAACTCCCAGTTCTGGAATGGTTCTTAAAGTTCAGTTCCGCAAGCCATAAGGTGAAACATGAGCAAGGGTTTCTTCAACAACCACCGTTGTCAGAAGATAAGACGTAGATGTAGAAAAACAGAGAGAGAGTACATACGAAATCCAAATGTTCCACGATGGAACCCAAACAACACTTCAGTGTTTACTCGGTAGTGACTTCCTCACCCCGAAAACCATCCAAATCGTGGTCGTCCACACACAAATACCTGTTTCCTTCTACAGGTCAGCAACAAAGTGAACTCCACCGGATTACTTCCAACTTCCATACATGGATTTCAGTGGCAAACACAGTTATTGTTTCTCATCCATCGATAGAGAAAACAAGCAGGCTGGTGTCTCTCTCCTTTCTCTTTCTCTCTCTCCTCCGGCTTCTGACTTCTTCAACAACGTCATTACGTCCTTTATCTTCTATTGACGTAAGCACGCCACACGCACACACACACACACACACACACACACACACACACACACACACACACACACACACACACACTCTATCTTAAAGGGACTTTCACTGAGTCCGCAACACCTCCAACCTAAAAAAAAACTTTTCCCACGAAAGATTTAACCGCGCATACAATTAGTAATGTTAAGAATTATCATGCTACACAACTACAGACTATCAGATTAGTACAGATACATGTTTCCCATTTAACACCGGGAAAGACAATCAGCAATCACATTATCTTTGCCTTTAATGTGAGTTATCATGAGATCAAACTCTTGCAAAATTAAACTCCAGTTTAACAGCCTTCTGTTCTTGTTTTTGACTCGGCTCAGAAACACCAATGGGTTATGATCTGTATATACAGTCAATGGTTTCTGAGCGGTGCAAACATATATACTGAAATGTTGCAAGGCTAAAACAAGCGACAGTAATTCTTTCTCTATGGTGGAATAATTCTTTTGATGCTCATTAAATTTCTTTGAAAAGTAAGCTACAGGATGGTCAATATCATCAAGGTCACCCTTCTGCAACAACACAGCTCCTGCAGCTTCATCACTGGCATCTACTGCTTATGAAAATGGCTTTTCAAAGTCAGGTGTTTTGAGCACAGGATGGTAGCATAAAATGGCTTTCAGCTTCTCAAATGCTTCTTGACAAGAATCTGTCCAAACAAACTTTACTCCCTTCTTCAGAAGATTAGTTAGGGGAAGAGCAATATCAGCAAAATTGTTACAAAATTTTCGATAATATCCAACCATTCCCAAAAATCTTCTAACAGTCCTCGTACCTGTGGGAATAGGGAACTCAGATATTGCTTGAACTTTTGCCTGAACAGGAGCTTGTTTGCCTTGACCTACAACATAACCAAGATACGTCACAGTGGCATGGCCAAATTCACTTTTAGCCAAGTTAACTGTAAGGTTAGCCTTGGAAAGTCTTTCAAACAACCTTTCTAACGCAGAGATGTGATCCTCCCGTGTATCATTCCCAGTCACTAAGTCGTCAATGTAGGCATCTGTATGTTTTAACCCATGAATCACTGAATTAATCATTCTTTGAAATGTTGACGGAGCATTTTTCATTCCAAATGGTAAAACATTGTATTCATACAATCCAGAAGGGGTTACAAAGGCTGAAATCTCCCGTGCTCTATCTGGTAATGGAACACACCAGTACCCTTTTAATAGGTCAACCTTTGTAAGAAATTTTGCCTTTCCCACTCTATCTATGCAATCATCCACCCTAGGAATAGGGTAAGCATCTGACTTTGTTACAGCATTCACTTTCCTGTAATCTGTGCAAAATCTAACAGTTCCATCAGGTTTAGGTACAATAACACAGGGCGAACTCCAATTTGAAATAGAATGTCTAATAATATCATTTTCCAACATGTACTTTAGTTCCTGATCAACAAGTTTACTTTTTTCCACATGCATTCGATATGGGTGTTGTTTGATTCGTTTTGCATCCCCAACATCAACATCGTGGGTAATTATCGGTGTTCTGTTTGGAACATCTGGGAACAGATTTTTAAATTTTAAAATTAATTCTCTCATCTGTTGTTTTTGTGAAACTTGTAAATGGTCCAACTTCGTTTCGAGGTTCTCCAGGATATTTTGGTCTCTTAGTTTCGATGGAACAATATTTGGTCTAAATTGGCCTTCCTCAATATCAACATCAGGCATTATAGAAACAACCTTTACATCATCCACCAAGGCCACCACTGAATCCCTCTCATAATAAGGCTTTAGCATATTTACATGACAGAGTTGTGTTTTCTTGCGTCTATCTGGTGTTTTGATTATATATGTTAAATCAGTCACTCGAGATTCAATAACATAGGGTCCAGAAAAAGGAGATTGCAAGGGATTATTTTGGCTAGGGAAAATACCAACACCTTTTGCCCCACTGCGAATGTCCTAGGCCGAGCACGTCTATCAAAATATGTCTTCATTCTTATCTGGTTAGTTTTCAAATTCTCTCTCGCTGGCTGTCAGACTCTCTCCAACCGAGTTTTAAATTTTTGGACATAGTCCAACAGACTCAAGTGCACTTCTTCATTAACCCATTGCTCTCTTAACAACTCCAAAAGTCCTCTCACCCTATGTCTAAATACAAGCTCAAACGGACTAAATCCTATTGACCCTTAGATTGAATCTCTAATTGCAAACAAAAGTAAATGAACACCTTCATCCCAATCCTTTGTGTTTTCAAAGCAATAAGTCTTCAACATATTTTTGAGAGTAGAATGAAATCTCTCCAGAGCTCCTTGAGATTCTGGGTGATATGCAGATGATACAATCTGCTTTGCTCCCAGCTCATAGACTAGTTGTTGAAAAACATTTGACATAAAATTACTACCTTGATCAGATTGGATTTCTTTTGGCAACCAAACAAGGTAAAAAATTTTAAAAGAGCCTTTGACACCGTCTTGTCCTTAATATTTCTAAGGGGTATTGCCTCTGGAAATCTAGAAGTGGCACGCATGATGGTTAACAAATACTGATTTCCAGTCTTAGACTTTGGTAAGGGGCCAACACAGTCCACAATCACCTTCGAAAATGGTTCACCAAAAGCAGGAATTGGCTTCAAAGGAGCCACAGGGGGTTTTTGATTTTGTTTACCTACCATCTGACATGTGTGGCAGGTTCGACAAAACATCACCACATCTTTTCTCAAACCAGGCCAATAGAATTGTTTCAAGATCTTCCCTACAGTTTTATTCACACCAAAATGACTACCCAAAGGCATACTATGGGCCAGGTTTAAAATCTCATCCCTATAAACTTTTGGAACAACAACCTGATGAATAACTCCCCATTCCTCAGTAACAGGAACATGAGGAGGTCTCCATTTCCTCATTAACACTCCATTTTTGACATAGTATCCAATTGGCACTTTTTCAATCTCCTCACATGAGAGAGCTTTTTCTTTCAATTCTGTCAACTCAGGGTCCTTTGTCTGTTCCACCATAAAATCCTTCCTCGACAAAGACAAATCTTTAAATTCAGGCTCACTATAAGGATGTTGATCCTCCAGTGAAGACAGAAAAGTCTCAGACAAGGCTTCATAATTTTCTTCCTGTTTAGGACTGTCACAAGGAACCACATCAGACTGCACCGGACTGTCTGTCTTGGCTAATTCTTTAGCTCTAGCTCGAGTCACCGCACATGATGGGTAAACATCTGGATCATTCTCAGACTCATAAATCCTTGGTTTGTTTGTTAACCGTACCACAGGAACAATTTCTGCATCTGCAAGGTCATTTCCCAATAACAAAGAAACTCCTTCCACTGGCAACCTAGGTCTTATCCCTATCTCGACTGGTCCTTCTGCGAACTTTGACTTTAAAATCACCCTGTGTAAAGGGACAGATATGGTGTCATCTGTAACGCCTCGTATTATATTTACCTCACCAGTGTCACTTTCTTCACCAAAATTTAAAACACTGTCCAGCAAGAGAGATTTACAAGCCCCAGTATCTCTAAGAATTTTCACTAGCACCTGGGGTGACTCATCATTCAGTGAAACAAAACCGTCTGGCACATAAGAACGGAATTCCTTTCTCGCCTCCTCCAACTTTTTCGCTTTTCCCTCTTGCAAGGACTGATCTTTAACAGCATCTCCTAAACCTTTTTGATTTTTAATTGCCTGAAAGCAAGCATTAGGCACAGCTTCCTTCTTTTTCTTCAAAAGGGCACAATTAGATATCACATGGCCAGATTTCTTACAGTAATAACAAGTACGCTCAACAGGTTTCTCCAGCCCTGGCTTCTTTTCATCCTTCCCTTTTTGATTACTTCCCAATTTAATCTCCGGTTTACCTGGATTTTCCTTGTAACTCTTTTGAAATGTTTTAGGTTGTCCCCATTTGGATTTATGGGTTAAAGCATAATCATCTGCCAACCTAGCAGTTTCTTGTAAAGTTTCCACTGCCTTTTCATTTAAATATGTTGTTAATTCAGCTGGAACACATCTTTTAAAGTCTTCCACTGGTATCAATTCTTTCAATTTATCAAAATCCCCATCTACATTTTTAGCCATGTACCATCGTTCAAAACATATTCTCTTTCCGTTGGCAAATTCCATATAAGTCTGTTCTGCCGATTTCCTCAAGTCTCTAAATTTTTGTCTATAAGCTTCAGGTACCAATTCATAGGCCTTCAATATAGCTTGTTTTACCTTTGTATAATCAGTTTCATCCTCAACAGACAAATCAGAATAAGCTTTTTGAGCTTTACCTTTAATCACACTCTGTACCATAAGAGCCCATCCTTCCTTTGGCCAGTTTGAACTCACAGCAACCTTTTCAAAATGTTGGAAATACTGATCAACCTGATCTTCCTCAAAAGGAGGGACTAATCGAACATCCCTGCTGGCTGAAAAACCATCATCAGAATCAGATTCCTAACTCTTTCGTTTCATTTGTAACTCATGCTGCCTCTGTTTCTCCTTCTCCTCACTATCCAGCTCCATCCTCTTCAATTCCATCTGCTTCATTGCTAGATCAGCCTCTATCTTCATTTGAGTTATCTTTTGTTCGGCCTCTAATTTCTCTCGTTCAGCCTCTATCTTTAACTGGGTTTCCTCTCGTTCAGCCTCTATCTTTGCCAGCTGCACCTGTGCCTCAGAAATTGCTATTTCACTGCCAGGAAACTGTTTTAACACTTCCTTCTCAAACACCTTCTTTTCCACATAATGGCCAGCTATCAGTCTCTGAATATCTGCCTTTCTCATAGACTGCTTTACTTCTGTAATGTTTATCCTTGTAGCAATCTTTATCAGATCATCCTTTTACGCCACCTCCAATCCCTTTTTGGTTGGTGACTCCAAAAATGCCTTAATATCCATTGCTGCTGGTTTCCACACACACGAGCCAATTAAAAAGAAATTATCAGACCTCCCTCAAAAATCTTTGGATTGAATCCCGAACGAATCTCGTCAATCTGGGGAACGATCCCAGATGACACTCGTTAATCTTTGGATTGGATCCCGGACGAATCTCGTTAACTTTGGGAACTATCCCGGACGAGCCCCCAATTTTGTCACGAACCAGCAACAAAAGAAACACACTGAGCATGATTCAGTGTTAAAAACTATTTTATTAATCACTACTTATGATAATACGTAAAATAAAAGTAAAAATGTTGGTATGTTAGACTTCAAAAATGCTAAACCTTGAACGTTAACCCCAAAACTAAACTCGTCGTGTGTGTGTGTGGCAAAGTCCAAAACTCCCAGTTCTGGAATGGTTCTTAAAGTTCAGTTCCGCAAGCCATAAGGTGAAACATGAGCAAGGGTTTCTTCAACAACCACCGTTGTCAGAAGATAAGACGTAGATGTAGAAAAACAGAGAGAGAGAGTACATACGAAATCCAAATGTTCCACGATGGAACCCAAACGACACTTCAGTGTTTACTCGGTAGTGACTTCCTCACCCCGAAAACCATCCAAATCGTGGTCGTCCACACACACAAATACCTGTTTCCTTCTACAGGTCAGCAACAAAGTGAACTCCACCGGATTACTTCCAACTTCCATACATGGATTTCAGTGGCAGACACAGTTATTGTTTCTCATCCATCGATAGAGAAAACTAGCAGGCTGGTGTCTCTCCCCCTTCTCTCTCTCTCCCTCCTCCTTCGTCCGACCTCTTCAACAACGTCATTACGTCCTTTATCTTCTATTGACGTAAGCACGCCCCACGCACACATACACACACACTCTCTATCTTAAAGGGACTTTCACTGAGACCGTAACAGCAGGATGCAGCATCAAATGACATGCCGCTCCAGGTCACCATCCAAAATACTTCCCACGCAAATTTGGATATATGGCTGAAACTGGGACATCCGACACACCGCCTAGTCTATCCACCGCATGACGTATCCATAGAAATGTAATTGACTGCCAAAGACAATTCGGTAAGCTCTATTCCACTGAGAAGACTTTGAGTGGTCATTGAATGATATGAACACCAGTTTCCTATCCTTTACCCACAATGATGATATCCATGTGGAACACGTCATTTTTCATTACCTGAGAAAAATCTAAGTAAAACCGAACGCCATTTAATCGTCACCAGTTTTAAGAGGAAATCTGCAATGAAGCTGATGAATATGAACTGGCCGTGGATACAGCCCTAAAGAACTCCGGTACCAATATTGTAGTCGGATCTGATCTTCCCCTTTCTTTCATAAATGATTTGTTTGTAGACTTTAGTTTAAAGACAATGTCAAAATTAAATAAGAGGAATTCGTTTGCGAAGATCTGGATTACGAGGCTTACTCAGGCTTCCTCTAGAACTGCTTTCAAATGGTATTATTTCTGTGCTGTATAGATCACGTTTCCCTGAGACTGGTGGACGGTGGAAGTCGTTGTGCCGGAAGGGTAGAAGTTTACTACAACGGAACCTGGGCCACGGTGTGCGATGATTCTTGGGAATTAACAGATTCTAATGTTGTCTGTGAAGAAATGAATTGTGGATATGCTGTGAATGCTACAGTTTCCAGCTGGTTTGGCCAGGGTTCAGGTCCTATTTGGGCGGACAATCTGAAGTGCCCAGAGGATAATTGGGCCTTGTGGCAATGTCTGGCGAGACCATGGGGTAAGAGAGACTACAGTAATAAAAAAGATGCTGGAATTATCTGTTCAGGTAAGGAGTAACTTAAAATATGCAAATATTCCAAATCCACTTTGATTCAATGGATCGCTCCCCTGAATTAGTGTCAGAAGGTCGTGGGTTCCTATCTGACTCCAATGACTGCAACGTAGAAGTCTCCGCAGACACTTCAGGGCAGGGTCAAAGTACTAACACACTGATGCATGTGTCATCTTAGGATAAGCCAATATTTTTTTTCTTATCGAATTTGTGCCATGGATGTTTCAATCCATCTCTTTGAAGTCGTGAACGAGTTGAAGTTTATCTAGCTATTACCATCACTAAGACAGGTTCTCCGATTATTTTCCCATTGTTGCCGGTACATTTCTGTGCACTATTTCCTCTTGAACAACGACACAGCTTGTGAATTACTCTGCTGGCTCATTAGTTTGCGACTTGTTTTCGTGAAAAACATATATGAAATAAGTCCTTCCTGATTAAGTATGCACTAAATTCGTTGACTATTTCCAGCTTCTGAGTGAAGCACTCATTGTTTTAACAGCGGAATTTCATTTCACAAACACAACACGACCCCGTGTTCCTACAGTTAATTAGCTATCTTAGAACTAAAACGATATCTCCACCTTTTGTTTCCCAGATCACAGGTCGATAAGGTTGGTGAATGGAATGAATCCCTGCCAGGGCAGACTTGAAGTTTTCTTTAACGGGACCTGGGGCACCGTTTGCTCTGATTCCTTCAACATGGTGAATGCAGAAGTAGTCTGCGCCCAGCTCAACTGTGGATCAGCAACATCTGTAGAAAACAAGGAGGCATTTGGCAAAGGACCTGGGCCGATCTGGCTTGATGATGTGAAATGTCGCTTGGACGACTCGCTCTTATGGCAATGCCCTTCTTCACCCTGGGGCCAACATAACTGCAACCACGAGGAGGATGTTGGAGTCATTTGTTCAGGTAGTAACCTCCTCACGGCGCTATTTGGATTTGGAAAATTTCACTGAAGTAATGTGTGGGACTTGTTTTACAGCACTGAAATCAACGAAAAGCCGAGACGATGATTATCGGAAGAAAAAGATAATTCACTCAGTTCCAGAGGATTCTGGTAATTGCTCAAATGTTATGCTTCGAAGGATTTGGTTTCATTGGTGGATATTAATACATCTGTCTGTTCTTCCCTCCACGTCTATCAGAAAAATGTATCTTCTTTAGTCACAATCCCTCCTGGACACAGATCCGACCATCGCTTTATTACATGTTATACTGTTAATGTAAGAGCACGTTTAAGTTCAGTTAGTATTGGAATGCCCCAATCAGTAGCTTTGGGATAAAGGAAGGTACGATATTATTGCTTCCTTTGCAAACAGGAATTGACCATCGGCAGAGGTTCGAGAGTGTCACCCTGTTCAGAAGGTGAGGTAAGTGCCAAAGGGTTTAGTGGGCACTGAGATTACATGCAGACTTAGTTTAAAACTGGGGAAAGACTCAGTTTCGAGTCTTTTTGCACGTTTTGTTTATTTAATTTTTTTTTTGCTTAATTCATAATCTTAAAATGTATAATTAACACCAAAATGTACAGGTATAGTCTGTTGCAGATATTGGCCTTTCGCTTTGTTGCATCATTGTAAACCGAACGATGAGAATTCCTGAACCTCTAACGCATATCGCAGCAGACCATGACACAATAGTTTCGGACTCAGAACAATTGAAGTAAAAGTAGACAATGCATTCGGTGCACGTTAATGTTATGAAATGTGCACACGTGCATCGCTTGTTCCAGCGCTACAGCTCGTGGCAGGCTTCGATAATTGCTCGGGAAGAGTTGAAGTTTACTTCAGTGGGACGTGGGGAACGGTGTGCGAAGATTCCTGGGATAGTCACGATGCTGCTTTCGTCTGCAGACAATTAAACTGTGGAGATCCAGTCCTGGTTCCCAGCGGGAAGATGTTTGCCCTTGGAAACGGCACTATTTGGATGGACGAGGTTAAATGCAAGGGGAGTGAACTCTTCCTTTGGGATTGCCAATTTTCTGCAATGGATTGTCATGATTGTGGACACAAAGAAGACGTCGGTGTGATATGTACTGGTCAGTGATCTTACACTTTTGTGATCTTGTACTTCTCCCTTTGCGTCGACCCATCTGATCTGTTCATATTAATCCTAAAATACCTCCGCACTCTTGCAGCACTGCGTCTGTCACTGACCGCTCAGACTTCTGCTACCTGTGTCCGAAGCTCCAAGTATTTCTACCCAAAGCTCGTCACTTCTCTGCATCCCCCACCTTCTGTAAGCCGGTTCTGAAAGCGTATCTCTTTGACCAAGTATTGGATCACTCGTCCAATTTTCTGATCTGCTGATTTTCATGATTCCCCCTGTAACGTTATTATTTGTTTGAAAGCTGGGGAAGGAGGAAAAACCGTAAAATGGATATTTTGACTATTGTGATGAAGCGATGCTCTATTAAATTACGGGAATAAAACGAATATTAAAATCAATCAGAATATTAACCTCAGTACACCCGCTAGTGCACGGAATTTTTTACCTTTTGTCAGCCTTGACCATTTTGATTTGATTGAATAGCGAAATAAAGAGAAGGCCCAATTTGTCATTTTATCTGTCTTTGTTTTCAGGCCATCAGCTGCACTCAAATTCTTTTAACCATTACCAAGTGTTCATTTACGTTATACCTTGCATTCTTGGCTGTCGTTTGGTCGTGGTATCATTTTACTTCGTCACGGTGATCATGAGAAGACTCCATAAAGGTTTGTAAAAGAAGGATTTGGAACCTGGATGAGGAAGTGGAGGGATGGGTTAGTACGTTTGCTGTTGACGCAACGGTTGGAGGTGTCGTGAGTGGTGTGGATGGGTGTCAGAGGTTACAGCGGGACAGAGGTTGCAAAACTGGGCTGAAAAGTGGCAGATGCAGTTCAACCCAGATAAGTGTGAAGTGGTTCATTTTGATAGGTCAAATATGATGGCAGAATATAGTATTAATGGTAAGACTCTTGACAGTGTGGAGGATCAGAGGGATCTTGGGTTCTGAGTCCATAGGGCGCTCAAAGCAGCTGCACAGTTTGACTCAGTGGTTAATAAAGGCATACGGTGTATTGTCCATCGTCAATCGTGGAATTGAATTTAGAAGCCGAGAATAATGTTGCAGCTATATAGGACCCTGGTCAGACCCCACCTGGAGTACTGTGCTCAGTTCTGGTCGCCTCACTACAGGAAGGATGTGGAAGCCATGGAAAGGGTGCAGAGGAGATTTACAAGGATGTTACCTGGATTAGGGAGCATGCCTTATGAAAACAGATTGAGTGAACTCGGCCTTTTCTCCTTGGAGCGACGGAGGATGAGGGGGTCCTGATTGAGGTGTATAAAATGATAAGAGGCATTGATCATGTGGATAGTCAGAGGCTTTTTCGCAGGGCTGAAATGGTTGTCACAAGAAGACACAAGTTTAAGCTGCTGGGGAGTAGGTACAGAGGAAATGTCAGGGGTAAGTATTTTTTTACTCAGAGAGTGGTAAGTGCTTGGAATGTTCTGCCGGCAAAGGTGGTGGAGGCGGATACAATACGGTATTTTAAGAGACTTTTGGATAGGTACATGGAGTTTAAGAAAATAGAGGGCTGTGGGTAAGAGGGCTAGTAATTTCTAAGGTAGGGACATATTCGACACAACTTTGTGGGCCGAAGGACCAAATTGTGCTGTAGGTTTTCTATGTTTCTATGTTCTAACCTTAGAGAATAATAAATATTTGAAATTACTGTATAACATTCATTCATCATCACGGTGTCCTGCAGCACAGAAACATTTCCTTCAGTACAACAAGTCCAGTCCGACCTTCAAGAATCCATTTACAATAATCCTAATTCAAGCCTATTTTATTCTTGCTGCATTTTCGTCGATTATCCTGGGATTCTGCTGCTCACCTGCACACGAGGGACAATTCACAGTGGGATGCCTTTGGGATGTGGGATGAAACATCTGCGGCTACTGGAAGGACATGCAGACTCCCACAAACAGCGACCAGCTTCTGTGGAGCAGCAGTTCTGCTATCTGCACCAATGTGCCGCACATTCTTTGTAAAAGTTACTTTGATGAACTGAGAGTCGACAAAAAGCCTGGAGGAGCAGATAACAGTAGAAGGCCAATTAATCCAGTGTTGGCTTTGAGGGTGGTTTGAAGATTGTGTGATCAGAAATCAGTACACGTATCTGAACTCATCAATTTAACCTGATAATCCAGCTCACTTTGAAAAGTGCCATTAGATGTGATGTATTTACACTCAGATTTTAAATGGAGACCGCTTCTGCTTTCTTTGATGGACGTCAAATAATCCCAGGGAACTACATCGAAGATTACCGTGAAAAATAAAACCACGGGATAAGAGGTTCCAAATTGTGACGGGAGGAGATTGCCCGGCGAACAGTAAAGATGAAGTAGGTATGGTGGGGAAGATGTCACCAGTACTGTGCCATTGATTTGGTGCTGGGGCCTTAATTTACAATTTGCGTGAATGACTGAAGATGTGGTTGGGAAATTTGCTGGTGGCACATGGATAGATAAGAAAGTAAATTGTGAAACCAAAATAAGTAAGCTACGAAGGGATAGGGGTTGACAAAGTTGTACTGGGTGAAAAAATGTAAATTTATTCCTTTTGAAGGAAAAAAAGTCATATGAATGGTGATACGTTGCTGAGATGGAGAGCTCGGGTTGTATTATGAAGAAAGTTTGGACAGTCTGGACTTGCAAACAGCGGAGCTTAGAACAGCGGGAGGTGACTTCATTGAAATAAATAGGAATGTCAGGAGGTTAGACCTGGTGGATGTGTAAAGGCCGCATATGTAAATATTTATATGCATATAAGAACGAGATAGTTTTCCCAGTGCCTTCGGCACACTTAAACCGCATCAGTAAAACCAGTCATTAGCTGATTACCACTTCACAGTGAGCAAAACGAAACATTGCAGAGCTCATCAGTCTCTTTAAATATGGACTTTAGTAAGGCATTTGACAAGGTCCCACGTAATCGGTTAATCAAGAAAGTTCGGATGCATGGGGACAGTGGAGAATTGGCTGTGTGGATCCAGAACTGGTTTGCCTGTAGAAGACAAAGGGTGGTGGTTGAAGGGACTTATTCGGGCTGGAGGCCTGTGAGAGTGGTGTTCCTCAGGGATCAGTGCTGGGACCTCTGCTGTTTGTGATGTACATAAATGACTTGGATGAATAAGTTGATGGATGGGTAAGTAAGTTTGCAGACGATACCAAGATTGGTGGAGTTGTGAATAGTGTAGAAGACTGGTGACGGATACAGCGTGATATAGATCAGCTGCAGACGTGGGCAGAGAAATGGAAGATGGAGTTTAACTGTGAGGTGTTGCACCTTGGTAGGACTAATGTCAAGAGGCAATACACTCTTAAGGGCAAGACCTTAACAGTATTGAAGAGCAGAGAGACCATGGGGTGCAAGTCCATGGCTCACTGAAAGTGGCTACACAGGTAGGCAGGGTGGTTAAGAATGCCTATGGAATGCTTGCATTTATTAATCAGGGTACTGAGTATTGGAGTCAAGAAGTTATGATGCTTCTCTATAGAACTCTGGTTAGGCCTCATTTAGAATATTGCATACAATTATGGTCATCTCGCTATAAGAAGTATGTAGAGGCTTTAGAGGGGGTGCAGAGGAAGTTTACTAGAATGCTGCCTGGATTAGAGGGCATGTGATATCGGGAGAGGCTGGACAAACTTGAGTTCTTTTCTCTGGAGCGGCTGGGGCTAAGGCTGATCTGTTGGAAGTATATAAAATTATGAGGGGCAGAGATAGGGTGGACAAGCAATGTCTTTTCCCCATTATTGAGCGATCCAATACCAGAGGGCATGCATTTAAGTTGAGAGGGAGTACGTTTAGAAAAGACGTGAGGGGTACGTTATTTACTGAGAGAATTGTGGACGCCTGGAGTGCGTTGCCTGATAGGGTGGTGGAGGCAAATTCATTTGGGGCTTTTAAGAGGGGCTTGGATGGGCACATGAATGAGAGGAAAATAGAGGGATATTGCCATTCTGTAGGTAGGAATAAATAGCTATGTCGGCACAACATTGTGGGCCGAAGGGCCTGTTCTGTGCTGTACCGTTCTATGTTCCATCACTCATATATCTGTTCTCGACCTCCTCCATTACATTCTCACACTTTCTTTCCACGTTTTTCCTTTCTCTGCTTACCTTTCACCCATCCCCCAGTGGATCTGCTCTCCCCTGCTCTCCCGCACCTGCCTCTCACTATCTCTTAACTGCATCCACCTGTCACCACCTTGTTCCCACCCGGCCTCCCCTCTTTTGTCCATATATCACTGCTCTGCTTTTACCTCCTTTTTTACTGGGCTTCCCCTTTTCAGATCTTCATTTGCTGATGAAGTGTCCTGACCCGAAGCGTTGACCGCCTGCTTTTGTCCACGATGCTGCATGGCCTGCTAAGTTCCTCCAGTATCATAGAGTTTTTCATCTGTATTCCAGCATCTGCAGTCCTTTGTTTCTCTGGTGAGATATTATGACTCGTTGTCATATGTAGTATTTTTCCGAAGAGGGGGAATCTAATGATGCATCATTGACCATTGTTCATTTCATCCGAAGGAACGATACTCATAGAGCTCATAGTCATAAAGCACTGCAGCACATAATGAGGCCCTTCGGCCAACTAGTCCATACCGGCCTGGTTTTATGCCTAGTCCCATCTACCTGGACCCGGACCACAGCCCTCCATTCCTCTCGCATTCATCTACCTATCCAGACTTCTCTTAAATGTTGCAATTGAATCCGCATTCACCACATCCGCTGGCAGCTCGTTCCACACTCGCATCACTCTCTAAATGAAGTAGTTCCCCCTCAGATTCCCCTCAAATATTTCGCTTTTCCCCCTCAATCTATGACCTCCAGTTCAAGTCTCACCCAACCTGACGGGAAAAAGTCTGCATGCATTCACCATATCTATACCCTTCATAATTTTATATAATTCTACAAGATCTCCCCTCATTGCCTGCGCTCCAGGGAATAAAGTCCTAACCTATTCAACCTATCCCTGTAACTCAGGTTCTCAAGTCTCGGCAACATCTGTGTAAATTCTCTCTCCGCTTTTTCAAGCTTATTGATATTTTCCTGCAGTTTGGTGACCATACTACACACAATGCTCTGAATTCTGCCTCACAAACGTGTTATACTACTTCAACATAACGTCCCAACTCTTGTACTCAGTGCCCTGATTTATGAATGACAATGTGCCAAAAGCTCTCTTTACAATCCTATCAACCTGCGATGCCACGTTCAAGGAATTATGAATCTGTATTCTCAGGTCCCTTTGCTCTACTACACACATCAGTGCCCTAACATTCACTGTGTAAGTCTTACCCTGGTTTGTCCTCACAAAGTGCATCACCCCACACTTGTCTACATTAAATTCCATCTACCATTTATCAGCCCATTTTCCCAGCTGGTCTAGATCACTTTGCAAGCTTTGATAGCCTTCCTCGCTGTCCACTGCGCCCCCAATCTTCCTGTCATCCACAATTTTGCTGATTCAGTTTACCACATTATCATCTGAACCATTAATATGGATGATAACAACGGTCCCAGCACAGATTCCTGCAGCACACCACTAGTCACAGGCCTCCAGTCAGATAGACAACCATCTACTACCACTCTCTGGCTTCTCCCGCTAATCCAACGTTGAATCCAGTTGACTAGTTCATCCTGAATGCCAAGCAACTTAACCTTCTGGAGCAGCCGCCCATGCGGCACTTTGTCAAACACCTTGCTAAGGTCGATGTAGAAAACACCCAACACCTTCCCTTGTTCAACCTTCCTGGTAACTTCCTCGAAAAACTCAATTCGATTGGTTAGCCATGTCCTACCACGCACAAAGCTATGTTGACTATCCCCTAATAGAACCATAGAACCATACAGCGCAAAACAGGCCCTTCGGCCCACCGTGTCGTGCCGTCCATCAGACCACCCTCACACTACCTAACCCCTTCCTCCCGCATATTCCTCACGTTCCTCTTTATGCCTATCCATCTCACGTTCCTCCATATGCCTATCCATCTCACGTTCCTCCACATGCCTAATCAGGCCCTGTCTATCCAAATACTTATAAATCCTGTCCCTCAGAACACCTTCTAATTATTTACCAACGGCTGACTTCAGGCTCATTGGCTTATAATTTCCCGGCTTATTCTCAGAGCCTTTCTTGAACAACAGAACAACATCAGCTATCGTCCAGTCCTTCGGCACCTCACCCGTGGCTGAGGATGTTTTAATTATCTCTACCAGGGCCCCTGACATTCTGAATTAGCCTCCCACAAGGTCCGAGGGGACATCTCGTCAAGACCTGGGGATTTATCCACCCTAATTCGCCTCAAGACACCAAGCACCTCCCCTTCCTTAATTCGGAAACGGTCCCTGACCTCACTTGTTTTTCCTCAGTTCTATAGACTCTGTTTTTGTTTCTCAAGTAAGCACAAATGCAAAACATCCGTTTGAGATCTCCCCATTCCCAGAGCTCCACACATGGATGATCCTCTGATCTTCAAGAGGACGAATTCTGTCCCTTGCTATCCTTTTGCTCTTAATAAAGCTAACGAAACCCTTTGGATTCTCTTTCACCTTGTCTGCCAGAGCAACTTCATGTTCTCTTTTAGTTCTCCTGTTTTTAGTTCAGACAACCAAGAAATGAATATCTGAATTATCAGGTGAACGTGATTCTCGTTACTAAGCTGTTCATGCTTCTCACGGTTATGTGCAACAGTTTTCTTCTGTTTTTCATTAGTTAAAAATAAACGAACATCTAGCTCATTGGGTTGATAATTAGATTTTAAATCTGAATCTATTCGTTAAAAAGGGCACTACGTCCTGCGATTAATAAAGGTCAACACTGTTGAAATCAGTCTTAACAAATATATCAGTTAAACGGTACTTCCCGCGATATCTATCTCTTCAGATCCAAGCATGTTACAATAAGCCTAGCGTCTTGGACTTCAGTGGATGGAAGTCGTCACACAATTCAAGCTATTTCGCGCTGTACTCTAACTCAAAGGAAGGAAAACAAAATGGAAAATCCTCCTTTCATTTTCTTACTTGAAAGTACTTCCATAAAGTATTTCCATTACACGCTTCGGATAATCGACCATTTCAGCCATGTTCGCCTTCCCCTAGTCTGGCTTCCTTTTTCAATTATTATTATTCGTAAGAAAATAATACAAGTGGTGTTGGTGCCTGAAAGCCGATAAGGTCCGTAAAATACACATGATGCAGTTTTGAAAGTGGTAGCTATAGACTTAGTCATTGGTTATAATTTATCAAACATCAATGAATTAAGGACTTGTCCAGCAGATCGCAGGAAACCAGGAATTACCAACGTGTTCGTCAATCGTCATGAGCAAAGAAATTGCAGCAATTTGTCATGAAATATGTCAGAACAAAACACATAGAACAGAAAAACAGACCTGAGCTGCGTTAGCATGAACTAATGAAAAGGGTAATCCAATATGTTGAATCTGTTTGACGACATGTGCTGGTACAGTAGATACTGACGAACCAATTCATTTTCAGTATTTAGTTTTTCAGAAGGCGTATAATCACATCCTAGACATTGGGTTGGCCAAAAATGTTAGTACAGATGTAATATATGAACGTGGGTTGAGAAGCGGTTAGGAGGCAGAAGGCAAATCGTTAGAATAAATGGGTCTCTCTGAGGTTGATTGGCTCCGAAGAATCATGAACTTCTTGCGGTTGTTCCGGAAACCGGCTATTCACAACCTATAGCTGCCTGAGGGCTAAATGTCCTGTTTCCGGATTTTCATGTGAGACAAAACTCTGGGATTGTAGGTAGAGATTGGGATATAAAGCAGCGTTATAAGTTGTAGAAGCTAAATGAACGCACGAGAACATGGCAAGTGGAGGACAACATGGTAAAATGTAGTCATTAACTTAGGTGGAAAATAGAGAAATTGGAGTTGCTGGTGGAGGTGAAGGATTGGAAAACGTTGATATGGGGAAAACAAATGACCAACGGAAGTGTGGAAGACAAATTGATACATCAAGTATATTGAAGCCGTATTAAGATGCAGACTGTTTTAGATCTAGCATTATGCAAGGAGAGTGGATAATTGTATGTCCCGGTGGTAAAGGACCAAAGACGTGCCAGTGGTCAGTTGATGGGCGGCCGTACAACGTACAACCAGCTCTGACTGGTAAAATCTGAGGGGTACTGTTGACAATGTGCGGAGGATAAAATTGGATTAGCGTGAGATTACTGGAACTTCAAAGTCAACGTCGAGTTTATTGTCATGTGCACAAGTACATGCGTGCACAGGTGCAATGAAAAATTTACTTTCAGCAGCATCACAGGCACATGGCATCAGATAGGCAGCATTCACAAGAAAAACATAACTTAAACATAAACGTTACAATTTTTTATAAGAAAACACAATTAGAACAAAAAAATAACTGAAGTCCATTTTAGTGCAAAGTGAACAAAGTGGTCATAATGTAGCTAAACTGTAGTGATTAGGATTGTGCAGGTTGGTTCAAGAACCGAACGATTGAAGGGAAGTAGTTGTTCTTGAACCTGGTGGCGTGGGACATCAGGCTTCTGTACCTCCTGCCCGACGGTAGCTGCGAAAATATGCCATGGCCCGGTTCGGGGGATATTTGATGTTTGATGTTTCCTTCTTGAGGCAGCGCCTCATGCAGATACTACTGAAGGTGGGAAGTGATGTGCCGGCAATGAATTGGGCTGCGTCCACCACTCGCTGAAGCTTCTTACGTTCCTGTGCATAGGAATTGTCCTACCAGACCATGTTGCAACCAGTCAGGACACCTTCTACAGTAGGCCGGTAGATAGGTGGTTGATGGCGATGGCGGTTTGTTAGAAAAGGCACGTCAGGTAGGGTGGAGCAGAAGTAAGGCTCATAAGTGCAGCGAAACAGGTGGCATTTACAAGCAGCAGCGCCTGTGGGATCGCGGTGCCTTACAAAGAATGCCAGGTAAAGATCGGGCTTTGGTGAGGAGGGTGAGCAGTGATCAGGGAAAGAATTTTTTTCTCCTTTCCTAGCAGATGGAGTCTGGGATTAATAAAAAAAAAACTCCAATCAAGGGCAGTGATGTTCCTCGTGCAGCGTGTGGGAGTTCAATGATACATCCAGCGTCTCTGCCGACTACTGTCCAGCTGCAGTGCATGCATTACCGCATGTACCAGTTGAATCTGTGGTTAAACTCGCGATATGGCATCCGGGATGCAGCAGCAGCCCAGGTGGTGGCGTCACATACAGCTTTTCCGCACAGAAAAGGAAGAACAAGGAAAGAATAATAGTGTTAAGGGACAATCGTTGGGGGTGGCATATGGTCTTTTCTGTGGCCCTAAACGAGACTCCTGGATGGCATGTTGCCTCCCTGTGCTAGGGTCAAGGTTGGCTTGGAACGGCTGCAGGACATTGTAAAGGGGGATTGTGGACAGCCAGTGGCCATAGTACCTATCAACGCCAAAGATATGGGTAGAAGAAGGGGTAGAGTTCCTCAACATGCTAAGTACCCATTTAAAGAGCAGGACCACAAAGGTTGTAATCTCTGGATTGCTTCAGGTGCCAGTGGGTATAGGAACAGAAGGATCGGTCAGGTGAATCCGTGGCTGAAGGAATGCTGCACGGGGCTCGCTGTTATGATGCTGGATCATTGCTATCATTCCTGGGGAAGGAGGGACCAGTACAAGTGGGATGGCTTCTACTTAAATTGGAATGGAACCAAGATTCTTGTGGGGAGATTTGCTCGTACTGTTTGGGAAGGTTTCAACCGCTTTGGCAGGGAAAACTGGCTCAGAGTAGATTTTCAGAGGGGGGAATGCAATCACCTGCAGGAGAAAGCCTAATAAGTCCAGTAGGTGGAGCAAGACAATAAATGCAGGTGATGGGAATACAAAGCGAAATTGCATCTATTTTTGGTACAACACGTCTATCTAAGAAGGTAGATGAACTCAAATCTATAATACACACGTGGGACTTTGGTCTTGTTGCCATTACCAAGACATGGCCGAAAGATGGGCAGCACTAGTAACTCGGTATCCTGAGGTACAGAATTTACAGGCGAGACAGAGGATGGCGTTAAAGAGGAGGTAGCATTGCAGTGTTGGTCAACAAATACAATATATTACTTCCGTATTGAGGAAAGATAGCCTAGAAGACTTCTCACTACAGGCCATATTGATAGTAGGAATAAAAGGAGTGTGTTTACTTTGTTGAGGCTGTATTACAGATCCCCTAACAATCAACAGAAGCTAGAGAAAGAAATGTGTAGGAAAATAGCAGAGAAAAAAATGGAATAATAGTACAAGTGAATTTCAATTTGCTAAATTTTAACTGGGAATAGGGTCAGCGTAACAGTGTAAGGGGCTCAGAGAAGGTGTAATTTTTTGAGGTTGTCCAGAAGGCCTTTTTGCCATAGTACGTAGATGGATCAGTGGGGAAAGGAGCATTACTGGACCTTGTCTTGGGAAATGTAGCTGCGAAAGTGAAGGGAGTGTCGGTGGGTAAGGATTTTGGAGATACTGGCCACAGATTTCAAGACGGTTATGTTCCAGTAAGGGTGAAAGATAGGGGTAACAACTACAGGGAAACTTGGATGTGGAGCCATAAACAGAAAAATAGAAAGCATATGGCAGGCTCAGAGAACCAGAGGGAGAGGGGCATCGGGAGTTCAAAAGTGTAGGGAACTCAGGAATGCAAAAAAGGTCGCAAAATATCATTGGCAGACAGGATTAAGGTAAATCCGAAGATATCTTTTGAAAATATATTAAGGACTAATGAATAATCAGGAATCTATTCCTGCTCATTAGCCACAATACGGGCAATTTTCGTGTGCAGCCAGAAAATGTACATGGCGTACTAAATGAATGCTTTTCATCAGTATTCACGAAGGAAATTGACGTTATCTTTCGAGAACTCAGTGAGGAGCAGGGTAAAGTTTTAGAGCAACTCTCCATAAATAAACAGGAGATACTCGTTGATTTAGCGGGCTGGAAAGTGGATAAATCAACAGGAATGAATAGAGTTTATCACAGGATACTGCGGGAAGCAAGGGAAGAGCTTTCAATTGCTTTGGCTGAAATGTTTACATCTTTGCTGGCTAGAATTGAGTGCCGATGTCTAGAGGTCAGAAAATCCGGACTCGTTTTCATGAAGGGAAGCAGGAAAAAGCAGGCTAATTACACACCTGTAAAGCTAATTGTGCAGTTATTGGAAATATTTGTAAGGGAGGTTATTACTGATTATTTGAAAAGGCGGGGACTAATCAGAGATAGTCAGCATGGCTTTGCCAAATGCAGATCTTGTCTGACCAATCTGATTAAATATTTTGAGGAGGTTACAAAGTGTATTTACGAAGTCAGTGTAGCAGATGTGGTTTACGTGGACTTCAGTAGGCCTTCTACAAGATTCCACATAATAGAGAAATGCAAAAGATTATGGCCCATAGGATCCATATCAAGCTTGCAAATTAGATCCAAAATTGGCTTGGCAGTAGGAAACAGAGTGGTGGTAAAGGGTTGAGTTTTGTAATTCGATGCCTGCGACTAGTGGTGTTCCAGAAAGATCGATGATGGGAGCCTTCCTGTTTGTGATACATGAACATGAACATGAACATGAACAATTTGGATGTGGATGTAGGTTGTACGATCTGTAAGTTTGCAGATGATGCGAAGATTGGTGGAGCTGTTGACAATATGGACGATAGTCTTAGACTTTAGTGTGATATCAAGTGATGTTAACGTGGGCCAAGAGCATAAGACAGAGGAGCAGAATTAGGCAATTGGGCTCATCGAGCCTGCTTCGCCATTCGATCATGGCTTATTTATTGTTCCCTTGCAGACACATTCTCATGTCTTTGCCCCGTAATCACTGACGCCTCTACTAATCAAGAACTAATCAACCTCCACTTTAAATATACCCAATGATTTGCCCTCCACAGCCGTCTGTGGTAATGCATTCCACAGAGTCACCGCCCTCTGGCTGAAGGAATTCCTCCTCATCTCTGTTCTAAAGGGACATTTCTATTCCGATAATATGCCCTCTAGTCCGAGACCCACCCTTTCCTTTCCACCTCCACTCTGCCCAGGACTGTCAATATTCTGTTAGTGTTACGGACTCAGTGAAAGTCCCTTTAAGATAGAGAGTGTGTGTGTATGTGTGTGTGGGGCGTGCTTACGTCAATAGAAGATAAAGGACGTAATGACGTTGTTGAAGAAGTCAGAAGAAGAAGAAGGAGAGAGAGAGAGAGAAGGGAGAGAGACACCAGCCTGCTTGTTTTCTCTATCGATGGATGAGAAACAATAACTGTGTTTGCCACTGAAATCCATGTATGGAAGTTGGAAGTAATCCGGTGGAGTTCACTTTGTTGCTGACCTGTAGAAGGAAACAGGTATTTGTGTGTGGACGACCACGATTCGGATGCTTTTCGGGGTGAGGAAGTCACTACCGAGTAAACACTGAAGTGTCGTTTGGGTTCCATCGTGGAACATTTGGATTTCGTATGTACTCTCTCTATGTTTTTCTACATCTACATCTTATCTTCAGACAACGGTGGTTGTTGAAGAAGCCCTTGCTCATGTTTCACCTTATGGCTTGCGGAACTGAACTTTAAGAACCATTCAGGAACTGGGAGTTTTGGACTTTGTCACACACACACACGAAGAGTTTAGTTTTGGGGTTAACGTTCGAGGTTTAACATTCTTGAATTCTAACATACTAACATTTTTTTTTTACTTTTATTTTACGTATTATCATAAGTAGTGATTAATAAAATAGTTTTTAACACTGAATCCTGCTCAGTGTGTTTCTTTTGTTGCTGGTTTGTGACAAAATTGGGGGCTCGTCCGGGATTTGAACCCGGGACCTCTCGGACCCAAACCGAGAATCATCCCCTAGACCAAAGTTTTGTCACAAACCAGCAACAAAAGAAACACACTGAGCATGATTCAGTGTTAAAAACTATTTTATTAATCACTACTTATGATAATACGTAAAATAAAAGTAAAAAAAAATGTTAGTATGTTAGAATTCAAGAATGTTAAACCTCGAACGTTAACCCCAAAACTAAACTCTTCGTGTGTGTGTGTGACAAAGTCCAAAACTCCCAGTTCCGGAATGGTTCTAAAAGTTCAGTTCCGCAAGCCATAAGGTGAAACATGAGCAAGGGCTTCTTCAACAACCACCGTTGTCTGAAGATAAGATGTAGATGTAGAAAAACATAGAGAGAGTACATACGAAATCCAAATGTTCCACGATGGAACCCAAACGACACTTCAGTGTTTACTCGGTAGTGACTTCCTCACCCCGAAAAGCATCCGAACCGTGGTCGTCCACACACAAATACCTGTTTCCTTCTACAGGTCAGCAACAAAGTGAACTCCACCGGATTACTTCCAACTTCCATACATGGATTTCAGTGGCAAACACAGTTATTGTTTCTCATCCATCGATAGAGAAAGCAAGCAGGCTGGTGTCTCTCTCCCTTCTCTCTCTCTCTCCTTCTTCTTCTTCTGACTTCTTCAACAACGTCATTACGTCCTTTATCTTCTATTGACGTAAGCACGCCCCACACACACATACACACACACTCTCTATCTTAAAGGGACTTTCACTGAGTCCGTAACATTAGTTTCAATCAGATCCTCCTTCATCCAGCCAGTACAGGCCCATAGCCATCAAATGCTCCTCATACGTTTACCCTTTCATCCCGTGTATCATGTTCGTAAACTTCCCCTGTACCCTCTCCAACATCAGCGCACCCTTCCTTAAATATGAGGGCCAAAACTGCTCACAATGCTCCTATAAAGCCTTAGCATTGCATTCTTGCTTTTATATTCTGGTTTTATCTTTGCCTTCTGCCAGTCAGCCAATCCTCTATCCATGCTAGTACCTTTCCTATAATATCATGGGCTCCAATCTTGTTTACTATCCTCATGTGCGGCACCTTTTCAACGGCCTTCTGAAAACCCAAGTAAACAAAATGCATTGACTCTCCTTTGTCATTTATGCCTGTTACTTCCTCCACGAATTCCAACAGATTTGTCTGAGCTTATAACTATCCTGTTCCAGATTGCTCACCACCACAGCAACCAAATATGTCTGGACAATACACATTTGATTTGTCCCTTTTGACTGTCACCAACTTTAACCGATGCACCATAGAAAGCATCCTATCAGGATGTATCACGGCTTGGTATGGCAACTGCTCTGCCCAAGACCGCAAGAAGCTGCAGAGAGTTGTGGACACAGCCCAGCGCATCACGGACACCAGCCTCCCCTCCTTGGACTCTGTCTTTACCTCTCGTTGTCTTGGTGAAGAACCCAGCATAATCAACGACCCCACCCACCCAGGACATTCTCTCTTCTCTAGTCTTCCATCGGGTGGAAGATATAGGTGCCTGAGGGCATGTACCACCAGACTTAAGAACAGCTTCTACCCAACTGTGATAAGACTATTGAACAGTTCCCTTATACAATGAGATGGACTATGACCTATGAACTCATGACCTCCCGATCTACCTTGTTGTGACCTTGCACCTTATTGCACTGCACTTTCTCTGTAACTGTGACACTTTACTCTGTACTGTTATTGTTTTTTTACCTGTACTACATCAATGTACGCTGTACTAACTTGATGTAACTGCACTGTGTAATGAATTGACCTGTAAGATTGGTTTGTAAGACAAGTTTTTCAGTGTACCTCGGTACAAGTGACAATAATAAAGCAATACCAATACCAATTTATCTTGCCAACAACTCACAGATCTGGTAAAATGAATAAATAAAATGGTTGATTTCCGTTTTCTTTGCATTTGAAATGCGTTAGATGAATTGATTCCAATTAAGTGCATTTTGTGATCTTAACGTCCCGGAAGACGATTCATATTAAGTGTGCCGTTTTATTTGCCCAGCAAATCGGGATTTTTTTTTTACCGTCATAGGTTCGATCAATGAAAATCGTCAGCAACTAATTTCCCTATTAATGAGATTATCATGTATGTTTCTACAAGGCGAATGTAGACAGCATCCGGACACAATCCTGAAAAATCTCTGGACGTATTAATAAAATATTTTTGGAGAACTTTATTGTACTTTCAGATTGTGGATGCAGCCTTGAGAAATACAGATGAGTCCGGCATGTATCATAGTCATAGCCATAGTCTGTGTTGAATATACCTGCAACAGGGTTATATATATTTCCCGAGGATTAGGGTGTTGGGGAGGGAGCAGGAAGGTGCTATTGAGATGGAAGATCAACCATCATCTCATAGAATGGCACAGCGCTGCCGAACAGCATAAGTCTGCTATTTTTTTTCTATTTTTGTCTGTGAGAAAGTGATGGCAGACATTATTCTTTTTACAATATTTTTATTAAATACATGAAAAAATACAGAGTACATGCATCAAAAGAGAGAGTAAGAATACTACTAAATACGTTGTGTTAAATCATATTTAAGATCACAATACTCTAAATTAATAATCATATATAATAGTTAATGGAGGGAAAAAATGAAACCTTTTATTATATTATAAAAAAAATCTACTCCCACTACCAAAAACCGAAGCTGTTAGGTGGGAAAAAAAACAAGGAAAAACGCTTAAAAACTTTAGTGTCAGGCAATATCTGCATTTTAGTCACCAAATCAGAGATTTTGAAAATAATTCAAAAGAGTTCCTCACAAGGTTTGAAAGTCTAAGTTCGATTCAAAAATTGAAAAGCAAATCTTCTCTAGATTCAGGTATGACATCCCGTAACCATTGAGCATGAGTAGGCGAGTAATTTCCTTCAATTTAAGCAATACAGCTCTCCTGGCTATAAGAGGAATAAAAACCAGAATGTGTAAATCAGAAGCCTTCAAAGTTATATCTTTGTCTCCAACGATCCCAAGTAGTGCAGTCAAAGGATTAAGTTTAAAAATTGTTTTTAAAAGTACAGAAAAAGTATGAGAGACCTCTGTCCAATATTTTTAAGACTCTGACACGTCCAGAACATGTGAATCAAAGAAGCCACTCCGTTATTACATTTGTCACAGTAAGGAGATATATCGGACTAAAAACGGGTTAGTTTATCTTTAGACAAATGATCTCTATGGACCACCTTAAATTGAAGGAAAGAATGACGAACACATAATGACGAAGTATTAACCAACTTGAAAATTTCTTTCCGAGTCCTCAGAAATTAACATCTTCAAATCTTGTTCCCAAGCGTTTTTAATTTTATCTAGTGGCACCTTACTGATTCCGAGTAATCTGTCATAAATATTAGATATTGAGCCATCATGAATGGGTTCCAAATTAAAAACTACGTCTAATAATTTTTTATCAGGACTCAAAGGAAAAGAATGTAATTGAGATCGAAGAAAATCTCTAATTTGTAAATATCTAAAAAAAAATGAGTTTTGGGTAAATTATACTTGGTAGACAATTGTTCAAACGAGGAAAGGTTTCCTCCAACAAACAGATCTTGAAAACAAGTAATACCTAATTTGTCCCACTCTTTAATAACTAGATCAGTCACAGAAGGTTTAAAAAAATAATTAGAGAAAATAGGACTGGACAAAGAAAAACTCAATAAACCAAAATATTTTCTAAATTGTAACCAAATCATCAAAGCATGTTTAACTACTAAATTATCTGTTAGTTTATTTAATGATATTGGAAGTGAAGAACCAAGGAGAGAAATAATAGAATTTTTTAACAGATTTAACTTCCGAAGAAACCCATTCTGACAAGCCTCTTGATTAATGTAATGTAACCAAACCGTAAGATTTCGTATATTGATTGCCCAGTAATAAAATCTAAAACTAGGTAAGGCTAGACCTCCATTCTTTTTAACCTTCTGAAGATGAACTTTATTTAGTCTATAACGTTTATTATTCCATATGTAGGAAGATATAATTGACTCAAGAGAGTCAAAAAAAGACAGGAATAAAAACAGGTAAAGCCTGAAATAGATATAAAAATTTAGGTAAAATATTCATTTTAATAGCATTAATTCCGCCAATCAATGATATAGAAAGTGGAGATCAACTTGATAAAACCCTTTTCACATAATGTAGTAAGGTGATAAAAATTCTTTAAATAAATGTTTATTATTTTTAGTAATTGACACCCCCAGATAGGTAAAATGATTTCTTACAATTTTCAAAGGAATATTAATATCAAATGATACCACGTTATTCAGATGAAAAAGTTCACTCTTGTGTAAGTTCAGTTTGTAGCCTGAAGAATAACTGAAGCGAGAAAGTAAAGAAAGCACAGGAGGTAAGGAGGCTTCAACATTAGATATAAAAAGTAATAAATCATCGGCATATAAAGACACTTTATGGTTAATACCTATTCTGGAGATACCAAGGATATCTCTAGATTCTCGGAGAGAAATAGTCAAAGGTTCTAAGGCCAAATCAAAGAGCAAAGGGCTCAAAGGGCATCCACGTCTGGTTCCACGTTGAAGTTTAAAAGAGTTATAATTTTGAAAATTAGTAAGAACTCGAGCAGAACGGGGATAAATAAAATAATTTCATCTTTTGGATAAAATCAGGCCCAAAATTAAATTTCTCTAAAGTTTTAAATAAGTAATTCCATTCAATCCGATCAGCCTTCTCGGCATCTAGCGATATCACACATTCCGATATTTCCTTAGAGGGAGAATAAATAATATTCAGTAAACGACAAATATTAAAATGGGAATATTGATTTTTAACAAAACCACTCTGATCATCGGATGTAATTGAAGGTAAAATATTTTACAATATATGAGCTAGAACTTTAGATAAAATTTTAACATCAACATTAAGTAGAGAAATTGGTCTGTACGAAGCACATTCTGTTGGGCTCTTATTTTTTCTTAAGAATAAGTGAGATAGAGGCATCATAAAAAGATTGTGGTAGTCTACCCAATTTAAAAGAATCGGAAAAAAGAGGATATAAATGAGGTATAAGCAAAGATGAAAGGCCTTATAGAATTCTCCAGGAAATCCATCAGGACCTGGAGTCTTTCCAGAATGTAAAGATCGCACAGCCTCGGCGATTTCCTCATGCGTAATACATTGATCCAACTGTTTTCGGTTTTCAATGGAAAGTATAGGAACGTTTAATTGGTCAAATAAATTATTCATTACAGTATTATCTTTAGGAAAATTAGAACTGTAAAGTTTAGAATAGAATTCTCTAAAAGTATCATTTATTTCGAAAAGATCAGTTGTCCTCTCACCATTGGCATTCAAAATTTCTTTAATTTGCCGTCTAGCTCTGGAGATTTTTAATTGGTTAGCTAGTAATCTGCCTGTTTTATCTGCATGAATATAAAATTGACTTTTATCTTTTAAGAGTTGACTTTCAATTGTATATGTTAAAAGCAGAGCGTATTTAGTTTTAATTTCAACTCGCCTCTTATATAATGCCGGATCTGGATCCAAAGTATATTTTGGATCTTATAGTTTCAGTTGATCAACTAGATCAGCTCTTTCTCTGTTAGGTTTTTTTTCCCTAATGCTTGCCGTATAAGAAAAAATTTGACCTCTAATAAAGGCTTTGAAGGTATCCCAAACGATAAGACTAGAAATCTCTTCCGACGAATCCTCTTTAAAAAAAGAGTAATTTGTTTCTCCATAAATTTTAATTTTTTTTGATCAGATACCAAGGTTAGGTTAAAACGCCACAATCTGTTTGTCTGAGGGAGCCCAGGGTATCTTAAAGATAAAAGCATAGGACCATGATCTGAAAGAGCAATCTCTTTATAATGGCAAGATCGAACGGATGAAATCATTTGATTATCAATAAAAAAGTAGTCAATTCCGGAATATGTATGGTGAATATGAGAGAAAAAGGAATATTCCTTATCTTCTGGGTGCAAAAACACGCCAGGCGTCAATGACACTAGTTTTCATTAAAAAGATTGAAAAAATAAAGCTGATTTATTAGGAGCAGCTAATTTAGTGGATGACCTATCTAATTTGGGATCTAACCATAAATTAAAATCTCCTTCTATCACCAAAGATTAAAAGTTAAAATCTGGTAGGAATGACAGAGATCGTTCAAAAAAAACTTGGGTCATCCTGGAGCATAAATATTAGCAAATACCATTGCTCTATTATTTATTTTACCTGATATTATAATGAAACGACCATTAGAATCAGTTAATACCTTATGTTGATCAAATGAAACTGTCCTATCTATAAGAATTGAAACCCCTCTAGATTTAGCTTGAAAAGAAGAATGAAATTGGAGCTCATTCCATCGATTAAAAAAACGTGCAAAATCACAGTTGCGAATATGAGTTTATTGTAAAAAGATAATAGAGGCTTTTTAATATAGGCAAAAATCTTATTTCGCTTAAAAGGATGATTTGAGCCTTTCACATTAAAACTAAGTGAATTAATAACTCGATCTATTATAACATTATTTAAATGTAGGTAAAAAAAAAAGAATAATGAGCAAACCATTGGAATGTACCAGCAAAAAGTACTACAGTAGAGTTACAGATAAGGTAACTAAGCAGCAGATTTGGTGGACAGCCCAGAACAGCTTGCCAGGAAACGCCCCAACACCCCCCCCCCCACAACACCCAAAGAAAAAAGAAAACAAGCCAGCTAAGAAACAGCTGGCGCCTAACTAAAGACAACATAACCTCAATTATCTCTGTTCAAAAACTTCAAGCTTAGTAAAATTTCAACCCAAACATAATCAGATAAACAGAGAAACCACAGTTGCAATTGTAAAAAAACGTGTTCTTAGTTCAGTACAGCTTTACGTGTTGCTCTTTTCTTATTTCAAGCTATATTGAAAAAAAGATTTTAAAAAAAGAGCAAAGAGAAATCAAAAAACATAATCATCCCAAATATTAGGAAGTGATTACTAGAAAAAAAAGCGAAAGAAAAAAATGGAAAACAGAAAATGTTCATAACGAGAAATATGAAATCATCTAGTAGGAGTTTCCAGAAAAATCTGTGCTTCTTCCAACGATCGAAACCATTTTGCGACCGTTTTTTAGTATGATCCCGAGTCTTGCCGCGAATCGAAGTGACGGCTTGTACCCTTTCTGATAGAGATCCGACATAACCTTTTTAAATTTAATCCGTTCCTTCATAACCTCTGGTGAGTAATCTTCAAAGATTCTAATTTGACAATTTTGATGATGAATCATTCCTCTACGACGTGCCTGCCGAATTAGAAGCTCTTTAGTTTCAAAGTCATGGAGAGAGATGATAATAGATCTGGGTTTGACTTGCGTAGGAGGTTTTAAAAAAGGTATTCTGTGTGCTCGATCAATCCTAGGAAAGATTCTAGAATACCAGGGAATAACTGAGCCAAAAACTTTGCAAAAAAAATCGGTAGGTTGATTACCTTCAGTCTTTTCTGGTAATCCCAGAATTCGAAGATTGGATCTTCTGCTCCTGTTTTCTAAATCAGTAATCTTCAGTTTTAATCTTTCGTTGTCTTGGGCTTGCTTTTTTCAAAAGTTCTGTAAATCGTCAATTTTCCCCTCCAAAACCAAATAAAAGGCTTCGTTCACTTCAATTCGTCCTTCATGATCTTCCAGACTTCTTTGAAAACTGTTGCATAAACACATTTGTAAAACGTTTTGGTTTTCCGAGAGGGGGTGGAGTGAGTTACGATCAGGGCAGCGAGAGCAGTAATCCCGTCAATCACCGGTTTCGGTTTGATTAAGCAGATTTACAGCACTGAAGAATGCAAACATTTCTGTTTGTGGAGTGGGGGGAAGGTATTTAGTTTGGGAGAACAGCTTTAACAGGGGGCGTAGATTTAAGCTAATTTGCTGAAAGCATGGAGAGGAACTGGGAAAAAGATAATTCAGTCAACGACTTCAGGTGTATTTATTTCAAACTGACGAACATTTTGAATGGGAAATAAACGCGCGTTGATGGGTTTGTAAAAAGCCACATAAATCACAAAATCGGACAAAGAAATAGCTGAAGCTTTTAGCTGGGATATTACAGCACGAGGTGGCTGTTTCACACCACGCTACTCCCCTCACCCGTTCCCCTCACCTTACGCAATGGAATATGATACTCTGAAACGCCACGTTTAAAGTGAACTGCTCAAAGACTCCGGAATTGAGGTAGAAAAATACTTTATACATTGAGATTTTCAATCGTGACTTTTATCTGTACTAAAACGGGAAAAGACCACAATGTTCTGGGATCGTTTGAGGTGTGGACCTCCGACAGGCTCGCGCAGGCAACATGGAGCGACCGGGTTTCTGCTGACCAATATAGTTCTACCTACTTCCTTGTCATATTCTTCTACGTTAGTGACACCATGAAAGTAGAAGGCGCGTTGTATAAACGGGGTCATCATTCGACACAGAGTAAGAGGCAGCAGACGTCATTTCCGATGCTATTAGAAAAAAAACTTTCCACGTAAAGTAAGATTGATTGTGATTTTATTGAAGACTATGCTTTTTAAGATTACACGGTTTCTGCAATCCTTGCTGTTGGCTGCGGTTGCAGAGCAAGTTTACATGCTTCAGTGTGTTAAATGCGCAAAACACTGTGTGTGTGTGTGTGTGTGTGTGTGTGTGTGTGTGTGTGTGTGTGTGTGTGTGTGTGTGTGTGTGTGTGTGTGTGAGTGAGAGGGGGATGGAAGGAGAAAGATAGCGCATGTGCATGCGATAAAAACAGGGGTGGAGAAGGGTGAGTTTTTGTATTCACAGCTATGGAAAGGAGCATATGAGTAAATAAAAAATTATAAAGTCAAAGTTGTGTTTGTTGTCATATGCACGTACATGTATGCGCAAGTATAATGAAAAACTTATTCACAGCAGCATCAGGTAAGCAGAATTCACAAGAAAAACATAAATTAAGCATAAAATATGCACATTTTTACAAGAAAAAACACAATTTAAATAAAAAAGAAACCAAGTGCACCGTACTGTAAAATGATCAAAGTGGTCATGATGTTGCTATACTGAGATAGTCATTAGGGTTGTGCAGGTTGGTTCAAGCACAGAATGGTTGAAGGGAAGTAACTGTTCTTGAACCTGGTGGTTTGGGACTTTAGGCTTCTGTAGCTTTTGCTCGATGGTAGCTGCGAGAAGATGGCATGATCCGGATGGTTGGGATCTTTGATGATAGATGTTGACACCTTGAGCCAGCTCCTCCTGTAGGTACTACCGATGGTGGGGACCTATCTGCCTGTGATGTATTGGGTTGATTCTACTACTCTCTGTAGCTTCTTATGTTACTGTCATTCGAATTGCTGCAGTAGACCATGATGCAACCAGTCAGGATACTTTCAACAATACATTTGCAGAAGTATGTTTGGAGTGTTCGAAGACATGCCGATCCTCCATGACCTTTTATGTAAATAATCAAAGTGATTTCAAAAAGGCAAAATAAAAGTCGTTTAAGCTCTGTTGCATCCAATTTCTGGGCTTTTGGGCAATTAAAATGTGATTTCTAGGACACGCTTGCTCTCTCTCTCTCTATCTATCTATCTCTATCTTTCCCTCAAGGGCAAATTTTCTCAATTTTAAACAGTGTTTCAAATTTCCTGGAGCTGGTTTGCCATGGCGTAGTCATTTGGCAGTTCCAGAGGTTGGTAAATGCATTTTCAAGAGTAGGTCATGCCGATGTTTCACACCCTCAAAGTGATTTCCAGAGCGAATAACCGTGAGTGTTCCCACATGCATGGAAGACCTTTCTACGGAAGATATACCTTAATGCAGGGTACAAATATACAGATGTAGTCGGTATATTAATTTGAAATATTGGTACTGGAGAAATGTTGGTAACTGGCGTTTTACAACAGAGTTGCACTGCTGAATAATAGGTCCTTCGGCCCATGCGTCTGTGCTGACAGTCTTGCGTCTTTCTACTATCCAACTTGCTTGTAGTAATCCTCCATATGCTTTCCTCATTCTAGTACCTGTCCAAAGGCCTCTTAAACTCAATTCTGAGTAATATTTTATCTTGTTTTTCTAAAGCCGGAGCAGAAGTCACAATTAAAAATGTGCCAGTCGTTTCTATGTGTAGGGGGAACAGATAGAATTCCTAACGACGTGTCTCCTAAACTGAGAAAATAATAGTTGTATGGGTAGCGAGCGTAAAGAGTTTCAAACAATTGTCCATATTAATGTTCTTGAGCAGTATGTTTATGGAGCAACAGTGAAGGAGGGATTTCCAGATCTGCTTCTATGGAACGAAGTGAGTCGTGTGCACTGAGTTTCGGTAAGGGATATTTTGGAGACAGTGATCATAGCCTCATAAGATTTAGGTTAACTATGCAAAAGAAGAATTAATCCAAAGTGAGATTAATTAATTGACGACAATGCCCGAAAGTTTCATGCTCCAGATATTGTGGCTAGATCTATTGTGACATTCAAGAGACCCCTAAATAACTCTACAGTGAGGAAAGTTTCGGAAAGCTTTGGTAAAAGGGCTGGAATTGAACTATTAAGTTGTTCCAGAATGTTTCGAGAATATCCTTTTATTCACGCTGTTATAGGAGAACTGGGACATGGCTTAAAGCGAATTAGGATCTGCAGCATGACTTTCCTCTCCCCAAGATATTCTGGAGTTGTGAAGAAAGAATAAAGGTGTGTGATATTGGAACATTGTCGAAATAAAACATAATGAGACAGTTATCTTAGGATGCGCAAAAATTGGCATGAAACATCCCAAAGAAAGCAGAGGAGCAAACGTTCAGGCAAGGTACAGAGAGCTTCAAGTGTTCTTGTGGGTGGGTGGCGGGAGATATTACCATTGCACAGACTGAATGGCGAAAACGCCAAGGACAAGAAAAAGTTCTTGAAACATTCACAAGATTTTGTTTTCTGGAAGACTGAATTGAGCAAGTGGAGTTGATCCAGTGCTATAGCATTTCTGATACTGCAATCACAATACCAACACATCTAGCATTGATGTGGAAATAGTCAAAGTATAGTTAAGTAGAAAAATATATAACTGGAAGAGGGCTACGTTCAAAAGTCGGAAGAAGTATGCCCAAGTAGACATGATAAAATGCTGATGGGTTAGATCGTCAAAGAGAAGGTACTTCACGTATAACATAGAACAATGCGCAGTGTAAGGACAACGAGGGCATCCAATGCAAAAGAAATTAAACGTATTAAGGAGTAGCGTAGCTTTTTATTCAACTGGAACATATTCTTGATATCAATTTAATGCCATCAGCGGGCTGTAGAAAAACATATCAGCTACTAAAATAAAAATGAACCCAGAATTCATTACTCAGAGAAAAATATATTTGTACAACTAAATGGTCGAATAACAGTTTGTGAAAGAAATGCACTTGAGTATCCGAAGTCCATCTTATTAGAGTACGGATGAGTAATTCTCTGGCAAAAGTCGCTTCTATGATTGATGAGGTTTGATTTAACTCTATATTGTGTAGTGTGCCTATTTGTCATTCTATTGCATGTATGGTGACATCTGCAACGAGATTGACTGCTTTGTATTCCGTTCTGAGATGATTGTTAAGCTCAATTCTAAATATGAACTCCTCGGCATATGTGAAGTGCTACAAGTCCCATACCAATCCGTGCCCATCAGGTCCTTCCCCCGCCCAGACAGCTCCTCCCTGTTTGCCAATGCGAACGTTTTGCCTAAAATGGCAACGATGTCAGCTATTGGTGCACCTATTTCTGTTATCTACAGTTAAAATTTCAGAAGTCATTTCTGCCCAAGAGCATTCTCCTGGTAAACTGATGGAACCGTTGTCGGATGAATCTACCATCTAGCTTAAATATATTTTATCCAGACATCTAACAATGATAGTTACATCTATGTCCTTCCAATATAGTGAAACGCAATGGCTGCAAGTACTCTTGTTGGCTCTGCAAATTCCAAAACGTAAGTATCTCTAACTACCATTTTTTGACGAAGTGGATGCTGAAATTTATATTTCCAGAATGGGTCCTTTTTTGATATGTTTCTTCCATAGGAATCGATTGTAAGGAATCTATCGCTCCCTCTCTGATTATATTTTCTTTGTGTTACTCTCTTTCTATCGGCAACTATGTTTAAACTTGCAGCTGTTCATTGTTCAGAAAGAGATTGGTCAATCCCCATTTACCAAAGTACGTCAAAAAAGGAGTCTTGTCCTGTTCTTATTCTGTGCACTGACCAGGGATAATATTCCTGTACTTACCAGTTGAGAAGGATTTACACACTTACTTGGATCAAACACATTAATGTCCATGTTTTATTTAAATGCGATTGATAATAGCAAATCATTTGTCGTTTTATTGGAGGGTAATATTTGTTCCTCGTATAATATGCTAGGTTTAGTTATGATCTACGAGAATAAATCGATTTTAAACCACCGAATTTATGTTCTATTTATGTTCTGAGATATGCGGAATGGATTTTCATTTAGAATCTACTTAAAAGAATATAGTTCGATATTAATTGACTGCGGTCTTGTAATTCAATAACTTGATATTTCAATTGTCTCTGGCGACTCACTGATATACAGAGACAAATATTAGTGATAATATGTATCTTTAAAATATTCAGCTGGTTTTAGTTTTCAGTATTTCAAGAGAGAACAAAATATCCTTATGGTAATAAAACTTTATATTCTAGTTTGACCTCAACAGATGCAAAGATATTTTGTTTGTAAATACGAATTTGCTTCTTTTCCCTTGTCATTCCCATTCTATTCATTGGTTTGAACAATGAGATCGTGTAACCAAATTTAATCAACGATTTGCCGTTGATTTAAGAATAGTTTATAGTTTCAACCAGTGCAAGTTGCTGCCAGATTTTTTTTCACCATGGTTATCATTCCAAGCTGGAGATTTTGGCGATATAAGGCAAGTTATAATTCATCTGAACCTCGAAGCTGTCCCTCACGTCCTTGAAATGATTTAATTCTATCGGTAAACTTTCTCACCAACATCTGCAACAAATATTTCAGTTTTCATTATCGCAGCAGGAAGTGTTCTAGCGATCAGTAACTTCACTCCAGAATGGTCCTTCTTCTAGTTTTCGCTAGGGTCAAGTTGACGAGGTTTGAGCATTTATGCGTCAGCCGTGACACAATCGATAATATTCTTACTCCTAAATCAGAAATCACTGGCTAGTTATATTTCCAGTCACTACTGCTCCAGATATCTTGGCTTAAACTAAAGTGCAGCAACGTTTGATTACTGTCGAAAGTGCCATTTTCTTGATTCTTTAGCTGAGTTGGAAAAGCGTTCCATGGCCTTATGCCACTGTTTGTCACTTAGTCAATTCTATTAAAATGTTTGACGTTTCTCTTTATTAAACTTCATTATGTATAAATTGCCTGTCATGTTTCCTGTATAAATTGCCTCACTATTTATTTAAAAAACATAGGCTGTTCTGAGTGCTGCGAATTGAATTGTATTATATTTTTGCTTATCCCAGCCAATTACGCTGGAGATTCTTTTTGCCAGCTCATGGTAATGGTCAAGGACAGCCTTACTCTTTCCCAACACCAACGGGTTAATTTGTTTAAAGTTATCTGCCAACGTTTTGGCGCCCTGAAGATACAATTTGAACTAGCAAAATAATTAGGAATTCAACGGGTTTCAAAGGAAATTTCAATGACTTTCAACATTTTTTCGTATTCCATATTTAATGTTATTCTTGAAGGAATTCATTTCCACCTGAGTACGATATAATAGCTATATTTACCCCCGATACCACCCCCTTCTCTTCCCATTTTGAAACATTTCCCGAAGCATGTTAAGTAAGATTTTGCCAAGATATTTGGAAATAACTCATTTTCAAAAATTGTTTATTTAAATTCCGTCCTTTGAAACGCCTTAGGACGTTTTACACTGAACATTTTGCTGAAGGGGCTATATTAAATCAAGTTGTTGTAATTCTTCACGACCTCTCATTAAAGAAAGGATTAATATGTTTTGCCGAAACATCACTGTCCGTAGCGCGGGTTGCAAATTGAAAACCATCAAAGTGGAATCGTCGGTATTCCAACTGCATGAAATGGCAGTAGCTGAACCGTATAAGAAACACAGGTCACAACATCATCATTGACAGCAGCAAAATTCCTGATTTCTCTGCCCCAGGAAGTTGTGTATTTCATTTGAAAGTAAAACAACGCAGATGCTGGAGTGTGAGATAACACCAAAAAATGTCTGAAATATGCTGAAAACCAGGCAGGGTACGTGCAGCGAGAAAGCGGGTTAGATCTCACGTCGATAATCTATCATCCCAATCGCTTTTGTCCGTGTATTTTATTCCATCGCAATATGGATTAATATTGAAAATCTTATTCACCTACAGTAATTAAACAAAAATGGTTCGAGTCAAATATAAGAATTGTGTTCAGGATTGGCTTGAACTCGAATCGTTAACATCTATTTTTTAAACAAAAACGGAAATGCTGAAGGAACCTGGTCAGTCAAGCAGAATGGAAAGAGAAACCATTCAACCTTCCCGGTCGAAAACATTTCACTAGAACCGAGAAAAAGAGAAAGCAACTTGATCCCTTCATGCTATTTCCCAAAGGAGTGCATTTTTCACATGTGTAGGATCTAATAGAATTTTTTTCTGTATCCATCACTCGTCTCTCACCACATTTTGAAAACTTATCCAGAACATGCTGTAAAGAAACATTTTAGTTGGATCACAGATGCAGATGCTGGAATCTGGAGCAAAAAAAACAGCAAACTGTTGGAGGAACTCAACCACTCAAGCAGCCTCTCTCCAGGGCGATGCAGGGTCTCGACCCAAAACGTAAGCTATCCGTTTGCCGACGTAAATGGTACCTGACCCGCTGAGTCCTTCCAGAAGTTTGTTTTCTTTTGATTTCAGTTGGATCGACTTGCTTTCTCAGTTCTAACGAATGGCCTTGGACCTGAAATATTAACTGATTTGTCTTTCCGAAGACGCTACTTGACTGGCTGAGTTCGTTCGGAATTTCTGTTTTCATTTCAGATTTCTGCATCCCCAGTTTCAGTTTTTCCAAAGTCAATTTCTCAATCAGTCTTAAAGACTCGGCAAAATGTGGTGATAAAATCAAGTCGTGCAGCGCTCTCGTCAAGATAGATTGGCTCAGGAGCTGAAGGAAGAAATCAGTTGAAGCCGGGATGACAGCCGACAGTGAAGTGCAGTGACAGATTCTGGAAAAATGAATGAAAATCACCGGAAATCTTATTGATTGGAGACAGTGCTCAATACTAACCGAAAAACAGTTGGCATGGCATCCTCTTAAATCATAATATGTTTTGCTTATAGTTAAACCTGGGCCACAGGACGAGCTGCAGCAGTCAATTTACTAATAAATTGGAATTTTATAAATATGAGATAATGGAATTCAGAAAACATAAAATGCTGGAAACAGCAGGTTATTCGGCATCTGTAGAAAGAGAAAAGAAATTGAAATTTCAGATCAGAGGCCCTTCAACAGAACTGGGAAAGAGAGATAAAAAATGTAATTTTAAATTTGCAAAGAAGATGACAGAGGGGGAATGGGGCAATGGGATTATTTACTTCGGGTCAAGGGGAACAGTTACTTGCTTATTATAATAGAGTTGTCGTTGAGCAATCCCTTCAGTCGCCTACACTCTCTCCATATTTCCCTGTCACCCAGCAACTCTCCCTCTCTCATTCACGCCTCTTTCGTTCTTTTAATAACAATTTTAATAACAAAAGCTGCAATCTGACCTGCAGTTATTTACGGTGGTCAATTAACCTGCGTTTACAAATTGAAGCACCATGCGAAAATGTAAACAAAAAATGTTTGCCCATTAAGGTAATCTCCGTGTAGATCCCTTTGAATGTGATCATGTTAATGTTCAGGTACTTGTTATAAATAACCGGACTATTCACAAGTATTCAAAATATCTATCAACCCATTTCTATTTCAGTCCTGGCAATCCCATCATCGGCCCAACCTCCCAACCGAAGTGCAAGAGTTCAGTCAGGAACTGATGGAGGTAAGTGCTTTTGCCATTTGGAGACAAAGTGTACAAGGAAATGAATGGGAAGCATTTATTGTTGTTAAATTTGATTTAAAAATCTTGTTCCGAAGAAAGCTGCAATCTATCCTTTTTTTTCTTATTGATTGTCTGGGATCCTGCTCTGAGACGGGATGATGGAAGATTTAGCTGCCGTTGACAAGTAGAATCCGTTATCCCCTGCAAAATGCTACTTCAACCCCCTGTGCCCCTCTCTGTCTTCCTTTTCACAGACATTCTGATGAAATTGATCCCGATGGATATTTCTTTCATTGAAGATCTATCGCTTCCACAGTGAGCTGACGGACGTGTGTAGGTTTGTTCTGAAATAGTTGGGCAAGGGTTTGAGGCGAGTGCTGCCGAATCACAACCGTTTGTAGAAGCAGCTGAATTTTTGAGGCTTAAAGCACCACTTGAGTTCTGTGTGAAAGTACTCCAGAGGTGCCATGGGTTAATACAATGTGAGATATGATTTACTTCACAGAGTCAGCCCTCACTTGGATGGAGGAAAACGAAAACAAAATCAGTGAGGGTAAATTCGAAGTTTGTCCATTGATTTGCACGGTAATCCCAGATCAGAGGACAGGACAGCTCCATTATGACGGCAGAGAAACCATGAAAGTTTGCCAGATAGAGCAAAATTTCCGGGATCTAAGACTTTCTGAAATTTAGGAATTCCTGTCATTTAGAAAGATTTTCCCTCTTTTAACTACGTTTTGAGTTGTAAAATAGTTTCAGTGACATCGAACTGAAATGAGAACTGAAATTCAGTCCACAATGAGAAGAAAAGGTGTCTTAGGGTTACAGTAGAGAGCCTTAAGAAAGGAATGAAGTTGTGCGGCCACCACCAGGTCCGTCCCGACGATCAAGCACCTAACTAAACTATACGTTCACTAATCAACTTCCTCGATTCTCCTGATATCCACCTTCACTAGGAGCAATTTACAGTAGCTAAATAACATAACAACCAGCACATCATTATCACAGTGAAATCCTTGGCGGCAGTATCTATATTTCATGACTTCTAACAGTCCCCAAATCGAGGTCCGCATCCAAAGACATTGATGATTTGGCAAACATTTTAAACGTAATCCTGCACAAATATATTGCAGAAATGTATTGCATTGAAAGAAATGTTAACTAATGTATCAAAAAGGGGATCCGATTCTGCTGAGTGTGAGACAGAGTTTCTTCTCGAACTACTTTTATATCTGTGTAACACAATGATGAGAGGATTGACCGAAGTATTTCAAAGTGTTTAGATTGAGTTAAGGCTGCAGAATCTTTAGAATATTCAGATTTTCCCGACGCCATGTCTTTGCTTTGGGTGCGGTAGGATTGCGATTACACAACTGGAATAGAAATGCCGAGGCCCTGTCGTCCCGAAATCAATTTTCCCTTTCCGTCCGCTGTAAATAACACAGTGCCACAAGGTCGATTCGAACAAATACCTTTAATAGCAGTGCACCGCTAGGAGAATTCTCTTCAGCACTCACTAAGAGTCGTTTCCCGAGTTCTCCCCGAACAAAGGGCAGACAGACATTTATACAGGAATTGTCACGCACATCCCATGCAAACGGCGCCGCGAGTTTCGGTCAAGCTATAGAGATCCAGAGACAGCTATCACACCTCTTGTCTTAGTATAATTGAGTTATAATCAAGGCTTTCAAAGGCAGGTATCACCCTTCATTTTTCAGACCAAGTCTTCACCTCGATGTTAATTACACTCAGCATCGCCACCGTCTGACATATCGAAATGGTTCGTTACCCGAAACAAAGGCAGTTAACATACTTAACATTCCATCTTAACTAGTGGGTCAGCAGCTTGCTAGTCCTTGCTAAATAAATATAAATGCATATATATATATATTGTTTGCCAGTTATAGGTATGGTTGCAATTCTTAACCCTTCACTTCCTCAACCCGACCAAAGATCCAGAGCCATGAGATGAAATTTCACCCGGGGAATTAAAATATGGGTGTTTCCGTGCATCTGGAATTAAAAAGCTATTAAAATGCCAGAGTTTGCAAAAGCCAACTGCTTCACTAATAAGGGAAGGGAACCTGCTGGCTTTTACTCTGATAAGAACCAGATTGCCGGCGACACCGTGGCGCAGCCAGAGGTGCTGCTGCCTCATAGCTCCAATGATCCCATTCAGGTACGGACTCGGCTGTCACTGAATGGCGTTTTCAAATTCTCTGACTGCATGGGTGCTTCAGCATTCTCACACACCCCAAAGACATGCGGATTGGTAGGTGAATTGGCCTCTGCAAATTGCCTCTAATGTTTAAGTGGATTATAGAATCTAAGGGAAGATGGCGGGAACATAGAGAAGACATTATAAATGGGTGTTTGATAGTTGACACGGATACGGCCGAAGAGCCTGTCTCCGTGCTGTATGACTCTATGTCTCTGATCGGTGTGTTCCTCTGATGCAGAGCAACAACCTTATTCTTATCTGTCTTAGCAGATTCCTAAAATACTGGTGGTGTACGTTTAAGGATGGACAGCACACAGTTCTATGTTCAAAATTATCCACATCTTATTACTTAGAAATATCTTTCATAAAAAGACTACGAAACCTTTAACAAGCACGATGCACATTCCTTAAGGGTGTAATTTCCACGTCCTTGGATTCTAAACCACTGCACTAGAACTTCATGAATTCTACATAAAATACTGTTTTCAAGAAATGCAAAATGTTTATCATGAGCACCACAAATGATCTTGGGTCAATGCATGTGGGCACATTTCAACAGTACGGGACTGGAGCCACTGAAATGGAAAATTCCATCCAACCTTGTAGGCACAATATTCCTTACCTATTGGTCGTTGGTTGTTTCTTTTCGCTGCACTGTGACTCCAAATATTTTGAATTTTAGTGCCGCAGTTATTGGATTTGGGATTTCGATGCGGATGCATGTAGATCAACACTGCTTGGGAAGAGGGTGCACTGGCAATTCCAGGTGTACTGTGAACCTCCAAATATTTCAGGGCCACATAAAACTTTGTAAAGGCAACCACTTCAACTTCCGAACTGCGATAACAATTAACAAGGAGAACTAGCAAACTACGTTTAGTTTACCCTGTCTGTGACCATAATGTCTTGTATGATTCAGTGCAAACAGAACACGTAAGCATTTACATGGCAATCGAGAACGTTCGTATACTATTCCAAGAAGATTGACTTTTGTCATGTTTTGAGATACCTTTATGATTCTTAAACGAGTATTTCACTTCAGTTCTCATAACGAGTCTTTGTTTGAACTGTTTCATTTTTTAAAGAGTTCGAAATTAGATTGGTTGGCCCGCAAGCACCGTGTGTTGGGGATCTGAAAGTGTACAACCAGGACAAGTGGAACTCCCTCTGCAGTCATCAGTGGAATTCAGCTGTTGGTAAAACGGTCTGTAGGCAGATTGGATGCGGGTCGTATGACACAGTAATAATCAAGCCCATAATATCTGAAGAGAGCGATATTTTATTGGACAACTTTATGTGCAAGGGAACCGAGACTTCTTTGGCCATGTGTCCTTCAAGTGCCTCTAACCAGGAGTACTGTGAAACTGGAGCAACTGTTAACATTTTTTGCCAAGGTATTTATTTTATTGCATTTTGATAAATGTTCTCGTTTTCTTATTAAAAATAATTTATGGAAATTGCTCAAGAACCTCTTTGCCCTCACACATAGTTATTGTTCTCTGCTGTGCATTCAAGGCAAGTCGCCTAACCTGAGCCAGGGAGGAAATATTCAGCAAGTGTGCACAGCTCAGGTGTTCATTCTTGGCACAAAATGCATGCTAGGTTTACCTGAAATTTTCATCAGAATGCACCCTCTTTGGAGAGTGAGTTGCTGGCAATAGCGCCTTGTGAATGTTTATAGCAATGCTGTTAAGCTTTGCTGTTTGGTTTCCGTCTTTTGGCCCCTGGTTGTGTGTCACTCTGTTGGTTGTCTTGCAAACGTCTTTTTGAAGTCCTAGCGAATGCAAACACAACCTGCTGCCCGCTCTCCCTCATTAACCTGATCCGCAACAGGTACGGAATTTTGAACCTCCGCATCTGAGAACCGGGCCTTAAGTACCATGTGCATCAATCCCACTCCCGAAACCTTTGAAACCTGGTCGCTGTCAAGGGCCTTTGAACAGTTCTAAATCTCACGATTAGTTCAAATTGGTTCAGGCAATAAATAAATAAAAACGATTCCAATGAAAATACCTTAAACTTCCAGTAAGTAAAAATGAACAGAAAGTATAGCACAGAAAAATAAGTACTGTATTTGCATTTTTTTTTTGCTTTGGCCCGTCATTGGTCTGCTAAGCGGAGGAGATAGATGCGAGGTACACCCGGCCTTTCTCTTTGCAATATCGGTATTCCATTGCTGAGCTGAGTGCTGAGTCCTGCGGTCCACCTGGACGTTAGATGCTCCAGAATCGGGGAAATAGTTCTCAGTGGAGCCACCAGCAGGATTATGTTGTGATCCGGCCCAGTTTGGTAGTTAATTATTGGGCAAACAAAATTCATGCCTAACGTTTTTAGTCGTTCATCAAAATTTAATCTATTGGCTTTCGAGTTGAACATGTTCAAATGATATCGCGTCGTTTCATTTCTCTTTGTTTCTCCTTTTTCTCTTTCATCCAACTTTTTGCGTAATATTGACAATCATGTGTGTATATTTTAAATGTTTAGCATAATGGCGCCGGTAATAGTATTCCAAACGAAACTTCGAAGTTCATTTCAAGAACCTGTTGTTAAATTTTAAATTGAAAGGACAATGATTTTCTCAAAATAAATCTCACCATTTGCAATGTTTGACGAGTGTAGAGTTGAAAAGTGTGGCAATGGATTCGCTTCAAGTGATGTGCGCCCCAATTTACCTAGAAACACTTCTTTCTCCATCTAAGCTTTCTGTCTATTTTCAAAAATCATATCTTAAACTCAACAGGGCTGTGTATGCAATGGATAGTCAATCTCCTGCCACTCACTTTGCCCCTTCAGGCACAGGAATCCGTTCAGGCAGGTTACGAACCAGAAGAAAGGTAGTCGGCAGTGAAGACCAGTGGTCTTGAATTAGTGCAGCGTATGACATTGCACAAAAGGGCAAAGGGGGAAAAGAGAAATTTACAATCCCATAGTTAGAAGGAGAGAAGTGCATTTTACTAATTTTACCTATGTCTCAATGCGTGATACCTAGTGCGATAGGGTAAAAGTGATTATACAGAGGTGACAAAACTTTCTGCGAGATATTGGTTGTTCGTCGGCGTAGGTGTGTTTTGGGATAAGTAAAAGTGGGCGACACGAATAACTGAATTTAGTACACCTTATGATTTCAGGGTGCACATCAGCAACAACCATGGAAATGCTTCTGTGACTTTTCAGGCGGGACTATCATTCTAGAATCACAGAATATTGCTATATGGCGGAAGAATTTTGGCCCGCCACACTCGCAGCGGTGTACAATGACAATTTAAGTTAATGCGTCATTCCGAATTACCAGTGATAAAGTAATGTTTGGAGAAATGTAATATCTGATATTCAGAACAGTTTATCATTGTAGACTCAAGAGATTCTGCAGATGCTGGAATCTGGAGCAACACACACAAAATGCTGGTGGATCTCAGCAGGTCAGGCAGCGTCTATGAAGGGAAAAACAGTCGGCGTTTCGGGTCAAGGTCCTTCATCAAGATTTCATTAGCCCTTCATCAGACCCTTCATCAGTCTATCATTATAGTTTTACATAGAAGTCCAATTAAACACAAGAACACAAGAAAATAGAACATGGTGTAGGCCACCTGTCCCCCCAAGCCTACCCCGTGAGCAGCAGTTACTTCAGTTTAATATTCTATATTTTAGAGAGAAAGTGAAGGATTTTCTCTGTCACTTCCCCTCCTCACCTTCGATGTTTCCATGTACGTGAGCTGAGTTAGTTGCCCTGTGCTCCTCCAGCGTACATCAAACTACACGACTCCTCTTCTCATATAGTTGTACTGTATTTGTAGTGTTTTCTTACCGTGTTAATTAAACACGCTCAAAAGTCAACATTCCCTTTGATTAGAAAGTGTTCTGAGTATATCAAAATAACATTAAAAGGTAAAACATGGTAAAGTAGTCGGGCATTTGGTCTCTTGAAACTAGTCTGCCATTCAACGAAATCATGGCTCATCTCCTACAACAATGTCACTATCCTGCGATATTTCTTCCTATAGCCCTTGACTCCTTTACCATCCAGAAACGGCGAATCCCAGTTTTGAATAGAATCAATGCCTGAGTCTCCCCAACATTCCAGAGAGAATACTTCAAAGCTTCACCACGGTTTGAACGTACTGGACACACGGGAGGTTTCTGTTTTGTTTCGTCTTCTGCAAAAGAAGTTGAAACATTTGTTTAATTTATTTGCCCTTTCCTAATCCCTACTGTGTTGAATTTGCAGACACAACCGTGTAAGTACCTTTAAACCTGTTGCAATTACGTAGGATTCACAGGTGGCATTAGGTCTGCATGCCACCCGAATAAATGATGCTGTATCTTGAAGAGAAAAACTTGAAGGCTTATTTTTGTTTTGTTCATAACAGTTACAAAGATATTGGCACTGATGGATGGAGGCAGTCCTTGTGCTGGAAGACTGGAGGCCGGCAGTTTCTCTCAGGTGTCGTCGATCATCTGCGGCCGAATGTGGGATATGAATGAGGGTCGCGTTTTATGCAACTACCTTGGTTGTGGCGACGTTGTATCTGCGTCAGGGAATTCACGATTTGGAGCTGGAAAGTTGCCCGTGCTGCAAGCTGAAGTTCACTGCAATGGCGCCGAGGACGACCCGTGGAAATGTGAGAGAAAAGCGTTAGCTCACAACAACTGCTCTAAAGAGGAAACAGCTGGCGTGGTTTGCTCGGGTAATTTCTTATCTGCATGTTTTAGATGGGGAAGACACGCAGTGTAGCAGTTAGCCCAACGCTAGTTACAGCACCAGCGACCCGGGTTCAATTCCAGCCGCTGTCTGTAAGGAGTTTGTACGTTCTCCCTTTGCATGAGTGGGTTTCCTCCGAGTGCTCGGGTTTCCTCCCACATTCCAAAGACATATAGGTTGGGAAGTTGTAGGCCTGCTATGTTGGCGCCGGAAGCGTGGCTACATTTGCGGGCTGCCCCCAGAACATTCGACGCAAAGATGGAATTCACTGTGTGTTTCGATGTACATGTGACGAATAAAGATATCTTAAATCTTAATAAGATGACATTGCCCCCCCCCCCCAAGATCAATGAATCATACATACTAGCAAGACATGATATTTGTTTTGATAACGTATGCTGTTAAATTCAATGTGTCGGAGTTGCATCTGTGGAACGTAGGATTTGACATTTTTAAGTATGCATTTGTATTTGTGTAATTAAAATGCGTAGATATTACCACAAATTTGCATTGTTTAACTATATCCATTGAAAATAATCTAGGAACGTGTTGTGGTTGTAAATTGGGAAAAAAATGAGGGCAAGATTGATGGTCTGGAATATGTCATTATTAAGAAGGTGGATGGTCGATGTTTTAGAACACATATGAATGGATGAATCCCCAAGGCCGGAAAAGTCTATCCTGGAATGCTATGGGAAGCAAGCTTGAGGTTGCTGAGGGCCTGGAAATTTTGGTGTCTTCATTCTCACGGGCCAGGTTCTAGAAGATTGGAGGACAGAAAACTGTGTTCCTTTATTTAAGAAGGACAGAAGGGATGGACTCGGTAACTATAGGCCGTTGAGCCTCATGTAAGTGGGAGGAAAGTCAGTGGGGAAAATCCTAATTGACAGGATTTATGTACATTTGGAAAGTCGGGACTGATTGGGAATGGTCAACGTGGCTTTGAGCTGGGGAACTTTTTAATTTTATTTTAAGTATTTTCATGAAGTAAGAAAGGAGATTGATAGACTTTAGTAAGGTATTTCACAAGTCCCACAATGTAGGCTGGTCCAGAAGGTTAAGGCATATGGTAACCAAGGCAAACTGGCTATCTGGATCCGGTGTTGACTTGGTGATAGGAGGCAGAGGGTACTGATGAAGGAACAAAGACACAAGAGACTGCAGATGCTGTATCTGGAGCAAAACAAAACAGTGCTAGAGGAACAGCGGGTCAGGCAGCATCTGCAGAGGCAAAGGGGCGGTCGACGTTTCGGGTCGAGACTCTGCATTAGGACTGAGAGTATAGAGGGGAGAGAACCGGTATAGAGAGGTGATTGGGTGGGTTGAGATAGGGCTGCAGATGAGGGGGGAGAAGATGAGCAGATGGAACCAGGTAGAGTGGAGAGGAATGAAGTTGAGAGAAAGCGGCTGGTGGGTGATAGCTAGAGAGATGAGAGAGAAAAATAGACAGGTGAAACCAGGTGAGGGGGAGGGAGTCTGGAAGGTGATGTGGAGACACAAAAGGCTGGGTATGCTGAAATCTGGTAAGGAGGATGATTAGTGGAACCAGATCAGGGAGGGATGATGGAACCAAGTAGGATAGGAGGACGGAGGTGTGTGAAGGGGGAGGGGCGCCGGGAGAACCTGTGTGGATCAGAAGGAGCATAGTGAGTGTGAGCTATCCGAAAACGTAAAATTGAAATTTCATACCATTGGGTTGTCTACTACCCAGGCGGAATATAACGTGTTGTTCTTTTAGTTTGCGTTTAGTGGAAGGATATTGTTTTTCTGATTGGAAATTTGTCATTAGTAGTGTACCACAGGGCTCAGTTCTGGGACCTTTGCTGTCTGTGATTTATATCAATAAGGGATGTAAATGTAATAGGTACAAGTAAAATGTTTTCGTCGAACACTCGAAAATTGGTGTTGTGGATAGGGAGGGAAGTTATCTCAGGCTAAAGCAGAAAATAGCTTTGCTGGAAAATTCGGTGGAGCATTGGCAGATTGGACTTAATCCCGATAAGTGCATGGTGATGCACTTTGGGAAGTCAATGGGGGTAGGACATAAAGTAAATAATAGGGTGCTGAGGAAAGATGATGTACAGAGAAACCTAGAGATCGAAGTCCATAATCCCTGATTGTGGCAGCACAGATATATAGGCTAAAGGCGTAGGGAATGTTTGCCCCCATAGGTCGGGGCATAGAACAAAAATCTGGGACATTATGTTGCAACTTTCCAACACACTGGTTAGACAACATTTGGAGTGTTGTGTGCGGTTCTGGTTGCCAGACTACTGGGGAGATGTGATTGTTTTCAATATTTCAGACGATATTCACCAGGATGTTGCTTGGATTGAGGGACTTTAATTGGGGGGCGGGGGGGAGGAGAGAAGATTGTATGAGATGGACGTTTTCCCTGCATCAAAAGAGGCTAAGAGGTGATCTGAGAGAGGAATATAAGATCTTGAGGGGCATAGATAGGTACATAGTCAAAATCGTTTTTGTCCATGGTTGAAGTACCAAAAACAAGAGGGCATCTGGTTAAGATGCGAAATTTGAAACGGGATCTGAGGGGTATTTTTTTAACTCGAAGAGCGTTTGATACAGTTACAGTTATTAAATTTAAGAAGTATTTTGTCAGACAAATAGCCAATGGGTTATCGAAACTGGTTAATGAATAAAACATCCTGACTTTGACCGAATAAGTTAACAATTCATGGATTCCAACTATATTCCAACATACTGTGTTAAGCTTCAAGTGACAATAAATCTGGCTTGCTATATTCTACGATATGTGATAAAGAAAACCTGACCAAGTATGGAGACAGACCTCCTCCAGTGTATTCTAGCGATAGTTCCTCCCACTCACCCCCCTTACCCCCCCCCCCCGGTAAAAGATACAAACCGGAGAACACAAGAAAGCTGGAGCAGCAGGAGTAGGCCATAGATGGAAATGTGCATTGAGATCTCAGCTCAGTGAATATTTTCAGCGTGAAAACATTTTCGGTGTGAATATATGTATAAAATGTTAGTTATTTCAAAGAACACTTAAAATTAATAGAAGGCACAGCACAGTATGTCATCCTCAGCGTGTTTGAACTCTTGATTTTTCCATTTTAAATAAATTGGTAAATTGGCTTATTATTGTCACATGTACCGAAGTACAGTGAAGAACTTGAATACATAATTAACAATTTTGACTGTTCTTCAGAAAAGTTAGAATGCAGAGAGGAATCAATTTGACCGCAAAAATGTTCCTAGTTAAAATATACCTTTTTCTTAGTGTTAATCTATTTATCCAATTACGTTATTTCGATGATCTTTAAAAATATATTTCACCGCAGGGCATAGAAAGCCCAGACTGGTTGGAGGATCGGACGGATGCTCTGGAAGACTAGAAATACAGCATGGAGATACCTGGGGCACTGTGTGTGATTGGCATTGGGATGCGAGTGACGCACGTGTGGTGTGTGCATCACTGAAATGTGGGGACGTGATATCAGTACTCGGAGGGGCATATTTTGGAGAGGGCCTTGGTCCCGTGTGGCAGGATTCCTACGAATGTCAAGGCAATGAGACCATTATCTGGGATTGCGCTGCTGCACCAAGAAATCCGCACAACTGCACGCATAGGAATGATGTCAGTGTCATTTGTTCCGGTAGGTGCTCTATTCATACATGCTCCTAGATTCGGAGAGCGAAATGGGCAGAGCAGCATTAGCTTATATCTGAGTAACGTATTAATTTCGACAGCTTTTTTTATTGTAAAACATTTGTCCAAGAATATAATTGCTTAGAAGAGCCACACTGCATCGGCATTTAATATCGGAGAGTGGAATGGATACTCGGATATGAATGATCCAGCCCTATTTATCTCCTTTATTAATATATGCATTTGGGATAATTTGCATGTTAACATTAGTCTGTGTATTTCGCTCAGAGTGAAAACAATAGCACTGATTGATAGGTCTTACCCGCGAAAAAACATCCCAGACATCAAATCCGATTCACAGTTGGAAGAATTTTCTTCCCCGTTGCCTCTTCCATATCGCGTTCCCCTCGTCATATTGTTTCCTCTATCTCCTCTGCGTTTTCATGGATTTTCAGGTTATAGTTTTAGCTTTGATTTTTCTTAGATTTATGACTTGCAGGTCAGAAATCGACTAACTTGGGGCCCAACCTCTGATTTTCACCATTAATGTCTATTCCTTTATCCCTCGACACCAGTGTTCCAATCTGGCGGACTTGAGACGACTTGGTTTCTTCCTTAAACGTCCATTAAATCCAGCACCCTTTAACAGCATGAACGTCGTATGCCTAGCTGAATATATTAACTGATTTGATACATACATAAAAGAAAATCTTCCAAAGAAACCTTTGTGCGTCCAAGCTGCACTTTTTTCCCGAATGTGTGTAATTTTCTTTCTCAGACCCTGCCCCTCACTTTTGTCAGATATCCTGATTGTGTTTCCGCCTCTTTCAGCTTTCACCTTATTTCTTCCAAGAAGCTTTGTTTCTCAACTCCCTCCCAATGTTTCCCATGGAATGTTCCTCTGTCATCTCAGAAGATGCAACATTCATCCTTTGCCTCTCTTCCTCTGCCACTTTTTCAACCATGGCAACAACTATTCTTTATAGGTGAAGCAGCAACTTACTTCTTTCTACCCTCAGTGTCACGTGTTCTCCTCTGTTTGGGGGAGAACAAGCACAGATTCGTTGGCTGCTTTTCAGAACACCTGACATTTATGCACTATTGTGACCTCGAGTTTCTAATCTGCGATTTTAATTCTTCATCTCACTCCCACTTCGAACTCACTATTGTCGGCTTCATACACTCTCCAATGAACGTCAGCATAAGCTCAACTGCTCATCATCTTCAGAATGGCTTAGTCTTCCGTGGTCATAGTTAATAATTTCAGTTAATTGGCATTTGCAGCAATTTTACTTCAGATTTACGGCGTTCATTGTATACTTTCTCCGAATAATTTCGGGTGATGTTTTGGCATTTCCCATTTAAATATTCTGCAGATTTCTTTTGTTCCCTTGCTTATCTCCAATATCCATTATTCGCCTTTACGTTATATTTACGATGGGCGTGGGTGGCCATGTCAACATTTATAACCCACCTCTAATTGCCTGGAGAAGGTGGGGATGAACCGCTTTCTTGAACTACCGCAGTACTTCTGGTGAAGTTGTTCCCATAATATTGTTGGGGTAGGCGTTCCAGGATTTATACCTGGCGACGATGAAGTGATATATTTCCAAGTCAGCATAATACACCATTTGAAGGGGAGGAGATGTGGTGTTCTCATGGATTCCTCCGTTGTCTTTCTTGGTGATGCAATCTGTGGGTTTTAAAGATGCTGTCACAGTAGCTTAGTGGATAAAAAACGCATTTTGTAGGCGGTGCACCGTACGATCACCGTGAATGAATATTTAGAGTTGTGAATAGCATGCCAATCAAGTGGTCGCATTTAACCTGGATATTGTACACCTTCTACAATGGTGTTGAGGTAGCATTTATTAAAGAAAGGAGAGAGAATATGAGGACACACTCCTCGGTTTTGCACTGAAGATACTGGGAAAATCCTTGGGTCGTGAGGAGGTATAAATAAGTCGCTGAAGTATGGTCAGAATGTGACATGCTCTTTTATCAACAGTGTTCATGTGGCTGGTCCATATGAATTTCAGGTCAATCAGAGACCATAGAACATTACAGCACAGGAAACGGCCCTTCAGTCCACCGTATCTGTTCGACCATGATGCCAAATTAAGCTAATCCCTTCTGCCTGCAAATGATCCATATCCATCCGTTCCCTGAAGATTCATATGCGCATATAAAAGCCTCAAACTCCATTATCGTATGCCTCCACCACCACCCCGAGCAGCACGTTCTACGTACCACACTCTGTATAAATAACTTCCCCGCACATATCCTTTAAACTTTCCCTTCTCTTGGAGCAATTCTCTCTAGTATATGGCATTTCTACCCTGGGGTAAAGATTCCGGCTGTCTATGCCTCTCGTAATTGTATGAAGGTCTATTAGGTCTCTTCTCAGCCTCAGACAGGCCAGAGAAAACAATCCAAGTTTATACAACCTCTCCTTCAACCTAATACCCTCTAATCCAGGCAGCAACCTGGGGAACCTCTTCTGCACCCTCTACGAAGTCTCCACATATCCTGAAGCATCCTATCCGAAGGCACCACAGCTTGGTATAATAACTGCTCTGCCCGCGACCGCTAGAAACTGCAATACATCACGGAAACCAACCTCCCCTCCATGGACTCTGTCTACACTTCTCGCTGCTTCGGGAAAGAAGCCAACATAATCAAAGACCCCTCCCACCCCGGACATTCTCTCTTCACCCTCCTCCCATCGGGCAGAAGATATAGGAGCCTGAAAGCACTTACCAGCGGGCTCAAGAACAGCTTCGATCCCGCTGTTATAAGAGTATTGAACGATTATAAAGATTATTTACCTTTCGTCATTATGACTTTGCACCTTATTGCCCGCCTACACTGCACTTTCTCTGTAACTGTAACACTTTATCCCGCATTCTGTTATTGTTTTCCTTTGTACTACGTCAATGCACTTTTGTAGTGAGATGATCTGTATGGGTGGCATACAAAACAAAGTTTTTCACTGGACCTCAGTACATGTGACAATAATAAACCAATTTACCAATTTAATACAGGGTCACCAGTTTGCCGCTTTGTTTCCGATTACGATTGCTGCTGCTTCCAACATGCTTTTCTGCACAACCTGTTAAAATACAAAGTTGACTCCCTAGCTTGACTGTAATGATATAGCGAGGGGCACGCCAGCCATACTATTACGGGCTCTCGTGGCAGACATTTCTGCTGCTGATGGTTGTTACAGTGCCTCAAGGATGTAGATTTTTGAGCTTCCCTATACAAACCAATAGAACGTATATCGGCATAGTTGTATTTATTGCTTAAACAGACATAGCGCGATTTGTCATTCATCTCGACTCTTTTGCAAACCATCGCTCTTGCCTCTGTCCTTGAATCCTCCTTTTCTGCTTATTAAAACGTATATTTTTGTTCTCTAACTGTCCCCAGTTTTGAAGGGAAATCGTCCTAAAACCAACTCTGTTTCTAGTTCAAGTTCAACTTGAACTTGAACAGCTGCTGGCGGACCTGCTGTGTATTCCATTTTTATGCATTTTAGTTTTACGTCTTGAGCAATATTTTGACATTATTATGAAAACCTGTCTCCTAATCATGTCTCATATTCTTCAAACGATCTGTGTCGTTCTCCATTGTGTTCCATCGCATTTCCCCTTGCATTTCAACTATAGTGTTTCATCTTACACTCTCTGGGAATCAATTCCTGTTTCCCATGGAGCTGCAGTGCGATATTCGTTGTGGCAGCTTTACAGTAATATGCATGAGTGTGGGTGAAACTAGCAAACGCTTGGAATACTCAGCAGATAAGCAGGGAAATAGACTTAACACTTTAGGTTGACTAGTTTGGAGCATTTGGGTGGATTACCAGATGTAAATGTCATGTGGTAGAATCCTTCATATAGCAAGTCTAATAGAGAGCCTTACCTGTTTAAACAATACCGCTTGATAGCTTAAATAAAGGCTCTTCCAATGGAACTGAATATTTCGTATTGTTTATACTCAAAAGGACAAAAAGGACCACGGTTAGTCGGTGGTAAGAACGCCTGCTCGGGGAGAGTGGAGATACTACGCGGTGAAATCTGGGGCACAGTTTGTGATATTTACTGGGATTTGCAAGATGCGGCTGTGGTCTGTAATCAGCTGAATTGTGGAACTGTTGTATCAGCGCCTGGAGGAGCGTTCTTTGGCGAGGGGAACGGTTCGATATGGAAAGATATCAATGAATGCCGCGGCAATGAGATGCGTTTGAGTGACTGCCCCATTGCTTCATGGGGACACTATCCGTGTACACACAAAAATGATGCTGGCGTTATCTGTTCCGGTATGTTTACTATATACCCGAATATCGTATTATTGTTGTTGTTATTATTATTATCATTATGCGCCAAATAGCTATATCAGGTCCTATTTAAATTGGAATAATTTTGGAGAAAGTGGTGTGATGCGATAGCATGGCATTGCAGTGGCCACGGTTCCTCAATCTTCGATTATCTTTTATTTGCCCACATTAAGCCCTGATTTAATGTTCCATTCAGGCGAGTGTCTACCTGAAACAAGAATTCCCAGCTTAGTCCCGTCTACATGCACCTCATTCCTAGCGGATTGATTGCGATTAAATTCCCATCTATGATTTATCGGTAATTCATGAATAAACATTCACTGTGATGCGGCAAAAGTATATATTCTACAATATTTCTAATTGTGAATCAAAATTTGCGCCAGATTGGGAAATTCTATAGAAGAGATCTCTCTGCACTGAAATTTCGTGGTATTGTTCTGGCAGTGGAGGGAGATAGGAGGACAGGAAACAAGGATAGAAACAAGAGCTAAAAAGAGAAAAGCAGAAGTGGAAGACGGAGAAATCAAGGGTGAAAATCAAACACGGGCGCCATGCGAAAAGGAATTAAAATGTCGAAATGACAAGCCTAAAGGCTATATGGCATAACGCCTGGAACATTCACGATAATGTTCATGAATTAGTTGCACGAGTATGTGTAAACTGGTCTGATATATTTGGGATGAAGGAGACAATGCTGCAGGGAGAACAAGGCAGACAAAAAAATATCCAGAGATAGTCAATATTTCGGATGAAAGGCAAAAGGAATAGAAAGTGGGGTTACACTGCTGGTTTAAAGGAGATTCACGCAATACTGAGGAGAAATATTGACCAAGATGATGTAAAATCGGTATAGGTTGAACTAACAAACACCAAGGGGGGAAAAAGTTAGTGGAAGTTCTATAAAGACCCCAAAATGCAGTAGTGATATTGTGTGCATTAGGCCGAAAATTGGAATCGAAAATAAAACCAAACAATACTGGAAGTAATCATCGGGCCGTTCAGCATCTACGGAGAGAAAAGGAGTGAACATAGTTGGATTTGATTATCTTTTGTGAGAACATTAGAATCTAAGTGCGTCCAGGTATTTTGTATTCTGGGAAAGGGTTTCTGAAAAATCACATAAATATTTCATCTATTTCCTTATTTATGGAATATAGACGTGATTTTGAGAAGAAAAATATTTTCAAAGAATCTGTAGCTCGTGGTATTTGATATCTGCCTTCTGTTGGGAAACTCAAGGGAAACGGGCCATATTTTTTAAGGTTAGGGACTGGTCATTCGGGAAAGAAGAATGCACATGTACTTTCTCTCCATTGCATAAGTAGCGCAAACAACTTCGGTAGAATATCTGCCCCCATCATGCTACCAACGCAACTTTCACGAAGTTTTACCTATCACCTGACAATATATCTCACTGCTTATTTCGGATCTGGCAATCAATAAACATAAGAATGTAAGAAATAGAAATGTGGAAAGGTTATTCACCTTCTTGTGCACGCTCCGTTTTTCAGTAAGGTCATGACTGATCTTTCACCTTAGCGTCTCTTTCCTGCATTTATCCCAATAATCATTCATTCTCTAAATATCTAAAAAAAAATTCATCTCGGACCCGTCCTTTCACCACAGCATTTCGTTCCGAGACTTCATTTGAAAGGTTAAACTGACACTTACGCTATGTTTCTCCTTCTGGCGTGTTTACAAACTCTCCGATTTTATTAACTTTGACATATTAAACCACACAATAATATAAACATATAATGTAACAACAACGTATTTCTCTATGTGCTTTTGGGAAATATTGAACGTCATTGGTTTCCCAATTATATTGTTACAGCTGAGCCTTGGCAGCTGCGATTGGCCGACGGAGAGAGTAGCTGCGATGGCAGAGTGGAGGTTTATTACGCCGGTGTTTGGGGAAGAGTGGTTGACACTTCTTGGAATTTTAGAGATGCAGACGTAGTATGCAGACAACTGAATTGTGGCTCCGCATTAAATGCTTACAACCAATCAAAATACGGAACAGGCAAAGGACCTGTATTAATAAACAATGTCAGATGCAATGGGAGTGAACCTTACCTATGGAGCTGCCATTTCGCAAAGCCGAACCAGTTATCTATGGCAGATGATGTGGGCGTGGATTGTTCTGGTAGGGATACTTTTTTGAGTTTTCAACTAAGATATTTGCAGAACACCGTGCTTAGTGTTTAGCATGTTGGTAAATATTCTGTGGTCCTTCCCATATAAGGTACTTGGACTTCCCCAAAGACAACATATACCCAGTCCAGTTGACTGTGCCAAATCCCGATGGTGTGGATATGTTCGCCGAAATCAGGGCACCCGTGACATCCAATAGTTAACGAAAGCAACCGTATCAGCATATTCATAGATCATACTTCTCAGGCAAAGTTACAGACGCCATTGTTAGGTCTTTACAGAAGGTGTCGAGTGAGATAGTTGATGGGTCGATTTTACTTCCTCGATTCAAGAAATATTCTGTCACGTTGGAACTTGCAAATGTAACTCTATTCAAAGGGGAGGAGGGGACGAGCAAAATGCAAGAAGCTACAGGACAGTTATATTAATAGCTACCATGGGAAAATTGTTGGAAACTCTCATTAAATACATTGTGGCAGAGCACTTGGAAACATTCTAAGCCAACAGACTATGCCACCAGAGTTTTGTTCAAGGGAACCTATGTTTGACTAACATTGTGTTTCTTAGAAAAAGTAACACGTGCTCCGGATGGAGGCGAACTAGTAGATGTACAGTACTTCGCTTTCCTAAAGGTATTTGACAAGATTGTTGTGGAAACTTTAAAAAAAATACGTTCATGGGACACCAGTTAACATATTGTCATAAAAACTGGCTTGGTAACAGGAAAGAGAGAGTCGGTGTGAATGCCTCTTTTTCTCACTGGTAGAATAATTGAGTGATGTGTCATAGAGATCGAAGGTATGTTAAAAGGCAGGTAGAAAGGAAAGTTGTGAGGACAACACACGTAGTTTCCAAATGGATATAGATACGTTTTATGAACAGGCAAAGGTCTGATGAATGAGATATCTGGTGGGAAGATGTGAGATTGTCCATTTTCGCAAGAAACGAAAGGAAGCACCCGGGGAAGGCCGCATAGACACAGGGCGAACGTGCAAAACCTGCACAAATTACACCAGAGACCGGGATTGAACCCGGATTGCCGGACCTATGACATTGTCCCTCTTCAAATTTGTTCCTCACCACCTTACCACTGCTAATTGCAAATGAACAATAGATGTCTTTGACAATGACACCATTATCCCATGGAAAATATAGGACCATATTTCGTTCTGGTTTCCTCCCACATATTAAAACCGTGTCCTCCCATGTATTGAATACGTGTCATTTGGTGTGTTAGTTGGCCAGTATAAATTGTCCTTTGTGTTCAAGTGAATGGTAGAATCTGGGGGAGGCTGATGGAAATACGGAGAGAATAAAAACTGGCATTAGTGTAAGGTTAATGTTATAAGCGATTAATGATAGCGGCGGACGGTGAGCCAAAAGGCCTGTTTCCCGCTTTATGCTTCTATGGCTCTAAAGTTCTGGAGATTTTAGACAAATTCCTTGATACAAAGTTAGGTTGGGGTTTAATTTTACCACCAAGCCTAGTGATAATAAATGAACAACGATATATTTCCAACTCACTATGGCCTGTGACATGAAGGTCAGTTTGCAGTTTTCCCCATGTATTTGTTGTCTTTGTCTAAACTCTGGAGGTCGTTTTTAAGCCAAGCAGTTTGCGAATGCTGGGCCAGTTGTTGCGTCCCAATTTCACGGCACAAACAGTGCATCCATGATGTCCCCAACAGTCGACTTTGTGAATGTGTACGGTTGCAAATAGGGTGCCATGGAAGTGGAGTGTCGTGGACGTTGTTGAATAAGTTGGGCACTGTTAGATTTGCACTCATAGTGGGGAATGTGATGTACGTCTTACGAATTTATAATGTGGTTGGAGACCAAGTGCGCTCACATATTCAGCCCGGGCTTCTCCCCCAGTGTAGTATCTTATGTGACTAGAACAATTGCACCAGCGGATATTAGTTATTGGAGATAATAGATTTACAATTGCGTCGAAAATCAGGGAGTAGATTTACTCCAATTTAAGATTGTCAGTCTCGCATTCTTTTGGCATGGATGCTACTTTAGAATTTTCAACCGATGACTTCACGGTTCTATGTCATGCATATGTTCGTGAAAACGAAATGCTTCATTCCCTCAGAAAATCTGAACAGAAGTGAACACAATCCAATCAGTTTAAATCCGGACTTCGAAGAGAAGCCAGCTGACGTTGTTGAATATGACTGCTCCGAAGAACAGCAGCGGTGGCATCCTGCCCTGAACTGGACAGAATAGACAATATCAGTTGAATGAAATAGTAACCGAGGTTAATAAATTCAGGTGCTGGAACTCTGAATAAAAAGGAAAGATTTAGAGGTATTCAGCAGATCAGGCAGTATTCCTGGAGAGGGAAACACGGTTAAGATTTGAAATCAGAGCTGCTTGGTGTAGCTCTGTCGAACTGAAACATTAATTGGTTTCTCTCTCCACAAATGTATTTGAGGTTGAGCCGATTGTGACCTTTGCGCACAGCGCTTCACCAGATGGTGTTTAGTGGTATTATTCTTCTGTTGCAGATCATATTCCCACTAGACTGGTGGATGGCGGAAGCAGTTGTGCTGGAAGGGTAGAAGTTTTCTACAACGGAACCTGGGGAACGATATGTGATGATTCTTGGGATTTAACAGATGCCCACCTTGTCTGTCTCGAGCTGAACTGTGGGCATGCTCTGAATGCAACGGGCTCTAGTTGGTTTGGCCAAGGATCCGGGCCGATCTGGGTAAACAACATGAATTGTTCAGCGAATAGTTCGGCCTTGAGGCAATGTCTAGCGAAACCATGGAGCAAGAGCGACTGCATTCATAAAGAAGATGCTGGAGTTATCTGCTCAGGTAAGGATTACAGAAAACATGCACATGTTATGACTGCAAGAGAAAAAAGGTGTTTTTAATAATTGGTTGAGAATTTATAGCCACGATAATAATTGAGTTTATCGCCATGCTCTCAAGATGCCGAAAACTTACAGAAAATCTGTTTGATTTGATGACATCACGCACAATGTGACATGTGTCTTCAATAAACTTCCAAACGTCCTTCATTGTGTTGCTGCCCGAATTAGTGTTGGACTGTTGTGTGTTCGGGGTTCTTTACAATGATTTCAAGGCAGAGACATCAGTACAGAGCATATGTAGTCATAATCACACAGCAGGGAAAGAGGCCATTCGGCCTACAACATCCACACTGACCAGTGAGCACCCATCTTCTATCACTTGGCCCGTAGCCTTCCATACCTAGAAGATTTATGAGTTCATCTGGACATTCCTTAAATTCTGTAAATGACAGATGTTCCACCATTGTCTGCGGCAGTGCATTCCAGGTGCTTAACGTTCTCTGGGTGAAGAAAGTCCCTTTCAGACCCCCTTTGAATCTCTTACCCCTTACCCTAAATCTATGTCCTCTAGTTATATTCACCTTTCATGAGGGGTGGGGGGCGGAAACAGTGTGGGTCTATTTAACGTGACATCTGAGGGGAAGCCATTAACTTTCTAACCCCCTCGGGGAGACACGAAACATCCATGACACCGTTTCGAGAAAGCGCGGAAAATGCATATCTTAGTGTTACGGACTCAGGGAAAGTCCCTTTAAGATAGAGAGTGTGTGTGTATGTGTGTGTGGGGCGTGCTTACGTCAATAGAAGATAAAGGACGTAATGACGTTGTTGAAGAAGGCAGAAGAAGAAGGAGAGAGAGAGCAGGGAGAGAGACACCAGCCTGCTTGCTTTCTCTATCGATGGATGAGAAACAATAACTGTGTTTGCCACTGAAATCCATGTATGGAAGTTGGAAGTAATCCGGTGGAGTTCACTTTGTTGCTGACCTGTAGAAGGAAACAGGTATTTGTGTGTGGACGACCACGGTTCGGATGCTTTTCGGGGTGAGGAAGTCACTACCGAGTAAACACTGAAGTGTCGTTTGGGTTCCATCGTGGAACATTTGGATTTCGTATGTACTCTCTCTATGTTTTTCTACATCTACATCTCATCTTCAGACAACGGTGGTTGTTGAAGAAGCCCTTGCTCATGTTTCACCTTATGGCTTGCGGAACTGAACTTTAAGAACCATTCCAGAACTGGGAGTTTTGGACTTTGTCACACACACACACGAAGAGTTTAGTTTTGGGGTTAACGTTCGAGGTTTAACATTTTTGAATTCTAACATACTAACATTTTTACTTTTATTTTACGTATTATCATAAGTAGTGATTAATAAAATAGTTTTTAACACTGAATCATGCTCAGTGTGTTTCTTTTGTTGCTGGTTTGTGACATTAGCAATAGCTATCATTCCCCATCAGCAGATCGTGTTCTCTGACTAGGTTACTGGTAGCTTGCCGTGCACAAATTGGCGCAGCATTTCCTCCATTAAAACAGAGTCCCCACTTCAAGGATATGCCTTTATGTCTGAAGAGAGTGGCCTGAGACCCTGAAAGATCGGTACAAAAGAGATTGGTTGTTTTCGTCTTAAATTAAAAGACACAGAAAATAAAGAGCAGTAGCAGCGACTGAATTAAGCTCATTTATTTCAATACAATTTTACAGGAAAAAAAAGTGAGCAATATCTTGCTCTAGGGTTAATAGGATAGCTCTGAAAGAGAGAAAATGCTCAACTCTACATTTTGTTCTTCAGATCACAGGGAGATAAGGTTGGCGAATGGGAAGAATCGCTGCCAGGGCAGACTTGAAGTTTTCTTTAACGGGACCTGGGGCACGGTTTGCTCTGATTATTTTGTCATGGAGAATGCAGACGTGGTTTGCGCCCAGCTCAACTGCGGCTCAGCAACATCTGTAGAGAACAGCGCGGCATTTGGAGAGGGATCTGGGCCGATCTGGCTCGATGATGTGAGATGTCGTTTGGACGACTCACTTTTATGGCAATGCCCATCTTCACCCTGGGGCCAACATAACTGCAACCACGGGGAGGATGTTGGGATCATTTGTTCAGGTAATAATCTGAAAACAGACCTACTTGAGCAAGAGTTTCCCACTAAAATAACCGGTAGAAATTGTTTTACAGAATTGAAACCGACGAAGAACCAATCTGAGGAGGAGACGAAGGTAAAAGTAATCCACCCACTTCAAGAAAATCCAGGTAATTGCTGATATTCTGCTATTCATGCCATTTGTTATTTTCATGTCTATTTTCAGAGTTCTTGTTGTCTGTGTCTCTCAGAAGAACGCGGTTTTCTGTTTTTCCAAACCCAGGTAGATTAAATATACCCACCACACTGCGGATTCGTGTATTAATATTGAAAGAGGCATTCCGACAGGCAAATGAACAAGGCAGGAGATGGAGGGACATGCACCATGTACAGCAGATGGGATCAGTCTAAATTAGCAGTATGGTCGGCACATACATGATCGGCCGAAGGGTCTGTTCTTGTGTGTACTTTTCGATGCCCAATGAAATGGCATTTTTAAGTCCAGTGGGGGAGAGACTGGCATGATTCTGTTGCTTCTTTGCAAATAACGGATACGAATGGTCGGTGGCTTGCATGTGCCATCTTGGTTAAAACACTAGGGGATGGTAGGTATATGCGTTCAACGCAATCAAAGAATTGCCATACAGCATAATAAGTTTGAATTCAAACCTGAGAACTGGGGCATCTTTCCTGTCCTGGAACATACAATGTTTTCAGTTTCGAATTTTGGCGTGGTGGGTCCCACATAACGTCTACTCTGCAATGTTGAAATTTATATTATTCCATTCATATATCACACGTAACCATTAGCATTCTCGATAATAAGGAGTTAAATAAGATAAGATCTTTATTAGTCACATGTACATTGAAACACGCAGTGAAATGCATGTTTTGCGTAGAGTGTTCTGGGGGCAGCCCGCAAGTGTCACCACGCTTCCGGTGCCAACATTGCGTGCCCACAACTTCCTAACCCGTACGTCTTTGGAATGTGGGAGGAAACCGGAGCACCCGGAGGAAACCCCACAGACACGGGGAGAACATACAAACTTCTTACGGCGAGTGGCCGGAATTGAACCCGGTTCGCTGGCTCTGTGATAGCGTTACGCTAACCGCTACACTACCGTTCCTGCCCTTTTCTGCAGAATGTGTTGGTCATCCATGCTGTTGCACCACACTTAACGGAGATAATCCAGAACCTTAAAGCATGGCTTATCACACTATGGCAGAATGTTTTTATTTGGACTCGGAACAATGCATGTAAAAGAAAATGAATGGATAGAGTGCATTTGAAATTCTCAAATGTTCACACGTGCATCTTTTATCCAGTGATGCGGTTGGTGGCAGGATTAGACAATTGCTCTGGAAGACTAGAAATTCTTTACCGTGGAACGTGGGGAACGGTGTGTGACGACTCCTGGGACATTCAGGATGCCACTGTTGTCTGCAGACAACTAAATTGTGGGGATTCTCTCTGGGCTCCCGGAGAGGTTCAATTCGCCCATGGAAACAGTACCATTTGGATGGACGAGGTTAAGTGCAAAGGGAGTGAGCTCTTCCTGTGGCACTGCCAATTTTCAGCAATGGGTCGTCATGACTGTGGACACAAAGAAGACGTTGGTGTGATATGTTCTGGTTTGTAACTTTACCATTCCGATCATTTTGCCCAATGCTCAACCTTGTTTCCTTCTATCCTCTCCAGCGATGTAAATCTGTTATACAATCTTACCAGAAGTCTCATTCTTACAGTTCTGCCTCTTGAATTTAATTGCCGTGTCATTGACAGCCCTGCCTTCAGTTACCTTTGCCCAAGGTGCTACAGTCTTCAGCTATCTCTCCACTTTTCTCTATTTATCAGGTTAAGTCTCCACAAAACCTTTTAATAAGATGCTTGATGATCTTTTCTATTGTTTATGAATTAAATTTCCTCCAGAGATTCTCGTGCGATGCACCTTGCAACATCGTTAATACGTGGAAGCTGGGAGAAGGTGAAATCTGTAAAAATGCAATAAAATTCATGAAGCTTGCCTGGTGGCGCGAGACTTGATAGTTCTAAGTTTTGAAAATTTCAGTCTGATCATTGGTTGAATTTGTGTTTTCATGGATTATGACCTAAATGCGCCTTATTAATTGTCTTCACTTCAGGTCACCAGCTACGCACGACACCTTTTAACTATCTGCGATCTTTCATTTCCGTTATTCCCTTCATTCTTGCTTCTGTTTTGGTCGTTGTCTTCATTTTTCTGGTTATAGAGCTGCTGAGAAGCTTCCAGAAAGGTTGGTAAATGAATCATCTAAAATAAATACATTTTAGTGCTCATATCATGCATTCCGTATAAAATGTTATTTTAATGAGATTGGGCTTCACAGAAAGCGTAGAATACCCTTTGAGTGCTGTCCATTGCGGTGGCAGGCTGGCAATTAGAACCTTTGTGAGCAGTCTAGGCTTGTGCTTCCGCGCACTCTGAACGGTATTAATGGATGAGCAGCCATGCTTCCAATGAGACGTTGAACCGAGACCGCATCTGCTTCCACAGACAGAAGCAAAAGTTCTCTGAGAAGAGCAAGATTTCTCCCCACTGTTTTTGCCAATCTTAATCTACATCATTGCTATCGATTACCCTTGCTATTCAATACCATCTTTCAGTTTATGGGAGGTTGTGGCGAGACATAGCAAGCTGAAAATGGTTAATCATTTTTCGTTACCTCGTCAGGATAGTCAGCCCGTGCCAGCTGACGGAGGATATCAATCCGCTAGGCCAGGACATTACAGACAGGGCTCTTGGACTCCTGTCAGAGCTGTTATCCGAGCTGCAGCATGGCGCCAGAAGTAGTTTCTGTCGTTACAATGCGTCACGTTATTTGAATCGAGCTCTGCGGGAAAATGAGTGCAAAGCATTCTGGGTGGTTACGGTTTTCGCGCATGTGGGCAAGAGAATTACTTTGATAAACCATAATACAAATTACAAGAAAGAACAAAAGCGAGATACAAAGAGGAGGAATGGGAATACATAGCTCTGTGTACTTAGTCCCCTGTAATTCTCCGGTCTTTGTTATTTCAGCCCGTGGAATATGGCAGCCGTCAACGGTTGAATTTCCTGAGCCATTCTACGAGGAGATAGAGATTAAGGAGTTTGGGACACGATTCGGTAATATTATTTAAGATGGACACACGTCTAATCTTTCAACTTCAGTACAGTCTGTTTACTAATGTCTCCGTTTTGTTATAGATTCGCATTCTGTCAGTTCAGTTAGCAAAGTGGAATATTATATAAACAGCGATTTGCAGGAAAGTGAAGATGTAAATATGGAAGGTGGGTCTGTTTGAAATTCTAACCTGTCAATACTTGCGATATGGAGCGAATTAAATCCACTTAATGCCTTATAAACACACAGGGTCATTTTACAAACCCGCAGCATTCTAAGGACACACTAATCTTGTTGCCAACTGGCCGAATTTACTTAGTGACAATGCAAAACGCGGATGTTAAGTACGCACTGCACCTTCCGTTTTAAGTGCATTGATTGCATTTTCTTTCGGAATGGCGTACATATTAAGTGTTTCGTCAAACCCCTTTTAGAACTGCCGTTATTTACTCAGGCATCTGTGCACTCTATGATCAGAAGGGTGGTAGTTTCACAGGCAATCACATAAAGTTGTTACATATTCTAATCTTAGCCATTTGTTTTGAATATTTAAATCTCGCAGTCAATATCCAGGTATGAGCTAATACGTGACGTGTAACTTTGGTTCCACGGAAGTACCAGGTAGTAACTTGTTCCAGCAAGAGATAATCTAGCCACGTGTCCTCGAGATTTTACGGCAGTGTCCTCGTCACGTTCTCCCCAGTGTGCATTCTGGGGGTCATCGTCGACCAGAAACAGTTCGTCCTGCCACGTGAATATTGTGGCTCAACAAGCAGGTCAGGAGGTGAATATCTCGCGACGACTGACTGGATACTCACAGCTTTCCCACCACTGATGAGGCGCATGTATAAAGCGCCATAGAATAGAGTCTCCCAGGTATATTAGATACAAGGAGAGGATGGACAAACTTGGATTGTTTTCTCTGGGGCGTTGGAGGCTGGGGTGGGGGAACGACCTGGTCGAATTTTATAAAATCACGAGAGGCAATGACATGGCAGAAAGTCAGAGTCTTTTCCCAGGGTGGAAATGTCAAAAACTCGAATGCATAGCGCTGATATGAGAGAGGGAAGATTTAAAGGAGAGTTTCACAAGATTTTTTACACAGGGTCCCTGAAACGCGCTGCCAGGGGAGGTGGTGGAAGCAGATACGGCAGCAATGTTTCATAGCCATTTAGACAGGCACATGAACATGCGAGGAATGGATGGACACAGACCACGTGCAGGCAGATGTACAGTTTAAACTGGCATCGTGGTCGGCACAGACATAATAGGCCGAATAGCCTGTTCCTGCGCTGTACTGTACTTATGTTCTGTGTCAAAGAATGCGCTCCTTCTGGCTGGGCGAGTGCGTTTCCACCAACATTGTGGCAGCGCTGCACTCTCTAGGACTAATCATCCTATTTAGCTTGGCACCCAGTAGGCCGCCATTAACATTTATTCCGTGCATATCCGTTGCACCGTGGCGGCAGCAAATTCCAACTACAAAAAATCGCTGCATTTACTGGCATAGGTTACTCCAACAGTACCCTGCAAAACAGCGAGTTCTGCCACTAAGAAGGAAAAGTGTAGCAAGCGCATGGGAGCACTTTCTGACGCGAAATTCCTTCATGCTCGGTGGTTCTGTATCCTGAAACACAGTACCGAAGAGCATTGTGGGAACACCTTCACCCGCAGGATCGCTGCGATTCGAGATGTGACTCATATCTGCCAACTCAAGCGCAAATGGGAATCGGCATAATTGCTGGCATATTCAGGGATGCCAACATCTCAGAAAATCAATTGATACGTGGAAACTGCACCTTATAGGAACGGCATGATATCAGTGAATTGGTATTGTGAAATTGAAGTAAACCTCGACAGTGCTTATAAATAGGCAATCTTCAGATTAAATAGTTCATCGACAGGTTTCCAGATGAACTGATGTTGTCTCTGACAATATTGACTGATTGCAAACTAATTTGGTGGTCGATACGTTCTCACAATATGTGAAAGCTGCAGTCATTACTTTTGTAACTACATTGTCTATAATTAGCTCACTACGTATGTCTCAATTTGCAGTTTCCCTTATTTCTGTGGATGATAATTTTGGAGAAGGTTATGATGCTATACAATAATTCAGGATGGAGTTACGAGAACTTCCAGCATTTGATTTCCTCGCCATGCCGATTATAGACACGCCTGACATCTGTTAACTATGCTTTGCATTTAATTTGCATTTGAAAATTATACTGAATATCGAAATTTGAATCAAGCAGATTCCACCGTGGGACTTTCCATGAATTGAAACAATGAAGTGTTACTTTGTGCAGGGAATGATAGACTGCAACTATCCAAAGCTAATTTGCTGCTTGAAATCTAAAATAGCTTCAATTTTGGATTGAACTTTCTTTTCAGATGTCTCACATTTTAGATATTTCATTTCTTAGCTCGGAGAATAGATTGTTAAAAGTACAACAAGTTCCCATTTTTCCTTTTTCCGACATGAGAATGCTGCAAGGAATTACACGGTGAAATTTTCTTCCTTATCCTCTGCTTCAATGAAACGGATAATCTGAATAATGTACGACTGCTGTATTTGAAAATATGAGACAGATTAATTGGACTTTATTAGAAATAAACTCAACCAGTGAATGCATTGTGATTCTTATTATAGAAGTGGCCAATTGCTCTCCCATTACCGATATTTTCATTCTTCATTAATTCCGGATCTGAGAACAGTTAGCTCAGTGGTTTAATAATCAGATGTGCAATGTTAACTCTTACTCATAAAGCGGAGTCTGATTGGTAATTTACTGCTAAAATTAACAAAGGTCGAGCATGGAAAATTAGACCACGCGTGTATTGAGGAAACATCAAAATCGTGCAAACCTTGTTTATTGGGATTCAAGCATGTTACAATTAGCCAAAAAACGTACACATCTATGGAGCAAATAGCCGTCACAATTCGTGGTATTTAGCATTGATTGAGTAAAACTAAAACTAAATTAAAATGAATAAAAGGCTGGCAGCATTGTTCTAATGGGAAGAAGGTTCCCAAAACGGGCGAGGCCTTAGAGCAAAGTAACAGACTGGGTAATGATAACATAAAGGGACAGAGCATTAAAGCCGGGTAAGAATGCATCTCCAAATATAGTCAGCTCAAAGAAAAGGTGATAAACTGAACATGAAGGAAGGCGCTGCATCTGAATGTGTTTGGTATTTGCATATAATTGAAACAAGGTGTCTCTGCACTAGTACTTGAATCCTCTTGCAATGATGGGCGACAAAACATTCTAGTCATTTTAGTCAGTGCTGTTGACATCAAGCCGCCTTACCTGATGGGCATTGTGGTCCCAGAGGTTGTGACGGTAGATCTCGATATAGTTTCTGTAAGAATGATCCGGGGAGTTCAATTATCTCAGGTTGGTCCTTGATGAGCCCGTGTGACAACCCCACCAGTTTAGTCACCAGTCTCCAATGGCTCATGGGATTTACAAGTCGACCAGGTTTTGATTGAATTTACCATTTCTGAATCGGTTCCGATATCAGTAGTAGTCCAACCTATTTCCTTTATCCTCGCTTTAAATCCGTTAAAGATAAGATAGCTCTATTAGTCACATGTACATCTAAACACACAGTGAAACACATCTTCTGCGTCGAGTGTTCAGGAGGCAGCCCGCAAGTGTCGCCACACTTCCGATGCCAACATAGCATGCCCATAATTTCCTAACCCGTACGTCTTTGGAATGTGGGAGGAAACCGGAGCACCCGGAGGAAACCCACGCAGACACGGGGAGAACGTACAAACTCCTTACAGACAGTGGCCGGAATTGAACTCGGGTCGCTGTCAGCCATGTTGCTGCATGTTTGGAGTCTGGAATGTAATAAATTGTTTGAAAGTAAGAATAACGCAAATTCTAGAAATCTGAAATAAAAACAGAAACACTCAACACGTCAGACAGCATCGATACTGGGAGAGTGAAACAAGTTAACTTTCAGTACCAGAGAAAGTGAGGAGGGTATAGAACAAAGGGAATATCTCTGCTAGGGTAAGACCAGATGAATGACCAGCAGCAGGAGTAGCAATTCGCATCAAATTATGCTCCTTTTTCTGTGTAATGTGACAAACAACCAAAATATGTTTATCGTCTATATTAATGATTCAGGTGATAATGTGGTAAACTAGATCAGCAAATTTGCGGATGACACCAAGATTGGGGGCGTAGTGCACAGCCAGGAAGGCTATCAAAGCTTGCAAAGTGATCTGGACCAGCTGGGAACATGGGCTGAAACTGGCAGATGAAATTTAATGCAGACAAGTGTAAAGTGATGCACTTTGGGAAGACAAACCAGGATAAGACTTTCATAGTGAATGGTAGGGCACTGAAGTGTGCAGTAGAACAAAGGGACCTTGGAATACAGATCTATCATTCCTTGAAAGTGGCATCGCAGGTAGGTAGGATCGTAAAGAGAGCTTTTGGCACATTTGCATTCATAAACCAGGGCAATGAGTACAGGACTTGGGATGTTATGTTGAAGTTGTATCAGACGTTGGTGAGGCCACACTTTGAGTATTGTGTGAACTCTGCAAAGTGATCACACAGTTTGCCTTTCATACTTCCAAATTTTGAGGAGGACACATTGTGGACATCGAAAGTGTTACACGAGATTGGAAGAAGTGCACGTCGATCGCTGTATCACGTGGAAAGACAGTCTGGGTTCTTGGGTGGTGCGAAGGAAAGAGTTGAAAGCACAGGTGGTGTGTCCCCCGTGGTTGTATGAGATAGGGATGATGCAATGAGATAGGGAATCACGAAAGAGACTACAGATGCTAGAAGTCTGGAGCAACACACGCGAAATGCTGGAGGAACTCAGCAGGCCAGCAAGCATCTGTGGAGGGAAATGAGCAGACGACGTTTCGGGCTGAGACTCTTCATCAGGACTGGAAAGGAAGAGGGAAGAAGCCAGAATAAGAAGGTGGGGGGAGTGGGAGGAGCAGGAGTTGGCAGGTGATGTGAGTCCAGGTGAGAGGGGGAAGGTGGGGAGGTAGGGGAGGGGCTATAAGGGAATGGTGTGAGAAGCTGGGAGGTGCTAGGCGGAAGAGGAATGGTGTGATACCTTCGAAATGCTGAAAGGGGAGGGGGAGGATTATGTGGTGGAATCTCGTTGGAGCTGATGAAAATTATGAATAATGATGTGTTAAATACAGAGGCTGGTGGGGAGGAAGGTCAGGACCAGGAGGAGAGAGGGTGACCGCAAAAGTGAGGGAAATAGACGAGAGATGATTGAGGGATCTGACCACTATGGCAGAGGGGAAGCCATGATTCAGGAAGAAGGAAGACATTTCAAAGCCTTCGTGCGAAATGTCTCCTCTTTGAAGGAAAGAAACTTGGAGAACAGAATGAAGTCCTTACAGAAGGCAGGGTTGCAGGAAGATCATTCTGAGAGTGTATGAGCAAGTAGTGGATGTTTGTGGCTAGTCTATCACCTGAAATGGAGACAAGGAGATGCAGCAAAGGAAGGGGAAGTTATAGATGTATCATGTGAATTGACAGCAGGTTGGCAGAAAAAGTGATGACACTTGTGAGTTCTGTATGAGCGCAGGAAGTTGTGAGTGCAAGAAGCAGCGCCGACTCATTAAGCAATGTACTTCAAAAAGAGTTGAGGGAGTTGAGCGCTCGAGTAGGACTGAAACAGACCGTTCCACATATCCCTCAGAATAAGCAGGCGGAAGCTGTGCACATAGGTACCCATTTTATCAGGAGACAATGAGTGGAGTTGAAGGAGAAGCTATTCGGTGTGAGGACCAGTTCAACCATGCGAATAATTTGGCGGTGGAGAAGAATTAGTTTGTTTTCTGTAAATGCTTACAAAAGTTAGCAAGATCATAAAAGAACTGAGGTTTATTCATAGAGGGTAGAATGTAAGTGTGGGGAAGTTATCTAAACGAGCAACTGCACTTGACTAAACCATACACGGAATGTTGGGTGTTCTTCTGGTCGCCTTATGACAACACGTTCACAGAGGGAATGGGGAAGGTGCCTTAAAGATATAAGTGTTGACACAACAAATGCGAAAGTGAACTTATCAGGAAAGGTTGATCAGACAGGGTGTCTTTTCTGTTGAGCAAAAGAGACTGATGTGGAACGTAATAGAGATCTTTCAGATGTGAAATGTTTTGGGGCCGTGAATACGCGTTAGGAGAAGCCACAAATAGTCTGCAAGAAATCCACTCGGAAATTCAAAAGAAACTCTATAACTTAAACAGTGGTGAGAAAGTGGAGCGAACAGTACAAAGGCAAAAAAGGGGAGGCTGGACCAGCCTTTGGGGGAGACAGGGATAAACGGATACACAGCTAGATTTGGTTGGGGAACGACCGGAGGAGGTTAGAGTGCAAAGGTTGGTTGGACTGAAAGTCCTGAATATTCTCTTTAAGCCCGTGAATTGGTCTCTCTCTCAGCTAGACATCTGTTTGGTCGATGAATTACTTTGTTACCTGAATATTGCCCTTCAAGGGCTAAAAGCACAAACCAATCAGAATAGTGATGTACATCAATGGGTCTACTTTCCAAATATGTTCATGTTGCCCGTGTCCATAGCTTCCACGTGTTACATTCTGATGCTCTGATGCTACATAACAGTGGGTGTGGTTGGACCACAATATATTTTCGCAATCATTCTGACTTCACGAATGACAAAGCGAAAAAATACATAACTGAAGGACGCGTAGTTTGAAGCTGAGATACTAGGGTGGGGGAGTGGATCTGAGAATTCTGTCTGTTGTTGTTCAGCCTTGAATCCGAAAGAAAATGTTAATCTCCGGAAGAACACGAATCTGTAACATATTGTTTCTCAAATGATACCATGTCACAAGTACTCCGGGTGATTCACAGAACCCTGACTCAGGGCTGGGGAACAGCGCTAAATTTGGTGACGGAGTTAAGAAGAAGCGCCTTTAATTCCTCCAGCAAAGAAACACATCTATGTACTTGAGGTAGAATACATCAGTTCTGAGGGGGAAAAGGGGGTAGGGGGAATCAGACGCTGGAAGCATGTAACAAAATAGAAAACGCTGGACATAGTAAACGGGCCCGGCAGCATCTCTGGGGACAGAAACAGAGTTAACATTACAAGATCATCGCTAATATTCACTCGCAGAAATCCCAGCATGTGCTTGGCGACGAGGCGCAATGGGGACGCTGAGGGTAAGGGTCATCTCAAGTCTCGAATGTTCTGGCGACAGTCCCATGGTATAACGTTGTTTCAGTCAAGCAGTTCTATTTGAAATGCAAAGAGTAAACGCAGCAGAAATAATGAATAAGAACACCAATCGTCCAGCTGCGTTTCAATTAATTTCCCGCAAGGAATTATATTTTCTCCACAAATAAGAATGACGCGTGAAATAGTGGAGAATATTAAGAGTAATAGATATTGGATATAACTTTAATGGATATTGGACAGGAATAAGCATTTGTGAATGGATTTTGATTGATTGTGAGGGTAAAACTTTTAAATTTTATCCTGAGGAAATGAGGTTGTCTATCTTACACCTGTTTAAAATTTAAAAAAAAACAAATGGTTATTTGTGGTCCGAAGCTTTGAAATTAAATAGATTCAGAGATTGATGTCTTTTTCTTTGGCAGTCCCTCGGGATCGACGAGTCCAGTTTCCACTCAGTTTATATGGGTTCTGGGGAGGCTATGAGCTCAATGTGGGAACCGCAGACTCTTCCATAGACGGGAAAAGAACTGGCTACCGGGACGGCGGGCTGGTTGTTGTGAGGTGGTGGGCTCCTTCTGCTGTTTATGCCGGGCTTCTGTGTGCATTCGAGACCATGCGTTCGGAGGCGTTCCCCAGTCTGTCAAGCCACCTCTCATCTTTCCAAATTCCAAAGAGTGCAGACTCAGTCTACATGTTCTGTCACTGTCAGGTAAAGCTTCATACTTGGTATGAATCTGATAAACCGTCTCCATATCACCGTTAAAACAACCATACTTTTTATTAGAAGAATCTTTTTAAAAAGAAGAATCAAAACTGTATGCAGTACTTCAGACGTTTACCCCAAAGTGCCCTACTCTTGCATTCCATCCCCCCTGAGATAATGACCATAACAAGTTGTTGGAGCGTGAACAGTGTTCTTGTCTGAATCACAACTGTTGAATTGGTCTCTAATCACAGTATTAAGGAAATGTACGCCATTCGTCACTTCATTCTGTACCATAATCTTTTACGTTATTTCATTTCATTCCATCCTGATTAAATTGATACTGGAGCATAAATTACGTGCGAATTATAGGCTCGGGAAAATAGGCAACATTTCAACGGAAGAATGCCGAAATTAATTCAGCTCCTTCATCTTAAACACCCTTTCCAGGTGAGGCAGAGATTCAACTGAACCTCATCCAACTTTGTCTATTACATGCAGTGTTCAGGATGTGGCCTCCGCTCCATCGGCGAGACCAAGCGCAGACTGGGCGTCCGTTTTGCCGAGTACCTGCGGTCTGTCCGTACCCAATGGCATGAACATTGAATTTTCCTATTTCAGGTAACCCGCACACCCTCTGTTCCTTTCCCTCTTCTTCTGAATCACCCGGTTTTTCTGAACCCACTTCCCCTTCTTTCCAAACCTCCTCTCCACAGCCTCGCGTTTCCCAGTTCCTTTCCCCTGCCCCATCTGGTTCTATCTACCCATCACCCACACAGTTAACCCACTGGGCTTTATATCCCCTCCCCCGCCGGTTCCATATGCCCGTCATCCGTCCCTTTTCTGGTTCCACATTATCACCTTCTTTACTAATTAGGTTCCAGAACCTGCAGTCCTTCGTTGTCTCCACATCACCTTAAATCCTCTGATTGTACTTCCACTCTTATCTCCCCTTCCTCACCTGGTTCCACCTACACTTGTATGCTCCTCACACGCCCCCCCCTCCCCCCCCCCCCCCATCTCTTTATGCTGGCTATCTCCCTTTCACCCTCAGTCTTGATGCAGGGTCTTGACCTGAAACGTCGATGATCTCTCTGCTTCCACAGATGCTGCTGTCCGCTGAGTTTCATCGACAGTTTTATCTTTTGCTCCAGCTCCTCCCAAGCACCAAGTAACTGTATCTGGGAACTCTATAGTGATCTTTCTCTTTCAGATAAGCACCTCTGAAATTAAGATATATAAACAGCTGTTGACTATTCGGTTCATCACGCCCATAATGCAACGAGATCATGGCTGATTGTTATTCTCAGCGTCACTTTTTTGCGACTCCGTATTCCTTGATTCCCTTAACATACAAAGGTCTATTGATCTTTATTTGGAATATCCTTCGTGACCATCTTGCGTACAGAATTCCAACGGTTCACTACTCTCTGGCGAAAATTTTGTTTTATCTCCCTTATGAATGGAATACTATTTGCTTTTAGTCTATGACACTTGGTTCTCAGTCGCCCAACAAGGTAAATTATCTCCCCTGTATCTCCCTGGTCAAGCTGTATAAAGGGCGCCCAAAAGGAGTATGTTTCAATTGCGATCACCTGTCATATTTATAAACTTTGGAGAGAATTGGCGGAGCGAGCTTCATCTCTTCTAAAACGACAACCCCATCCCAGCAATAACTATAGAGAATATTGCTCTCTTTTCGTGGGTTATTCTACCATGTATTACTGTTTGCTGGACAGCTATTTCTAGGCCTCTCCTTGTCGTAGGTGTCTCGAAAACGCACCCTACTCCTTATGCCCTTTTCTTTCATCCCTGTTGTGTCCCTAACACATTCAATGTTTTTATCTTTGTTACTCTCTCTCTCTCTCTCTCTCTCTTTCTAGCTCGCTCGCTCTGTGTGTATTTTTTGCGAGAGAGGGCGTGGTTTTGTGTGTGTGCATGTTGTTATTTCCTTTTTCTGGCTATTTTTCTGATTAATAGACAATAGCCTGAAGTGCCAGTTCATCTGATAAACAAATCAAGAACTTCAATCGTTTCTTTCCTTCCCCATCATAATTTGTTTCACCCCACCCACCTCTCTCTCTCTCTCTCTCCACAGCTGTTGCTCATTTTTCAGCCTTTCCCCATTACATAACCTTCTTGAGTTTCCATTGCCCTATCGTTGCTGTTTTCTCATTTTCATTATTTCTCTCAGATTCAGTCTCCTACTATTGTTTTCTGCGCTGATTGTCCTCTAGTGTTGTCCACCTGTTCCCAATATTTACACTGCCATTTCAACTCCACATCCTGAGAAAAGAACATGCTGCGTTTAAATATCAGGTGCAACGGCAAATAAAACTTTACGGTCTTTCAAGGATAGAATTAAAACAAAATTAGCCTTCAATCACCTCTGTTAGCTAAATGTTGATTTGCTGCTTGTTAATGATCTACCAATGTTTTTGTTGAAAGCACGGGGTTTGGATAATTGCCGAGGGACAGCACGAGGGAGACCGTGTTCTAACTTCCTCTCGTACTGATGTGACTCAGTGTCAGTGTTTGGCGCAACCGTGCTGGACAGTTAAAAGCCTTTCTGTGGCTCTGGACAACTGAAGTAAGTTTTAATCATTCAATAGTGACCAAAAATGAAAATTTCTGAATTCATCTTGTTTAGGTTTTGAAAGCTGTGGAATGTCTAGCGTCAAACCCATAGCGGTTCCTGTTTGCAGCCAGTAAACCGTGGAAGACATGGAAATACGTGTAGTACAGAGGCAGCAGTTTTTTTTGTCTCCTGCACCATACTTCCTACCTTCACATACCTGCTTTGGTTTCCATCTCGTGTTGTCTCACTCTCGTTTGCCTTGATGTCTCTTAGCATTGTCTCGTTGTTGTCCATTTTCCATCTGTTTGCAAAGCACAGATGTGTGACTTGTTGGACAATTCCTCAAAGACCTTTCAAGAGCACAATGAGCTGAAAGGCATTCCCCCCTGGTGTGATTCTATGAGAACAGGAAGTTGTGGATTAGACTCTGGAGCAGTGGAACAGAAAACGGAACAAGTGAACAACCATAATGGTTGTCTATGTGGGATGAAGCACATAGGAACAAATGGAAATGAAGCCTTAAGAAGGACACATATGTTTATTTCTCTAAATACAGAGTGCATAGTATATTGCAGAGGATGGAGCTTACAAAGGTCCCCACTATCCGGGCCCTGCCATCTTCTCACCTCTACCATCAGGCAGGAGGTACAGAACTCTGAAGTTCCACACAGCCAGGTTCAAATACAGCTACTTCCCTTCGACTATTTGGTTCTTGAACCAACCCGCACAAACTTAATCACTGCCGTAGTATGGTAACAATATAACTACTTTTACGACTTGGCATTACAGTGAACTTTGTTTATATTTGGTTCTAATAGTGTTCTTTCTTGTTGAATTCCTGTAAAGTTGATGTTTAATGTGTTTTTCTTCTGAATGTTGTATCCTAATTCTATGTGCCTGTCATGTTGATGCGAGTAAGTTTTTCATGGCACCTGTGTATGCACGTACTTGAGCATAAGACAATAACCTCAACTTGACTCGACTTGACGAAACTCGAATTGACTTTCTCTGGTTAAAATGTGACCCTGCACTGAATCTAGGGGAATGCAAATGCAGTTCGGCAACCAATACCCACCTACAATCATAGCTTCTCGGGATCTGCTGCCTACTTCTTCCGATAATCGGAAAATATATCTAAGCTAAATTTGAGTAGTTCGAGAGGGACATCAAGGAAGACGGCTTATAGTATGGCGTCTACACAGCGTTCATTCCACTAGGATTTCCGTGTCTTTTGTCAATTTTCATTCCTCAAACCTCCATTTTCAGATTCTCTCTTTCCACCTATCTATCTCACGGTCATACAGTCATGGAGTTATACAGCACGTTAACAGATCCTTGGCCCCGGATTGTCCAAGGTATCTTCTTGAGCTAGTCCCATTTGCCTGCTCTTGGCCCATATCCTTCTGAACATTTCAAATCCAGGAAACTGCCCACATGTATTTTAAACAGTGTAATTTTACCCGCCTCTGCATCTTCTGCACCTTCCTCTGGCAGCTCGTTCCATCTACCCACTGCCTTCTGTGTGAATAAAAATGCCCCTTTCCATTGTTCCCTTGTCAAAGTCAACCTTTGCCCACTGGTCTTAGACTACCTTACCCTGGGAAAAAGGCTGTGACCATCACCCTATCTATAGGCCTCGCGATTTTATAAACTTCAGTCAGGTCGCCCCTCTGCCGCTTTCGCTTCAAAGACCTCTAGCGATGAAATGCTTAGAAGGAATGCATCTTCTGCCATTGTTTATTTTTAATGAACCTACTTTTGTTGTGTTAGAGCTACGCAGAGCTAATCCAACAAAGAAGCTCCAAGATAAACTGTGAGTGAAAAGTTTGTGATAAACAAAACAATGACACGTGAAGCTGGCGTACATAATTTGATACTGCTCACTGCCAACTAAGTGGCGAGATCCCTGCCTACCGCAATGTATTTGAACAGGTCTAAAGTTTAAAATGCATATAATTCTGTAAATAATGTTCTATGCACATAAAACGAAGTGTCGAGATCTTTTTAATCACGTTGTTCAAATGTATATTTTTAGGTGAAGTCCACAAATCAGAGACCGACTGCAATCCATTTTATCGCTACCTGCAATTAAGTGAAAACCAGACAAAGTTGAAAAGGAACGATGACGGCCTTGCTGAGAAAGACGTATTCTCAAGTTGTCCGCGGGGACCATGGTTTTACTTACAAACTTTACTACCCAGTTTGTGGTTTCAACTTAGAAATCAATGTGAATCCTGTGTTTGAGCTGGAGTTTGGAACCGTAATCTGGGATGGTGTAAGTTTAGGGAAATTTTCTTCTCAATTGTGAAGCAAGAATAGAAGCGAAGTGCACTCTGTCTTCGGTAGAACTCAATATATCGGGAAATATATATAACTTGCATCGCGTGATATCCCTCATTGCGACTAACTGCCAAGATGGCTGCCCAACGCAATGTGCATGAACTCAAAAACAGTCAACAGGATGCATCGCTAATCCTCCTTTCTTCTGACAAATATTCACAGGCACGGAGTATTAGTTAGGTTAGCATACTTGGTCAATAAATCGCAACTGTTCTTCGAATAGCGAATGGCTTAAAGGGTAGCCACAGCTCATAAGATGTAATGACAATTTGAGAAATTACATTGACAAACTCTGTTCATTAAAACCTAAAGCCCATACTGGAAACATTGACAGGAAATACATACACTGTAAGCATTTCGTCGGTAGATAGATACTGAGACAATTTCAAAAACGTTCCTCTAAATGGCAGTGCAACATTTCTAACACATCCCCCAGGAGATATCCACGATTGCTGTGGTCACCCTTATATCCTTAATTCTTCCATTTGAAGAAAGACCATTCATAGCACTTAAATTAAACCACTCAAAAAATGCCATAATATTACCCATTGAGATATCCATCTGATTTTCTTCGACAAATGATCAGATTTTGAGGTTTATTTAAAGATTAATAATGAACCCAAACATTAAATAATCATAACATGTTATTAATTACTGATGCATTCTCGCACAGTCCTATACCAGGGTCACCAGAACGCTCGCGTGTATCCAACAGAGAGCTGCTCACTGACCCCAAATCCCTCGTTTCGAAAGGAACTTTCATGTTAGGTAAATGGCGGAAACACGAGAAAATCCCGGGGAACCAGCGGTGCAGACAAACTGATTTCGTTTAACTAGAGTAAATATTGTCACCATCATCTATGCAAATGTAACATGGCTGTGTGTTTGTTTCAAAAGGCTCTTGGATTGTGCCAATATTTTGAGGAACAAAGGACGAACTTTTCGCAGAAGAAAGTGATAGAACTCGGAGCAGGCACCGGAATTTTGGGTATTCTCACAGCCCTTCTCGGTGAGTAAAAGAATATTCCTTGCTCCAAAGGACAAATGACAGCGAAGGAAATCGGCTTCAGTGACCCGGAACTTTCGATACCATTCAATTGGAATTGGAATTGGTTGAAATTGGTTTATTATTGTCACATGTACCGAGGTATAGTGAAACACTTGTCTTGCATACCGTTTATACAGATCAATTTTGTTTGCACTGTGTATCAAGGTAAAACAATAACTGAATGCAGAATAATGTGTTACAGTTACAGAGAGAGTGCAGTGCAGGCAGACAATAAGGTCATAACAAGGTAGATCGTGAGGTCAAGAGTTCATCTCAGCGTGCTTGAGAACCATTCAATTGTCTTATAACAACGGGATAGAAACTGGCCTTGAGCCTTGTGGTACGTGCTTTTAGGCTTTTGTATCTTCTGCCGGATGGGAGGTAGAAGAGGAGGAAACTTCTGGGGTGGATGGGATTTTTGGTTATGTCTACTGCTCTACCGAAGCAGCGAGAAGTTTAGACAGAGTCCATGGAGGGGAAGCTGGTTTCTGTGATGTGCTGAGCTGTGTCCACAACTCTCTGCTGTTTCTTGCGGTCCCGGACAGAGCAGTGAAGCCAAACGTAGCTTGGGATCTCGTGCACTCCCCGTTCAACGCGCCATGTTTGACGTTACCAAATTTGCTACTTAAAAAGCATCAATAACGCAGTCACGACTGACGAAATTTTTGGTGGATGACCAAATTATTCGTTAAAGAAGCAAGGTTTAACTCTCATGCAAGATGCTGGAGGAACTCCGCTGGCCAGGCAGTATCCATGGAGAGAAATTGACAGTCGACGTTTCGGGCCGAGAAAGGACTCTTCTCGATCAGAAACGTCGACTGTTCATTTCTCTCCATAAATTCTGCCTTACCCGCTGAGTTCCTGCAGTAAGATACGGTACTATGTTGTTCCGGATTCCAGAATCTGCAGTCTCTTGCATACCCAGGGTTTAACTTCTTTCGTCTTTAAAGGAAGAAAATGTTGTGGAATAGCCTCGGGGGATAATTGTAGACTTTAGCCCCCTGGAATCTCAAGGAAGTGGTGACAATGTAACCCTGAAAAAGGGACCATGAACTTACAGTTAGAGTTAGCAACTTACGGTAGATAAACATGACAATGGAAATCTGCATATCTCCACCCCAAAAGAGTGCGAAAGCTCGGGGTCAGATTTGATGTCCCATGGTAATATGAGCGAATACGCAATTAAGGCATATTTAACAAAGAAGGTTAAATGACGGTGAGAGGTGATCATTCAATGGAACGGTAGCACAGACTCGAGTCGTTGGAGATGTGTCAAAGGCTGCTGTTATAAGTACGTAACCTTAGAACTGGCACAGCCCTGCCCTAAACATGGGCCAAAGACCTGAATTCCAAAGGTGTGTTGAAAATGACTGTTCTTGAAATCATAACAGCATTTGACCATGAACGGCTCATCTCCTGACATGATACTGAAAGCTTTCCCACCAACTATGCAGCACAAGTCAAAAGACTGATGGTATAATTGCCAATGATCTGCAAGAGAGCAGCTCCAACAACCTCAAAACCATCCAGATGAAACAACCTGCCTCACTGGGACCCAATCCAACACTCTAGACGTTCACTCCCTCGACTAAGAGCGTACCATGACCGCAGGATGTGCTATCAGAAAAGAAAACTGTACTGCCCATATTGCTCTCTGCTTAACCAATAGCACGTCCCAAACCTGGACTTCTCTAACACCAAGGACAAGGGCAGCAGACGTATGGGAGCATGGTCAACAGTTTGTTCGCCTTCATGTTACTGACAATCCACTTTTCCTTCATAGTGGTTGAGTCTACATTAACAGCATCCTGAGTGCCTTCATCAAAAGGACAATAGCTGGCGTCCCAATCAGCAATGCCCACATCATGAAAAATTAATTTTAAAATAAATTAAAGTCCACATCATTGTTAACAAAGATTTATAAAGGGAGCATCTGGACACAGGAATCTCCCCATAGGAATTGTGCTACCTGCTGGCACTCTCACACTCTCTCCTCGAAAGTGAGACAGCTTCTTCTCCCGAGGATCGTAGTTGATGGCGTGGCCATTTTCTCGGGGATACTCGAGCACAGCTAGTTGCTTCACAACTCGAGTGACCTAGGTTCTATCCTAACCTCTGGTGTTGTCAGTGTGGAGTTTTCACGTTCTCCCTGTGGCTGTATGGATTTGCCTGTGTGCTCCGGTTTCCTCCCACATCCCAAAAGTGTGCGAGATGGCAAATTAATTGGCCACTTTAAATTACTCCTAGTGTGAGTGACATAATCTTCAGAGATTAATGGAAGTGTAGCGAGAATAAAATGTGACTCGTGTTGGATTGATATGAATGGTTTTCTCCACGGTCGGCGCGGGAGATGGGAAGGACCTATTTCAGTGTTGTATGACTCATTGACTCTATGACACAGGAATAAACTACTCCTTTTCTTATTCCAGGTGCTGAGATCACTATTACAGACAAACCAAAACTTCTGAAGCAAATACAACAAAACGTCTCCGTCAATATCCCCTCTTCGGACAGACCTCGTGTCAATGTGTCTGCTCTTTCCTGGGGCTATGACCACACTCTCTTTCCTTCAGATTATGACTTCATTATAGGCTCGGATATCGTTTACACTCCTGCAAGTTTTCCTTTAATTGTACAGACACTTCAGCACCTCAGCAACGAAAGGACAGTAATTTATTTGGCTTCGACGATGTCCATCGCTCCCAGCGTGATCATGTCTGGATATCAGGCTCTATCTCAACATTTTAACTCTGACCTAGTTCATAGATACATGGACAAAGATGTCAATGTGTACAGGTTGACCAGAAGAACTGCCATTGTTGGAGATGGTCTGGTGTCGTAGATGACATTGATAGTGGTCATTTAATGAGATTGGTGATAATTACGCCCCTCAAATCTTGAATGGATTAAACGTATTTAATCGATTACTTAGAATTGCTCGCATTCATCGTGTACCTTCACTTTTCTCCCAACTGTCTGGAACATTGGTGATAAATTTAGATCATTTAGCTTCAACTGTCCAATTAAGCATGAGCTCCTCTCCCATCAGCTGAAAGGGTCGATTGTTCAATAAAAATTATTACGCCGTCTATAAACTGCAGAACACCTCGTCTATGCTTCCTGGTATTCATCCTGGACACTGAAAAGAACGGATGCGTCCTTACTGGAATACTTTGTGCGCCATAAGGTCATTGGTTGAGAGGATTTCGTTACATTATCCAGGCTCACAGTTCAGAGTAAATTGCAGAACTTGCAGAGTTCTATTGAATATTTTGTCCCTAAAAAACAGAAAGTTACGGCAAACATTTGTTTTTCAACTTCGAGGGTGGTAGACTCCTTTTGGTGTATAATAATTATTTACACTTGGCATGGAGGGTGATATTTCCAAATTTGCGGATTACATAAAGCTTTAAAATCCAGTAAGCAATAGGGAGGATTATTGTCTTCGTCTTTGGCAGTTCTCCGGATGGAGGACAACGTTCTTCCCCTCTGGTTCTGTCGACTCTTAATTGACTGGTGAGGCAACGTGGGATCAGTAGTTTTTCCACGGGTGTGTAAGAGGTGCCTGATGTTTGGTCAGGCAGGTAGGTTGTGAGGTAATGCGCTTCCCCCCCCCCCCGCCCCGCCCACGCAAACCCCCACCCCACCATTTACGTTGGGCTTTGTGTGCTTCTAATCTTATTTCCTTATGACGTAGAAATATGCCTTCCCGTTCACCTAGTCAATACTCTCAGAGCACTCCCATTCCCCTATTTATTTCTCTTTAACATCCTCTCACACATGCCCTTTAACATTTTCTGATTTTCCCGCTAGCCATTTACACTCGGGGTAATTTGCAGTAACCAATTAAGCCAACAGCCCATACATCTTCAGGATGCAGAATGAAGCTAGAGCACCCGGAGGAAACCCACGCGATCACACGGATACAGAGAGGGGCATGTACTTCAGCCCGCTTCCTGAAGTCAATGACCAGCTCCTTTATTTTGCTGACACTGAAGGAAAGGTTGTTTTCTCGACACCGTGCCACTGGGATCTTTATCTTCTTCCTGCACTCCGTCTCATTGTTGTTTGATATCCGGCCCATTGCCGTGATGTTATCTGTAAATTTAACAATGGAGTTAGAGCAGAATCTGGCCACACAGTATGGGAGGGTGGAGGATAGAATACCCGGGAAGGGAGTTGTCTTTATGTTGGTACTTCACTAAGGCAGCGAGAGGTGTAGACTGAGTCCATGGAGGGGAGTCTGGTTTCCGTGATGTGCTGAGCTGTGTCCATAACTCTCTGCAGTTCCTTGCTGTCTTGGGCAGAGCAGTTGCAGTACCAAGCCGTGATGCACCGGATAGGATGCTTTCTATGGTGCATTAATAAAAGTTAGTGAGGGTCAACGAAGACATGCCGAATTTCCTTAGCCTACTAAGGAAGTAGAGGCGCTGGTGCAATTTCTTGGCTATGGCGTCTACGTGGTTAGACAAGGACAGGCTATTGGTAATGTTTGCACCTAGCAATTTGAAGCTCTCAACCATCTCCGCCTCAGCATCATTGATGCACGCAGGATCCCGCAAACATGCCCCTCTTCCTGAGGTCAATAACCAGCTCTTTTGTTTTGCTGGCATTTCAGGTCAAGACCCTGCATCAGAACTGAGGGTGAAAAGTGGAGACAGCCAGTATAAGGAGGTGGGGGGGGGGCTAGTATTCAACAGGAGTTGTCAGGCGTTGGGTGTAACCCGATAAGGGAGGGATGATGGGCATATGCAACCAGGTGGGGGAGGGTGATGTCTAGGTAATGACAGGTGGGGGTGGAATAAGTGAATAAAGGAAGAGAGACCCTGGATGGACTGAAAGAATTAGAAAAGAACATGGGAGGAGTGGGTTACTTGACATTGGAAATGAAATTTGAACTTCTCGACCATCCATGTTTGAAAGTAGGGTTGGATATTACTCCGGAGATGAGGTTTTGGGTAACAAATATTCTCGTGCTTTGCAATGCGTCATTTGCAGTGAAACGCCACCAACTAATGTAAATATTCCGTCAACTGAAAACTTTGATCATCTCTGCTCTTTTATCCATGAAAAGTTTTACTGTCGGGGAGCCTCAACATCGCCACAGGATCAGCCCAGTTACATTTCATTTAACCTCCCTACTTCCCGAAGAATCTCATGGTAGTTCAGAGAGTGTGGAAATAGAGAATCCTGATGATCAAAGGTTGCGTCAGTTGACAGAAGATATACTTTACTTTCTCAAAGAAATCGATACACCGACGTCTCTAAATGATTACATTTGTCTGTGAGCTCTTTGAAATAAAAGGGTCATGTACATCCACTATTGCAAATAACACCAGTGGATGCAACATGCAGTGAGGAGAGGGGAAAAAGTCGAAGGTGTCACTAAAACATTAAATGACCGAGCAAATGGCGTCCAACGTGTGATAATGTGAGATCATTAATTTTACAGCTGATGACAGATTTTCTAAATGCCGCGAACCGTGGTAGCCAACGCAGATTTAAAATTCATTTACAGGTATTACTTTAAGGTTGCCTGCATATCAGAAACATAATGTTAAAACGCGAGTGGAAATTTATACTTTATTGCATGGAGCTTCATTGCAAGTGCCAGAAAGTTGTAATTGCCAGAAAGTTGTAACAAAAATTATATGTGTTCATGCGGGGAAGTCAAGGATACGAAAGTTCCAAGCTGCCTTACATGAATATCATATAGAATTTGACACGGAACCACAGGGATCACGTTAAACCAGTAGGTCGATGTGGAGTGGATTGGGAAGAACTTCCAGCATTTCCAGCCATAGAAGCTGGCGACAGGGCATTATTTGTGCTCAATCCAACTCACGCCCCAGGCATGGTTTCCTTACATATTTCGCGGCCTTTTTTTAACCTGTTCAGGCGTCCACTGGATCCATTGTGTTGTGAGTGCCACATCAGATTAGTGGCTGCGTACTAGAGGACCGTACAAAAGTCTCATAATAGCGGGGTAGAAGCTGTCCTTGAGCCTCGCTTTTGTATCTTCTGTCCAATGGGAGGGGGAGAAGAGAGAATATCCGTGATGGGTGTGGCCTTTTGATTACCCTGGCTACTTTATTGAGGCAGCGGAAAGTGTAGACAGGGTCCACGGAGTGAAGACTGGTTTTCCTGATGTGCTGAGCTGTGTCTACAACTGTCTGCAATATTTTGCGGTCTTGAGCAGGGCAGTTGTCATACCAATCCGGATAGGATGCTTTCTACAGTGCATCTATAAAAATGGGCGAGGGTCAATGGGAACATGCCTAATTTCTTTAGCTTCCTAATGAAGCAAAGACCTGTTGCAACTTTTGGCCATGAAGTACTTGGACTAGGACAATGTTGGTTGTTTACACCTAAGAACATGAAGGTCTCAACCATCTCCACCTCAGCACCATTGATGTAAACAGGACTGTGTGCACCACCTCCCTTATTGAAGTCAATGACCAGTTCTTTTGTCTTGCTCACATTGACGGAAAAGTTGTTTTCATGACACCATGTTACTCGGCTCTATACCTACTGTCTTTACTCCTTCTCATGGTTATTTGAGATTCCGCCCACAAAGGTGGTATCATCTGCAAACTTGTAGATGGAGTTAGAGCAGAATCTGGTCACACGGTCGTGAGCGCATATGGAGTAGAGTAGGGGGCTGAGGACGCAGCCTTGTGGGTGCTAGAACATGGTACAAGAATTTAGTTTTTTTTCTATTGTCACAAATACAATGAATCTTGTTCTGTGTCTTAGCTGATCTGCGACTAGTTGATTTAGCTCCATGTGGTATCACATCCACCAGAGGCTGAATTACTCTGTTGACTTCAACAGAACAGGACATTGGGTGGGACTCCAGTTGGTTTCTACTCTGAAAGTAGCATGTTTGCCTTAATCTCAAAGTCCCGGTGGTTTTCCTGTTCCCATGTTTGCATCTTCGTTTGCAAGTCTTTCCAAAAAAACATCCTGAAATAAACATTGTGATTTGGAGAATTGGAAACTTTTCTTCCACGTTTATAAACTGGTAAGCACATTCTTTGCCCTGGTGCAGATGCGCTGTGGAGCCATTACCATTGGACATGTGTTCACAATGGGTAATATTAATCGAGTTCTGTTCCTGTTTACTTGTAGATTCATCGGTTCTGATGTATGGTATTTGTGCAGTCTTCAGAATCTCGGGAAACTGATACCTGGAAGGGTTATTTCCATGACAGTTTTATTGAAGACATTGAAAATGAAGATCGGGCAGCCAGTAAACAATCGATTGCAGACATTTACCAGATAATAAGTATTTAAATTTGTAAATTGGTACATCGGTTTATTATTGTCACATGTACAGTGAAAAACTTTGTTTTGCATGCCAGCCATGCAGATCATCTCTTTACATCAGTGCATTGAGGTAGTACAAGGGAAAGCAATAATAGAATGCAGAATAAAGAGTTAAAGTTACAGAAAAAGTATAGTGCAGGCAGACAAGAAGGTGCAAGACCACAACGAGGTAGATCGGGAGGTTAAGAGTCCGTCTTATCGTATTGAATAAAGAAATAAAATTGAATTTGTTGCATTGAACAAAGAAATAAAGTATTTCACCACAAAAATGCGTCACGTTTTAGACAGAAACTGCTCTGGGAAGAATATACATTCCAAATAATTGGTACATTTTCATACGTTTTGTTTTCTCGTGAACGGTAACATGTTTTATTTAGTAACATGAACTTCAATATACAATGTAATGATAAAATAATTACATTTAGTTTTAAGCTATTTTAAAATGTGACCTTGTGGTGCAATTGTTCTGCACTTTCATAAAACTCGATTCCCAATTATCCACCATTGGGAAATCTTCCAGACAGTTGGTTGCAGTTCCGAGTAAAATTTACCAATGATTCATTTTACCAAGATCTCACTAAAGTCTCAGTGTCATAATGGGCCAATTGAGGCCTCGCCAGATCTTTGTAGTATCGTCCAGTCAGTCCCCTTCCCCTACACCCCTATTATGTCCACCTATCCCTGTAGTCCTACAGGTTTATTTCCCTCAAGTGTTTATCCAATTTTCTTTTGAAATCATTGATCATCTCTGCTTCCACCGCCCTCATCAGCAGTGAATTCCTGATCGTTACTACTAGCTGCATAAAATAGATCGTCCTCTCATCTCCCCATATCCCTTGCTAAAATTGGTCCCATATCCTTGTACCGTCAGCAAATTGGAACAGATTTTAATTGTCCATCTTATCTAACCTGGCTACAGTCTTGTCAAGTTAACTCCATCTCCCTTCGATCTCCTTTGTTACAATGGGAACAACCCAACTGTTCCATCTGAAACCCTGCGGCTAAGGTCCTTCATCCCTGGAACCATTCTGGAAAATCTCGCTTCACTCTATAAAGGATCTTCACTCACATTCTTCCGAAAGTAAGACGCAAAACTCCAATTACAGTCCAGATGAATTTTTTTAAGGTTAGGTTCAACTTCCCTGCTTTTGTGGAGAGAAATAGCAAGTCGACGTTTCGGGTCGAGACCTTTCATCTGGACTGGAGGATATTGAGTGTAAAGAGGTGAGGGAGAGGGATTGAACAAGAGCTGTCAGTCGATAGGTAGATCCAGGTGTGGAGGGTGATAGGCAGACGGAGGGAGTGTAAAAAGTGCCTGAAGCTGGGAGATGACAGGTGGAAGCGACAGTACGGTGATGGAATCTGACAGGAGAGTAAGATGGAGCATGGAATCAAGGGAGGGGGGTGGGGAAGGCAGATGGGAACAGTGGTGGGAGAGTGAGTGTGTGTGTGTGTCTGTGTCTGGGATGTCTGTGTGTGTGTGTGTGTGTGTGTGTGTCTGTGTCTGTGTGTGTGTCTGTGTCTGGGGTGTCTGTCTGTGTGTGTCTGTGTCTGGGGTATCTGTGTGTGTGTGTCTGTGTCTGTGTCTGGGGTGTCTGTGTGTGTGTGTGTGTCTGTGTCTGTGTCTGGGGTGTCTGTGTGTGTGTGTGTGTCTGTGTCTGGGGTGTCTGTGTGTATGTGTGTGTGTCTGTGTCTGGGGTGTGTGTGTGTGTGTGTGTGTGTGTGTGTGTGTGTGTGTGTGTGTGATGGACAGATGGAGTGGGTGGTGGAGGGGACAAAACGGTGATGTGGGCTGGGGTGGGTGTAGGAGGATCTGGGTAGAACAGGAGGAGAGGAAAAAGGAACAGAGGGGGGTCAGATAACCGGAAGTTGGAAAATTCACTGCTCGTGCCGTCGGGTTGTATGAGGTGTTGGAACAGGACCTCATATTCCGCCTGGGCAGTCTACAACCCGGCGGCATGAACATTGAATTCTCCAACTTTTGGTAAACTGCTCCCCTCTGTCCCTTTTCTCTCTCCTCCTCATTCACCCAGTTCTTTCTTCATCCAGCCCAGCCCCCAACACCCGGTTTCTTTCCTCTCCATCTGCCCATCAAACGAAACAGTACTCTCTGCACTGACTCTTTGGGGAACACCACAATGTACCATCCCCCAGTCTGCGAAAAAATATAACCATTTCCCACAGCTCACTGATTTCTGTGATCAAGGCTACTTTTATCCAGACTTACGCCTCCCTCTACAACCGCCACCCCGAAAGACCTCCGCTGATTTCATGAGCCTCAATTTCGTTGATCAGACTTTTATTTTGTATTTTTCATGTGCTTTTTGATAGATATCGTCCAAAACATTCCATCAACTTTTTCTGTGACTGCATCAAAATATTAATTTAGGAGAGTCGAACATGATCAAATCTGACACCATTATTTATGAAAGGGCAAAAGTAAAATTTCAGTAACTTCATGTGTCATGGTTCCGAGTGCTGGTCCTCGATTCGGCCCCATTGATGGTGCCTTGTTGTGCAGCACATGATTTCCATGCACTACTAATCGCATAATAACACACACCTGAGTTCCATCAGGAGACTAGTATTAGAACCCTGGTTCCACTAGCACTGGTCTTTCTCTGGGTGAACTTCGTCTCCCAGCTGCTCAGAGCGGGCAACTCTCGAGCAGTCCTGGTTTCACTGTTCTCCTTGGAAACTCTGTTTTCGTGTCGGGATTCCGTCTCAGAGCCCCAAGGCAAGATTCCTTCTGGCCGGCGTCTGCGTTCGGTTCCGAGGAAGCATCCAGTCTCGTACCGGTGTTCCGCATTTGGGTTCTCCGCGATCTCGCTCCTCGTGTGACATCATGCTCGTTGGTTTAACATCAGTGGTGGCTAACAATGTTGGAAACAATAGCCGGGGGAAAGTTAACAGTAACGTGGAGAGGTTTGGGTTAAATAACTCTCAAAATACTAACCTGCAGGTGCGGTTGGTGCTTAGGATGGCAAACGGTATGTTGGCAGTTATTACAAGAGGATTCTGGTACAGAAGTAAAGTTGTTACTAGAGATTTGGTGACACCACAACTGGACGGTCCTGTATAAATTTGATGATCTTACCCATAAAGTACAAACTCTGCAATAGAAGGAGTGCAGTGAGTATTCACCAGATGGTTCCTGGGAAGAGTGGTCTGTCATACGATGCCACATTGTTTATGCTATCGGATCTATAGAGGCCTTTAAGCAAGTTGAGACCAAACTGGCTCTTGCAAGAGTCGGCCAGATAGTCCCACAATCTCTCAACAGCTGCCTGTAAATTCTTTCCATTCAGCTTACTTATTCGGCTTCCTTTGGGATGCTACAACTGAATCTGCACCCACCAATAGCCCTGATAAATCATGCCTCGTCCTAACCATTCGCTGCATAAAATAACTTCCCTCATATGGTTCATTCGTCAGCTTCCTTCCACGATTCGCCGGGTCATCAGTGGAAACGGTTTCTCACTATCTATCAGATCCCCGCTCATCTTCTGTTCTGTCTGCATCAAATATGTTCCTTTTCCCACACATCTTTCCCTTCCCACCATCCAGCGGCACAAACAGTCCGTCCAGGTGAAGCAGTGATTCGCTTGCACTTTTTCCAATCAAATGTACTGCACTCGGTGCTCGCAATGTTGATTTCCCTTGAATTGGAGATACCAAACACAAATTGGGATACCACTTTGCACAACACCTCATTAAATATGCAGAGGAAACCCTGAGCTTTCAATTTTAATTACCCATGGTAGTGTCCTCTGTCCTCTGACCTATCTGTCTACTGTCTCCTGTGCAGCTATGATGGCATGCAACGTGAGCTTGAGTTCATCTTCTGGCTGGGTACATTACAGCCTCCTGTAACTCATTTGCTCTATCTTCAGAATGGGTCAGCTCATCCATATGTGACATTGATCAGTTCTTCTCTCCCATAAGTCCGATCTTAATAGCTAGGCACGTCCTCCAGCCCTGAATTTCTCAACTCTGATATTCCATTGTCTACGTTGCCATCCTGGGCAAACTCTTATTCCATAACTTTCAGGAACAAAATGCCGCTCTTCCTTTCCCTAATTTCCTCTCAATTACCCATTGACCCGACGATTTTATTTAAACTTATCCTTAGGGTAACTCTGGCCTCGCCATGTCAGAGATGTACCCATTGTCCTCTTCATCCCTCTCCCAGCCTCCCTGCAACTTAATATTCACTCATTTTCTTCCCTTCCCGGTTCTGATAAGAATTTTTAACCTGAAGCTTAACTCTGTTTCAACTTCCACGGTAATCAGACACGGTTGTTTCTCTGTATTGGCAATATAGAGAAGCACGTGTGGGTGATTTACACCAATCATAATCGTCCATATATTCACTTTTTGTTGCGAATTCAAGGCTAAACAATGGGAAGAAAGGTCTCAAAGTTCCTTGTGTTCGAGCTTTAAGGTCTTTAGTCTGTCAATTTTATCTGGCTTTAGTGATGTCAGGAACAGAAGAAAATATTTCTTCTCCAACTGCACATTTTGTTCTGGTTATTTGCTTGACGCCTTTAGACTTTGATTCGGGGAAGCTGTGAACACCATTCCCCCGAAGGATTCGCATAATTGCATCATTTACCTATCGATACTAATGCCTTCCATACCTTGGCGATTCAAATCGGTCAGAGTGGTGGCAGGTGGAATTTAATCCAGACACATGAGCTAGTGCACTTCGGGTCGTCTAAATACGCAGGACATATACAGTAAACAGCAGACACCTTAGAAGTGTTGATGTACAGAGGGATCTTGGGGTGCAAGTTCATAGCTCCTTGAAAATGGCGACACTGGTGGATAGGGTAGCGAAGAAGGCATTTTGTTTGCAAGCTTGTTTACCTTCATTTAGTGTAAATGTTTGGAATCGTGTTACAGCTGTACAAGACATTAGTTAGCCCACACTTGGAAGATTCTATGCAGTTCTGTCACCGCACTACAGTAAGGATGTGGTAGCGTTAGAAAGAGCCTTGGAGATTCACCAGATGTTGCCTGCAATGGAGGCAACAAGGAGAGATTGGATAGGCTGAGATTGTTCTCAGTGGAGCACAGGAGGGTGAAGGGTAAATGTATAAAGTTTACAAAATTGAGGGGCATAAATATTGGAGATAGTCAGTCTTTGTGCAAGGGTAGGAAATCTAAAACTAAAGAACGTAAATTTAACGTGAAGAGGGAATATCTAATGGAGACCTTATGGGTAAACTTTTCCCACAGAGGGCGATGGGTGAAGCTGCCAGAGGAGGTGGTATGGGTGGGTACAATCACAGCTTAAAAATCATTTGGACAGGTACATGGCTAGGAAAGGAATAGAAGGATATGGGCCAAATGCAGGAAAACAGGCATCTCGGTCGGCATAGATGAGTCGGGCCGAAGGGTTTGTTTCCGTGAAGCACGACTATGACTGTATCTGTCTAGATACTGCTAAAATATTGGGAGAGTACCTGCCTTCACTACCCAGTCAGTCAGTGCAGTCCAAACCCCAACCACCCTCTGGGTGAAAAATATCTTCCTCAGATCACCACTTACCCTCTTACCCCTTACGATAAACTGATGTTTTCCAGCTTTAGGTACCCTGCTTTGGAGCAAAGTTTTCTATTATCTTCCGTCATAATTTTGAGCACTTCCAAAAATTCCCACTCGACCTCCTCTGCTCCAGGGTAAACAAACCCAACCTATCCAGTCTCACCACACAACTGAAACGCTCCATCACCCGGCAACATCCTGGCGAATCTCTGAACTCTGTCCAGTTCAATCACATCCTTCCGAGAGTGGCGACCAGAATTGCACGCTATCCTCCAGGTGTGGCCAAACTAAGGTTTTATATTGTCATCGGACCTTCTCTGTTATTCTCAGTCAGTCGTTGTTTTATCTCTCTTAGCTTCACTTACACAGATCCTCGGTTTCACTTCTGGAGCCAAGAAAAAAAAAACCTTGGCTGTGATGAACTTTTAGCTGACTTGGGACTGTGGAACGAACTGCCAGAAAAGGTGGTTGCGACAGGTTCAATAACAACATTCAAAAGATATTGGGCAGGTTCCTGGATAGGAAAGGTTTGGAAGGATATCGGGAAAATGAGACTAGATTAGATGAGCATCTTGGTCGGCATGGACGAGTTGGGCCGAAGGGCCTGTTTCCGTGCTGTATGGAGCTCTATGACTAACGTAAGAATGAGTATGAAGTGACATTTCATCTTGTAAAGCAGGAATTTCAACTGGACTAACACCATTTATTTCTCCTCTGCATCTCACTTGCTATCCTGTGACCAAACGTTTCCATCTGATCAATCTCCTTGCGTCTCTTGACTTTAAATATGTACTTCTCCCCTCATTTTCGGGATTCTGTCTCGCTGTGTTTCTGTCAATCTCCATCTTCTCTGCCCAACGAATGTTAACTGTGGTTAAATGATCCGAACATCTTTTCCATCTCCACACCCGATAGACACCCCTGCTGTCAACTGCAGCCGATGACTTCCTGTCTCCTACGTTGCAGAGTTGATATTCACTGAGCCGCCTGCGTTTTTACTGGTTGTTGGAAAATTGTGTCAAGATCACATGGTTTAAAATCTTGACTTTGAATGTCAGCTTACACTGTGCTCCGATTCTCTGGAACATCGCCGTATCTCATTGACAGAATTTGGACTGAGCAACTGTATTGGAGGGAGCTGTTCTGGCGGTCTGAAGTAAGCTTAACTCCTTAACTTGAAGTCAACAATAAATTGTGGCATCTGCTTAATTTTACTTCAATATTAAGTGGCTGGATTGAACGCTTTACAGATCGAAATGATTTGTGTTTTCGTGTGGATACTCGCCGCTATGTGCAGAGGATTTTGAGAATATTTTCGTAAAAAAATCAACATTTTGTTCTTCATTTTTCTTTTGTTCCCGGTTTTCATATTTTGCGCATATGATTGACTGCATTCACGGTGAAGTGATTTTGCATTTCGAGTATCACCTCCTCGCGGTGAACGTAAAATTGAACTCGCAGATAGCAGACTGATGGTCCGGTGAAGGGGACGACGGGCGGAGGTCCATGTTGGAACTAGTCAGTCAAGCAGCATCTGTGCAAATAAAGCAGAGTTAACCCTTCAGGTCCAAGACCCTACCCCAGAACTATCTGACGAATGGTCTCGGAGCTGAAACGTTAACTCTATTTCTCTCCCCGCAGGTGCTGCCCGACCTGTTGAGTGTTTCCACCGCTTTGTCTTTATCTCAGATTTCCAGCATCTGCAGCTTTTATTTTGTGTGTATATTAATCTGGTTAATTGCCCTCTGCAATGTTGTATCAGCTGGGCACAACGAGGCAGTTTCTGAACAGAGTTAATGAAACGCCTCTTTTTGCAAAGAGTTTTAAATTGATGATTGGAGGATTGCAAATCTTATTCTGTTTAAGAAAGGTAATGGGGATAATACCAGGAAGTATAGACCAGTGAGTCTTACATCAGTGCTGAGCAAGCTATTGGAGAAGATTCTTAGGTACAGGATTTACCAACATTTGGAGAGGCATAGTCTCATTAGGGATAGTCAGCATGGCTTTGAGGGGGCAGGTCATGCCTCACCAGCATAATTACGTTTTTTTTTTGAGGTGGTGACAAAACAAATTGAAGGTAGAGCTTTGGATGTGGTGTATATGGACTTTAGTAAGGCGTTTGGTAAGGTTCCCCATGGTAGGCTTATCCAGAAAGTCATGAGGCATGGGATCTATGGGGAGTTGGCTGCATAAATTCGGAATTGGCTTGTCCACAGAAGGCAGAGGGTGATAGTAGATGGAGAGTATTCTGCCTGTAGGATGATGACGTGGTGTTCTGCCAGGATCTGTTTTATGCCTGCTTTTTGTGATTTTTTTTATATATATATAAATGACTTGGATGAGAAGTGGAGGGATGGGTTTCTAAGTTTGCAGATAACATAAAGGTTGGAGTGGTTGTGGATAGTGTAGAAGGTTGTTGTAGGTTAAAACAGGATATAGACGAGATGCAGAGTTGGGCTGAGAAGTGGTTCAATCCAGAAAAGTATGAAGTGATACACTTTGGAAGAATGAACTTGAAGACAGAACAAAGTTAATGGCAGGATTCTTAGTGTTAAGGAACAAGAGGGATCTTGGTGTCCAAGTCCATAGATCCCTCAAAGTTGCTGTGCAAGTTTATAAGGTGGTTAAGAAGGCATACGGTGTGCTGGCCTTCATTAGTCAAGGGATTGAGTTCAAGAGCTGCCAGGTAATGTTGAGCTTTATAAAACTCTGGTTAGACAAGAATTGGAGTATTGTGTTCAGTTCTGGTCACCTCATTATAGGAAGGATGTGAAAGCTTTAGAGAGGGTGCAGAGTAGATTTACCAGGATGCTGCCTGGATCGGAGAACATGTCTTATGAGGAAAGGTTGAGCGAATTAAAGCTTTTTTCTTTGGAGCAAAGGAGGATGAGAGGTGATTTGATAGAGGTGCATTATGAGAGACATAGAGTGGACAGCCAGCACCTTTTCCCCAGGGCAGCAATGGCCAATACCAGAGGACATCCGTTTAAGGTCAGATGAGAAAATTTAAGGAAGATGTCAGAGTGGTGGGTGCCTGGAATGCACTGCCGGGGTGGCAGTAGAGGCTGATACAAAAGGGACATTTAAGAGACTCTCAGATAGGCACATGGAGGCAAGAAACATGGAGGGTTATAGGCTGTGTAGGAAGTAAGGGTTGTATTGATCATGGAGTAGGTTTCAATAGGTCGGCACAGCCCATACTATGCTGTATTGTTCCGTTTTTGTTCTACATTTGGAATAATCTTCAAGACAAACGCTGAAAACGTGACAATGTGTGTTGGTTTGGGAAAATATTAAGATCTTTGGATGAGTGCAGGTTAATGCTCCCTATGGACAGGGGGGTACAATTGATTCCATTATTTAAGAAGTCGAGGTAAGAAATGGGGAACTGCAGACTTGTTAGCTGGGATCAGTATTTGGGGGAAATGTGGTCCATATAAGAGATGACATCACGTCATTAAAATTTAAACCTAATAATACGATTGAGCAGAGCCAATATGGATTTAGAAAGGCAAATTATGATGGATGAGTCAATTGGAGTTGTTTAAGGATAGATCTGATAAGCAAGAGAAATCTACACTGTTAATTTTCTGGGATATCGACATCAATAAATAAAGGCCAGCATTTATTGCCCATCCCTGACTGCACTTGAGAAGGTAGTGCTGAAGCACTGCCTTGAACTGCTGAAGTCCTCTTGGTGATGGAACTTCCACAGCACTGTTGGGTGGGAGTTCCAGAATTTAGACCCAGTAACGATAAAGGATGAGCAATACATTTCCAGCTCAGAGTAGTGTGATTTGTAGGGGATCCTGCAAGTAAATTGGTTTATTATTGGTATTACTTTATTATTGTCACTTGTACCGAGGTAGTGAAAAACCTGTCTTGCATATCGATCGTACAGGTCAATTCATAACACAGTGCAGTTACATTGAGTTAGTACAGAGTGCATTGAGGTAGTACAGGTAAAAACAATAACAGTACAAAGTGTCACCGCTACAGAGAGAGTGCACTGCAGGTAGACAATAAATTGCAATGTCACAAAGTAGATTGAGATCAAGAGTCCATCTCATCATATAAGGGAACCATTCAATAGTCTTATCACCATGGGATAGAAGCTGTCCTTGAGCCTGGTGGTATGTGCCCTCAGGCTCCTGTATCTTCTACCTGACAGAAGAGAGAATGACCTGGGTGGGTGGGGTCTTTGATTATGCTGACTGCTTCACCAAGGCAGTGAGAGGTAAGGAGTCCAAGGAGGGGAGGCTGGTTTCTGTGACGCGCTGGGCTGTGTCCACAACACTCTCCAGTTTATTGCAGTCCTGGGCAGAGCAGTTGCTGTACCAAGCCATGATGCATCCAGGTAGGATGTTTTCTATGGTGTATTGATAAAAGTTGGTGAGTGTCAAAGGGGATATACCACATTTGTTTAGCCTCCACAGGAAGTAAAGGTGCTGGTGATCTTTTTTTGCCATGGCTTCTACGTTATTTTGCCAGGACAGGCTATTGTTGATTTTCACTCCCAGGAATTTTAAACGTGTACCGAAGTACAGTGGAAAAAGTGGTGGTATTCTCACTCATTTGCTGCCTTTGTTATTAATGAGGTTGTGGGTTTAGGAGGTACTATCAATGTATTTAGGGCAAGTAACTGCAATACATTTTTACAGATGATGCACACTATGGCCACTGTGCACTTGGAGTGAATGGGGTGTCCATCACATAGACTGCTTTGTTATGATTGGCATTAAGGTCCTTGAGAGTTGTTGGCAGTGCACTCAGCCAGGCAAGTTGAGGTTATTTCATCATGCTCCCGACTTCTGTCTTGTAGATAGTAGAAAGGCTTTGGGTGTCTGGAGGTGAGTCACTTGCTGCAGGATACCCACCCCCCAACCTGATCTGGTACCAGCATTTATATGGCTGAATTTTTGATCAATGGTAACTTCCCAGGATGTCGATGGCAAGGCACAGAGCAATGGGGATGTCTTTGATTATCAAGGGTATGTGCTAGGACTCCCTCTTGTTGGAAATGTTCATTGCCTGGCAGTTTTGTCACAAATGTTACCTGCTATTGTAACAATTGTTCATGTCTTACTGCTCTCAGGAGTGGACGACTTCATTTGGGTGGATTACCAATGGATTGAACACTTCTGACCTTCCAATGGATTGAAGGACATTGACAAAGCAATTGAAGATGGCTTTGACTGGACCACTGATTGAGGAGCTCCTGATGTGATGCTCTGAGGCTGTGGCGATTGACATCTACAACCCCAACCATCTTCGTTCATGCAAGACTATTTCTTTCTCATGATCATTGACTTCAGTTTTCTCAGGGGCTTTTTGTTACCACACTTGGTCAAATGCTGCCTTTATGTAGATGGCAGTCACTCTCACTTCACTTCTGGAACTCAGCTCTTTGGTCCATGTTTGGACCAGGGGTGTGATGAGGTCTGGAGCAGAATGGATCTAGTTAAACCCAAACTGAGCATTACGTAAGATGGCACTGCTGTATTAATTCATTGGATAACTAGCAAAAAAACTGTTCACATTAGCGGGAAGAGCAAGAGTCAGACCACACAGAATGAAGGTGCTTCACAGACAACAAATTCTTGGAGAAAAAATGATTTGTGCAGTGAGTGGTTTAAGTCTAGACTGCATTGCCAAGACCAGAAGTGGGAACAGATTCAAAGGAGAGCTGGTAAGGTACTAGATATTGGGAAGCTGCTGGTCTATGGCAAAAGGGTAGAGGCTGCGACTATCTGGATTGCTTTTACATGCTTAGCACTGTCTCGATGGGTGGAAAGGTCCATTTCCATTCAGTGAATTGAACGGATCACTGGGGCAGCTCCAAGCGAGTAATGTACATTTCTTTGAACAAAATGTTACCATTTTTCCGTTCCAAATCAAGCTTCATACTTTATCTAAAGTAAAACACGAAGAACCAGGAAGACCCGCTGGAGATTTATCGGGATCGAGTGGAGTCCAAGGGAAATTTAGCTGGACTTTAGAGAGCGATGGCAGACCTGATGAAGTTTCTTTACGCGCTATCGAAAAGGACGAGCATTTCACCATGGTCGATACGTACCATGTTTGTGGTTTCCATTTAGAAATCGGTGTGCGCCCTTTCTCTGAGCTGGGATTTGGAATTACCATGTGGGGTGCTGTAAGTTCACTTTTGTAAATTATTGACAAACGTAGAATCACAACGGAGGTCAGTCGATCCCACTGACAATGCAGTTCACGTCAGTTGGCAAATGATATTGCTAACTAAAGTAATTCCGAAATAAAATGCTTATTGTTCTCATAAATAGGAATATAACCCATTATGCCAAGCAACTAACTCTGAAATGGGAGGTACAGTCGGAAGCCACATACAATCGACCTGGAAACACATGGCTATCCCTTCACTGTCGCTGGGTTAAAATCCTGGAATTCCCCTCCCAATAGCGTTGCGGAGATATCCACACCTCAGGGACTGCAGTGGATCAACAAGGCAGCTCACCACCACCTTCTCAATTGCAATTATTTTGAAACTATTTTTGAACTGATTCCAATTCTTTCTTAGATATGTTTCTTTAATTCTTCTGGTAGATTCCAACCGATTCAATGATATGATCACAACTTCCATTGACATGTTTCTGCTTTGAAACGTAATTGAACAATTAATTTGACAGCGGTGACCGTTGTTTTGTATGACATTATAACATTGACAATATCAAAACACATCTCATGCAGTCATATTGTCCAACGTTCAGGAAACAAGGTGTTTCCTATTTCCTTTCAGTGTTTTAACAGTACAGCAATATCTGTGTCAAATTTCAACACCCGTTTGCATATTTGTGCAATTTAATCTGTAGATATTGAGCAGTTTCTATCATTTATAGTTCTCTTCTGAGCACCATATTATCTAAAGCTAATTAACTTTGTGGTTTTAAACCATTAAACTCTTTTTCTCAAGAAGTGTGATTAGAGAGCACTGGATGAATGAGCCACATGGCAGCTTTTCTTTATTCATTCAAGGGATGTGGGCTTCGCAGGCTGAGCCAGCATTTAATTTCCCATCTCTAGTTGCCCCTTGAGAAGGTGATGGTGAGCTGCCTCCTTGAACTGCTGCAGTCCTTGAGGTGTGGGTGTACCCCCAGTGCTATTAAGGAGGGAGTTCCAGGATTTTGACCCAGCGATGCTGGAGAGGCCACATTTCCAGGTCAGGATGGTGTGTGGCTCTGACTAATCTCTTTTGCAATTTGCAGTGACTTCTGAGCTCTCACTGCTGATAGCCATGTCAACTCTAAAACTGTTTTGGACTCTTCTAATTGTACTACACCAAGTGCCATTGGGTAGACATTTGGTCACTGAGGCAAGAAACTGCTCTTATGTCCTCCTAACACAACTGCAGTTCAATTTGGGCTGTTCAGAATAAACTATCCCTAAACCCATGTTTTGTTTCCATTCTTTGATAATCATCCTGTTCCACCACTCGACTGGGGCCCTTAAGCTGATAGGCTGCCACACTGATGACTTCCCAAAGGAACCAGCATGTCCTGAACTTGTGGCCAGTAACATTGTCCTGAAAATTCCAGAGGTCCACATTAATCTTACAAATGATATCACCAAAACTTTGCTCGTTAGTTACATCTTCAATCACTTCAGTGGATTTTGCCCCTCATTTTGCTCTCTGCAAGACACAGAATCCTTTTTACGCACCTGGAAGGACTTCAAGAAAGCCCAAACTTCCAGTGATCAGGGTTCTACTGAATTCTGGTGAATATAAGCCCAGCCTGTTCAACCATTCCTGGGACAATTCTGCCATTCCAAGAATCAGTCCAGTAAATTCTCATTGCAAATATACCCTTAGATGTCAAAGCCAAAGTACCACTGTAGATCGATGTGGTAACACCTAGATCTTGATTTTTATCTTCAATTCACTTCCTTTAAAACAATGCTAGTATTGATTCCCTTTCTTGATAACTTGTCATCAAGTATGAACTTGTGTGCGTAAGAACACCCAGATTCATCTGAGCACCCACACTCCAATCTTCTTAACATTTCCCATTTGGCATTTGATATGGCTAAAATCTAGGAGAATTAAATGCAGTTCAAAATTACACTTAAAACTTTTCACAATCAATGAATTGTAGTCACTGTTGTAATGTAGGAAGTTAGAAACAAACTACGCATCACAACCTCCCAAATCTACAAAGAGTGCCAGGCATTGGTTGAGTGCCAAATGTTGGTCAAGTCTCAGGGCTTTCTCTGCAGGGTCATCTGCCTGCAGCACTAACTAGTGTGTTCCATTTTACAGGGTTGTGCTCTGTGTCAGTACTTTGAGAAACAGAATAAGATTTTCCAATAAAAAGGTGATTGAACTGGGCGCAGGCACTGGCATGTTGGGTATTCTTGCAGTGTTTCTGGGTGAGTAAAGGGGATTCTGTGTATTAGTGAAAACAACAAGATGTCATTAACTGAAACAATGGGAGAAATTGTAATCTTTTAGCAACACTGTGTGTGTGTGTAGAATTTGGGGATACAGAGTTGAATCGTCATTATTGCAAGATTAGTTGTCACATCTGGATTTTTTTCCAGCAAAACTGTGGAAAGCAGAACTTACGGGTTAAGTACTGAAATCACTGAACATTGAGATCCGTACAAATGACTTAAGATATTAATGTAAGGTGTCTTTTACCTGTAATACGGAAGTGGCAAAATTATTCCACAGCTGAAATGAATATTACGTTAGAAATAAAAGCAAGTCTGCTTCACATTCAATTAAATCAGGCCAGAGTTTCAACCTCAACTCCACTTCCTCTTCTTTCTCCTTCCCAGTTCTGATGAAGCGTCCTCAGCTTGTGACGTTGACTGTCCCTCTTCCCACAGATGCAGCCTGACGTGCTGAGTATTTCCAACATTTTCTGTTTTACTTCCACCTTCCCTCAAGTCCCTTCTTTTGTAGCCATGAATCTTTTAAACCCTGTTTTGAGTATCCGATGCTGCCTTGAAGTTAGAATTTTCTAAATGAAGAAAATTCTCTTCACCTCTTTCCTAAGGAAAGACCATAAGAAATGGAAGCAGGAGAGCTTCCCTTTTGCCTTTTCTGCAATTCAGTAATGTCTTGGCTGATCTTTCATCTCATTATCATTTCACTGCATGAAACTGTGATCCCTTAACTTCTGGAAATCTATCTATCTGTCTTGAACATAATAAATGATTTGAGGCTCCGTGGCCCATTTTTAGGTGGTGAATTCTAAGGTTCACTACACAGTGGCTGTGGAAACCTTGTATCTGTAACTGAATATCAACACCCTGTTCTGAGCATCCATGTTGACAAGCAGTATAAACTTTTACATACTTCAAGTAAGTCCCTTCTCATTCTTCTGAAATTCTGTGACTATGGGTCCAGAACCATACATTCATCTGCTGGATAATTCCACTACTCCAGGGATCAGCCTGTTCCTTTTCAAAATTGTACATTGGGTGTGGTTGCTGAAATGTTACATAATTGATTCTTTATTCTTATCCTTGCATCCATTTTTTCTGATTGCCACAATTTTGCCACATTTCCTGTGAAGTAATTTGTATTTGTTCCAAATTAGAATGACCATTGTCATTCACTATAGTTTATGATCCATGAAACCTCCTTATTTAGTCCGTCTTTCTATCCTAACTCCATGGTTTACATATTCAGATTGACCATTCTAGATGCATAGTTAAATTATTTAATATATTTTTAATTTTAGGATTACAAAGCAGTGTCTGTGTAGAGTGTAATAGAGTGAATGTTTCATGTCAAAGAATGTTTCAAATCTTCTGATTTTATTTCAGATTTCTAGCATCAGCTTTTTTAATTTCCTTGAATTTGTTTTATTGTCTCATCCTCGGTAGTATTACCTTTTCTATGAAAACTAAAACCTCTGCTTCAACTATGCTGCCCCAGTTACAAACATGATGAATATTATTTAAACTTTGTTCAACATAACTTACAGGTTTTTCAAAGCCTTTGTAATTTTCACCATTTTTCTGTTTCTGGGGCATTTCTTAGCAGTATCTAAACTAATTGAACAAAGATTTTCGGAGTTAAGATTCACTTTACTTGCTGTCTTTTTTTATTATTGTCAGCTCTATTAGAATCAGTCCATTCAAGACTGAAATTTGAAGGAAGGCTATTTCAGCTTTTTGCCAGTCAGACCCCCACTCCCTGAGTGTCTGTGACTGTTGATGTGGTGTGCAATGGGTACATGGAACAATAGAGCATAAAGCAAGATGCTGGAGGAACTCAGTATGTTGGGCAGCATCTGTGATAGAGCTTTCCTTTCTGAAGTGGTTAGGTTACTGTTCGGTCGATTGAATTGGTGGTGAAAGAGTTGATGACTCGTATGGTCAAAGAATTTTGCTCTTTTGATCCCTGGTCATGAACAGATGAAAGGACCATGCTCCTGATTTTGGAATCCAGATGAAAAGTCAGGTGATGGGCACTTGGATTTGCAGCCCATGCTGTCTGTTGCCACATCCCACAGGGAATTCCTTCCAATTGCCATGTTATCTCCCAGTATGTTGCCCCTCTCTTAACCTGGTCCCTGGGGCTTGATCAGGATCTACCCACTTTCCTAGTTGATGCCAGTAACTGAGATGGTTTGCTCTTATTCTTGTTTCAGGTGGTGAGGTCACTATCACTGATAGACCAGAACTTTTGAAGCACGTAGAACAGAACATCTCCTTCAACGTACCCTTTCCTGACTGATCTTGCGCCACAGTTTCTGCCCTCTCCTGGGGTTATGACCACACTCTTTCCTTCAGACTACGACATCATCCTTGGTGGAGTTATCCTGTATAATCCTGCAAGCATTCCTTTAATACTAAAGGCACTTCAACACCTCAGCAACAAAATGACCACCATATATTTTGCCTCCTCCATGTTATTTACTGGCAATTGATTAGCTTCACTTACCAGAAACTGTCTGAGTTCCTTCACATTGACCTTGTTGACAGATATGAAAATGAGGATGTCAATGTGTACAGAATGACTAAAATAGCTACCAGATGCTGGAGCCCACCTCCTGTGATTGAGGATGAATTTTTCTCCTACAGTGTAATGGTTAATGTGTTCTCACGCTGAATTTTACTGAAGCAAAGAACATGTGAAATAGGAACAGGAGATGGCCATACAACCCTCCCAGCCAGCTCTGCTACTTAGTGAGAACCTGACTCGTCTGTCAGGAGTTCACCTTCCATCAGATACCAAACTGGAGATGCTGGTACTCTACAGAAAAGCAGAAAATGCTGGAGATGCTCAGCAGGTCAGGCAGCATCTGTAGGGAAAGAAAGTTTCAGGTTGTCGATCTTTCATCAGAACTGGGTAAACTTGGATAAACAGGTTTATCCAGTGTTCCTGAAATGTGTTCCTGCTATTTTTATCTACAATGTTCCTACAAACCTTCCTGACTAAATCAGTGCAAGAATTTCAGATAATCAGTGTTTTTCTTTCTATTTCAGATTTCCAGCATCTATTATATACTACTCCTGCAATTTTAGAATATTCTGCTTTTCATATCTCCTTCAGACGAATCTTTTATTGTTTTACCTGTCCCTTGACTAAAAAGGAGGGAGTGCTGCGAAGGATCATCAGGACTGGTTCCAGAGAATGGGATGTTTGCTGTCTAAACAGAGTGGACTGGGGCTCTGTTCTTCAGAGTTTAGATGAATGAGAGGAGATCTCATAGAAACTTGCTGGATGCAAGGAAGATTTTTCCCCTGATTTGCAAGTCTAGGAACACGTGACTCCATCTGAGACTAAGGGGCAGAGATGAGCAGAAAGTTCTTCACAGAGCGTGATGAACCTTTGGAATTCTCTACCATGGAGGGGTATATAAGCTCAGTCCCTATGTTCATTTTGGGTTTCTGGGGGTTGTGGGAATCAAGGAAGATAGGGATAGTGCTGGAAAATGTTTGAGGTGGAGGATCAGCCACAATCCTGATGAATGGTGGAACTGGAAGGACCAAGTTTTAAAAGACAGCTGGACAGGTACATGGATTGGAAAGGTTTAGAAGGTTATTGACCAAACATTGGCAAATGGGACAGCTTGAATGGGACAGCTTGGTCAGTATGGACCAGTTGGGCTGAAGGGCCTGTTTCCGTGCTGTATAACCCTTTGAGTCATACTCTGTGGCCTACTAGTTCTTGTGTTCTTTCCCCTCCAGCATCATCCCCATGACATTTAATGTCCTATGCCTTCCACCCTATCACAGACTTTCCTATCTGTTCTCACCTCCCTCCCCTTCTGCTCTCTCTTCTGCACCATGAAGCTCATCTCCAGCATTTCCCAGTTCTGACGAACAGGCTACCATCTGAAACACTAACTCTTTCACCGGGTGTCATCTGACCTGTTCATGATTTCTGGCATGTTCTTTAAGTTTAATATATTCTTTTGGGAAAAAGGAATAACCGAGCAGATTATTATCTAGATGGGGAGAAAATTATAGTACAGAAGTACAAAGGGACTTGGGGGTACTCGTGCAGGATACCCTAAAGGTTAACCACCAGGTTGGATCGGTGGTAAAGAAAGTGAATGCTATGTTGGCATTCATTTCGAGAGGTATAGTGTATAAAAGTAGGGAGGTGTTCATGAGGCTCTATGGGGCACTGGTGAGGCCTCATTTGGAATACTGTGTGCAGTTTTGGGCCCCTTATCTTAGGAAAGATGTACTGATGTTGGAGAGGGTTCAGAACAGATTTATGAGGATGATTCCCGGAATGAAAGGACTTACTAATGATGAGCGTTTGTCAGCTCTTGGACTGTACTCACTGGAGTACAGAAGAATGAGAGGGGACCTTATAGAAACATTTAGAATATTGAAAGGACTGGACAGAGTAGATGTGGCTCAGCTGTTTCCTTTGGTGGGTGAGTCCAGGACGAGAGGGCACAGTCTTAGAATTAGAGGGTACCACTTGAAAACAAATGAGGAGAAATTTCTTTAGCCAGAGGGTAGTGAAATTATGGAATTCTTTGCCACATACAGCAGTGGAGGCCTGATCATTGGGGGTGTTTAAGGAGGAGATTGATAGGTATCTAATTAGTGAAGCTATCAAGGGATATGGGGGTAAGGCTGGAAATTGGGGCTAGATAGGAATAGTTTTAGTTTAGCCCATAGAGCAGACTCGATGATCTGAATGGCCTACTTCTGCTCCTTTGTCTTGTGATCTTGTGATTTTTTTGAAAAATATTTACCATGTCTTCAGAAAATGCTGGGATGCCCAGGAAGTCAGCCAGCATCTCCAGGAGAGAAATGGTCAATCTTTCAAAGTACCCTTCTTTGGTACTCACAGCTTTCATTTTTAATTGTGCTTGTTTTATATTCTTGCTACAAGCTTTTGGTAGTAAATGGGACCCAAGCTTATAATTCTTATTCAAGCACGAGCTTCTCATCTCCCCAAAATGGTCATGGTCATTGTCTGAAGGGGATCAATAGATATCTGGTTAACTGTAGGAAACCAGTCACCTGTTCAGTTGTTCATTTCAATTCCCAAAGGTAACTGCAACAGCCACATCAGAGTTACATTATGTTGATGTCGAAAGATAATGGTGTGACGTGGAAGTCCAGTGTCCTCGCACTTAACTAATCTGATACTTCAATGCAGTGCACAAGATGTGTTGCACTGATAGCAGTGATGACCTTAGTTATGTCTGCCCAGTTAAATGTTCTGTCATCTATCAAAGCATCACAAACTTTATTTCAATAAAATGAATCTTCAACCATTTGGTTCCTGAACCAAACGGTACAACCCTAATCACTAGAGTTTAGCAACACTATGACCACTTTGATCACTTACACTAAAATGGACTTTGTTCTTTTTGTTGTAATGGTGTTCTTTCTTAAAAATTGTGCATAATTTACATTTTTCTTGTGAACGCTACTTATCTGATGCTGTGTGCCTGTGATGCTGCTGCAAGTAAGTTTTTCATTGCACCTGTGCACACATGGACTTGTGCATTTAACAATAAACTCGGCATTGACTTTCACTTTGATAAAATTATCATCAGTACTTTGGACAGAGTCAACACGGATTTATGAAAGGCAAACTATATTTGACAAATCTGTTTGTGTTTTTTGAGGATGTAACTAGCAGAGTGAATAAAGGTGAAGCAGTTTATGTGGTATATTTGGAGTTCAATAAAGTGCCACAGTTATTAAACAAAAGTAAAGTACATGACATGAAAGGTATTCCTGTAGTGGTGATGGAAAGGATTTAGATCAGTGATGATGAAGGAATGGTGATACATTTTCAGATAATGCATAATTTGGAGGTAATCGTGCCCCCACTGGGTTGTAGTGAATACTTGAGTGCACCAATAACACAGAGCTATAGAGTCATACTGCACAGGAACAGGCCCTTTGGCCCACTAAGCCTGTGCTGACCATCACCCACCCAACATCCTACATGAATCTCATTTTATCCTTCCCACATTCCCATCAACTTTCTTCCCCCCCCCCCCCAGTCATTGTTGAAGAAGGAATTCTTAGTGAGGTTTACAATTGGTGTGTTGCATTCCAGGTGCCAGGGTAAGGGTTTTTTTTCAAAACACACTGAAAGGGCATGAGGAAATGTGTGGGTGAGGAAGATTCAGGCTTTGAGCAAAAGAGGGTGGTGAAGGGTTATATGGACTCCATACTGTGCTGATATTAACAGATGAAATTAACAAAATGCTGGGTTAAATAAGTGAAAATCACTCTGATGCTGGAGGATCACAGCAGGCCAGGCAGCATCTGTAGGGAAAAGCAGGCGGTCAGCGTTTCATGTCAGGACCCTTCTTCGAGACTGAAGATAGGAAAAGGGGAAGCCCAATATACAGGAGGGAAAAGAAGAGCAGTGATAGGTGAACAAAAGAGGGGAGGCGGGGTGGGCACAGGGTGGTGACAGGTAGATGCAGGTAAGAGACAGTGATAGGCAGGTGTGGGGGAGGAGGGGAGAGCAGATCCACGTGGGATGGGTCAGAAGAGAGAGGAAATAAAATGCTAGGAAAGGGAAGAGAAGCAGCATGGTGGGGGTGGGGGGGGAGGGGGGGGGATTACCTAAAGTGGGAGAATTCAATGTTCGTGCTGTTAGGCTGCAAGCGTTCAAGACGGAAAATGAGGTGCTGTTCCTCCAGTTTGCACTTGGAATTCTCCTGGTAGCAGAGGAGGCTGAGGACTGATATATCAGTGATAGTGTGGGAGGGGGAGTTGAAGTGACTGGCAGCGGGGAGATGCAGATCGCGGTTACGGACGGAGCGCAGGTGTTCTGTGAAATGGTCACCTAGTCTGCGTTTGGTCTCACCAATGTAGAGGAGGCCACACTTGGAGCACGGAATTCAGTAGATGATATTAAGGGAGGTGCAGTTGAATCTCTGTCTCACCTGAAAGGACTGTTTGGGTCCCATGATAGAGGTGGTGTAGGGGCAGGTGTTGCACCTATGGCAGGGGCAGTGGAAAGTTCCCGGGGTGGGAGCGGGATGGGTGGGGGTGGGGGAGGAGTGAACGAGGGAGTCGTGAAGAGAGCAGTCCCTGCAAAAGGCAGAAAGGGGTGGGGAGGGGAAGGTATGCTTGATGGTGGGGTCCCATTGGAGATGGCAGGAAAAAAAGGGGGCAGAAGAGGGGAGGGGTTAGTGGAAGTTGGAGAAATTGATGTTGAGGCCATCATGTTGGAGACTCCCAAGGCGGAATATAAGATGTTGTTTCTCCAACCTGCGTCTGGCCTCAATGTGACAGTAGAGGAGCCGTGGACAGATATGTCAGTATGGGAGTGGGATGTGGAACTGAAGTGGCTGACCACCGGGAGATCGACGAAGCAGTCACCCAAGCTGCATCGGGTCTCACTGATGTAGAGGAGGCCGCACCGGGAGCCCTGGCTGCAATAAATTACACCCTCAGATTCACATGTGTAGTGGTGCCTCACCTGGAAGGACTGTCTCAGGTCCTGAATGGTGTGAGGGAGCAGGTACAGGGTCAGGTATCGCACTTTGTACAGTTGCAGGGATAAGTGCCAGGAGGGTCATCAGTGGGAAGGGACAAATGGACAAGGGTGTCACGGAGAGCACGATCCCTGCAGAAAGCGGAGTGGGGTAAGGGAGGGGAAGATGTGCCTGGTGGTGGGATCCCGTTGGAGGCTGCAGAAGTTGCAGGAATGATGTGTTGGATGCGGAGGCTCGTGAGGTGATAGGTGAGGACAAGGGGAACCCTGTCCCTGTTATGTGAGGGGGAGATAGGGTGCGGGAAATGGAGGAGATGCGGGTGGGGGCTGCATGGATGGTGGTGGAAGGGAAACTCTGTTTACTGAAAAAAGAGGACATCTCAGGTGGCACGGTAGCATAGTGGTTAGTGCAACGCTATTACAGTGCCAGTGATCAGGGTTCAATTCCCATCACTGTCTGTTAGGAGTTTGTACGTTCTCCCTGTGTCTGTGTGAGTTTCCTCCGGGTGCTCTGATTTCCTCCCACATTCTAAAGATGTACAGGTAGGTTAATATAGGTTTAAAATGGGCGGCGCAGATGCATTGGATCAGAAGGGCCTGTTACCATGCTGTATAAATAAAGTTTTCTTTAAAAAAAATCTCTGACATCCTGGAATGGGAAGCCTCATCATGGGAACAGATGCAGTGGAGGCAGAGGAACTGGGAGAAGGGGATGGCATCCTTGCAAGTGACACGGTGGGAAGAGGTGTAGTCAAGGTAACTGTGGGAGTCAGTGTGTTTGGGAGACAGAGAGATTCAGAAAGGGGAGAGAGGTGTCAGAGACAGACCAAGTGAATCTGAGGGCAGGGTGCAGGAAGCAGCCCCAATGCAGTCGTCAATGTAGCGGAGAAAGAGTTGGACAGCGTTACCGGCGTAGGCTCAGAACATGGACTGTTCCACAAAGGCGATGGAAAGGTCGGCATAGCTGGGGCCCATGCGAGTGCCCACGGCTACACCTTTGGTCTGGAGAAAGTGGGAGGAACTGAGAGAGAAGTTGTTGAAGGTGAGTACCAGTTCTGCCAGACAGAGGAGGGTGGCGGTGGAGAACTGGTTTGGTCTGGTGTCGAGAAAGAAACAGAGAGCATTAAGGCCTTCCTGATGGGGGTTGGAAGTGTACAGGGACTGGGTATCCATGGTGAAAATGAGGCGCTCAGGGCCGGGGAGCAGAAAGTTGTTGACATGAAGTGTCACAGACATAGGAGGGAAGGGAGTGGACCAAGAGGGACAAAATGGAGTCAAGGTATGAGGACACATTCAGTGGGGCAGAAGCAGGCAGAAACAATGGGTCTACCAGGGCAGTTGGGTTTATGGATCTTGGGTAGGAAGTAGAAACAGGCAGTACGGGGAAGGGGAACTGAGGTTAGAGGTTGTAGAGGGAGATCTCCAGGGGTGGTGAGGTCAGTGATAGTGCAGGAGACAATGGCCTGACAATACTTGGTGGGGTCCTGGTTGAGGGATAAGTAAGAGGAGGTGTCTGAGAGTTGACGTCCGGCCTTGGCAATGTAAAGGTCAGTCTGCCGGAGGACAACAGCACTGCCCTTGTCTGCGAGTTTGATGGGAAGATTCAGATTAATGCAGAGAGAGTGGAGGGCAGTGCATTCAGAGGGAGGGAGGTTGGAATAGGTGACAGGAGTGGTGGAGCTGAGATGGTTAATGGACCGATGGCAGTTTGAGATGAAAAGATCCAGAGCAACCGTGCTACACCTGTCTCTACTACCGGATTCCTTCTTCTTCAGCCCTTTGCCTCTTCTACCAGTCGCTGCCCAGCGTCTTACATCTCCCCCCTCCCCCACCCACCTACCTTCCCCCTCTCACCTGAACTCACTTATCACCTGCCTGTGCTCCTTCCCCTCCCCCAACCTTCTTATTCTGGTTTCTGCCTTCTTCCTTTCCAACCCTGATGAAGGGTCTCAACCCAAAACGTCGACTGTTCATTTCCCTGTTCATCATGCTGCTCCAGATTCCAGCATCTGCAGAATCTCTTGTGGCTGTAAAACGGTTTGGGAACAGCTGGTATCTCGGTGTACCATGAATGCAAATCTTTCCTTCAATGCAGTGTTTGGTGACGGATGGCAATTTCACAAGTAATTACATAATGTGGCCACTAGAGAGCAGGAAAGCACAACCCTAGAGTTACTGCCCATCACACAACCTCCAGCTGCTGGTCAAACTCTTGTTCAAAGATCAGAAGCTTCAATCAAACCTTATCGATTGATGACTGTTGTCGCGTTTTCTTAAACTGCCCAGGACCAGAACCAACCCCAGTTTATAAATTCCACACTGGTTTTTACAGATAGCCAGGACCGTGGCGCTGCAAGTAGTGCGGCTGCGTCACCGCTCCAGCGACCCGAGCTCAGTCCTGATCTCCGGTGTTGTCAGTGTGGAGTTTGAACGTTCTCCCAGTGACTGCATGGTTTTCTCCAGGTATTCTTGTTTCCTCCCACATCCCGAAAATGAGCTGGTGTTTAGGTTAATTGGCCGCTGTAAATTGCCCTAATGTAGGTGGAAGATCAGGGGGTGTTTTAAGGGGCATATATGAGAGAAGAGGTTGCAGGGAGATTGATGGGATTGGACTGACAGCAAGCATGGACATTGGGATGAGCAGCCTTTTATGTCATGAAATATGGAAATATTAAATGGATTCAATTGCTCCTGAGTGTTGCACACTTACATACTGAGTTGTAATTGTTACCACTCTGAGGGCTGAGAGCACATTTAAGGTGAATTCAGCTTTCAGAAGCTTGAAGTTACAAGCTTGTAGCAAGAAAAGTGAAGTTGGGGGACTAAAACAACAGTGGGACATTTGAAATCAGTTTTGTCGGTGTAGAATTGATCACATATGGGGACAGGAGGTTCCTTTACTGGAAGGATATTAGTGAACCAATCAGGTTTTAACAACAATCTGACAGCTGCTCCACTGAACTCATCATTATAATCTAGAGTGAGTTAACGAGTGAGAGAGAGAGAGAGAGAGAGAGAGATGTAACAGGTGTGAAAAGTAGGTTGCCAGCAGATCAGGCAGTGTTAGTCTGTCACCTTCAAAACCTCAGCAAATCAAGAGCTCATAAAGATACTTCAAATGTTGTGAGTGTCTCTGCCTTCACCATCTCCTCGGGCAGTGCTTTCCAGATTCCAACCACCCTCTGGGGAAAAGATTCTTCCTCAGATCCTCACTCTTACCCTTACCCAGTGAGGGGAAAGGTTTTCCTGGTACCTACCCTCTCCATGCCCCTCATAACTTTGAAAACCTCGGTCAGGTCCCACCTCAGCCTCAGATTCTCCAAACAAATCAAACCAGACTATCCAATCTCTCCTCACAACTGAAGCACCCATCCCAGGCAACATCCTGGTGAATCTCCTCTGCAGCCTTTTCAGTGCAATCACGTTCTTCTTGGAGTACGTCAGAGATTCAGGGAGTTATATAACACAGAAACAGGCCTTGTGGACCACGTCATCCGTGCCGATTGTGATGCCCATGTGCACTGATCCCATTTGCCTGCATTAGGCCTGTAGTCCTCTGAACCTTCCCTGTCCATGCACCCATCCAAGTGTCTTTTAAAAGTCATAATTTTATCTGCCTTTACCACTTCCTCTGGCAGCTTGTTCAAGATATTCACAACCTTCTATTCACAACAGTTCATTTGGGGCATGAGCTGTGAGGAAACTTAGTCCCCTGATGATGAACTTTCTGTTATCTAAAAATGAGCAAGGGTTGCTGTGTCATAATGCCAGCTCACAGAGACCACCAGGCTGCCACCAGAGTTGTACTGGGAGCACATTGAAGGCTCCCAAAAGAACACATTCAGATTTCTACGGAACAGTTTTGATTTTCATTCCTGGGATGCAGGCAGCTTCAGCAGAGTCAGCATTCCCTGCCTGTTCCTAGGTGGACAAGAAGGAACAGATGGGAGCAGACACAAAGGTTTGTTAATATTGAGCGACTTTCTATAGCACTCTGGAGGAAGCTAAGAGCCAGCCACGTTCAGCCTGATTAGTGGTAAAAACCTTGGTTATTAGATCACTAACATAGCTACACTACTCGGCAAAAGATCAGGGTATGAAACTTTTAACCCTTAAATAGATGGAACTTGTTTGGTCTCCAGAGGAGTTGCAGCAAAACTGCAGAAATGAAACCTTTTCTGTTCTGACCACCCCCAACTCCACCCCTCCACTCGTTTCCCTCACCCTGCCGCCACCCCAGACACAACACATATAACACGTACACAACACACACACAACACACACATACACACACATACACACACAACATGCACAACACACACACACTACACAACACACACACACACACACACACACACACACACACACACACACACACACTCTCCTTGCTCCCTTCTTTAATGGCAAGAAGCCTCTATCGTCCAAAACCCAATCTCACCAGAAGCTGCAGTACAGGAATTCAGCACTAGGGGGTGACAGAAGCATTCAGAGATGCTTTATTTTACTTTGTGGAAGAAGTCCATTGGACCCATCAAGTCCATGCCAGCTGTCAAATCAATCCTGTTCTCCCTACGTATTTCCCTCTCACCTCTCTAATGCCCAACACTACCCCCCCCCCCCCCGCCAACTCTTCTACTACCCACCGTGTGGTCAATTGACCTACCAGCACGTCTTTTGGATGTGCGATGAAACCAGAGCACCCAGGGGAAACCCACATGTTCATGGGGAGAATGTGCACACTCCACACAGACAGCACCCAAGGTCAGGATTGAACCCAGATCACTGGAGCTACCAGGCAGCACCACTTCTAGCTGCACCACTGGGCCACCACCATGGAGTTCAGTGACAACCAGTGTACCTCCACCCTCAGGAATCCCCAGCACAGTATGAGAGCCCCCTGGGTGGGAGAGTTTGTATCACAGTGAGATTGTCAAGTGTCAGTTTACTGCTGGCCTGTACATGGCAAATGATTGAGATTACCACAGTTAAAGATTGCAGAATTTAAAGTTGTTATCAAATTTTAATTCAACATCAACAACAATAAATCAGTCTGTAATGAAACCACAATTGTAAAAATGCACATGGAAAGATCCCACAAACAGGCATGAGGTAAGTGACTGGCCTCTGTTCGGTGGCCTTGGTCAAGATGCTGAGGAGAACACTGACTCATCTTCCAATTGGACCAGGGGATCTTTAACATCCACCTGCGGAGCTCGATGAGGTCTTAGGACAACTGGTCTGCAGAATAGCTTCTGTGGTAGGTCTACAGCTGGGATTTTGTACACAGGTCCTATTAGTGGAACATAAATCTAATGCCATCCAACTCAGAGGTAAGAATGTGACTCTTTAAAACACTGGCAGATACCCAATGTGGTTGGTATTGTTACAGAGTCAGGATTGCTGCCTTTTGAATGGGACTTTGGCCTCTTAAGTGGATATGAAAGATGTCACAATACTCTGTCAATAAAAGCAGAAGAGTTTCCTCAGTCCTGACCAATATTTCTCATTCAACCAACATCAATAAAAATTGTATTCTGATTAGTATCGATCTGCTGTTTGTGGGATTCCATTCTGTGCCAGTGATAGAAGAGTTATAACAGAGATTGTGAATTGTCAGAAATGCAATAGGCTGAGTATCTACACTAAAAAACAGGAGGTGCTAGTGGTCCTAGGCCATATTAAGATGGATAAATTCACAAGGCCTAACCAAGTGTATCCTAGGACATTGTGGGAAGCTAGGGAAGAAGTTGCAAGGGCTCTGGCAGTGATATTTGCATCACCTTTAGTCACAGGTGAGGTACTGGAAGACTGAAGGATGGCAAGTGTTGTGCCTTTGTTCAAGAAGTGCTGTAAGGACAAGCCAGGGAACTACAGGGAAAGTTACTGGAGGGGATTCTGAGGGACAGGATCCAACATCATTTGGAAAGACAAGGACTGACTATGGATAGTCAGCATAGCTTTGTGCGTGGGAAATCGTGCCTCACAAATACGACTGAGATTTTTGAAGAGGTGACCGAGGATTGACAAAGACATTGTCCACATGGACTTTAGCAAGACCTTTGACGAGGTCCCACATGGGAGGCTGGTCCAGAAGGTTAGATCACATGGGATCCAGGATGGGCTAGTCAATTAGATACAAACTTGGCTTGGTGGAAGGAGTCAGATGGTGGTGGTGCAGGGTTGTTTATAGTTACAACAGAGATTGTGAATTGTCAGAAACATAATGGGCTGAGTATCCACAAAGAGGAGGTGCTGTGGTCCTAAGCCATATTAAGATGGATAAATCCCCAGGGCCTGACCAAGTGTATCCTATATTACCTAGTCACCTATATTAATGACTTAGATGAGAATGTAGTTGGCATGGTTGGTAAATTTGCAAATGAGACCAAAATTGGCGATATAGTGGACAGTGAAGAAGGTTGTCTAAGATTACAACTGGGGAAGTTGAGCAAATGTTTAGTAGATGGAATTTAACTCAGTCAAGTGCAATGTGTTGCACTCTGTTAAGTTAAACCAGGGCAGACACATGAAATGGTAGGGCTCTAGAACAGAGAGATCTAGTGGTATGGTACATGTGAATGGCCAAGGGGCTGACTGGCTTCCTCCTGATCATAACTCATGTGTTTGTATTGTTGTATGATTCAATGTTTCCAGGTTGTGAAAGATGCTATTTAACCAGACGTCCTTTCTTACAGTGTAAGTCAGACATGGCAAAGTGTATTAACCACAACTGTGATCCCAGTTAGCAGGCTTGTTTCTATAACTGGAAACAGGCACTCAGAGAAAAAACATCCCCACACTTACTTAGGTCTTCGCTGATAGGCGAGGCAAGTTACTCCCGGCCCCTGCAGATGATTTCTGTGTTCCTGATTGGTTGGTTGAAGTTTCAGGCCAGAATTTCCTCAGAGTCTCTGCTGGATGCGTTCTCACTTTCAGTGAACACACCACTGAAAGATTTTTACTCCAACAGGGAAGCTGACAGCAGAAGAAAGTGTATCTTGGAAACACACACAGGGTGTACTTTGGAAGTTTTTGTTTTGTCAAAGTGCTCTCAGAGACAGTTTCTGAGGACATATTTCAGAGGAACCAAAAACCAAACTATTTTATCACCACTGACCTGCTCGAGTGGTTGAAGACAAGATGAGTTCTGTGTGTTTGCATGTACTGGGCTTCATTCTCAGCTCCCTGGGCTGGATTGGTATTCTGATTGCCACTGGTACCAAGGAGTGGGTTCAGACCTGCTCAATACGGGCCACTGATTGTCAACACTTTCGCGAACTTAAGCTGCGGGGGCTATGGACTGAATGTTATCGATCATCTGAAGCCTACCACTGCAAGACTATATCCGACATCCTCAAAATGCCAGGTAACTTTGACACTTTAGTCCCTCATTAACCTCTCTCCCTCGACTTTCTTCCTTTCACTTCCACTTCCCAGTTGGATATTCAGACATGCATTCTTTCTTTTTACGACACTGAGCTCCACTCAGTCAACTTTTCTCTATTCTGTCGCTTTCTGTTCTTTCCCTCCTTTACTCTTCATTCCAAATCTTGTTTTGTCTCCGACATCTGCTTCTTTCACTGAAAGTGTTTGAATGCTGCCTTTGAATACAGAAACCAATGTTTGGCTCATTCTGGTGTTTGACCCCGCTACCTGATGTGATCACGCATCTGATCTTCAAAGCGTTAAAATACTGGGTGAAGAATTGAAAGCACATTCCCCTCGATCATTCCTGTGCTTCTCTGCATTAAATGATTTGGCTATTGGAATCCTGATTCCAAGTGAGTGCAGCAAATAGCATTTTCAAAAGAGAAAATTTTAACTCCTTGTGGAGTATAGCAGCAAAAAAACAGATTGGTAACCAGCCCATTTTGCTTCACTGACAGCTGTAGTTCAATGGGTTTCCGTCTCTTTTCTGCAGCTGAAGGTTGTGGGTTAACGTCCCACAGCAGAGATCAGAGCTCTAAACCTATCTGACCCTCCCCACAACCTCCCAATGCAAGGCTGAGGGAGTGTTACACTATTGGAGCTGCTTTTTCTCAGCTGAGTCTTTAAATGGAGACCCTGTCTTTCCTCCTGTCAGAGTAAGAATTTCCACTGCTTGAGACAAAGCAGGTAAATTTTCCCCATGACCTGTGTCAATTTTGTTCCCACAACCAATACTTTAAACAGGTCGTTTATTCTTTATCTCATTCTGGTTTGTGGGAGGTTGCTGCACACAATTGGCTGCTGCACTTTCTAGCAGTCACTACACTTACAAAGTACCTCATTGGCTGTAGGTTGTGGAAGTTGTTGCTTAAATGCAAGTTCATTTTTTCTATTGTAACCTGTTGAGCCTGGATTCCTGCTTTGCTCCATCGTAGGTCGGGTTTCTGACAATCCATCCCAATGGATTCCAAAATTAAGTCTCATCTTTTTTTTCTGCTTCTGGGAGCTAATCCAGGACTTTTACCAACAGCAAACACCTTAAACACTTTGTCCCATCTCACCATTTCCCAGTTCTTTGCCAATGAGTGAAAGATGAGTTTTGAGCAATTGAATAGCAAAGGCATAGAAAGCTATGGGACAAATGCTGGAAGATGGGATTGATATGGATGGATCCCCGCTGGGTTGGCATGGATGTTCTGTTCCTATGCTGTTTGGCTCTATGACCCTATGGATACCTGTGTCCGAGATGCTTTCTGAGATTTCTGATCACTGATTCTATTGCAAAATCACTTTATTAATAGATCTGATTCCTTTCTTTTAGACAAGAGTACTCTATTTGCCTGAAGGGGGTCAGTATTTCATGAACTGAAAATGGGAAGATCATTAGTTCTTTACCGCGATGTAGGGGAGAGAGAGAGAGAGAGAGCACGCGAGAGAGAGAGAGGTGGGTGAATAAAACACCTCTCTCTCTCTCTCCTTCTCTCTCTCTCTCTCTCTCTCTCTCTCATCGTGGTAAACAAGTCTGACAGATAGAACCATTCCTACCTGATGGTATACGTTATCAGCATGCATTAAGTAAATTCTCAAGCAGAACGCAGGATAATGAACAACTCGCCTCTGAATGATGCCCTAATGACCTCTGGATGTGCAAACCTCCAAATATAGCAAAGACAGCAGGCAATTTGTGCACCAACTAGAAATGAGATAAGGGCTCGATGATTTGTTTTAGTGATATTGAGTGAAGGATAAATATTGGCCAGTAAACTGAGAAAATCGTCCCTGCTTTTCTTCAAGATGATGTCATGGGATATTTTCCAACCCCTGGGAGTGAAAGCATGGCCTAATCTCTCCCTGATCTCTCCTCAAGGACAGTATCACTGACATTGCAGTGCTCCCTCAGTCCTCTGGCTTTTATGCTCGAGTTTCTCTTCTGGGGACTGGAAGACTCAAAGCAAGAGAGAATGACAGCCTCTTCTGCATCTCCCTTCTTCTGGTCTTGTGTTAGTTTTCCAATAAAGTCCAATGCATTGTACACGAAGCTCAGGCAGCAACATGTGATAAGTCTCTTCACTGCTTTCAGTCTCCAATCTGAAATGCTCAAGGAGTTATTGTTACACATAGCAAACCCGCTCTGAACCCTTTCGATTCGTCACCGTTCTCAGTTATTATTCCGGGGGCTTTATCTGTGCTTTAGGGTAATGAGACCACTGTGCGTGTGAGCACGGGGCAACTTGCAGTGTTTTTGCAGCTGTGAGCTGCTTAACCCGTGGAAGATTGGTAGCAGCTGGAGACTGCGCTGCACAAACGCAGGAAACACGGCAGGCAGGGGCAGCTGAAACCAACAAGGCTCAGTGAAACAAAAGGAATCCCTTTCAATTGCTGCTTGTTTCCTTGCAAGTAAACAACTAATCATTATAACACCATGCTGTTGGTATGAGACAAAACCATGGTCACTTATACCTCTCCAACAGGAAAAACATTCTGAAAAATATCATGCCCCTTTACGACAAAGTCATTCAACCAGTCATCGTCCCAAACCAGCAGGTTGTTTTCCTATTATGCCTGGTCTCTGTATCACAGGCAACGGCACAAATGTGTTTCCCATCTGTCTGTCTCCTTCACTCACTTGTCATTTTACTCTCTCTCTCTCACACACTCCCTCTTCTCTCCCTCTCTCACCCTCTCCCTCTCCCCTCACACTCTCCCTCTCCCCTCTCTCTCACCCTCCCTCCCCCTCTCTCTGCCTCTCTCTCCCTCTCACACCCTCCCTCCCCCTCTCTCCTCCTCTCACTCTCTCTGCCTCTCTCTCTCCCTCTCCCCTCTCCCCTCTCACACTCCGTCTCCCCTCTCTCTCACCCTCCCTCCCCTCTCTCTGCCTCTCTCACACCCTCCCTCCCCCTCTCCTCCTCTCACTCTCTCTGTCTCTCTCCCTCTCTCTCCCTCCCTCTCTCTCCCTCTCTCTCCCCCTCTCCCTCACCCTCTCTTTCCCCTGCCTCTCTATCTCCCTCCCTCCTCCACTCTCCATATCTGTATGTCTGTCTGTTTTGTTCCTCCTCTCTCATTGTCCCTCCTCCTGTGGCTCTCTCTCTCTCTTAGATTCGTAGTGTTACAGAGTCAGACTAAACTGAAACAGGCCCTTTGGCCCACTGAGTACCTGTTGATCATCAAGAATAAAAACGCCATTAATGTAGGCTTAGTGTAAGTGGGTGGTTGTTGGTGGTGGGCTGAAGCGCAGTACAGTGGCGCAGTGAGTAGAGCGACTGCCACTCAGCACCAGAGACCCGGGTTCGATCCCCACCTCGGGTGCTGACTGCATGGTCTGCACATTCTCCCTGTGAATTTGTGGGTTTCCCCTGGGTGCTCCAGTTTCCTCCCACATTCCATGCGTGCGGATTGGTAGGTTAATTGGCCCTATAAATTGCCCCTAGTGTGTAGGTGAGTGGTAGAATCTGGGGTGGGGGTGTTGGTGTAGTGGGAGTTGACGAGATAGTGGGGAGAATAAAAAGATGGGATTAATGTTGGATTGTGTAAATGGGTGACATGGATGGCTGACATGGAGTGGATGGGCTGAAGGGCCTGTTTCCCTGCTCTACCTCTGTATGACTGTATTCATCCACGCTAATCCCACTGGACAGCATTTAGTCTGCTGCCTTCAAGTGCTTGTTGAAGGCTGCAAGTAAGTTTATCGCTACACCAGTGCACACATGTACTTGTGCAGATGGCAATAAACCCAACTTTAATTCAGCAAGAGACGGTGAAGAAAAGATTCACAGGGTTGTTGACACAAGAGACGGCAGACGCTGGAACCTGGAGCAACAAACAACCTGCTGGAGGAACTCAGTGGGTCGAGCAGCAACTCAAGTGCTTGTTGAGATACATCAAACATTGTGGGGTTCTCTGCTTCCACCACATCCTCAAGTCTGTTCCATTCTTAACCCCCCCTCTGGGGAAAAACTTTTCCTCAGATCCTCACTAACTTACCCTGAACCTGTGTCCTCAGATTTAGGCACTTCCCTCTGAGGAAAATTTTCCTAATACCTACCCTATCCATGCCCCTCATAATTTTGAACACCTCAGTCAGGTCCCCCCTCAGCCTCCTCTTCTCCAAAGAAATCAAACCAGACTATCCAATCTCTCCTCATAACTGAAACACCCATCCCAGGCAACATCCTGGTGAATCCCTTCTGCAGCCTTTTCAATGCAATCAGGTCCTCCTTGTAGTATGTCATAGGTTCATAGATTCACAAGAGTTATACAACACGGAAACAGGCCCTTCAGCCCAATTCATCCATGCTGACCAAGATGCCCATCTAAACTAATCCCATTTGCCTGCATTTGGCCCATATCCCTCGAAACCTTTCCTGTCCATGGACCTGTCCAAGTGTCTTTTAAACATTGTCTCCACTACCTCCTCTGGCAGCTCATTCCATATACTCACTACCCTCTGTATGAAATACTTGTCCCTCAGATCCCCTTTAACCCTTTCCCCTCTCACCTTAAACCCATGCCCTCCAGTTTTAGACTCCTCTACCCTGGGAAAAAGACAGTGACCATCTACCCCGTCGATGCCCCTCATAACTTTATAAACCTCTAGGAGTTTACCCCTCAGCCTCCTTCGCTCCATGGAAACGGTCCCAGCCTATCCAATCTCTCCTTATAACTCAAGCCCTCCAGTCCAGACAAGATCCTTGTGAATCGTTCAGTCCTGATGCAGGGTTTTGACCCGAAACGTCGACAGTTCCTTTCCTCCCACAGATGCTGCTCGACCCACTGAGTTCCTCCAGCAGGTTGTTTGTTGCTCCAGGTTCCAGCGTCTGCCGTCTCTTGTGTCAACGACCCTGTGAATCTTTTCTTCACCGTCTCTTGCTGAATTAAAGTTGGGTTTATTGCCATCTGCACAAGTACATGTGTGCACTGGTGTAGCGATAAACTTACTTGCAGCAGCATCACAGGCACAGAGCATCAGATAAGCAGCATTCACAAGAAAAAACATAAATTAAACATCAACTATATACAATTTTTACAAGAAAGAACGCAATTGAAAAAGTATGTCCATTTTAGTGCAAAGTGGTCATAGTTTTGCTAAACTGTAGTGATTAGGGTTTTGTCGGTTAGTTCAAGAACCGAATGGTTGAAGGGAAGTAGGAAGGAAATCACGTCCTTCCCATAGCGTGGCAACCAGCACTGCACACAATACTCTCAGTGCAGTCTAAACAGCGCTTTGTGCAGTTGGAACGTGACATCCCAATTCCTATACTCAGTGCCACGGCCTAAGACTACCTTTATCACTTTCAATAACCTCACCAATTTTCGTGTCACTTGCAAATCTACTAAAATCTACTCTATAGAAGTCTGGTTAGACCACATTTAGAGTATTGCGTGCAACTCTGGACATCTCAATATAAGAAGGATGTCGAGGCTTTAGAGAGGGTGCAGAGGAAGTTTACTAGGATGTTGCCTGGATTAGAGGGCATGTGCTATCAGGAGAGGCTGGACAAACTTGGGCTCTTCTCTCTGGAGCGGCGGAGGCTGAGGGGTGATCTGTTGGAAGTGTATAAAATGATGAGGGGCATAGATAGGGGGGACAAGCAATATCTTTTCCCCATTGTTGAGCGATCCAATACCAGAGGGCATGCATTTAAGGTGAGAGTGGGTAGGTTCAGAACAGACGTGAGGGGTACGTTTTTTACTGAGAGAGTGGTGGATGCCTGGAATGCGTTGCCTGATAGGGTGATGGAGGCAAATTCACTGGGGGCTTTTAAGAGGGGCCTGGATGGACACATGAATGAGAGGAAAATAGAGGGATATCGGCATTCTATTAAGTAGGAGGGAATAGCCATGTCAACACAATATTGTGAGCCGAAGGACCTGTTCTGTGCTGTCTCGTTCTATATTCTATGTTCTATGTTAAAATCATGCCTCCAATATTCACATCAAGATCGTTAATGCATTTGACAAGCAGTAAAGATCCCAGCACCGATCCCTGTGGTACACAATTGTCAAAGGCTTCCAATCACAAAAACAGCCCTCCACCATCACCGTCTGTCTCCTATTACCAAGCCAACTTTGGACCCAATTTGCTAACTTGTCCTAGATCCCACAGGTTCTAAACTTTTGGACCAGTTTTCCATGTGGGATCTTGCCAAAGGCCTTACTGAAGTTCATGTGGACTACATCAACCCTTTTGCTTTCATCAACACATTATTTTTACTTGTTTGAAATATTCAATCAAATTGGTCAGAAAGTATCACCTCACAACAAAGCCACGATGACTATTTTGATCAATACACGCAAAATGCTGGAGGAACTCAGCAGCTCAGGCAGCATCTACGGAGAGAAGTAATCAGTCCGACGTTTCGGGTCGAGACCCTTCATCAGGAATGGAAAGGAAGGGGGCAGAAGACGGAATAAGAAGGTCGGGGAAGGGGGAGGAGTACATGCAGGCAGATGATAGGTGATTAAACCCTGCCTTTTCAAGTGTAGATGAATCCTGTCTGTTGGACTTTCTTCCAATAACTCCCCTACCACTGGCACTGGGCTGTCTGGTCTCTGATTACCCTCCTGACCCCTGTTGTCCTACAGTCATCTGGCCCTTCACCTGATGCTAGTGAAGATTTAAAAATTTCTGTCACGGCCCAGGTAAATTCCTCCCTTGCATCCAGAGCAGTCTGTAATACAGTTCATCAGATCCTGGAGATTTGTCCTTTAAACCTGCTCGGATATCTAATATCTCCTTCTGGAATTTTACCATCCCCTCTCTCAGTTCTACAGCTCCAATGTCCTTCTCCGTATTAAACACAGGTAGATGTAATCATTAAGTCCTCATCTGGATCCTCTGGCTCCAAGCATAGATTGCCACTTTACTCCCTAACTGGAAATTAGAAAAACTGCAGATGCTGGGAATTTGAAATAAAAACAGGAAATGCTGGAAAACTCAACAGGACAGGCAGTTTCCGGGAAGGAGAAACAGTAAAAGTTTCAGAATCTTTTATTGAAACTGACAAAGAGTTTCTGTTTATTTTATTGTTCCTAACTTGCCTTTCTCTTTCCCTCAAATCATCCACTTTCCCTAATATTTGAGATTTTCTTTAATCTTATCTGTCAGTGATGCTTTATCGTACCTCTTTTCCCTCCTAATTTCTTTTAATGAATTGCTTTCACCATCTTTCTCTTTCCCAATATTATAACATTACTTCAGTAATTGTAATGCTCTCTGGGATTCGCCCCCTGACTGTGTGTGTTGCTGCCAGGTGCTCCAACTCCCCCTCACACCCCTCCGATGTGCTGGTAAATTAACTAGTTTCTGTAAATTGCCCCAAGTGCAGGTGAGTGGCAAAAGAACCAAAGGGGAAAGGTGGAATTGTGAGGGAGAATAAGTTGCAGGGGTACAGGGGAAAAGATGGGATTGCTCTCCTGGAAGCCAGCATGGAAATGCTGGGATGCAGATGCTTCCTTCTGTGTTGCAATAAGCAACTAAATAAGTTTCTGAGATCACACCAGATTCCAATATTTATATCAACGTTATTTAGACATAATATACTCTGAACAGAATCAAGTCTTAACCCGAAAGGTCAGCCATCCCTTTGCCTCCATAGATGCTGCCTGACCTGCTGAGTTCCTCCCTCAGTTTACTTTCTGTTCTGGATTTCTGCATGTGTGGTCTCTTGGGTCTCCCAGCCTATCCTCCTGTGAAATGCTCCATCCCAGGCAACAGCCTGGGGAATCGCTTCTGCACCCTCTCCAGTGCAATCACACCCTTCCTGCAGTGTGCCATAGTGGTGTTTGATCTCGGCTCTCTGGATTGTGAGTCCAGACTGTTGGATCATTGGTCTGGTAATGTAACCAGTATGCCACCACCACGCCCGTGTCAGTGTGCCAATGTCCCAGTAGCTTAGAACTGCTGAATAGCTGAAGGCTGGTTACCAATCCATGTGGAGGATCAAACAGTTTGCCAACCCCAAAATCTCCTGTTATTCCTATTCTCTGCCTTCTGTTCTATAATCAATCCTCGTAGTTCCCCAACCCTAACCCTAACAAATGCATATTTACTCCTTTGATTCCATTCCCCCCCACCCCCACCACCCCGCAATCAACACCTTTGCAAAACTGAAAGGTTAGCCATATGTGAGCATTCCCTTAAAAAGCCACATTGAATCTGCCTAATCAGATAACGATTTTCTAAGTACCCTGTAACCACTTCCTCAATGATGGATTCCAGCATTTCGTCAACAATAGATATTAGGCTAACTGACAGATAATTTCCTGTTTTGTCCGATCGCTCCTTTCATAAATAGCAGTGTAAGGATTGCTGCCCTCCAATCTGCCGAGATTTGTTCCAGAAACAACATCCGCTTGTCCTCCCAACTTCCTTGATCTTCAGAGAGCTGTAGAGTGTAACAGGCTGAGGGAGCACTGTTCAGTGAGATAACATTCTTTTACTCCACTCTCCTTTATCTACCCCTTCACTAGCACAGATTCCGCTTCCTTGACCTCTCCTCAAATCATCAGTGGCTGAAAAAAACCATCTCTAATGTTTCTCTGACTGTGATCTCGACCTCCTGCTTAAGTCGTGTCTTCTTTTCCCTTGCGCAGCCTACCTGCAGACAAGCCGAGCCCTGATGATCACAGCCTCCATCCTGGGACTGCCTGCGATTCTCCTTGTTCTCATGGCATTACCGTGTATGCACCTTGGAACCGAATCCCACTCTTCCAAACACAAGCGGTCACTGCTGGGTGCCATCCTCCTCATTCTGCTGGGTAAGCAAGCAGCCATCTCACCCGTGGGACTGAGCGAAATCACCTCCAGACTGTGATCGAGCAAGATCCTGCCACACTCCCTCACTAGCTGTAGCACAAAAGAAGTGGAGAAAATTGTCCTCTTGGTAGTACAGGAGTTACCTGAGGTTTTCCACAGAAGTAAATCTTAGGGTGGGTGAAAAGCGGAAGGTGGATTCACGATTGCCTAGTGTATACAACCGACAAAGGTCACTTCAGCACCTTGGTTCCCAGATCTCTGTGAGAAGAGGATGGGTCTCTGCATGAGGTAACACTCCCATTGTTTTCCCCCTGGGATCCGGGTTTGCAGAATGAAAGAGTGAAGTGTCAGCTACTCTAGTAATCAGTGTGAATCATCCTCAGTCCAGTTCATGTGGTTGTCAGGCTTAGGCTCAGAGCTTGCACTAGTCTGGTACATATTTGAATGAGTCATGCAGAGAGACCTGGTACAGAAATCTCCAGGTCTCCAGGTCTCCAGGTCTCTGGTAGATCGTAATGCAGAGCACAGTATCCAGTTCCATTATCAAACGAGTGGCTCCACATTTGTATGTTTCCTCCGGTGTCGGATGCTGGCTCTCTGTCTGTGGAGATTGAAAATGGTTTCAGACACCTTGAAGGAGCTGGCCTGCACTGACGTCATTCATGGCTCAGTGGATTACCACTACTGAGCCATGGCTCAAAGCCTCACTGGAGCCTGGTACTCCCAGTATGGAGGGAGTGCTGCTTTGTCAGAGGTGTTGTTTTTTTGGATGACACTTCAACCAAGCCTCTAACTGCCCCTCAACAAATGTGAAAAGCAGACTACTATTTCCTGAGAGATATTTATTCTACCCCTCAAATAAAATCACAATATTGACCATCCCGTTGCTGTTTGAGGGAGCATGCTGTGTCCAAACTGGCAACTATACTTCCTAATTTTCTGCAGCAACTAGACTGCAAAAAAGGCACTCATTGCTGTGGGACTTCATTGCAGATGGATCTCTCAAGGTGATTTGAAACGCGTCTTTCTTTTATAATTCTTTTAAAATAGGAATGAAGAGGGGAATGTTGTTATGAGTGGTCATATAAGAGAAGTGTCTAAAATTATGAGAGGCATAGATAAGGTGGACGGTCTTTTCCCAAGGGTAGGGGAGTCCAAAACTAGGCGGCATAGGTTTAAGATGAGAGGGGAAAGATTTAAAAGGGACCTGAGAGTCAATATTTGCACGCAGAGGGTGGTGAGTATGTAGAACGAGCTGCCAGAGGAAGTGGGTGAGGCAGGTACAACAGTGTCATTTAAGAAGTGCATGGCGGGGCAGGGCTTGGAGGGATATGGGCCAAATGCAGGAAATTGGAACTAGTTGGGTGGGCACCATTGTCGGCATGGACTGGTTGGGCCAAAGGGTCTGTATCCATGCAGTATTGTTCTATGACTCTAAGTGATAAAGGCAGTGAAAGGTGCTGCATTAATCACAAGTCCTTCCTCTTGTTTGTATCTTCTAGCAATCTGTTCTGCAGTGGCCACCATCTGGTTTCCAGTGGGAGTCCACAAGGTAGAGCACCTCTACAATTTTGGGTATTCACTCTTCGTGGGCTGGATCGGCACATTGCTCTGCTTGTTTGGAGGGGCAGTGATTGCCTGCTGCACTGGTCCTTCTCCAGAGGTCCAGGAAAACCGGTATTATTACGCTTCACAAGGATCCTCATCCATGATAAACCCAACACACGCCAAGAGTGCACATGTCTAAGGAACATGGCCTGGAAGAGCCCCAACAGATCTTGTGTCAAGTGACTGGTAATACTTTGTGGCAAAAGCCAATCTTAAAACACACTCTCTTCTGATTGAACGGAGAACAGAGACTGAAGTTATACTTCACGTTGGACAGATAAATCAATCCTCATTTATGATTTTTGTTGTTGATCTTTGCCTGATCACATTCAAAAATGAAAGTCATTAGCTCCTGTTTCAATGAGAAATAATGCTCGGGGGTGGGTGGGGGGCTCAGGTTATGGCTTTGAGACAGGAAATAATTTCTGTTTAGTTACTGATCTAAGCTGGACTCACAAGTAAAGCAAGCCAGTGGCTCAAACTTGGTGATGTTCCCTTTCAATCCCCATCACAATCAGCACTCATCTTCAAAGCTAAATTAAACCTGGAAATCCTCCAATAATCTTCCTGCAGCATCAGCTCCCTGGGAACGACATGCCCTGTAATTCTATTTTATGCCAGCTAATTTACAAATGGTTTTTAATTACAGTGGAGCATCATAACAGACCAAACAAACAATGAGGAACTATGGGCCCGTGAGGAGAAGAGGCTGTAGTTGGAGAACTGAACCCCCACCCACTGGGGGGCTCAATTTCAAACCTTAATAAACACTTCCTTTGATGTTAGGAGCAAGAAACAAAGTCAATTAGAATATTTATCCAAAGGGGAATCAAGTTCCTGGTACGAGCAGTGGAGTGAACGATGTTAATTAAGACAACGGAAGTGGTGGCTGACTGATTTAGTGAATGGGAGACAATTAAGGCTGGAGAATTAAGGTAACCCTGGGCATGATCAGCTCAATGGAAGCGCTTTCAACGAGGAGGCTTGTATTATCCCACCACTCCAAAGGTGCAGGGAGTAAGGTCAAGTTTCCCTCCATTATCCCTGGATATCCTGGAGAGTGGAGGTTGCAAAGAAAGTGAGATGGGTGGATAATCACATGGAATTGGGAACTGTTGAAGAGGTGATGATTTTGGCGGGAGTTAAGATGATTGGGAAGATTTTTTTCATTCCCTCAGGCATAACTGGTGAAGCCAGCATTGGTGGGCCATCCTGTTCTTAAGATGGGACTGAGCTACCACCTTGAAGCACAGCAGCCCATGTTGTGGAGGTACTCCGACAGGGCTACAGGGGAGCAAGTTGCAGGATTTTGATACAGCAACAATGAACAAACACATTATTTTTTCCAGTTAAAATGGTGTGTGACTCTGAAGGTTTCCTGGAGTAGAGTGTCTGCAAGTGGTGAGAAAACAGAGAGGTGTTGGGCAAATGACTGGGGGTGGGAGATGGAGATGAATTGGCAGTGAGAAGGGGTGGCAGCAAGCAGTAACAATGCAAAGTTAGAGAAGACGCCCAGCCAGAGATAGATGACACAGGACCCTCCAGCTGTGGCTCCAATGTGCTCAGCCCTTTATTGTTGAAACAAGGCTCTGGTTAAAACCCTGCATCTGTGTTCTCTTGGGCTTAGTGAGTGAAATAGAATTTTGGACAGGCAGCATCATATAAATGTTTATCCACCGCAGAAGAATAATGAACAATTTCTGCCTGCTATCTCAGCTCGGTCCTGAAATTGGATCTCCAAACACAAAACCATGAGCACATACAGAGTTTAGGATGTGGCTTCCATTTCAGTTAATGCATTGATTTTCCTTTAGGCTTATAGAAATCCTTTCTTGTAAGACATGTTTTTGTTGTATGTACTTGTTTGAAAATGCATCAAATATGGACATATTTAAATTGGTAGACAATTGGGCAATCCACCTGATGAGATATCACAACAAAATCCTGCTTCAGGTTTCTGTAGCTACAGTATTGGTTGGCTTTGCAAATGTCTTCCTTTCGTGGTGCGTGGGCATCACTGATAAGTTCCTTCAACTGCTGACCAATTCAGAGGGAGGTTAAGAATCAACCACTAGAACCACACATGCATCAGACTGGGTAAGGATGGGTGATTCCCTTCACCAAAGGATATTAGTAAATCAGATGTATTTTTTTAATTATTGACAAAAATTGAGTAGCTTCATGGTCATCATTTCTCATTCTAATTTTTAGACACCAGCTTAATTTAATTAATTGAATCTTCTCTCCAGCTATGTAAGGAATAAAAGGAGTCGGCCTTTCAGCCCCTCATACCTGTTCCAACATTCTGTGAGACTGTGGCTGGTTTTTAAACCTCAGCTTCACTTCTCTGTACTGACCCCATATCCATTATTTTTCTTGACATCCAGAAATCTATTGATTTCTGTCTTCAATATATTCATTCACAGTCATCTTGGATAGAGTATACCAAGGATTCACCACACTTTGGATGAAGAATTCTTGTTCTCACCCAAGTCCTGAATGGCTGGCATAATATTTTGGGACACAAATCCTTGGTTCTAGACACCTTAGTCATCTTCCCTTGTCCAGCACTGTGAGAATTTTGAAAGCTTCAATTAAGTCACTGCTCAATCTTCTAAACTCTTTTGATTGTAGACTTGATCTCTCCTCCTGGAAAAATTATCCTATCCCATGAATCAATCTGGTAAACTTTGATGCACTACCTCGATACTCCCATGGGTAAGAAGCACACGGTATTCCAGGTGCAATCACATAACTACAGTAAGTTCCTTTATTTCTGTAACTCTATCCTCCTACAATAAAGGCCAACATGCCATTTGTATTCCTGGTAGCCTGCCATGCATCCATACTAAATGAATTTTGTAATGGATTAAATAGTCAATGATTTGTGTGCAAAGATACCCAGGTTCCAATGAATACCAATAGCTTTCAATGTCTCACCATATAAAAAATACTCCACCTTTCTATGTTCTCTACCGAAGTTGATGACCTCGCATTTTTCCACATTACATTCGATCTGCTCTGTCCTTACCCGTTCAGTTCACCCATCCCCTTGAAGACTTTCTGCACCTTCCTCACAATCCACACTGCTATCCGGCTGAGTGTCATCAGCAAATGTAGATATACTGGTGCTCAGCACCAGTCACTGTTACACCCCACTGGTCACAGCTCACAACCCAAAAATGATCTGCTTATTCCCATTCTCTGTTTGCTACCCATGAACCAATCCTTAATCTACACCAATATTTTATCCTCAATTCCATGCACTCTAATAGTTTTCCTGGAAACAATCAGCAGGTCAGGTACCATCTTTGGAGAGAGAGAAACAGTCAATGATCTTCCAACTAGAACAGGACTTTGCATTACTTGTCCATTAGCAAATCACTAGATTACTTTTTTTCATTATTTATTCAGAATCGATATGCCACTACTTTTGGATTTTCTTTCATCAGCACATGGATTCAATGGGCCAAATGGCCTCTTTCTGTGCTGTAACAATTCTATGACTGTCTGAAATTGGATTGCTGTTGTCAGTGAAGTAACAGAACGAAGAGGATGTCTGTTCTATTTCCATGATCTGAAGGTTGCATTGTGCTCAGTGTCAATAACATCTCTCTCCGACTGTCGCGGAACATTTCAATATATCTTTTCAGCATGAGTGGAAGGTGAGATTACTCTTCATATCTGGCACATTTTCACATTTTATAACAGCCAAAGTAGACTTAATAATTGTTAGATGGGCATCAGCTGAAGTATTTGCCTGGAAATTGGATGTCGCCCCTTTTTTGGTGAGCTAGACATGTGCAGCTTACAGTACTGATGCCCAGTCCGTGCACTTGGCTAAAAATACATCAGAGATAGAGTGATGGTGGTTCATCCCAGAACCATGCTCCAGAATGAAACCTGGGCAGTTCTCAACAGGACCTGCATGAAAAGTTTGTGCTGTGCTGATCACTGGCAATAACACACCTCATGGGAACTCACTGTGTAGCTGCATTAAGGGCTGCCATGGTGGTGAGGCCAAACAGGGAAGTGGCTGCATGAGGATCTCCTACTCATGTTGTGGAATCCTCCCATGTAATTGTCTGTCCTGATCGAGTCCCACACTACGAGTGGTCCTAGATCATAGTGAGGTTCTGGATTAGCAGTGAGGCAGTAAGTAGCTCTGAGGTGCACAGAGTAAAAGATAAGCTGAAAGTTTATTGTAATTGTTGAATAAAGGTCATAGGTTGGACCTGAACGCTCCAATTTATCCCAGCAAGGGAGGAGGTGCATGGTGCGTGACTTGTGACATCATCAGATCCATTACTGACACCCAGCTACGTTGTGGTGAATGGTGAATGCAAGTTCCCAGGCCAGTCAGTCAAAGGGCCCAATTACACCCAGAAACACTAGTGCAGTGTAAGCAGGACAAAGTCACTTTTGTACACAAACGGCACATGAAAAAATGGAAGCTGATTGATCCAGTTTCTAGGTTTGTGAACAATTCTGAGCCCCATTAATTAAGATCAAGATGCTTTAAAATAAAGGTTGGCCCCAGATGAAGGAGGCCTAGGGATGGGAGTTTAATTATTTACGAAGCAACAGTTGGTTGTGATAGACTAAAATAGTGCTGGAAAACATTGAAAACTGATGCATCACTGGGGTAGAAAGCATTGCAATGGCAATGTTACTGTTAACAAAAGAGACCGATAGAGCTTGCAATGTGCAGCACTGCTTGAGGGGCAAGGTAACTAAAGATCTAACGTGCATTTTGATGAATGTAAAATAGTTAAACAATATTTCCATGTATAATATGCTCACTGGATCTATGATTATGTAATAAAGGAAATATAAATCTGCTCGTCAATTATCCCTGTGTATGTGCTTGCTGGAGTAATGTTTAGACGGCTACGTATAATCTTTACTGCTACTGACATCATCAAACCAACACAGTTGTAAAATGTAACAAGTCTGAGACAATAAGTGTGGGATGTGTTAGAGAGAGGGTGAGGATAAACTGCAGGGAAAGGGTCCGACATTGGCCAGGGGATAGATGACATATTGGAATATGATTTAACTGCTTCATGGCAGACTGTTCTAACAAGAATGAGGACTTTAAATTGCCAAGGCAAAGAAACCATCATCTCCACGCATTAGCCAGGCAGGTTTGAGTGTGTAACCTTGGAAACTACAAATCAATACAATCATCTTCACAGACCTCTGAGACATTTGAAATGCCACAGAGAAAAAGTCAATCTGGTTCGTCCTATAACAATGGAATCTAATGCATCAGTGGCCGGTGGGATAACGAGCTCAGGGCTTTGGTGAGATTTATTTCACACCATAGGTTTGCTCTCATGGCTCTGTGACGTTGAGTCTCACTCCAGGTGCATTAGCAAAAAAATCCGGACCAAAATGCCGTGTACCCAGTGAGGAGGAGCAATACTGACAGGAGGACTGTACTGAGGAAGTGCCGCAGTATTGGAAGGACACTAACCAAATGCTGCACCATTGGAGGGGCACAACTGAGAAGATGCTGTTCTGTTATAAGGGCAGTACTAAGGGAGTGCTGCACAGTTGGTGGGGCAATCCTGAGGGAGTGCGATACTGGCAGTAATGAGGCTGTGCTGCACTGTCGGAAGGGAGGTACAGAGTGAGTGCTACATTGCAGAGGATCAGTACTGGTGGAATGTGATGCTGTCAGAGACATACTGAGAGATAACTGCACTGTCAGTGGCCAGTACTGAGAGATAACTGCACTGTGGCCAGTACTGAGAGATAACTGCACTGTCAGTGGCCAGTACTGAGGGATAACTGCACTGTGGCCAGTACTGAGAGATAACTGCACTGTCAGTGGCCAGTACTGAGGGATAACTGCACTGTCAGTGGCCAATACTGAGAGATAACTGCACTGTCAGTGGCCAGCACTGAGAAATAACTGCACTGTCAGTGGCCAGTACTGAGAGATAACTGCACTGTCAGTGGCCAATACTGAGGGATAACTGCACTGTGGCCAGTACTGAGAGATAACTGCACTGTGGCCAGTACTGAGAGATAACTGCACTGTCAGTGGCCAGTACTGAGGGATAACTGCACTGTGGCCAGTACTGAGAGATAACTGCACTGTGGCCAGTACTGAGAGATAACTGCACTGTCAGTGGCCAGTACTGAGGGATAACTGCACTGTCAGTGGCCAATACTGAGAGATAACTGCACTGTCAGTGGCCAGCACTGAGAAATAACTGCACTGTCTGTGGCCAGTACTGAGAGATAACTGCACTGTCAGTGGCCAGCACTGAGAAATAACTGCACTGTCAGTGGCCAGTACTGAGAAATAACTGCACTGTGGCCAGTACTGAGAGATAATTGCACCATCAGTGGCCACTACTGAGGGATAACTGCACTGTCAGTGGCCAGCACTGAGGGATAACTGCACTGTCAGTGGCCAGTACTGAGAGATAACTGCACTGTCAGTGGCCAGTACTGAGAGACTGCAGCACTGTTGGAGGTGCTGAATTTTGATGAGACATTACTCAAAAACTCTGTTTGCCCTCATGGATATAAAGACATATCATGCTAATTTTCAAAGAAAGGCTGTGGATTATGTGTGACCAGCACTGTTCATGATACACTTCGGGTTGGTGTTATGAAAATGCAAGTTCATTCCTTCTTAGTTCCAGGAGGTAGAGGGAGCGTTCTAGAATGCCTTCTCTCCAGCTATTTTCTGGCAATCATCCTGCTACCTGGGACCATCTCAGAGATTTCTGTGAAGTAGTTTTACCTGACTGAAGATTTTTGAAAGTCCACCACATGGATAACATCCCAGGAGTAAAGAAAACGGTGTGGAGAGAGATGTGTTCTCATTTATCTGACTGCATATTGAACTCGTTTCTCAACCCCCTCCCCAACAATGCCTGCTACAGCATCAGACAATGACGTGCCTGCTTTGTTTCACATCACCCTCCCCTCCCCCGCCCCCCCCTTTCCCCCCACCATCATCAACTTGTTCAAGTGGCATCGTTAATTAGCTGATTTTCACCACTTGGTGTGTTCCTGTGGTCATGTGGTAAGAAATATCAGAGGGGGCTTCCTGACTGCACTGCCTCCTTTGTTACTGGCTCCTAGGTGGTGAAGTGAATTAACTAAAGTTGAGACGTTTACATAAACGCTGGTGATGCACAGAGAATGAACCCACAGCAGGGACCAATCAAGCAAAGCCTCCCAGCATCAGAACCACCACTGTTGTATTCAGGAACTCGTGAAACAAGAGCAGGGGAGGGCCATTCAGCCCTTCAAGCCTGCTGCACTATTCAATATGGTCATGGCTGATCTGCCCCAGGCCTCAAACCCTCTTCTGTGTCAATTCCACAGAGCCCTCGATTCCTCGACCTTTCAAAAACTTACCTACCTCCTCTTTAAATCCCCCCAGTGGTCCAGTCTGCCAACTCTCTGGGCAGAGGTCTAGAGATTCACCACCGTCTGCAAGAAGAAATTCCTACACTGCCCCCTCATCACATAATTATGTCCCTTCAATCAGGGCTCTCCCACCAGTGGAAGCATCTCAATAACTGTCCTCTCATGCTCCTTAGGATCTCATGTTTCAATAAAATCACTCCTTATCCTTCTAACCTCCAAAGAATAAAGGTCTAACTTCATTTGCCATTTGGATAGGTCAACCCTCTCACCCCAGGAATTATCCTAGTGAATTTCTTCTGGACAACCTCCAAATATATCTCCCCCCTCCCATCGGGCAGAGGATACAAAAGCCTGAAAGCAAGTACCACCAGGCTCAAGAACAGCTTCTATCTTGCTGTTATAAGACTATTGAAGGGTCCCCTAGTACAATAAGATGGACGCTTGACCTCACAATCTACCTTGTTGTGACTTTGCACCTTATTGTCTGCCTGCGCTGCACTTTCTCTGTAGCTGTGACACTTTACTCTGCATTCTGTTATTGTTTTCCCTTGTGCTACTCAGTGCAGTGTTGTAATGAAATGAACTGCATGGATGGTATGCAAAACAAAGTTTTTCACTGTACGTCAACACGTGACAATTATAAAACCCGACCGAAGCAGCATAGTTCTCCAAGCGTGATCTCACCCAACACCCTGTACAACTGCAATAATACTTTATTTCTAAACTGCAACTCCCTCACAATAAAGGCCATTATTCTGCTTGACTTCTTAATTACTTGCATAACCTGCCTGTTAACCTTTTGTGAGTCATGCATGAATGTTGAGATCTCTTTGTACTCCATCCATTTGCAATCTTCCTCCATTTAGATAATAGTCTGCCTTTTGGTTCCTCTTATGGAAGTCCATGACCTCACACTTTTCTACATCAAACACCATTTGCCAAGATTTTGCCACTCACTCAACCCATCTATATCCAATTGAAGAGGCCACAATATGACCTCCTACCTAATGTTGTGTTGCCTGCCCCCTCCTCAAAGCTATTAATATTGATTGTAAATAATTGAGGGCTAAAAACTGATACCAGAGCACTCCACTGATTATGTCTTCCCAGTCCAAAAATGATCTGATATGTGCCGAGTAGTTTTCAATCAAGATTAACACACGTTCCTCTGCACTGTATGAGCTGTTATCTTGTGCACCAAGCTTTGTCTGGCACTTTTTCGAATGCCTTCTGGAAATCCAAATCCAGTGTCCAGAGGTTTCTTTCTATTGCCTCTGCTTGTTACCTCCTTGAAGAAGTCCAGCAAATTCATCAAACATGATTTCTTTTTCATAAAACTGTGTTCACTTGGTTTGATTGCATTAAGTTCTCTAAACAATCAGATACTTCTTCCTTGATTACAGTCTATAGCACCCTCCCAACAACAAATGTTAAGCTAACTGTCCTATATTTTCCCATATTTTGTCTTCCTTCCTTTTTGAACAATGGAGTCACATTCATGGTTTTCCAATCTACTCAGTAAGTTTTGAAAAACTTCAACCAATAGTGCTTCTATCCTTGCTGCCATTGCTACCATTGGATCCTGGTCACCTGTCTGCCTTTAGTCCCATTAGTTTTGCCAATATTTTGTCCTTTGTGAGAAGGATTGTCATAAGTTCTTTGCTCCCATTTGAAAATAACCTATCTATTATGCTTGGGATAACTGCCGTGTCCTCCACTGTAAAGACTGATAGAAAGTGTTGGTTTAAATGCCATATCCTTGTTTTCTGTTATTAATTTCCCAGTCTCAATCTCCAGGTGTTCCACATTTTCATAAGCCTATATATCTACAGAAGGTCTTGCTGTTTGTTTTGATACTATTTGCTGGTTTACTCTCATAATCAGTTTTCTCCCTCTTTATTTGCTTTCTAGTTCCCTGTTGCTGGTACCTGAAAAATTTCCAGTTCTCTGGTCTTCCAGTAGTTTTAGCCACTTTGTGTGTTCTAGTTTGTAAAATGAAATTAAACTGCAAGAAACAAATAATGCAGAACTCTGGACTTACAAATATATTTTTAAAATCTCATTAATCAGGAAACAATTCAAGAATATGAAGATGTAGATTACATTCTTTGGAAATTAAAAAATATGTTCAGTGGAATTTTGGAGAAAACTTTGCTGGATGCAATGCAATTTGATGCTCTTGTTACTTCCGGAATGACAGTGGCTGGAACTGAAGATTCTGGCTGTGGGTTAATACAAAGTGAGTGCGGTCTGGAGAGAAGGGGGTATAAGAATATAAAAACAATGAATGCAATTTTTGATATGTCCCTCCATTTCCCTCATGTTGGGTGTTCACTTGAGCATCTGCAGTGTGGTTTTAGATAAGAACTAGCAAGTTTGTTGCATCACCATAGCATAAATGCTGCAAACACAATGATCTCTTCGAAGGTCTGGTCCCTGCTATTTGATTTGTTGAGATTTAAGTTAATTCATTTACAGCCATGGTCCACAAGCAGCAAGAGTACGTCCCCATTTGGTAATGGAGACACAAGAAACTGCAGTTGCTGGAACCTGAAGCCAAAGAAACAACAGCTGGAGGAACCCAGCAGGTCAAGGTTCAACCCACGGAGTTCCTCCAACAGTTTATGTTTTTGCCCCATTTGATGATATTTGGAGAATAAGTATTGGCCGCAGGACACTGTGGAAAGTTCTATATCTGAGGCCAGGCTTCTCTCTCTCTCATTCCAAGAACATTTTCCTACCATTGGATGAAGGGGGAAGAACTGGACATTGGGTATGTGTTTTAATTATGAACATCTTGTGTCTGCATATCTGTTTTATACCATTGCACTATTTTCTGTAAACAAAACCAAAGCAAGGTTTGGAGTAGGCCCAGGAAATAGCACTTTTGCTTTAGGGAGTTACGAGCCTACCAACAGCAGCCGTAGTGCTGTTTAAGTCCACCTGAGAGGAAAGAGAGGCCTCTTTTCCATCTAGGAATGTCAGCATAGATTTTAATGCTTAAGATAAAGAAGCCACACCTTCTAATTATTACCCAATGGGCCAGCTTTCAGCTTCAGTTTTGTTTTGTTCACAAAACCATCATACAGCGGTGTCGGATCACACATTTGTAATGAAGCACACACCCAATCTCTGACTTGCTCCACTCTCCTGAAGTGGAAAGAAAGGGATCATTCAGGAATCTTTTTACTCAGAGGCCAGAGGCCTCCTGGTCCTGACCTCACTTATCTGACGCTGTGTGCCTGTGATGCTGCTGCAAGTAAGTTTTTCATTGCACCTGTGCACACATGGACTTGTGCATGTGACAATAAACTTGACTTTGACTTTTGACTGTACAAGGCTCACCCTTGGTTCTGCACTGGTTCAAGAACCAGTCTGTAAACTATACAGACCTCAGGTCCCTCACATCACTAGGGTTGAGGATATATTTTGGATGTCAAGGTAGAATTCAATCTTAATGTAAGTGAATATAACACAGGCAGAGGCCATTTAGCCTGTGTGTTCCTAACTCTCCTCTGAGCTGATTATTTTGCCAATGCTCAGTGGCATGGAATGTAGTGGGAGAAGAATTTGGTGGGGGGGGGGGGGTCAGGGCAAATGAGCTGAAGGCAGGGTGAAAACAGAAAGAGTTCAAGGTACAAGTTAAAGTACAAAGTAAAAGGAGGACTTTTTCTCCTTATCATTGGGACTTTTGTCTGCCAGTGTGTCTAAAGTCATGGTCATGAATGTCAGGGCAGGATTATGGGGTCACATGGTCAACTCTGGCTCTAATTTCTCATGTTCTTGAGCTGCAAAAGATATGTTAGTGTAGTGAAAATGCATAGCCTGACATAGCTCAGACTGTCCGGATAGAATCTGCCTGCTGGAAGATGCCTCCTTCATTATTGAAGTTGTCCAAAACCCTGGTTAGAACATACCTGGGGTACTCTGAACAATTCTGTACCCGGCACCTTTGGAAAGTTATATTGGAAGGAGTGCAACACGATGTTACCTGGATGTTAAGTAATGACAGCTCTGGAAAGGAGCAACTTGACTAAGCTTTTCCAGGTATTGTTGGAAATGATGGGGTGGAGAAACTATTTCTCCTGGCAGTGGAATCTCACACTCACACCTCTACAACTAGCGATTGGAACTCTGCCTCTCAAAAGGCTGAAAATATTGAGGGGCACAAGAACTGTTCAGTGCTGAGACTGAGAGGTTGTTTTGGTGTAAGGGAATTAAGAGATAAGGAATGAAGGTGAGCACCTGAAGTACAGACCAGACTCGGCAATGTCTAATGGTGAAACAAACTCAAGAACTGAAGTGAGTTGTTCTTGTTGCAAAGATTAATTTGCATCATATAACATATATATGTATATATAAATATGCAATATATGTTACAGATATATAACTATGCAATATATTTAACATACAGATATTGAATACACATTCAATATGCTATATATGTAGATATTATATACTTATAAGATGTATATAATATATTTACACACACAGACGCGAGATAAAGCAAGACCCTTTCAGTTGCAAATCTCCATTTTTATCTTGCACAGTTCCATGTGAAAATAATGAAAAGTCAATAAATGAATCACTCCATCAGATGTTTCTGCAATAAATGTTTTTTTTTCTGCATGGCTTTGGTACAGCAATGGGGCACAACACACCAAAACAAGTTCACAGTGTACATACTGGTAACAAATATACAGCAATTCCATACCAGAAATTCAAAATGTACAGAAAAATAAACCCAAATTCATTCCTCAAAATAAAAGTAAATCAAAAACAAAGGAGTACACTTCAACTCAGACCAGAGAATCAAGACGGGGGCAATCTACAGGGTTAAACAATATATGGACAAGCTCATGTTGGAACTGGGAAGAAGCAATGTGAGATATTGGGTGAAACTTGACAGTAAATGGAAAGGAAAGAAATAAGCCTTTGACCTCTGCTGACCACTCAGGGGTCAGTCGTAAATATTTATCCATCACTTTCTCTGAAAAGGCCCCCATTTCTCAATTGGATGTCGTTTGAGAAGTTACAGCAGTTGTGTAGAGCGATATCACATTCATGCTTGTTTTGAGGTTTAATGAATGGAATTAATCCTGTTTCTTTTAAGCAGAAACCCACAGTCATTGCTTCTTTCACGTGACCCTTGGACTAGATCAAGAAGATACGGTAAGAGCTGTAGAAGCAGTTGATGTAGAACACCCACCATTGCTGCCATTCCAGGATATTAAGCACTGGGCGTTAATACACAGGCAATAATAATGAAATATATGGGACCCAAATTCAACACACAGCTGAGTACAGTGCAAAAAACTGAAAGAATATTACAGAAGTAATACTGTTTGTGATTGTAACCAATTCTGTATATTAGCTCTGACATGCTCCCTTGTCAATGCCCTTCAGCTTCACCGAAGACACTCACTTAGCCTCCCATACCTCGAACACCCACTACCCTAAAAGGTGCAAGTGAGCCAACTGGCTGGATTGTTTTCCACACTACAACAGTGACAGCACTTCAAAAGCATCTGATTGGCTGTAAAGCACTTTAAGATGTCCTGAGGTTGAGAAAAGTATTGAAATGCAAGTCTTTTGTTTCTTCTTTTAACTCCTTAGAAACCATACCTCATCCCAGTAGGGAGATATATCAGCCTTTCAAAAGAAATAGGAAGAGGAAGATGCCTTACAGCCCTTTGAGCCAACTCTGACACACAATAAGATCGTAGGTGACCCTTTGCCTCAACTCCATTCCCAGTCCCCACATTTCACAATTCCATTGGTGCCCAAACATCTATTGATTTCAGCCTTGGGTTTATTCAGAACAAATGAGGAATATTAGTTTGTCCTCTCAGGGTCAATATCCTGGAACTCCCTCCTTAACAGTATTGTCTGACCTCCTTCATCAGTGCAAGGTCTTTGACCTGAAATGTTAATTCTTTCTCTTTCCACAGATGCCGCCTGACCTACTGAGCATCTCCAGCATTTTCTGCTTTTGCTTCAGATTTCCAGCAGCTGCAGTTATTTATTTTCATTGTCACTGACAGACAGCAGAGGACCAAGGGGGCAGCCCATCACCTCCTGTTCAAGTGACAATGAGGAACGTCCAACACAAGGTCAGTCCTGCCAGCAATGGCCATGTAGCAAGAACCGATTTTAAGAAGCTTTGGGATCTGTGATTTTGTTTTCCTGTGGTAAATAGGGTCATTCAACCGTACCAGGCTTTATTGACAGCTTTGAGTACATCTTTACATAATTCCAGCACTTTGCAAATTCACTCAGTAAATTGTTACTCCCTCCCACAGGCAGTGAAACACATGCTGTGGTCACTGGAGTGACTCCACCTAATGCACCACAACCCTCCATGGACTCTGTCTGCACTTCCTGCTGCCTCATCAAAGCCCCTCCTAACCAGGTAATTCTCTCTTCTCCCCCCTCCCATCAGGCAGAAGATACAAAAGCCTGAAAGCACGTACCACCAGGCTCAAGGACAGCTTCTATCCTGCTGTTATCAGAATCTTGAACAGACCTCTTGTATGATGAAGACAAACTCTTGATCTCTCAATCTATCTCGTTGTGACCCTTGTACCTTATTTGTCTCCCTGCACTGCACTCTCTCTGTAGCACTGTATTCAGCATTCTGTTTTGTTTCCTTGTTGTACTACCTCGGTTTACTTATGAATGGAATGAACTGTCTGGATGGCATGCAAACAAAAGCTTTTCACTATATCTTGTATATGTGACAATAATGTCTGCCGTCAACTTTTGCTGGTGCTATCTGTGCCTACAATGGGTACCACGGGTAACGGGGAGTCTGTTCGATTCCAGACAGGGAGCCTGAGAAATGGCTTACTGTATCCAAGGAAGGTAGCAGGCACCCAAATTCCCCACCCAAATTACCTGACTCAGGGAGGTAGTGATGAAACATAACAATACAGGACTCTTTCGAGGCCCTGTAACTGGAATGAGTCTAAATTCAACATTTAAAAGACATTTGGATAAGTACTTGGATCCGAGGGGTTTAGAGAGATATGGGCCAAACACAGGAAAATGGGACTAGTTTGGCGGACACTATGGTCGGCATTGATGAGTTGGGCCGCAGGGCCTGTTTCCATGCTGTATTACTCTATGACTCTAATAAATCACTTACCAATTACCAATTAATTGCTCAGTACTACACTGGATGGGTTGACTATCCACCAATCATGGAGTGATCAATATCTTTAAAAAATAATCTACAGCAGAGTTTGCTGCTCCCACATCGGCCACATCAGCCACCTCAGAACCCACAAAGCCAGAGTGGAACCAAGTCATCCTCAATCCCAAGGGGCTGCCTACAAGGAAAGAAAAATACCTGATCCCAAAATATAGCTCACGACTCAATCTCCAGATGACAATGAAGAGGTTTTGAACCATAATAGCTCAATGTTAACACCTCCTTCAACACCTTATCTTCAAAGTAGAAGTGACCCAGTAATATATCTTGACAGCTAAGACGAAATGCATTTTTAAATTAATGGTCTAATAACTCCCCAACCATCAGCACTGTGGGAGCACCGCCGCTGGGTGGGCCACAGTACTTCTTAAGGACACAGGATGAGCATTCAGTTTCAGACTTGCTAGTGATGCCCACGTCCTGAGAATGACTTAGAAATAACTTTGTATGAAAGTGGTCACTGATTTGGAAAGCCATTACCAGCACTGTTTATCCAACCTTGATCAAACCATTGCTAGATTCATCAATAAATTCATCTTCAAACTATTCGTATGAAGATATTGAAGAGTCTTTCATTCTTTGCAGCCATGATATGATGTGCAGATTGATGTGTTGGAACTTTAGTCTAGCACTAGTATTGTTGCTGATCCTTCTAATTTCACTTATTCCAAATTACCATTTCCATTAGAAAACCAACAGGAATTTTGCAGGGATTTCCTCCAGTAGGTTTTATGCCAAGATAAGCACTCCAGTAACTGATGAATTTCACTTTCAGTCCCTTGGAATTACTTCTGCCAAGAATATTAAAAGCAATGCAAGAGAGCCCACAGAAAGTAATTGCCATAATGGAATCTCTTCCGCTGGGAGCATCGTGTTCAATTAACAGCACACAAGTACCCACTGTCTGCTCATTTTGCTGAAATATTATAAACAACTGCATCAGAAACCAATGGTGGGACACAGAGGCTTCACAGAGTGACAGGGAAACTAACTCAGACCTCATACAATACATATCAGAAGGCATAACTCCCTCAAATCATCCGGCACCTGACAACCAGATGATTGGTTACATCAATAACATGACTGAAAATGCATCTTCCACCGCAGCACTTCGTGGGCTTGTCTTTGGTTCATCGTCCAACATACTCATTTATTTCAAAAGCTAATTTCAGGCAGGAGATGGAGTCTATTTGCAGAGAAACACTTCAACCCTTCAACCTTAAGATCTGGCATGCATTCAAGACACTTAATCAGTTTAACGTAAGTCTTTAAAAGCTTTTCATATTATATTGGATCAATCCCTCAAAATACACAACCAATAACACTAAGAGTACACCCTTTAAGTTGATAACAAATTTTATATTATGAGATCAGCCCTTTGCAGGGCCTGATCCTTATTCTCATTCCCTCACATACAATGGAGTATAAAGTATAACATTTAAGACTTGGAATACAATTGTATAATGCTGAAATAAACAGAATATTGTTGTTAAGTTTTTTGGCATTTAACATGTGTACACTACACCCTGCTCCAGTTCTTGCGGCTTTCCTTAAGTTCTATTCTAATGGCAGATGTTGATAAATCAAGCTGAATGGGAGTTGGGCATAAATTGTTGAGAGGGTCAGTGGGTTCGATTCCCCCGAGACAGAAAGTCAGGGTGAAAGTTTTCTCTGCAGACTTGCAATGCAGTACTGTGGGTGAGCTACATTGCCAGGATTGTTTTCTTTCCAATGAGATTTTATACTGAGGCCTCCTCTGCTCACTCAGGTGGCTGTGAAAGATGCCACAGCATTAAGGGAAAAAGAGCAGATGCTTCTTGCCAAATCCAGGGCCAGTATTTATCCATCAAGCATCAGGAGAGATAAAACAAAGCAAAATCCTGCAATGCTCCGCTCAGAGGTCACCAACTTGAAACGTTAACCCTGTTTTTCTCTCCAGATGCTGCCTGACCTGCTGAGTGTTTCCAGCATTCTTTGTTTTTTTTAATCACAGAAGTTGTTTAACCCTTTGTCTGCTGTTTATGGGGTCTTGCTGCATCCATTCAGCTGCAATGCTTTTGACTTTACACCATTGAGTACTTCATTCATTTTAAAACACTTGAAATGTCCTGAGGCGCTACAGGAATGCAAGCCTCTGCCTTTTGTTAAATTACGCAGTAGTTGGAGGACAGTCCCCAGAGTTATCTGTCCTGTTCACAGAGCTATACAGCATGGAAACAGGCCCTTTGGCCCACCACAACCAATGAGCTTGTCTCTTAGGGCAGCTCAAATAAAAGCCTGGAACATCTTGACTAACAAGGCTGCAACCAAAACAGTTTGTGTAGGGATGTAGGACCACTCAGCACTTTCTAGTTAACATACGGATGCAACTAGTTAAGATGAGTGCAGAGAGGATGATTATCAAACAAAGAACCAAGGCAAGTGGAGACCAACATCTTCACACATCCTCTCTCCCTCATGTAGCCTTGGTGCTTCTTCCAGCATTTCCAGGAGATAGTCTGTAAATCTCTAGCAATGGAAACCACAGGGCAATGCTCCCTGCCCATAGCCCACCCCAAAGATAAATATTTGGTCTCATCAAATCTACTTAGCTCTTGGTGCTGGGATGAGGAACGTGGGACCATTTACCTCCACCTGAGAGTGCAGTTTAACACAAGTCGATCTGCTTCACTCAACCTTGGCATTCTGTTGCTTCTGAAGAACTGCTGAGTCTCTCAATATCACAGGATGGTACAGAGGAGCCCATTCAGCTTGGCATTCCCCCCCGATAGCTGCCCTGCTCTTTCTCTATGCAAGTTTTCTACTTCAAGATTTTGCCAGTGCCATTCTGAAAGTTTCTGTTGAATCTGCTTCCACTGCCCATTCCAGATTCCAGGAACTTGCCATGTGAAAACTACTTCATCTCACTTCTGGTTCACTTGTTGATCAACTTCAACCTGTGTCCTCTGATCACTGACTCTCCTGCCACTGGAAACAGCTTCTCCTTATTTATTCTGTCGGAAACTTTCCCAGATTAAATCGTCCCTTCAGTTTCTCTAAAAGATTCCAAGTGTCTGCAGTCTCTCGATGTAACTGAAACACTTCACTGTGGTGATCATTGCAGCAAACGCTGCTCTACCCTCTCTTGGCCCTAAGGGTTGATGCCCAGAATTGGACAGAACACTCTACCTGTACTGAGGTGTCTCATACGGAGGTCCTGCTTAATCTCCTCTCAATTCCTGTTTATGAAGCATCTACCACCTATGCCTGTTTAACATTTTTCCAAAGTTGTTCCATAACTTCCAAAGACTTGCCTATATACACCATCTGGTCCAAGCCAGGAATTGATCCAGGTCCCTGGAATCATTCAGCACTCTGTTCATGCACTCCCACTGAAATGCTGCAGTTTAGCTGATGCACCTTTCTTCAGTCCTCCCTACAACATGAATCACTGTACGTCTCATTGTGCTGAAATTCAACAGCCTCTTTGTCCTTCTGAATTTGGTTACTACCTTCTTTAAGTCTTTACAAGATGTTTGAATACTTTTCCATCTGTGATGTTAACAGATGGAACTGCATTCATATATTCCAGTTACAACGTCCAGTCATTTAGTTACTGGACCACCAGTGTCGAACTCAGATTACATTAGAACAAAATAAAAGCTGTGGAAATGTTGCAGGAACACAACTGGGTCACCATGCCCACTAGGGAAGGAAACCGACAGTCTGTAACCAGTTTGGACTTAATATGTGACTCCAGCTTCGTAATGTTCAATGCATTGTATTATGCAAAAGGAAGTAAAGGTGAAGAGGAGATATCAGCCTTGTCCACACCTTGGGCTTGAAATAAAAAGCATTTCCATTCTGGTTCCAAGAAGTAACACGATCTATTGCTGCAAATGCAGCTCACTCAGCTGAATTATTCCTGGATTAATTCCTGGTTTAGCCAGAATCAAAGGTGATGAACTCTTTAAACATGATTAATCATCCCACAATCCCCTGATAAGACATACAGCATCTCCAACAATGCCATACTGCCACGCTCCATCAGTGCTACACTTCCAACAACGCAGTAAAATAAAGGCCCTCCAAGAGTGCAACAGACTCTCAGTACACCCCCTCCAAAAATGCTGCACACCCCCAGTACGCCCCCTCCAATATGTTTTGCTGTTAGTCTGAGCAGGACAATGATTAAAGCAATATGTTCATTTCAAGAGGTCCTTCATATTATCCTTTTAAAACTCATTTCCATTTCTTTATTCTCCACCACCGCCCCCCCACTCCACCCTCTGACCCTGCGGCTCTAATGTTGGACGACAGGGCTGAGGGAGGCTACAACATTAAAGGGACAGTACTGACATAATGCTGCATTGTCAAACCTGCAGTACTGAGGGTGCACAGCACTGTTGGAGGGGCTGTACTGGGGGTGTGCAGCACTGTTGGAGGGTCTGTACTGCGGGTGTGCAGCACTGTTGGAAGGGGTGTACTGGGGGTGTGCATCACTATTGGAGGGGTGTACTGGGGGTGTGTATCACTTTTGGAGGGGGTGTACTGGGGGGGTGCAGCACTGTTGGAGGGGGTGTACTGGGGGTGTGCAGCACTGTTGGAGGGGTGTACTGGGGGTGTGCATCACTGTTGGAGGGGGTGTACTGGGGGTGTGCAGCGCTGTTGGAGGGGGTGTACTGGGGGTGTGCATCACTGTTAGAGGGGGTGTACTGGGGGTGTGCATCACTGTTAGAGGGGGTGTACTGGGGGTGTGCAGCACTGTTGGAGGGGTGTACTGGGGTGTGCATCACTGTTGGAGGGGGTATACTGGGGGTGTGCAGCACTGTTGGAGGGGTGTACAGGGTGTGCAGCACTGTTGGCGGGTTTGTACTGGGGGTGTGCAGCACTATTGGTGGGGCTGTACTGCAGGTGTACACCATTGTTGGAGGGGGTGTACTGGGGGTGTGCGGCACTGTTGGAGGGGGTGTACTGGGGGTGTGCAGCGCTGTTGGAGGGGGTGTACTGGGGGTGTGCAGCGCTGTTGGAGGGGGTGTACTGGGGGTGTGCAGCACTGTCGGAGGGGTGTACTGGGGGTGTGCAACGCTGTTGGAGGGGGTGTACTGCAGGTGTACACCGCTGTTGGAGGGGGTGTACTGAGAATCTATTGCACTCTTGGAGGGCCTTTATTTTACTGCGTTGCTGGAAGTGTAGCACTGATGGAGTGTGGCAGTATGGCATTGTTGGAGATGTTCTTTGAATGAAATGTTAATCTCTGGCCCAATCTACTCTCTCAGATGATTAAAGATCCAACATTCTTTGAAAAGGAAACAGGGTCTCACCGGCAGGTTACATTAGCAGATGGTTTAGGGATAGTTTATAACCTAAACTATCCCCTACAGACATTGCATACCTGGTACTCACCACACGCGGAATGAAGAAAGTCCCTCTCAGATCCCCTTAACCCCATATCTATGTTCGTTAGTTTTATCTACCTCTGATATGGGGAAATGTGTCCTGCCATCGACCCGATCTTTATCTCTCATTGTTTCATATACCTAACTCATCTCCCATCTTAATTCCCATCTTCTCCAAAAGAAAACACACCTTGCTTCTCTTAGTCTTTCTTCTTAGCTGGATTGCTCCATCCCAGGCAGCACCCCAGTGAATCTCCTCTGTATCCTCTCCAGTGCTAACACATGCCGACCAGAACTGCACGCGGTACTCCAGCTGAGGTCTTACCAAAGTTTTATAAGTTGGACCATAACCTCCATTCTTCTGCATTCCCTGACTAACAAAGACCAATATCCCATGACCTTCCTAACTACATTGTCTACCTGTACTGCCATCTTCAAGGATCTATGGACTTGTAATCCAAGTCCCTCTGTTTCTCAATACTCTCTGGGACCTACCATTCATCGTGTACTGTATGTCCTTGCCTCATTAGTGCTCCCAAAATGCATCACCTCACATTTGTCTGGATTGAACTCCATCTGGTGTCTCTCAGTCCATTTCACCCACACATCGATATCGCTCTGCAGCTTAAGACCATCTTCCACTCTATCAACAACTCCACCAATCTTCATATCATCCCCAAACTTACTGATCTTGCCTCCCAGATCCACATACAAATGATTCACGTATATTGCAAACAGTGTTGGCCCCACCATCGATCCTTCTGTTACACCACTAGTCACAGGCATCCAATTGCAAAAACAATCCTCCATCTCCAGTTTGCCAACTTGACCTGGGTTCCCTGGGCCCTAACCTTTTAAATCAGTCTCCAATATGCTCTTACTAAAGTCCATGTAAGTCATATCTATTGTCCTGTTGTCATTGACACTCATTGTTACTAAAGCAGGTGTCCCACTCATTATTGAAATCCTTTCAGTAAGAGCTTGCTCTGAAGAAATTAACTGCCCAATTCTTTTTGCAATTCAAAAGTATCTGCAAAGTTCTATGGGATATAGTAAAGTCATGAGAGTTGCTGTATAAATACGGCTTTCTTTGATGGACACATTTCCATTGCTTTTTTCCTTCTTATAATATCAATAGTTCTTTCCACTAAAGTTTATTTTCATAATTAACAATTCAGTCAAAAGCCTGATTTTTGTGCGATTGATGTCGCCCGGACTTGGGGGCCTGAGTTACAAAGAGAGGTGGCGTAGACAAGGACTTCATTCCCTGGAATGTAGGAGATTGAGGAGTGACCTGATAGAGGTATATAAGGTCACGAGGGACATAGACAAGGTGAAAGCACTTAGTCTTTTTCCCAGGAAGGGGGTGCTAAAAACAAGAGGGCATAGGTTTAAGATCGGAGGAGAGGGATTTAAAACGGACATCAGGGGCAGCTTCTTCACATGAAGGGTGGTGCGTATTTGGAATGAGCTGCCAGAAATAGTGGTTGAGGCGGGCACATCAGCAACATCTAAAAGCCACCTAGATAAGTCCATGGACAGGAGAGGTTTGGAGAGCTATGGGCCAAACATGGGCAGATGGGACAAGCTCGCTGGGCAGCAGAGTCAGCATGGATGAGGTGGGCCGAAGGGCCTGCTTCCATGCTGTGAGACTCTATGACTCTCTGACTATATGAGCGGAGAGTTTTCTACAAGAATCATACACCACAGAAACAGGTCCTTTGCCCGCTGAGTCTCTGGCAGGCATCCATTTACACTAATTCTACTTTCATGTGTTCTTATAATAGAACCACAATAATAACGTCTCCATGTGGGATTAATTAGAGGGGTTCAGACAACAGGGTATCACGCAATGCTATCAGTCCTTTTGGTTCCTCTTACTGAAGTACACGACCTTACATTTCCCCACATCAATTGCTGGGTTTTCGCCCCATCACTCAATCGGTCTATATCTCACTGCAGAATCACAACGTCCTCATTGCGTCCTTCCATGTATTTTCACATCATCAGCAAACCCCAGGGAACTGGGCTAATATCCACGGAAAGTCAGCACACATCCAGTCTGAGAAATCAATCCAAATAAAATTCAGAACATAAAAAGTCATTGTCAATGAAAACGACTTCAAAGTTTTCTGTTTCTCATTAAGTCACCTTATCCACTCTTGACCTACTTACGATACTAGTCTCATGCCAATGCCCCTGATGAAAGGTCATTGACCTGATGCATTAATTCTGTTTCTCTCTCCACAAGTGCTGCCTGACCTGCTGAGTATCTCCAACATTTTCTGTTGTTATCACTGAAAGTTAACTGCCCTATAAGGTGGGCAAGCCAATCTCCTCTTCCATCAAACGGTTAGCAATGGCTCAACTAGAAGACCCAACTCATAGAGTCAGAGATTCATGAAGTCTCTCTTCTCTCCTCTTCCATCAGGTAGAAGATACAGGAGACTGAAGGCACGTACCACCAGACTTAAGGACAGCTCCTACCCCACTGTGATAAGACTATTGAACAGTTCCCTTATATAATGAGATGGACTATGACCTCACGATCTACCTTGTTGTGACCTTGCACCTTACTGCACTGCACTTTCTCTGTAGCTGTGACACTTTAATCTGTACTGTTATTGTTTTTACCTGTACTACATCAATGCAGTCTGTACTAACTCAATGCAACTGCACTGTGTAATGAATTGACCTTTACGATCGGTATGTAAGACAAGTTTTTCACTGTACCTCGGTACAAGTGACAATAATAAACCAATACCAACACCAATACCAATAACACTCCCACAACCACATGTCAGACAACGAGATGTGAAAATCCAATGCCATCCTTGACAGCAATACCCATATCCAAAAAACATGGAAAAAAAACAGAAAGTGAGTTCCTCTCTGCTGCTTTTGGTACCGGACATAGCATGCAGTTACATTATAAAAAGAGGCAAAAAATAGAAGGGGGTATCAATTTACACCTGTCAATGTACAATGCAATGACAAGTAACATATCATAAATGTTTATTGGAGGACACAATATGAGCATTGCATTCTCACAGGTCAGTTTGTGAAGGGATGTTAATGCAGCAGGTAACACCTGCAAGAGGTTTCAACACCAAGTAAGGTTAAGGTTCTGAGGCCATACTGTACTTTCACATGTAAGAAGCCATAGTGAGCCACTAGTTCAGACCAGACGTCTCTTTAGAAGCATTTTTTGTCAGTCCCATAGTATCACATTTGTACTGATAGTTCTGCAAAGCAATATGAAAACTGTAAGTTCAAGCAGAATTATGTTCCAATGAACAGCTCCACAGACCTAAAGCCAATTTGAGAGGGAAGACTTGTTCAATTACTTCTTAATCAATACTGCTTTTCCAATCTATTTTAATAGCACACCCATCTCATCTGATTTATGCCGATGCTATCCAGCACCAGCAATGAAAATTACTGAACTATCATCATTCACGATTTGCTGTCTTCAGTATATACTGTCAGCCAATATGGGGGTAAAGTGCCACTGTGTTTCTACTATTGAACAACTCATTATTCATCCTGAAGGACTCAAAGATGCTGCAGGTTTATTACAGTGGTTCTAGGGACGAGAAATTTCAGTCACCAGGTGAGACTGGATGCTGGGATCATTTTCCTTGATGCAAGGATGGTTGAAAAATGATTTCATTGAGGTGTAAAACATTATGATTGATTTAGAAAGGGTAAGTGGGGGTAAATGGTTCCCATTAGCTGAAGTTTCAGAACCAGCAGGCTCAGGTTTAAAGAGCCAGGCTAAAGATAGAGGGGAAATGTGAAGAAAAGCTCTTTGGCACATTGAGTGTTTTGATCTGGAACTTGCTCTCTGTGGAGATAACAGAAACAGAATCATCCAGAGTTCTCAGAAGGAAACTGGATAGGGAAAATAATTTGTAGGGCTTTGCAGAAAGAGGGACAGAATTAAACTGACTGTACTAATCTACAAAGAGCCAACACAGACCCAATGGACCTAATATCTTCTTCTATGTCATAACTGTTCTATAATTCTATGATTTCCCGAGATCCCACCCTTACAGAAACAAGTATCATTGTAGTTAAAATTAAATCTTCCAATGAAAAAATAGAATGGTTCTGATTGATGTAAACTATTCTATCTGAGAAAATGTTTGATTCATCAAGGCCAAGATGATGGAACTTGCCTTACTTCTCAGACCCAAAGCTACAGTGTGTTCAGGAGCTTGTTTTAACACTGGAGAGACTCTTATTTTCCATTTTGTAAATAAATGTTACTTTGCCACAGGAATAATGTCTCAGAAATAGACACAGATCTTTAGTTGAGTAATTTATGTGAAACAAAGGAAATGAAACATAGAAACATAGAAAAACTACAGCACAATTCAGGCCCTTTGGTCCACAAATCTGTGCCGAACATGTCCCTACCCTAGAAATTACTAGGCTTACCCATAGTCCTCTATTTTACTCAGCTCCATGTACCTATCTAACACTCTTGAAAGACCCTATCGTATCCGCCTCCACCGCCGTTTCCGGCAGCCCATTCCACGCACTCACCACTCTCTGAGTAAAAAACTTACCCCTGACATCTCCTCTATATCTGCTCCCCAGCACCTTAAACCTATGTCCTCTTGTGGCCACCATTTCAACCCTGGGGAAGAGCCTCTGACTATCCACCCGATCAATACCTCTCATCATCTTATACATCTCTATCAGGTCCCCCCTCATCCTTTGTCTCTCCAAGGAGAAAAGGCCGAGTTCCCTCAGCCTGCTTTCATAAGGCATGCTCCGTATTCCAGGCAGCATCCTTCTAAATCTCCTCTGCACCCTCTCTATGGTTTCCACATCCTTCCTGTAGTGAGGCGACCAGAACTGAGCACAATACTCCAGGTGGGGTCTGACCAGGGACCTATATAGCTGCAACAATACCTCCCGGCTCCTAAATTCAATTCCCCGATTGATGAAGGACAATACACCATATGCCTTCTTCACCACAGAGTCAACCTGCGCAGCCGCTTTGAGTGTCCTATGGACTTGGACCCCAAGATCCCTCTGATCCTCCACACTGCCAAGAGTCCTACCATTAATACTATATTCTGCCAACATATTTGACCTACCAAAATGAACCACTTCACACTTATCTGGGTTGAACTGCATCTGCCACTTCTCAACCCAACTCTGCATCCTCTGTAACCTCTGACAGCCCTCCAAACTATCCACAACACCCCCAACCTTCGTGTCATCCGCAAACTTACTAACCCACCCCTCCACTTCCTCATCCAGGTCGGTTATAAAAATCACAAAGAGTAAGGGTCCCAGTACAGATCCCTGAGGTACACCACTGGTCACCGACCTCCACTCAGAATACAACCCTTCAACAACCACTCTTTGCCTTCTGTGGGCCACCCAGTTCTGAATCCACACTGCAATGTCCCCTTGGATCCCATGTCTCCTCACCTTCTCCATAAGCCTCGCATGGGGTACCTTATCAAATGCCTTGCTGAAATCCATATACACTACATCTACTGCTCTCCCTTCATCGATGTGCTTAGTCACATTCTCAAAAAATTCAATCAGGCTCGTAAGGCAGGACCTGCCCTTGACAAAGCCATGCTGACTATTCCTAATCATATTATACCTCTCCAAATGTTCATAAACCCTTCCTCTCAGGATCTTCTCCATCAGCTTACCAGCCACTGAGGTAAGACTCACTGGTCTATAATTCTCTGGGCTATCCCTACTCCCCTTCTTGAATAAGGGAACAATTAGACTTTCTGGCTATATCTGTATCCCCATTTCTAAAGGAAGTCAATTGTTGCCCAGGTTAGACAATTGCCATGTATAAACTGTGCAAACTGTGTTTGAAAGAAATGAAAACATTCACTCTGCAAGCCACACATCTTTCATTCACAGAAATAGTTTATAGTGTGCAGTTCTGAAGTGAAGGACAGCAAGCATTACTATCAGCAAGAAGTATTTGTTTATGAAACAAATCTTGAAGCCTTTCTCCTGAATCAGTCAGTGGGAGGCATTGATAGTGAGGTCAGTGAGCCCAGACTTGCCAACTGAATGCGGCTGCACATTATCAACCTTTCCTTGTCTTGCTCCTCTCAAGGTGGTAGGATGCTCTGGCAGTTTATTCAGCTGTGAATGGCATGGCATCATACTCACATAAACCGGGTGCTCAGCAAGAGTCCGAAGTGTAAACTAACAGGAGCCATAGATGTACTTCCTCTTCACTAATTGTACCTGGTCTAATTTTCCTCTGAGCCATGGTTAAACTCAATTACCTTCTCACCAAGTGGGATTGAGCTGGGCAGCCTTGGGTTCTTATAATTCATTGCCACACAATAGAGTCGTGTAAATATAACCAACAAGAATCTTAATTTGAAACCTAAACTGTCCAACTCCCAAACATTTCGAATCACAATGTCCTTCAGTTCCCACAACACTCTTAGTTGTCCAATGTCCCTGCCCCTTTCTTCCGAACACTTTAGTAAATTTAGTGACATTATGGCCTATTCATAATCATACTTTGTTTTCCAGTGTCAGGTAGCTGGAGGGTATTGAATATTTCTTTTTGTCATGAGTTACAGATTGAAGGGGCATCATGTTAAATACCTGGCAAATTCCCGCATGGGTTTTCACACACACAAAGCATCCGGGTCAATGGGAGTCACTTGGAAACATCTCGCTGGTTTCCCCATGACATTGTGGTCATTGCAATCAGCCACACTCCTGATCAGTTTAAATGCTTGCCAAACATTTATTCGTGAATATGGGGCCCCTTTAATAAGCCAACAGAGTGAAGTTAGGGGCAGAAACCTCAAATGAACTGCATATTGCCTTTTTAATGCCACACCACTGCATGATGTTTTTACAGGAGAGATCACATCCATGATACTAGTCCAAGGGTCTGAGGGGTCAGTACCTCCTACTCAGGGGAATAATCAAGCTCATCATTTGCAATCAGTGCCTCTGAAGTCTTGACATACTTCCCTTTGCTTTTGGCTTTGCTGTTGTAGGTCCTGTGATTGCCCACAATGTCAGGCATTGCCTGCTGAGATTGGTAGCCCGTCTGCTCAGCCGGTGGCCACTCCTCCTGCCACTGACTGCCCTCCTCCTCAGGGTATGGGAAACTGTCGTCCACATCGTAGCGCTGGTACGTGCTCTGGCTCAAAGCTTCTTGCCGTGCTCCAATCTCCAGGCTGCTGTTCCAAATCCCGTATCCAAAATAAATGAGTAAACCTGGAGAGAAAAGAGAGAGTGAAGAATTCAGCAGAAGCAGAGTCGGTACCAACTGACCGGGGGAGTTGCTTAAATACTCAAAGGGCCCTGGAGCAGGGGAGTGGAGAACTTCTTAAAGAACCAGTACAGGCCTAATGTTAGAGGCATTTATGGGGCAGTTAGGCAGGCTCATGAATGTGCAGGGAATAGAGGGATATGGATCATGTGCAGGGACATGGGATTTAGTTTAATTTGGCATTGTGGTCGGCACAGACATGGTGGGCCGAAGGGCCTGTTCCTGTGCTGTACTGTTCGATTTTATAACCCTATGAGCTTCTGGAATATGACTTTGTGCAGATCGTCTTCGGCAACGACATAAACATAGAACATAGAACATGACAGCGCAGTACAGGCCCTTCAGCCCACAATGCTGTGCCGACATTTTATCCTGCTCTAAGATCTATCTAACCCTTCCCTCCCACATAGCCCTCCATTTCTCTACCATTCATGTGTCTATCTAAGAGTCTCTTAAATGTCCCTAATGTATCTGCCCCCACAACCTCTGCCGGCAGTGCGTTCCACGCACCCACCACTCTCTAAAAAACTTACCCCTGACATCCCCCTTATACCTTCCTCCAATCACCTTAAAATTATGCCCCCTCGTGTGAGCCATTTTTGCCCTGGGAAAAAGTCTCTGACTGTCCACTCAATCCATGCCTCTTATCATCTTGTACACCTCTATCAAGTCACCTCTCATTCTAGCGAGAAGGAGGATGAGCTCACTCAACCTATCCTCATAAAACATAGAACAGAGAGATAGAACAGTGCAGCACAGGAGCAGGCCCTTCGGCCCACAATGTCTGTGCCGACCATGACGCCAATTTAAACAAATCCCATCTGCCTGCACATGATCTATGTCCCTCCGTTCATGAACTCCTGTTCATGTGCCTGTCTACGTCTTACTAAACATTGCTGTTGTATCTGCCTCCACCACTTCCCCTGGCAGCCCGTTCCAGACACCCACCATTCCATATGTAAAGCAACCTCCTCACACATCTTCTTTAAACTTTTTCTCTCTCACCTTAAACCTATGCCCTCCAGTATCTGACATTTCCACCCTGGGAAAAAAGACTCTATCTACCCTATCTATGCCTGTCAACATTTTACTTACTTCTTGGAATTGCTGGATTTAGTTCAAAGGCCAGCCATGATTTGTAAGCCAATACAGGCATGAGGGACTGAATAGTCTTGCCTTGTTTCTGCTTTCCTGTGCTGCTATAACCCCAGCTGTTTTCCATCTGTCACTGGATTTGTTAGTGGGCCAGCAGTTCTGTGAAGGGAGTGATGTTGCCCTGACATCTGCTGCTTGCTGTATCTGTTTCCCAGTGAAGCTCAGCACTTATTATGGAATCACACAATGCAGAATAATGCCATTCATGGTTGAAAAGTTATGGGTTCACACTGCAGGTCTGCGACTTCAGCCAAGGACAGTCATGAGCGACTGCTGAAGGTGTTGTTTATTGGATGTAACTGAAGCCCTCTTGGGTATAAATAACATATTCCACAGAAACTATCTGACTTTTTCTCAGGGAAAGGGAACCAAAAACTAGAGGGCAAGGTTTAAGGTGAGAGGGGAAAGATCTAAAAGGGACCTGAGGGGCAACTTCTTCACGCAGAAAGTGGTGGGTATGTGGAAAGAGCCAACAAGAGAAGTAGTTAAGGGAGGTACAACAACAACATTTAAAAGACATTTGGATAAGCTCATAGACTGGAAAGATTTAGAGGGATACGGGCCTGCTATTGTTATTTTTTTTACCCGTACTACAAGATCACAAGATCACAAGACAAGGGAGCAGAAGCAGGCCATTCAGCCCATCGAGTCTGCTCCAAGGAAAGGGAAATAGAAATGAGAAATGGGGAACGGGGTAAGAAGAAAAGAAAACTATTCTAATCCCAATTACCAGCCTTATCCCCATATCCCTTGACATCCTGACTATTTAGATATCTATCTATCTCCTCCTTGAACGCCCCCACTGATCTGGCCTCCACTGCTGTACGTGGCAAGGAGTTCCAGAAATTCACCACCCTCTGGCTAAAGAAATTTTTCCTAATCTCTGTTTTGAAACTGTACCCTCTAATTCTAAGATTGTGCCCTCTGGTCCTGGACTCACCCACCGAGGGAAACAGCCTAGCCACATCTACTCTGTCCTTTCCTATCAATATTTTAAATGTCGCTATGAGGTCCCCTCTCATTCTTCTGTACTCCAGTGAGTACAGTCCAAGAGCCGACAAACGCTCCTCATACGTAAGCCCTTTCATTCCTGGAATCATCCTCGTAAATCTCCTCTGAACCCTCTCCAACGTCAACACATCCTTCCTAAGATGTGGGGCCCAAAACTGCGCACAATATTCCAAATGAGGCCTCACTAGTGCCCCATAGAGCCTCATCAACACTTCCTTACTTTTATACACTATACCTCTCGAAATGAATGCCAACATAGCATTCGCTTTCTTTACCACCGATCCGACCTGGTGGTTAACCTTTAAGGTATCCTGCACGAGTACCCCCAAGTCCCTTTGTACTTCCATACTTTGGATTTTCTCTCCTCCTAGATAATAATCTGCCCGCTTATTTCTGCTTCCAAAGTGTACAACTGCACATTTCCCTACATTGAATCTCATCTGCCATTTCCTTGTCCATTCTCCTAAACTGTCTAGGTCCCTCTGCAACCTTCCTATCTCTTCAATACTCCCTACTCCTCACCCTATCTTGGTGCCATCCACAAACTTAGCCACGAAACTATTTATTCCATCATCCAAATCGTTAATGTACAAGGTAAAAAGGAGCCGTCCCAACACTAGAGCACACCACTAGTAACCGGTAACCAACCAGAACGAGATCCTTTTATTTCCACTCTTTACTTCCTGTCAACCAGCCAATACTCCACCCATTCTGTTATCCTACCTGTAATTCCATGACCCCTCATCTTATTAATCAGTCTCTGGTGAGGCACCTTATCAAAGGCCTTTTGAAAGTCTAAATACACAACATCTACTGCCTCTCCCTTATCCACCTTACCTGTGATTTCTTCAAAAAACTCCAATAGGTTGGTCAGGCAGGATCTTCCCTTCACAAAACCATGTTGGCTAGGACCTATCCTGCCCTGCGCCTCTAGGTATTCCGTAACCCCGTCTTTGAGGATAGATTCCAATAACTTTCCCACCACTGACGTCAGACTAATAGGTCTGTAATTTCCTTTATGCTGCCTCCCACCTTTCTTATAAAACGGAACTACATTTGCGACCCTCCAGTCCTCCGGAACCACGCCTGAATCTATCGATTTCTGGAAAATTATCGCCAATGCCTCCGCTATCTCTAAAGCCACCTCCTTCAGAACCCGGGGATGCACCTCATCCGGGCTGGGAGACTTATCAGTCTTTAGCCCATTTAGTTTTCCGAGCACCTTCTCCCTAGTAATCTTAACTGAACTCAATTCCATTTCGTGAGACTCCTGATTAACCAGCACATTGCTGATGTCCTCCACGATGAAGACTGATGCAAAATATTCATTCAATTCCTCTGCCATCTCTCTATCATCCATTATAATAGCTCCTGCACCGTTATCAATTGGTCCTATATCAACCCGTGTCTCTCTTTTACACCTTATGTATTTAAAAAAACTCTTATGATCCTTTCGAATGTTATCCGCCAACTTCCTTTCGTAATTCATCTTTTCTTCCCTAATGACCTTCTTAGTTTCTCTCTGCAGGTTTTTAAAAGCTTCCCAGTCTTCTGTTTACCCACTAATTTTTGCTTCTTTGTACGCCGCCCCTTTTGCTTTGATTTTAGCCTTCACCTCTCTCGTTATCCACATTTGTGCCTTTTTTCCATTAAAAACCTTCTTTTTTCTTGGAATATATCTATCCTGCAATTTCCTTATTTCCTGTAGAAATTCCTTCCATTTCTCCTCTGCCGTCCCTCCAGCCAGCTTACTCTTCCAATCAATTAGGGCCAACTCCTCTCTCATACCATTGTAATTTCCTTTGTTCCACTGAAATATCGATACACCAGTTATCAGTTTCTCCTTCTCTAACTTGAAACTGAACTCAATCATATTGTGATCACTGGTTCCCAGTGGTTCCTTTACCTTTAGATCCCTAATCACCTCCGGTTCATTACACAGCACCCAATCCAAAACAGCCGATCCCCTGGTGGGCTCGTCAACAAGTTGCTCTAGAAAAATGTCCCTTAGACATTCCACAAACTCCCTCTCCTGAGTACTACCGCCATTCTGGATTTCCCAGTCCACCTTCATGTTAAAATCCCCCATAATTATCTTCACATTGTCACTCTGGCATGCTTTTTCTATCTCAAACTGCAACTTACCGTCCACTTGCTGACTGCTATTAGGGGGCCTATATATGACTGCTACTATTGTCCTTTTACCCTTGCTATTCCTTAGCTCCACCCACAAGGATTCCACCTCCTCTGACCCAATATCCTTCCTTCCTATTGATTTTATATCACTACTAACCATCATGGCCACACCTCCCCCTCTGCCTACGCGCCTACATCAACGTACTCTGTACTAACTCGGTGTAACTGCACTGTGTGATGAATTGACCTGTACGATCGGTTTGCAAGACAAGATTTTCACTGTACCTCGGTACAAGTGACAATAATAAACCAATACCAATACCAAAACAGAGGTAAATGGGACCAGCTTAGGTCAGCATGGATAAGTTGGGCTGAAGGGCCTGTTTCCATGTTGTATTGCTCTATGACAACGGGCAGGAGAGTTGTCATTGCCCAATATTTATCCCAAGACTAAGATTACCAGCTCATTACCACTTTGTTCCACGTGAGAGCTTACTGTGTGTGCAATACATTTTTCACCATCTTCCTTCCACAGTGAAGCTCTTTATAAAGATGGAAATAAGGTAACAGCTGCATGTGATAGAACTCCTGCCAATATATTGGTTTGGAACTGCATGTCACTATTTAAATATAATGGTCACCCATTTAAGATATTTTTTCCTCTCAGAGGTGTTTGGAAGTCAAAGGGGCAGAAGCAGAGTTTTTGAATATTTTTGAGGAAGAGATAGATGCAAGGGGGAGAATGGCTGGACAGGAATGTGGAGTTCAGATCAGCCACAGTCGTATTGAATGGAGGAGGAGGCTAGAGAGACGGAGTGGCCTATGCAGCACGGTAATGCAGCAGTTAGCACAATGCCATCACAGTGCCTGTGACCCGGGTTCAATTCCCACCGCTGTCTATAAAGAGTTTGTACGTTCTCCCCATGTCTGCGTGGGTTTCCTCCAGGTGCTCCGGTTTCCTCCCACATTCCAAAGACATACAGGTTAGGAGCTGTGCGCGTGCTATGTTGGTGTCGGAAGTGTGGCAACACTTGCGGGCTGCCCCCAGCACATTCTCAGTAACACAAGATGATGCATTTCACGGTGTGTTTCGATGTACATGTGACTAATAAATAAATAAATATCTTGACTTTCTTAAATTAAAAATTCAGCCCCTTGAAGTTATTATCCAGGCCAAGAATTCCTACTCCTGCTCCTCTTTCTCTATGTTTCTGTTTCTACTTGCTGACTGCTCCCAAATGCCAAAACTTGTTCCTGACTCTCTATTGGCCTGTTTCTTGGGACAGAGGAGGCTGCTGCCTGAAAGGCAATCTCACTCTTTCTCTTAGGGTGCAATTCATCCATCTGCAAGTCCAATCTGAACTTCCACCTCTTTCTCCATTGGACTGATATCCCATTTGTTGCTCTAGGATTACCTCCTCAGAACGTCCCAAGCTCCAGATACAAGATCCTACCTGTCCTCTGTCTACCCAGACCTCTGGACATTGGCCACTGCTTAGCACCAATTGGTTAGTCATCAGGATTTTTAGTCGTAGGGGAATATAGACCATTTAACCTGACAGGTCACTCAGTCAAGGCACTTCATTCAGCACTTACCCACAAAGCACCAAACGGCAAAGCGGATCCAAGTGATACTGGAGAGCTTCAGCATGAGATACATATTTACCAACATGGCAAAGGCAGGCACAAAGGGGACACAGGGCGCCATGTACGGCAGCTTCTTGGGGTTCTCGGGCTGCTGGAGGATGACGAAAACCAGCGAGCAGATCAACAGCACCATCAGGATGACCAAGAGGATGGCCCACCAGCTCTGATCGTAAACGTACTCCTCCCCGAAGATCACGAAGGAGCAGAAGACAAACGTCAGGACGAAGAGCAGCAGCACGCAAGTGGTGACCGTGCGGCCAGTGACGGTGGTGGGACGATCCATTTTGCCTGGCAGCCCAAGGCGAATCCTCATGGTGTAGTACCGAGGTCCAATCAGCTTCTTGAGCTTTATTAAGTAGATGTTCTCCGAGGTGTCTGCCTCAATCCCCGAGCTCATGTCCACAGTGCCGTAGTTGGGATGGTTCACGCTGTAAGTGGACTTGTCCGCTTTCCCAATCAGCATCTCATTGTCCCCCAAGGACGGGAGGTTCTTGGCGCCACACGTATTCTTGTCAAGGCCCACGTAGTCTTCACCCTCGCTCACGGGGGAGGCAGCCTCCTTCTCGCACTCGGCCAGCACCCCTTCTTTCTTCTTGGTGCCTTCTTCCGACAGGAACTTGACAAAGCCATCGATGTCACTCTCGGGCTGGTAGCGGAGCAGCAGGACACACACCGACACCAGGGTATAGGCCAGGAGAGTCCCAATGGACATCATTTCAATAAGATCCCGCAGGCTGACCAACAAGGAGAGCAGTCCCGCCAGGAATCCCGAAACAATGCAGGCCACAACTGGCGTCTCTGTGTAGGCACTGACATAAGCTAAAAACCTGCACAGGGACAGCCAACATCAACACGTTTATAGAATTACATAGGACGAGGCCATTTGACCTGCTCAGTCTATCTAGCTGTTTCTGCTCTAGTAGTCTCCTCCCACATCCCTCTAATTCATACAGTCACCAGATTCTTCTATCCCTTTCACTCTTCCCAGTTTCCCCTGAAGTCTTCTGATGTTTCAAACATTTCCAGTTTAACCCTGGTGAAGGTAGGTCCGATTAAGGACAAAGGTGGGAGAATTTGCCTGGAGGCGGCAGAAGTGGGAGAAGTTCTGAATGAGTACTTCTCTTCGGTATTCACCAGGGAGAGGGGTCTTGATGATGCGGAAGGGAGTGCTGGTAGGGGTAATGTTCTTGAGGTTGTTGATATCAAGAGAGAGGATGTGTTGAAGTTGTTAAATAATATTAAGACAGATAAATCTCCGGGGCCTGACGGGATTATCCCCAGGCTGCTTCGAGAGGCTAGGGAGGAGATTGCTGAACCGCTGGTAAGGATCTTTGAGTCCTCGTTGTCTACGGGGGTGGTGCCGGAGGATTGGAGGGTTGCGAATGTGGTCCCCTTGTTCAAAAAAGGTAATAGGGATAGGCCAGAGAATTATAGACCGGTGAGTCTCACATCTGTGGTGGGTAAGCTGTTAGAAAGGATTCTAAGGGATAGGATTTATGAACACCTTGAGAATCATGGACTGATTAGGGACAGCCAGCATGGCTTTGTGAAGGGAAGATCTTGCCTCACAAGCCTGATAGAGTTCTTTGAGGAGGTGACCAGGAAGATTGATGAGGGCAGTGCGGTGGATGTGATTTACATGGATTTTAGTAAGGCAATTGATAAGGTTCCTCATGGTAGGCTTCTCAGAAGGTCAGAGGCCAAGGGATCCAAGGAAGCTTGGCTGTGTGGATTAGGAATTGGCTTGCATGTAGAAAGCAGAGGGTTGTGGTGGAGGGAGTGCCCTCAGATTGGAAGGCAGTGACTAGTGGTGTCCCGCAGGGATCGGTTCTGGGACCTCTACTTTTTGTGATATTTATAGATGACTTCGATGAGGGGGTGGAGGGCTGGGTTAGTAAGTTTGCAGACGACACTAAGATAGGCAGTGTTGTGGATAGTGTGGAGGGCTGTCGGAGCTTACAGAGGGATATTGACAAGATGCAGAGCTGGGCTGACAAGTGGCAGATGGAGTTCAATCCGGAGAAGTGTGAGGTGGTACACTCTGGAAGGACAAACTCCAGGGCAGAGTACAGGGTAAACGGCAAGGTACTTGGCAGTGTGGAGGAGCAGAGGGATCTGGGTGTTCATATTCACAGTTCATTGAAAGTTGCCTCACAGGTGGAAAGAGCAGTTAAGAAGGCCAATGGGATGTTGGCTTTCATAAGTCGCGGGATTGAGTTTAAGAGCCGCGAGGTTATGATGCAGCTTTACAAAACTCTAGTTAGGCCACACTTAGAGTACTGTGTTCAGTTCTGGTCGCCTCATTATAGGAAGGATGTGGAGGCATTGGAGAGGGTGCAGAGGAGATTTACCAGGATGCTGCCTGGATTGGAGAGTATTGAATATGAGGAGAGGCTTAAGGTGCTAGGGCTTTATTCACTGGAAAGGAGGAGGATGAGAGGAAACATGATAGAGGTATATAAAATATTGAGAGGAATAGATAGAGTAGACAGTCAGCGCCTCCTTCCCAGGGCACCAATGCTCAAGATGAGAGGTCATGGCTTTAAGGTTATGGGTGGGAGGTTCAGGGGAGATGTCAGAGGGAGGTTTTTCACCCAAAGAGTGGTTGGTGCATGGAGTGCACTGCCTGGGGTGGTGGTGGAGGCAGATACATTGAACAGGTTCAAGAGCTTGTTGGATAGGCATATGGAGGAACATGAGATAGAGGGATATGCGGGAGGAAGGGGTTAGGTAGTGTGAGGGTGGTCTGATGGACGGCACGACATGGTGGGCCGAAGGGCCTGTTTTGTGCTGTATGGTTCTATGGTTCTAACCCTTTCCATTAACGTTACAAAATTCACCAAGACATATCACAGGAGTACAATACTGAGGAACGCAACAAGGTATTAGGGTAGGTTATCCAAAATGTAATCAGGTAAGCATTATGGAGCATCCTAAAGGGAATGGAGTGTCAGGAGGGGAATTCCATAGTTTCAGGTATTGGCAGCTGAAGGCTCAGCTCCCAAAGGTGGAACAGTTAAATTTGAGGGTAATCTTGAGACCAAGGAGCCAAGGTATCCAAGGACAGTGAGACTATCGTGCAGAGCAAGTGAGGGATGAGGCCATGGAGGGATTTGAAAAAAGATGGGAATTTTGATGGGAACCATGAGCTAATGTAGGTCAGCGCTCATGGGTGATGGGTGAACAGGAGCTAGGGCACAGGCAGAAAAGTTTTATTTGAAGTCAAATTTACTTCCTGAAAATATGGGCAAAGAGTGCAGCCCAGTATACAAGGTTCAACTTTACCCCATTTACAAATGTCCGTGTTCTTTAGACAGGGTCATCACCATCAGGGGTACACAAAGGCACAGCAGCTTCTCACTGTTAGAGCATCGGATGTGTGCACCGCTGGGACTGTCTGTCCATCGCCACTCCGTTATTCTGACTGCTACTGAGAGCTGAGGCGGGGGTAGATAATTTGTTTTGGGTTTTATGATGAGGGTGGTGAAGAATGTGTTTGGCACACTTGCCTTCATTGGTCAGGATACTGAGTACAGGAGTTGGGAGGTCATATTACAGCTGTACAAGATGATGGTGAGACCACACCTGCAATACTGTGTGCAGTTCTAGTTGCCTGGGGAGACAAGGGATGCCAATAAGCTGGAAAGGGTGCAGAAAAGATTCACAAGGATGTTACCGGAACTGGAGGACTTGAGCTGTAAGGGGCAACTGGACAGGCTGGGACTTTACTCCCTGGAGTGAAGGAGGCTGAGGGGTGACCTGAGGGGTTTATAAAATCATGAGGACATAGATAAGGTAAATGGGCACCGTCTTTCTCCCAGGGTAGGGGAGTCTAAAACTAGAGGGCATAGGTTTAAGGTGAGAGGGAAAAGATTTAAAGGAGACCTGAGGGGCAACTTTTTCTACACAGAAAAGTCTACCACCACAGTGGTAGGTATATGGAATGAGCCGCCAGAGGAAGCTGTGGATATGGGTACAGTTATAAAGGGCATTTAGATGTACATGGATAGGAATGGCTTGAAGGAATATGGGCCAAATGCGGGGAAATGGGATGAGCCCAAGTAGAAAACTTGGTGAGCATGATCGAGTGGGGCTGGAGGGCCCATTTCTGAGCTGTTTAACTCTATAACTCTATGATGCCATAAATTTCTACTCCAGTGACTTTGCACTCTCGGGTGCAAGGTCTCAACAAGAAAATTCCACAGGGGCACAAAATCCCAGCAGCAAAGCAGCAAAGGAAAATTCATTCACCCCAATGACAATACCGGGGCTGTCCCAATGTGTCCCAGTGTAAATCTCACCAACCCTGCTGATCCTACAGTCTCTCAAGCAATTCTCTAAACTCACTTTCAAGAAAGATTGAGGGGTTCTGATGTGCCAGCCACCCAAAATGTGCCCAATTGGTATGGCCACCTGCCTCGCAGTGCAGCAGAGTTCCTATTGGCTAAATCACAACTCTGCCAGGCTCCTAAATCCTCCTAAACTTTAGATTCACTGGGTTTGCTTGGGACACAATCAGCTGGCGCTGGGAGACAGCTATTGTGCTGGATGGAAGGGTCACAATGGCTCACACGTCATTCCTAGCTGGGGGGAATTTCTAAACCATCTCCTCTGGGTCACCCATTCTTGGACCATAAGAAACATGCCACAGGAAGACAGAAAGACACCAACCTGAAGAGTAGACCATCATCAGCCATGGCGTAGATTACTCTGGGCATCGGGAAGAGGGAACCTAACAGACTGACGGTCAGTCCCGCCACTGATCCGATAGCCACAATGTACTTGGCCGCATGAAACCCATGAAGCACAAACATCTCCATCAGTGGCGACTCAGTGTCGATGGCATAATAAGGCACCATCAGCGTCAGGATTACACTGACCTAGTGCAGGAAGCAGAGACCCAGAAAACACAGTGTGATTAGTCAATTCAGACAACAATGAATGCGAGGTGGTTTGAACCCCACAACTTACAAAACTATTGAGGATCTCCCTTGACATCCAACATTGAGGAGATCAATATCTGGACATCAGTTTACTTTGAACTGTATTACATAGAACATAGAGCTCAGAAGCAGGGCATAAACATCGCTATCATTGTCCCATTTTGATGAGAGGACATCAACCTGAAACAGAGCTTTTATCCATCTCGGTCTGGAGATCTCTAACAGATGCTGGGTACATACACTGCAGGGAGAAGAGTTGCACATTTCCACGATCACGTCTGCTGAAATACTTCCTGACAACACGCCACAGATTACATAACATGTTGTACATCCCGTTATAGGTTGCTGGTGGTAAAGTCGACTGAGTCATTGTGGTACTAGGTTATAGTCCAAATGCTGTGTGTTCAGCAAGTGGCATTGGATATCACACACTCGGTTTTGATGCAGACTGGAGTCATACAGCCACAGAACCAGACTTTGGCCCACCATATCCATGCTGATCTTCAAGCTGTACTGTGGCCATCTATAAATTAATACTACACCATCTATAAATTTGCCGATGGCACTACTGTTGTTGGTAGAATCTCAGATGCGATGAGAAGGTGTAAATGAGTGAGATAGTTCAGCTGGTTGAGTGGTGTTCCAACAACAACCTTGCACTCAACCTCAGCAAATACCAAGGAACTGATTGTGGACTTCAGGAAGGGGAAGTCGGGAGAACACACACCAGTCTTCACTGAGGGGTCAGCGGTGGAAAGAGTGAGCAGCTTCAAGTTCCTGGGCCCAACACATTAATGCAATCACGAAGAAGGCATGCTAGCAACTCTACTTCATTAGGAGTTTGAGGAGATTTGGTCTGTCACCAAAGACTCTTACAAATTTCTGTAGATGTACAGTGGAGAGCATTCTGATTGGTTGCATCCATTTCTGGTATGGAGACTCCAATGTACAGGATCACAAGAGACTGCAGACTCAGGCAGCTCCATCTGGGGCACAACCATCCCCACCATTGAAGACATCTTCAAGAGGTAGTGGCTCAAGAAGGCAGCATCCATCACTAAGGACCCTCTCCATCTGGGACGTGCCCTCTTCTCGTTACTGTCTTCGGGGAGGAGGTACAGGAGCCTGAAGACCCAAACTCAACTATTCAGAAACAGCTTCTTTCCCTCTGACATCAGATTTCTGAACCCTCGCTATTCCTTTTTTTTGCACTACTTATTTATTTTTGTAATTTACAGTAATTTTATGTCTTGCACTGTACTACTGCCACAAAACAACACATTTCACATCATACAAATCAGTGATAATAACTCTGATTCTGATTCTGATTCAGCCAGAACTGCACACTGTACTCTAGCTGTGGCCTAGCTGCGGCCTAGCTGCTGTTCTATGAAATTGCAGCATTGCCACCTTGCTCTTATGTACACTTTCCTGGCTGATAAAGGCAAGTATCCCATCTACCTTCTTCAGCACCTTATCTGCCTGTGCTGCCACTTTCAGGGATCCTTGGACTTGTACTCCAGTCCCTCTTTTCTTCAATATTCCTTCAGGCCATACTGTTCATTGTGTATGTCCTTTCCTTACTAGTCCAGCCAAAGAGCATCACCTCACACTTCTCAGGATTAAATTCCATCTGGGACTGCTCTGTCCATTTTACCAGCTGATCAATATCATGTTGTGGCCTACAATTATCCACCTCTCTATCAACAGCACCATCAACAACACCACCAACTTTTGTGTTGTCTGCAAACCTGCTAATTCTACTTTGCACACTCATATCCACACTGATAATGTATAACAAGCAGTAAGGGACACTGCACTGTTCATTATAATACATCACTGGTCACAGGCTTCCAGTCACAAAAACAACCTCTGCCATTACCACCTGTTTCCTATTACCAAACTAATCTTAGAATCAATTTGCCAAATTGCCCTGAATCCCATGGGCTCTGACCTTTCGGACAAGTCTTCTATGTGAGTCCATGTAAACTACATCAACCACAATGTACTCATCAACACATTTTATTACTACTTTGAAAAATTCAATCAAAGTGGTTAGATAGGGTCTCCCCCTAACAGATCCCCCTAACAGATCCATGCTCCCCCTAACAGATCTCCCAACAGATCCATGCTCCCCCAACAGATCCCCCTAACTGATCCATGCCCTCTTTGAACAATCCCTATCTTTCCAAAGGCAAATTAAAACTATCCCTCAGAATTTTTTCCAATAACTTCTCTAGGAACAAGAGTGGGCCACTCAGCCCTTCAAACCTGCCCCACCACTCAATAACATCATAGCTGATCGACACTGGCCTCAACTCCTCTTCTGTGCCAGTTCCCCGTCACCCTCAATCCCTCGATCTTTTGAATATTTATCTATCTCCACCTTAAATATATCTAATGATCTGGCCTCCACCACCTCAGGGGCAGAGAATTCCAGGGATTCACCACCCTCAGAGAGAAGTAATTTCTCCATACCTTAGTTTTAAGTGACTGGTCCCTTACTTTGTAGCTATGTTACCCTGTTCATGACTCTCCCACTAGTGAAAACATCTCCCCTCTCAATCTCCTTTAGGATCTTATATATTTGAAAAAGGTCTTCCAGACTCCAACGAATACAGAACCAAGCTCTCCAGCCTCTCCAGATAGGACAACCCTCTCATCTGAGGAATGAGCCTGGTGAATCTCCTTCGGATGGCCTCTTTTTTCAGCTAAGAGACCATAACTGTGCTCAGTCTTCCAGGTGTGGCCTCACCAACACCCTATGCGACTGTAGCAAAACCTCCCTATTCTTAAACTCCAATCCCTTTGCAACAAAGGCCAACATGCTGTCTACCTGCTTGACTATTTGTTGAAGCTACCAGCTAACTTTCTGTGATTCATACACTAGAACCTCTAGATCCCTCTGAACTTCACTCACTCTCAGTCTCTCTCCATTTAGATAATAATCCACCTTTTGATTCCTCTTACAGAAGTGCATGACCTCACACTTCCCCACGTTAAACTCCATTTGCCAGGTTTTCACCCAATCTACCTATATCTCGTTGGAGAATCACAATGTCCTCATCATAACATGCCCTTCCACCTATTCTTGTGGCATTGGCAAAGCTGGAAACCTTACATTTCATTGCCTCCTCCAGGTCATTAATGTAAATATTGAACAACTGAGGGCCAAGAACCAACCCCTGGGGTACTCCACTAGTTACATCCCTCCAACCTAAAAAGGACCCATTTACTTCAACTCTCTGTTTTCTACATGACAGCCAGTTTTCAATGCATGCTTACACACTTCCTCCAATATCTTGGGCTCTTAATTCATGCAGCAGCCTCTTATGTGGCATCATGTCAAATGCCTTTTGGAAATCTAAATACACTACATCTACTGGTTCCCCTCTATCAACTCTCCCTGTCAGATCCTCAAAGAATTCAAGCAAATTTGTCAAATATGATTTACCTTTCATAAAACCATATTGACCAGGTTTGATTATATTCAGCTTTCCTCAATTACTTATTATTTCCTCTTTAATTATTGACTCTAACATCATGCCAATATTCTCTCATTTTGCACATTCTCCCAGTGACAGCATTGGTTTCCCCTGGTGCTCTGATGTCTCCCCCGCTCACCATTAGCATGCTGTCAGGTTAATTGCCCCTAATGTAGATGGGTAGCAGGAGAATCAGTGGGAGAATTGACGGCGTGTGAGAGAGAATATGTTATGGAGTTTAATTCAGATGCGTACAAGATGTTGCATTTTGGGAAGACAAATGAGGGAGGACTTTCACAGTGAACGGTCGGGCCCTTGGCAGTGTTGTAGAACAGAGGGACCAAGGAGTACAAGTAACATGGTTGCCTGAAAGTGGTGTCACAGGTAGACAGGTGGTGAAGAAAGCTGTTGGCCTTCATCGGTATAGAAGTTGGGATGTTCTGTTGTAGTTGTACAAGACACTGGTGAGGCCGCATTGGGAATTGGACAGGTACATGGATAGGAAAGGTTTAGAGGGATGTGGGCCAAACACAGGCAAATGGGACTAGCTTAAATGGGAACCTTGCTCGGCATGGACTAGTTGAGCCGAAGGGCCTGTTTCTGTGCTGTATAACTGTGACTCCATGTGGAGGAATGGGGTTGATGAGAACGCCCCAAGAGTCTGCATAAACTGGACGGGATGAGTATCCTCCTTCTACATTGTAGGGGAATATGAACTGCCACTCAATATTATTTACTCACCTTATCCTATATCCGTCAAACCCACTGGCCCACCTTTCCCCCTACCCATCACCTTCTCACCATAGTTTTAATACAAAGAGTTATTTTAGGGTTTCTAGCAGTCAGTTTAATGGTTTGCCTCTAGATCTATATTCAGATAGTTTTGTCACTGCTTGTCAGTCACACTCTGCCATCTGGCAGTGTGTTGCTGGAGAGCCTCGTGGCAATTGTCCAAAAAGAACATATTGTCGCAAGGCACAGCGTGATTGAGGAAATAAATGTAATGGAACGTTCAGCTGCAAAAGGCCGGGAGGCTCTCGACTCGACAGCAGGAACCTTACTCTCTACCATTGCTCATTCATGAGCAGACCATGAACCCCCCAGGGAGGAGGGCGACCCCAGGAAAGAGGAGACTACTTCCCACTTGAAACGAAAGCCCAAACAGGGGGAAAGAGTAAAGTGATGAGTGATATCGGCACTCCAGGAACAGCTTGAGTTCATGGGGCCATTAAACAGACCAAGCATGGAGTTTGTTTCTAGAAGGATGGAGTTGCAAGGCTGCATTAAATGTATCAGACAGGAGTCCTGTGAAGAGCTCTGGTCATCACATTCGATTCCAAAAGCACTGGATATGATCCAAAAAAGGACTGACATACATGATAGCAGAACTGAGAGATTAGAACCATATGGAGAGGCTTGGGCTTTTTCCTAAAGAAAAGACAAGGCCGAGAGGTGACCCAATAGGTTTTAAGTTGACAGAAGGTGTCAACAGGGTAAAAAAGTAGTATTGCTTGCAAGGCCAGCATTTCCTGCCCATTGACAACTGCTCTTGAGAAGGTGATGGTGGCTGCCTTCTAAAATCACTGCAGTCCTGCTGAAGGTGCTGCCGCAATGCAATTGGGTCAAAGTACTTGTCTGTTCCCATTGCAGACAGTTCTGGGGGACGGGGGACAAGGATTCTATTGGCAGGGCCACTTTGTGATTAGGAACACACACAAAATGCCAGAGGAACGCAGCAGGTCAGGCAGCATCTGTGGAGGGAAATGAACAGTCGATATTTCGGGTCGAGACCCTTCATCAGGAATCAGGTTTGTGATCAGCATGTTGTTTGGTTAGCCTATGACTGGCCAAGTGGCTTGGCTTGCACTGATCGTTGGTTATGTGAGTGCGTAAGGCGAGGTTAATGGAAGCCAGCTTGTGATTTTGGAGGTAGTGATGCTTTTAAGGAAGATTCTAGCAAAAGTAGGCAGATATAAAGGCAGCAATTCATTTTCATTATGCTTAGTAAATATAGAATATAAAATTTATACATCAACATACCCAAATCCCAATTATTTTTTAATTAGCATGTGTCATACAACTGCATTTGTAAAGGCACTCATCCAGCTTTAATTTCATGTCTCAATGATTGCTAGCTTGGCTAATACTTGGAACACAAGATTTGAATGCCTACTGAATCCTGGACTCTTTTCAAGAGAAGTTCTGGCCCTCTGTATATTCAGGAAGGATGGAGTTCCCACCGGGGATGGGGCACGGAGGGTGTCAGCAGCAGGATTAGAGTGAGGACAGAGCGAGACATGGCTGGGGCCACAGCTACGTGGTCAGCACCAGCTGGAACACTAAAAAGAGAAACTGCACCACGTGAATGCTCATTTGGAAGGGAGGTCTGAAAATGATGAGGCTGGCTTCAAATTTGGACCAAATATGGGAAGAGTACAGAACCAGCACAAGGTGGCTGGACGACGTGCTGATGCAAATCACTTTTTACTAAGAACGTAATTCACAAGGGAAGGAAACAGAGTGCGATGTGAATAGCTTGCACCTATTGGTCTGATGTTAACTATTATTAGCTCTCTCACCTACAAGGGAAAGCCACGACCAACACATTTGTGGAGTAACAGACAGCAGCAGTGGGAATTCCATAATCTGTGAGAATCCACACATGTCCCAGTCAAAGAAATTATGAACATTTTATTTCGAATCTTAAAATTCCAAAGGTGGTTAGTGGGAGCTACTTTACAATTAGATGATAACTGTATGTCTAGCAATCTGTCATTTTACTGAGATTTCAGACCATATGGCACCTCATCCAAGTGCAAATGATCTAATGAAGCAATTAGAAAGGATAAGAAAATTCAGTGGGTAAATACAGAGAAGCTGAATAGGAAATATCAAAATGGGGAGCAATGTTTCAGCTGTTGGGTGCCGAGATCAAACTGTGCCTGGAAGAACGATGTTGAGTTCTGTGCCCAAACCAGTGCATGGAGCTCGGCAGAATGATACCGAGCTAAAGTGGATAAATTGAGGATGATTACATACACTTGCTGTTATTCTTTCAGTGGTCAGAAGCTGAGTTGAGATCTGATATTGTTCTTGCAAATGATATAAGGGTTTAATGGATTTCTAGAGAGAAAGTTCTTCTGGTTGAGAGGGAATCAAGAACAAAATGGGCAAACAGGATTTGTCAAGACTGAGATTGATGGATTTAATGAAAAGCCATCACCTGAACCATTAACTCAGTTCCTCTCTCCGCACATACTGCCTACCTGTGTGAGGATTTAGTTAAGATGAGATATCTTTATTAGTAGCATGTACATCAAAACATACAGTGAAATACATCTTTTGCGTAGAGTGCTCTGGGGGCAGCCCGCAAGTGTGGCCACGCTTCTGGCGCCAACATAGCATGCCCACAACTTCCTAACCTGTATATCTTTGGAATTTGGGAGGAAACTGGAGCACCCGGAGGAAACCCACGCAGACACGGGGAGAATGTACAAACTCCTTACAGAGAGTGGTCAGAATTGAACCCAGGTCACTGGCGCTGTATTTGTTACGCTAACCGCTCCGGCAATTTAGTACCATTTCAGATTTCCAGCATCCAAACTATTTTGCTTTTAGATGGATTTTAGTTGTGTGAGTCTACCAAGGGATGAGGAAATAAATATTGTATGTTAAATTACGGTATAGATTTGCTGCAATATAACAGCAGGCTGGAGGATAATCAAAGTTCCATACAGCCTCCACCTGCATCAATTATTTTGACAAAGTTGTGGTCCTTCTGGGAGTAAAGCTAAACTACAAAGTATTTCTAACACATGGATCAACTGCTCCATTTCTCCATCTTCCCCTTAAATAATCCCTGCTCTTTACTCCCACTCCCAATGGGAATGAGTTCCACATTCTCACCACTCCCTGGAGGAGGAACTTTCTCCCAAGTTCGCAAAGAGATTTACTTGTGACTGCCTCACACTAGAACTTGTAGTCAACCTTATGTGGAAGCACCTTCTCCATACGTAGTCTGTCAAACTTCCTCAGAAACCCAAAGGTCTCAATCAGGCCATCTCTTGGTCTGCTCTTCTGGAGAAAAGAATGGATAATTTCTAAGAAACTTCACCTGACACAACACCCAGGCAGATTTAGGATTGTCAAATAATTGATGATTTGTTGTTCCCAGCAGATAAATAACCTGTGATAATGTTATTTCCTCAATTTCTCTGCTCACACTATCTCAACCAAACGTGCTGCTCTTTCTGAATTTATTTTGCACTGTTATTTCCTTTCTTTCAGAGCTTGTAACCATTTTGTATTTGAACTGCCTGGGCCCATCAGTTGGGCTAAACAAATCAAACCCTTCTTCTTCTTCTTCTTCCCCTTCCTCTTCCTCTTCCTGGAGTGGATCTCCAAGGTTTGTTCTTTTTCTTAGCCTGCGTGCTGCATGTGAGCAGATTGCCAAGTCTGATTAGGTGGTTCCTAAATCACGTGGCCTCCACGATTGGTCAATACACTGAGTGCATGCTCATCCAGTGGCCAATTGGAACGTGGATAAACCTCTTGTTACTCCATTAGATTAACCTAGACTCTTGTGGAAAGAAAGGGTTTGTTCCTCAAGTTTCAATATTTCATTAAGTAAAAAAGCATTCCAAGAAAATGGTATAAATTCCATTATGTTGTTTTGTGCCTTTCTGACTTCTCCCTGTGGTGTAGTTGGAATTAATCTTCATTTTATATGTCTCACAGTGTCAATGGGTCATTCTCACCTCTGCATCTGAAGGCTGAAGGTTCAATCACCATGCTGGAGCCTTGAATTTAAAATCTAGGCTAATACAACTGCAGGACTGAGGGAATGTTGCACTGACCGAGCTGCCTTCATAATGAGGCATTAAACTGTTTGCAGATGATGCAAAACATCGTAGGGTTCCTTTGAAGCAGGCATGTCCCTGAATCATACATTATGTAAGCATTACCATATTATTTTTGGGAGCTTACAGTGCAGAAACCTGTCATATTTCCAACATCACAACAATGCCTGAGTTCAGATGATGTAAAGGAGTTTGAGATGCATAAAACCCCATATGGTGTTTCTCGTCAATTCCTGGTAACACCTGGGAAGTCCCAGAGGACTGGTAGCCTGACCGAGGAGATATAGCAAGCTGCACCTCATCCTGCCCCAACATATCATAGACAGGATGGACTGTTATCTGAAGCAGATAGGGTAGGAGCACAGAGGCTGATTGAATGTTAACTTTCCCAGGAGCTGCTAAGTCCAACCCCGACAGAGACCCACAGACTCGATACAGACCAGTGATTGATATTTAGACCTTCCTGGTGAAATTAGTGGTTGAAGAATGGGAAGCCACCAACTTGTAGGGGAATCGCAACATAACTTCAAACCAGGACTGTATCTAAATTCATCAACCTCCAATTAGAAATGGGGTGAGAAAAGATTCTATTGGTTGTGACAACTATTTGTACTTATACAGCACATCTAACATAGTAAAGCATCCCGAGGACCTACACAGCAGTATCTTCAAGGATTGAAGCTGTCAGCAAGTGGAGAGTCCTCTAAGGGCAGCTGCATTGTGAGTGTCAGTACATTCTGGGGTTCAACACCAGTGCACTGCAGGGTGGGAGTACAGAGCATAGTGGGCATCAGATGTGGGAGCATCTGAGCTCACTATTTCAAGTCTAGCGGCATTTTGCAATGGCCCAGCTTGAGGGGCAGGATCCACGTTACTTGTCTCCTCAGCTTCCTGCAGTAGGTGGCACCTCAAGTGTGGTTCCATTTGGCTGGATGAGGCTGCTACTCTTTATTAAACAGATGTGAAGACAGATGGTTTGGATTTTTTTGACTTTGTTAATTAATATTAATGCTTTAATTAACTGAAATAAATTAATTGTAAAATTAACGAATAATTTTCTTCAATTTTTGTTTCCACCGCTGTTGTGTGTCTTGGATCATCGTGGAATCGCTGGCTCATTGAGAAGCCCTTGCCTGAAAATGGCTAGTGTGGAGGAAGGGGTGACCATGAGATGCAAAAGACAAGAGACTGAAGCTGCTGGAGTCTGGAGCGAAAAAACAAACTGCTGGAGGAACTCGGCAGGTCAGGAGGCATCTGTGGAGGGAAACGGACGGTCGATGTTCTGGTTCTTCATCTCGGTCTCAGGACCCAAAACGTTGACTGTCCATTCCCTCTGCAGATGCCGCCTGACCTGCTGAGTTCCTTCCACAGTTTGTTTCTGGCACCATGAGATGCAAGCTGAGTCCAGCATGATCAAACGCAATATCCGACACGAAGACATGTACAGTTATATCAGGTCAGGTATCTAAAGCAGAGAGTGTCTCGGAGGAGAAGGGAGAGAAGTTTACAGAAGTGGCTGCTACTTGAATGAAGGAAAGTAGATTCTCATTTAGTGATGGAAGATTTCACTCACAGACACGTATGCAGTCAGGCAGATCACAAGGGAGGCAGTGATAGCGTAAGGGATGGAAGTATTCGGATTCTTTGCTTCCTCTCCAGTTGTGGCGATGATATCAAACCCGATGAATGCGTAGAAGCATGTGGCCGCGCCCTGGAGCACCTGTATCAGCAGATTGCAAAGTAAATGTCACTGGGAGCAGAACGTCTGATACCGGTTTGAGCTCATTCTCAGATCCAATGGGAAAGCCGTTATGGTTCAGGGTTTTGTGAGTTGGAGTAGGGCTTTGGGGATTTGTGCATGAATTCTAAGCTGTCAAATCTGTGCGGTTGGAAGGAAGTATTGCATAGTTAGAGGTGCCGTCTTTTGAATGAGGCATTAAGCTGAGCAGTCTCTCAGGTGGACACAAGATCTGGGGGCATTAATTCAAAGACAAGCAGGGCAGTTCTCCCCTCCCTCCGGCAAATATTTATGTTCCAGCTAGCATCAGAAGAGCTGATCCCACAATGTGATTGTGGGATCTTGCTGTGCGCAGCCTGGCTGTCTTACAGTGCAACAACGACTATGTTTCATTACCTGTGTGATGCGCATGGATGTTCTGAGCCTGAGGAATGTGCTGTGTGATTGCAAACTCATTCTTTCAGGCATTCAGGGAAAACAGTCCCAGCCTATCTAGCCTCTCATTATAACTCAAGCCCTCCAGTCCCAGTAACATCCCCGTGGATCTTTCCTGCACCCTTTCCAGCTTAATGACATCCTTCCTATAGCTGGATGACCAGAACTATGCACAATACTACAAGTGTGGTCCCACTAATAACGTGTACAAGTTGTTGATGAGACCACATTTGGAGTATTGTGTGCTGTGTTCCATCCTAACAGTGGACCTGCTGATCTTTGTTAAACATGGCCTGACCTGACCCCAACCAATGGAGTTCTGCAATGGCTTGGATTCATTAAAGCCATCAAGAACTTATGGGTGTATTGGGCAGCCCGGGCTCGTTGGGCCTGCTGTATAAGTGAAAAAAGGTCAAAATGAAAGCTGTGAAATCTTTCTGAAATGTTCACTTGGCAAATTCGTTCCCCTCGTAAAAGGTAAACAAGCAAAGTGCCCTTGTGCAAGTTCACTGAAAGTAGCTACACAAGTGGATAAGGTGGTAAAGAAGGCACATGGCACGCTTGCCTTCATTGGTAGAGGTGTTGAGTACAAGAGTAAGGAGGTCATGCTGCAGCTGGATAAAATTTCAGTCAAACTACACATGGATCTTGCATGCATTTCTGGTCGCCCCGTTACAGGAAGGATGTGGAGACTGTGGAGAGGGCGCGGGAGAGGCTCACCAGGATGCTGCCTGGATTAGAGGGTATGAGCTATAAGGAGAGGTTGGACAAACTTGCATTGTTCTCCCTAGAGCGTTGGAGGCTAAGGGGAGACCTGATAGAGGCTTTTAAAGTTTTAAGAGGCATAGATAGAACCATAGAACCATAGAACACTACAGCACAGAAAACAGGCCATTTGGCCCTTCTAGTCTGTGCCGAAACATTATCCCGCTGGTCCCATTTACCTGCACCCAGTCCATAACCCTCCAAACCTCCCCCGTCCATGTATCTATCCAATTTATTCTTAAAACTCAAGAGTGAGCCCGCATTTACTATATCAGATGGCAGCCCGTTCCATACTCCGACCACTCTTTGAGTGAAGAAGTTCCCCCTAATGTTCCCCCTAAACCTTTCCCCTTTCACCCTAAAGCCATGTCCTCTCGTACTTATCTCTCCTAATCTAGGTGGAAAGAGCCTATTTGCATTAACTCTGTCTATACCCCTCATAACTTTGTAAACCTCTATCAAATCTCCCCTCATTCTTCTGCGCTCCAAAGAATAAAGTCCTAACCTGTTCAATCTTTCCCTGTAACTCAACTCCTGAAGACCCGGCAATATTCTAGTAAATCTCCTCTGGACTCTTTCAATCTTACTGATATCCTTCCTATAGTTAGGTGACCAGAACTGCACGCAATATTCCAAATTTGGCCTCACCAATGTCTTATACAACCTCACCATAACATCCCAACTCCTGTACTCAATACTTTGATTTATGAATGCCAGGATGCCAAAAGCCTTCTTTACAACCCTGTCTACCTGTGACATCACTTTCAGGGAATTATGTATCTGAACTCACAGATCCCTTTGTTCCTCCACACTCCTTAGTTCCCTACCATTTACTGTGTATGTCCTACCTTGATGTGTCCTTCCAAAATGCAACACCTCACACTTGTCTGCATTAAATTCCATCTGCCATTTTCTGGCCCATTTTTCCATTTGGTTCAGATCCCTCCGCAAGCTTTGAAAGCCTTCCTCACTGCCCACTATGCCTCCAATCTTAGTGTCATCAGCAAACTTGCTGAGCCAATTTACTACATTATCATCTAGATCATTGATATAGACAACAAACAACAATGGCCCCAGCACCGATCCCTGAGGCACACCACTAGTCACAGGCCTCCAGTCTGAGAAACAATCATCCACTACCGCTCTCTGTCTTCTCCCACACAGCCAATTTCGAATCCAGTTTACAACCTCTTCATGGATAGCCATTGACTGAACCTTCTGAACTAACCTCCTATGTGGGACCTTGTCAAAGGCCTTACTAAAGTCCATGTAGACAACATCCACAGCCTTTCCTTCATCTACTTTCTTGGTAACCTCCTCAAAAAACTCTACAAGATTTGTTGAACACGATCTACCACGCACAAAGCCATGCTGACTATCCTTAATCAGCCCTTGGTTGTCCAAATACTTGTATATCCGATCTCTCAGAACACCTTCCAATAATTTACCCACTACTGATGTCAGGCTCACCGGCCTGTAATTACCTGGCTTACTTTTAGATCCTTTTTTAAATAACGGAACAACATGAGCTTCCCTCCAGTCCTCCGGCACCACACCCTTGGCTAAGGACATTTTAAATATATCTCCAGGCCCCTGCAATTTCTACAGGGTAGACAGTCAGTATCTTTTCCCCAGGGTAGGGACGTCAAACACCAGAGGACATGCTTTTAAGGTTAGAGGGGGGAAGTTTAAAGGCGACGTGAGAGGTAAGTTTTTTGCACTGAGGGTGGTGGGTGCCTGGGATGGGTTACCAGGGGTAGTAGTGGAAGCACACAGCTTGGTGGAGTTGAAGAGGCTTTCAGATAGACACATGAATGTGAAGGGACTGGAGGGATATGGATGATACGCAGGAGGACGCTTGTACAAATTGGCATCAAGGTCGGCACAACATCATGGGCCAAATGGCCTGTCTGGTGCTGTACTGTTCTACGTTCTAATTTACAGTTCAGCACAGATTGTCCAATTCAAGGAAAAGGTACACTTTCTGGGGTTCTTGGGAGGCTGGTAGACCAAGACTTCAATGCACAGGTTCCTAGATTTAACAGCCATTATTCCTAATTCATGTGGGACCCACCAGAACCTAAATCCTGAGATAGTCACAACCTTCTCCCAATTCTGGGATTTTCTCTCTGTGACTTCTCCCAATACTGCAAAGTTCCTTCCACTCCTGTCAACAAGGAAACCATTTGGTCAGATGTTTATCAGGGGGAGTTTAGGACTTCTCACTCAGTGCAAGGTCCTGAGTGATGAAGAATGGCCAGGAATAAGGAAAGATGTTTTCTGGAATCTATCCAGACCAACGAGCCGCGGTAAACAAGTGCTGTATGTATTGAACACTGGCAGATTACTGTTGAGTGACTGAACAAGGCTGGTGCTGATAAACTGCCAGAAAACCACTTCAAGTGACTCAATCTCAGAAAAATCACCACACTGATAAGAACTGGTTGATGCAGTAGGACAAGCAACAATCAAATCATTTCTTATTACTCATGTTCTGGTTAGTTGGCTGAAGAAATTTGATATCCATTAGCAGATCCATTCTACATGTCAATAATAATAATCAGGCGAGGTGCCGATCTCTCACTGCCTCAGCAGCTTGGAACAACTTTCAGAAAATATCTCAGAGTGAGATTAACATCCAGCAGCCAACGCAGTGAGTGCCGGGCCAGTGGCTGCATGCCCCCTGCTGCCATTTTCCATCATTGGTGAAACAGGATATGAATGATGCTGGCAAGGCCCAACACTAATTGCCCTTGAGCAGGTGGAGGTGGGCTACCAGCTTGTAACACTGCAGACCACAGCAAAGGTACTTCTACTGAGTGCCTCAGGAGGTGATGATCCAGAGCTCAGTCCCTGCGAGGATGGTGGAAGCAAATCTAATCAGGGCTTTCAAAGGGAAGAAGAAACGCACTTGAGGGAAAGCAATTAACAGGAAAAAAGCAGAGAAATGAGAATGAATCTGTTATCCTCAGTTTCTTCCCCTCCGCCATCAGATTTTTTGATGGACCAAAGACCCATGAACACTACCTCGTTATTTATTTTGTAATTTACAGTAATTATTATGTTGTTGCACTGTACTGCTGCCGCAAAACAACACATTTCATGTCATATAAGTCAATGATAATAAACCTGATTCTGATTCTGATTCTGATCCAGCATTGTGTTCCATTATGAAGGGGAGTGTAATCCTGAACTGCTGATGGTGGGGGCTGGTGCTTGGTGCTGAGTGTGTCTTGAGTAGGGAGGAGAAGGCATCTCAGTGGCAATGTGGTGACCAGTCTTGGAGAGCGGGACAAATATCTCAGGGGTGGAGGTGGAGGGCGATAAATTAGACCGTGTCACAGAAAGGGACTGATCACGCAGTGCTCTCCCCCATCACATGTGAATGCATTCTACCGGTAAAGACGTGCTAAGGTTGTTACTCACCCCAGACCACCCAAATGGGAGAAACCTTCCTCCATCCCAGTTGGCGCTATTGACAAAGAAGAGCCCTGAGAACATGATGAAGACCCAGGCTGCCAGATTAATGATGTTCAGCACATTGTTGAAGCCCACCGAGTTCTTCACTCCCAGGGAGACGATGGCTGTCACAATGACGGCGATGAACATTGCAAGGATATCAGGATAGGACTCCTCTCCTTTCCCTGTACAAACAATCCACAGGTAACACCTCCTTCAGTCATGAATCACTTGAGAACAATGACCAGCCATTACGATTGGACTGATCTAACTGCTGTGCCTGCAGGCTTTATCTGCCAACAACAGCAAACACCAAGGTCCTCACTAAAATAAGACACTGAATTGGATGATGGCACCATGGCAGAGTTGTTTGTTCTCTTTGGAACCAGAGTTCAAATCTGCTTCTGGCTGTCAGCACTCTGCTGTTTTAAGGGTCCAATCGTTAAAGATTATTGCCAAGTTGGCTCCTAGCAGGTAAGAGTCCAATGCACAACACTTGCACAAAGATTAACATTTCATTCAAGCACATAGCAAGGAAGAAATGAAAGAGTAGGGTCACTCTTCTGCGATTGATCCCTTAGATGGGGAATTACCTGGGAGCCTGCACAACATCAAACTGAGAGCTTCACTGGGAAGAAAGGAGTTACCACGTGTCATTCCATTGCAGAGTTAAACCAAGGTCCACTCTGTGGTTACTTGGGACTACCTCAAAGGAATAATTCTCCCAACGGCCAAGCCAACATTCACTGGTATCTTTTCAACAGACTGTTTGTTAACCATCATGTTACTGATGGTGGCTCTCTCAGTATGAAAATTGGCAGCTATGTTTCTCTTGTTACAACAACAATTGCATTGTTCTTACATTATATGGTTGCCAAGAACTTTAGGGTGGTCTGGGGCCATGAAGCGTATTACACAAATACAACAAGCCAGGGTTTGGGAGAGAAATGTGAGGGATGATGGGGGGAGCAGTGGAGGGGACGTGGGGGGGATCTGTAAGATTCTGAAAGGGCTCGACGGGATTGACCCATGGAAAACACTTTTGCTGTGGAGGAGCTCAGAACTGGAAGCCATCAATAGTAGACAGTAGCTGATAAATCCAGCCAGAAACTCAGCCAAACACCTTCTTCACTCAGCAGTGAAAATGTGCTCCCATGGGAGAGGCTGAGGCAAACAGCAGAAACGCACTTCAAGGGAAGCTGGATAAACACATGAGGGAGAGAGGTAAATAACGAGATGGCAGAGGCAGAAGGTGCAGAGGGTGCGAGGCATCAACACTTGCAAAGAGGAGAGGGGCTGAATGGCCTGTTCCTGCAATGTGAGTTCCATTCACTTTTATTACATTTCCCAATAATGATGTGAGCCAGTGCTTGGACAGCAAAATGGCAGAGCTCGGGCAGCTACCGCCTCAGAGCTCCAGAGACCCGAGATTGATCCTAATCCCCAGCCCTGTGTGAAGTTTGCACCTTCTCCCTGTGGCCACATGGGTTTCCCCTGGGTGCTCAGTTTCCTCCCACGTCCCACTGATGTGCGGCTCGGGGGGTTAATTGGCCAATGTAAATTGTCTCCTGGTGTGTAGGTGAGTGATAGAACCTTGGGGGGGGGGGGGGTTGATGGGAATGTGGGGAGAATAAAAAATGGGAATAGTGTAGGATTAGTGGAAATGGGTAGTTGATGATAGGCACAGATTTGGGCTGAAGGGCCTGTTTCCGTGTTGTGTGTCTCTATGGCAACGCCTTAAGGAAAGTAATCAATTTATAATTAAAATTACAGAGAATTAATCAGGAAACACAGTCCGAGACGTAAGCACTGATGTTCCATAAATCCAACAGTGAGTGGCATGACCTACCTAGTCCATTTAACGTGCCCACGTCATCCACGATCCAGTGACTGATGGTGTGGTTGGCCAGTGAGTCAAACATGCTGCTCAGAGCACTGGCGCCAGCGGCTGTTCCAATGAGATACTCCAGAATCAAGTTCCAGCCAATGAAAAAGGCCACAAACTCCCCCACTGTCACGTAGCTATAGGTGTAGGCTGAGCCAGTGGTCTTTGGCACCCGGACACCAAATTCAGCGTAACACACACCTGCAGGGACAAACAGTAAGCGTCCGCGTAAACTTGGGACAGCCGCCTGCACTGTCAGTCAGAACAAAAGATTAGTTGTAAGGAAGCCCAAGATGTGTGGGGGTCATTCGTTGCTCCAATAAAGGAATCGAGAGCTGAGAGTCATAGAGTCTTACAGCACGGAAACAGGTCCTTCAGCCCAATTCGTCCATGCCGACTGTGATGCCCAGTGAGTTGGTCCCATCTGCCCGCATTTGGCCCATAGCCCTTTATACCTCTCCTAACCATGGACTTATCTAGATGGTTTTTAAGTGTTGCTAATGTGCCCCCCTCAACCACTATTTCCGGCAGCTCATTCCAAATACGCACCACCCTTTGTGTGAAGAAGCTGCCCCTGATGTCCCTTTTAAATCTCTCACCTCTGATCTTAAACCTGTGCCCTCTTGTTTTTAGCACCCCCTCCCTGGGAAAAAGACTGTGTGCTTTTACCCTGTCTGTGCCCCTCATGATCTGAAATACCTCAATCTCCTACGTTCCAGGGAATGAGGTCCTAGTCTACACAACCTCTCCTTGTAACTCAGGCCCCCAAGTCCAGGAAACATCCAGATAAATTTTTTCTGCGCTCTTTCAGGTTAATAACATCCTCCTGTAACAAGGTGACGACTGTACACAATACTCCAAGTGCAGCCTCACCAACATCTTATATAACTGTAACGTAACTTCCCAACTCCTGTACTCAGTGCCCTGACTGATGAAGGCCAGCGTGCCAAATGTCTTCTTCACCACCCTATCTACCTGAGACGCCGCCTTCAGTGAGCGAGGACTGGGAGAGTGAGCACTGGGAACAAAGAAGCACATTGAGGGAGAAATGGAGAAAGCCAGGGGTAAGACAACAAGCAATTAACATAAGGAAGCAGCCCAAGAGATAGCAAGAGAAAGCGGGAACTGAGAGGGTGAGTGAGAGGATAAAGAGAGGACTGGAAGAGAGACAAAACATTTAGAGCTGAGATAGCAGACTGGAGCATGCAAAATGAATAACTCAAGCAGAGATATCACAGGTGATTGGATAAAATAAGATAAGATCTCTTTGTTAGTCACATGTACATCAAAACACGCAGTGAAATGCATCTTTTGCGTAGAGTGTTCTGGGGGCAGTCCACAAGTGTCGCCACGCTTCCGGCGCCAACATAGCATGCCCACAACTTCCTAACCCGTATGCCTTTGGAAAGTGGGAGGAAACCGGAGCACCCGAAGGAAACCCACGCAGACACGGGGAGAACGTACAAACTCCTTACAGACTGCGGCCGGAAGTAAACCCGGGTCACTGGCGCGGTAAAGCGTTACGCTAACCGCTACACTACTGTGATTGTACAGGTTTTTTACTCTTTAAATGAGGGCAGTGGTTTAAATAAATGGCTGAAAATTTTATTATTTTGCTCACTAGACTTACAGTAAATTAATTAATGAGTTGGGAAAACTACAAGTGCTAAATCAATGAAGACACAAGAAAACAGGAGGCCACTCAGCCCCTCAAACCTGTCCCACTCTTCATTATGATCATGGATGATCTGCCCCAGACGTCGTCCCCTCTTCTGTGCCAGTTCCCCATGGCCCTCAGTGAAACAATAACCAGGAGGCCTTTAGTCTTCAACGTCACAATGTAATGTTACATTAATTGGAAATGACATACCAAAGCATGGGTTTAAAACCATTACATAAAAATGAGGGGAAAGTACATTAAGATTGATGGGAAAATTAGACTGAATGCTTTCCCAGTAGGAAAACAATTGAAAGGATTCTGAAATATTGCGTAATTCTCAATGAATGAACATTCCTTGGAGAAATATAACTAGCTCTGGAAGAGTGAGTCATACAATGGTTAACTGAGAAGGCTGCCAGATTTAAGAAAGTAGGTGTTGCCAGTTAGTGAACACGCCTGGGATTGGAGAAATTTTAGAAACCAGAAAAAGATGATAAATAAATTATTATGAGGGAAAATGATAGAGTGCACGGGAACAGGGGGAGGCCATTCAGCTCTTCAAGATTGTTCTACATCCAACATTAAGGCTGATCCATACCCTGCTTTCAAGTACCCACTTTTCCTAAGGAAATCAAGGAAATGCAATCATATCTTATTTAAAGTGAATAATTAACCCCGCATTAATTGGGAATTGGTTTATTATTGTCACAGGTGCCGAGATGTAGTGAAAAGCTTAACTGCTCTTTGCGGAAAATGGTTTCAATTTGCACCAGACACTGCGAGCAGAAATGTTTCCTTACTTGCCTGAGCTGTTTCTCTGAAATTTCCTCCAGTTGTGAGGGAGAGAATTTGGATTTTGTCCTCAGAAATTCTTAAAGCAACTTCACTCCCCCAATGTACAAAGAATACTATCTGCAAATCTGCTATTATACTATTGGTTTATTAATGTCTGTCTGTGTCATGTGCATCAAAAGCAATAAAACAAACTGCTGGAGGAACTCAGTGGGTCGGTGGATTTCAACTGTCCACTTCCCCCCACAGATGCTGCCTGACGCATTGTCCCTCCAGCTGTTTCTTTTCTCCAGATTCCAACACCTGCAATCCCTTGTGCATCTTTAGTCACACTTCAAGTCATCTCTTTGGATTCTACATCTCTACCTCCAGCATATTAAAAACTCACCACCTTAAACCTTTTCCCCAGCTGTTGGCCAACTACAGTAGAGTGAGTAATTGCGACTGCAATGATTGACCAACATCTCCATCATCATTGATCCATGTAATGACCATGATGATAGAAGGTTAACCAGATGCCCTCTGCTCTCCTTCCATCTAGTGATTCCCATGTTCCTTAAATGATGTCAGACTAGAGTACCATGTCAGTTAGCTGGGACCGTCTAAACTCTGACTGATCACAGCCAAAGTTTGGTGCTCTTGGATGTTATGAAGGAGGCAAGAAATGGAGAGGGAACCAATAGCATCTTAAATGTAGAAATCGCAGCAATTGCACCTTTGAGGGAACAGAACTGCTGCCTCACAGCCCCAGCATGATTCCGACCTCCGGTGCTGTCTGTGTGGAGTTTGCACGTTCTTCCTGTGACTGCGTGGCTTTACCCCGGGTGCTCCGGTTTCCTCCCATAGACGTGCATGTTGGTGGGTTATAAGCAGTGGGTAAGTTGTCCCTAGTGTGTTGTTGGGTGGTAGAGTGTGGGGAGAATGGGTCACATGGAAAATTAATGGGGAATAGGATTGCTTTGATGAGCTGGCATAGTCTTCATGGACTGAGATGGCCTCCTTCTATGTTGTACAGAAATATTAAAGCTTCAGTCAAGATGTTCATGCAGCACAGAAAACAAGGAGATGGGCAGCATAGTAGCATAGCTGTTAGCATAACGTTATTACAGTGCCAATGACCTGGGTTCAATTCCTGCTGTTGTCTGTAAGGAGTTTGTACGTTCACCCCATGTCTGTGTGGGTTTCCTCCGGGTGCTCCGGTTTCCTCCCACATTCCACAAGACGTACAGATTAGGAGCTGTGGACATGCTATGTTGGCGCCGGAAGCGTGGCGACACTTGCAGCTGCCCCCAGCACATTTTTAACAACATAAAAAGACATATTTCACTGTGTGTTTCAATGTACATGTGACTAATAAATAAAAAATATCTAAAAAATCTAAATATCTAATATCTAAGTTAGTGGTGTTCCTTCAGCAAGCTGTGTTTAACCCTTGAGTATGAAGTCACCATTCATTCAGCAGAATAGGGGTTTTTGTCTTTATATTTTATGAAAAGAATATGGCTAATCGCTAGGTTATTGTGTTGTGAATTAGCTACAGTCATCCATTACATTTCTGTACTGAGTTCTTTTTCCTTCGGTGAGTTTAGGATTGCTTTCTGTGTAAACGTTACTGACACTGGATCGAACAACCTTACCCAAAACAATGTTTAGTTATAACAATACCCTTTACAAGGAATATTGAGCCCAGAGCCGTGAAACTGTTGACAACAAGCTATCTGGTTTCATTTCATTACACCAAACGGTTATAAACACAGCTCTGTGCAAATCAAAAGGTGAATAATTCCACCAAGGCAAGCAGTGGGCTTTGTCTGTCTCCTGTGATCTTATTTGGAACAGACAAGCATGTGCTGATGGCGTTAACCTCTGGAGACTGCTGCCACTGATGTTTAGACAGATGAACTGTCTTTCTCAAAGCTAAATCAGGCATTGCCATTTAATCTCAAAGGTTTTGTCACAGCAAAACTATGTCAGCAACAACCATGGGTGTGTGGAATTATATCAACAGATCGTGTGGCCCTGGGTGTGTTAATGCTGACACTACACTCAGTAGCAGAGTGGTTGTGGAACTGAATTATTCATTGATGGAGCAGATGGATTTGAAACCCAGCAAAGCAATTTTGAAGATTCGAATTTAGTGTCAGGAGTTAAAATTTGCTGTCTTAAGGCATCCAACAAACAATAAACCTTCCCCCCTGTTCTCTGCTTTGTGCTCCAAAGAATGGGCACAGTGGAAACACAGGGATCGCACATGAAGGGGGAGGTTATTGCCCTTGCTGTAATACCACCATCACCATCCCCCCCCCACCCCAACCACTCTCCACACGCAGACCTGCTTCTTGTCAAGCCAAAGGAATTAGAATTGGGGTCTTAATGTTTGCATAGTTTATTGTCAGTGGCTGGGACTGCACCCATTCAGCGAACAAGCCCAATCCCCAAAGGGCAGCTGGGGTGGGCAGGAAATGGTGGCCTTGCAGTAGACAGTGCAATCGACCTTGCGACAGTGTCAAGCCCCCGGCATCTGATGCTGCAAGTGGACAGAACTCCATCTACAATAACATTATGGCTTCAAGTTCTGCCCAACGTTCTCAGCCTGAAACTAGGACTGGTTTCCTCCCACATCCCAAAGAGTTGGTAGATTAATTGTCCACTGTAAGTTCTCCCAAATGTGTAGGTGAGTGATGGAATCTGGAGGGAGTTAACAGGAGAATAAATAGTGGGATTCATGAAGAATTGGTGTAAATGGGTGGTTGATGGTTAGCACAGACTCAGTGGGCCAAAAGGCCTGTTTCTGTGCTATATCTCTCTATGACCCTATAACACTACGACACCACTACTGAGTGTGTATGGGACAAGTGAACTGGCTTAGGTTGCCAGCAAGGACTTGGACCCAAACAGCACAATCCCTCAGTGCTGCAGCATCTTACAAAGAATTCCACAGAGCATATGGCTCGGAAACAGGCCTTTCAGCCCCTCTGCTCCGTGCAACTATTTCTGCTCCACATCAGCCTCTAGCCACCATCTCCATCCCGCCCCCCCCCTCAACCATCTGCCTGCATTCCTCTATCCATCAGGTGTTTATCCAGTCTTCCTTTAATCCCATCTCTACTGCTTGCCTTAACCCCTCTCTATGAGAATGAGTTCTACTTTCCCCTCCCCATCTCCCCATTCATCAGTCTACCGCTGTGAGCCCCAGCATAGCTTTAAAGGCCTTTTAAAGGGAGAAAAAGTTGCCCCATTTGAACCACTAGTAATGAAATAACACTGCTTACTCCACCCCAGGATGGGGCTACCCATAGAGATGGATCACTTGGTCCTGAGTAGATGCTCCATGTCCAACCACCGACGTCCATCACTGGCCAAGCACGTAATTTCATACGCAAACAAAAGTTGTGTCAAAAGTTTAACAGAGCTACCCTCAGCTAATGTCTGTAAATTTACCACTGCTCGTCTGAAACAGAAAGTACGTCACAGAGCATTCAGGGAAAAGGAAATTCTTTGTTCCCTTAATGACAAAAACTAATGTGACACTTTAACACTTTAAAAGAGAGCAGGGGAGCATTCTGCCAGGAAGGCTTGAGAAATATGTTGGGAAATTTTCCAAATGGCGCAAGATCTGGTCAGTCTGGTCAATCCGGTCGCCCCATTACAGGAAGCATGTGGAGGCAATGGAGAGGGCGCAGAAGAGGTTCACCAGGGTGCTGCCTGGATGAGAGGACATGTGCTAGAAGGAGAGGTTGGACAAACTTGGGTTGTTTTGTCTGGAGCGGTGGAAGCTGAGAGGAGATCTGATAGAAGTTTATAAAATTATGAGTAGACAGCTGGTATCTTTTTCCCAGGGTCAAAATGTCTAATACTAGAGGGCATGCATTTTAGGTGGGAGGTGTAAAGTTAGGGTTAAGGAGATGTGCGGGGCAAGTTTTTTTATGTAGAGTGTGGTGGGTGCCTGGAATGCACTGCCAGGGTTGGTGGTGGAGGCAGGTATAATAGAGGCTCTGAGATAGGCACATGAGTATGCAGAGAATGGAGGGATATAGACCACGTGCAAGCAAGAGGGATTAATTAGTTTGGCACAACATGGTGGGCTGAAGGGCCTGTTCCTGTGCTGTACTGTTCTGTGTTCTAAGATTACTGGAAGAACAACACATGAAAATTACAGCACAGCAGATTGGGGAGGGTCGGTGCTGATAGTCTGAAATAAAAGCAGGAAATCCAGGAAACACTCAGCAGCTCAGACAGCGTCTGTGGAGAGGGAAAGAATTAATGTTTCATCAGAAGTGGGAAAATGAGGGAATTAGAACTGGAAGAGGCTGATAAATGTTTGATACAGTTCAACTGCTAGGTGTACCAGGGGTATTCCAGGTAGGGCTCCTACCCATAGGTCCAGTCGCCTGGGTTCAATCCTGACCAAGTTCAAGTTTATTGTCATGGCCATACATGTCCAGGGTATAAATGACATGGAAGTTAGCTTCCTGCAGCAGCAGCACAGTGAATTACAGACATGACAAACATAAATTACATAGTTGGATGCTGTCTGTGTGGAGTTTGCATGCTCCCCCTGTAACCGCACGGGTTTCCTCCGATCTCCTCCCACCTCCCAATGATGGGAAATTGGTAGGTTAATTGACCACTGCAAATTGCCCCTATTGTGTGGGTGAAGGTGGATTCTGTGGGAGAGTAAATGGGGAGCTGAGTAGGAAACAAAGGTTCCAGGAACGATTAGTGGGGGAGATTGGCAATGTGAGCCAGCATGAAATCAATAGGCTGAATGGCTTCCTTCTAATGTTGTAAGGAAATATGGAAATGTCAGTACCATATTCTCCCTCTTTCACAACACCCCTTGGTGACTTTGGTGCCTCTTCTCATTGTTTCCCGTCATGTCTCATGTTCTGATTTAGCTCACTGCCTCCTGTGCTCTTTAGAGTCTCGGAACTGACCTGTTCGGTGGCCTTCCGCTCCACAACTTGTTTTCCCACAGCAAAACATCATGAATTAATTTCAGGAGAAAGACAAGACATATTGATGCTGGAACTCTCATCAAACACAGCCTCTACTTCCATCTTCCTTCCTCTCCCAGATCGTGTGATTCATTCGTTCCTCTATCAAGGATCCATTTATCTATTAAGTTGCCTCCTCAACAGCTGAAGGTGAGGGATCATTGGGTACCTGTTAAGCTGTCACGTTCAGTCATGAAATCTGCATTCTATTGTAATTTACAAAAGCAATGTTCTGGCAGAGGACAAATTAGCAGGGTTACTGGGGATGTGCCACAGTGTGGGAGTGAATTGGAGAGCTCTCTTCAAGGAACTGACAGAACTACACTGAGCTGAATAATCCCATGCTGCCTGTCTATGAACACAGGATCCACCTGAGCAAACTAATCGTGACAGATCGTGGGTGCGTTGCATGCCTCAGAATGGGGAATCCAGACATATCTCACACTGAAAGTTAATATAAAAGGGTCCGTGTGGAGTTTGAACTCTATCTAGGTCACCCCAGTAAGCATGTGGAAACTGTTCACCCATCACTGCTCTATGTCAGAAAAAAACATCAGGATTCATTTAACTTCTGTTATTCCGCCTCTCCTGCCCGCAAAGCACCATCACCAGAGTGTGAGTCAACCCATCTCGACCCGTGACCTTTCACACCTGCGTTCTTCAAGAGGCAATGCATTGCCGAGGTGTAAAACTGGCGGTTCAGGATTGGCCTCCCTCTGAACTCTGTGCCCTGCTATCCTTCCCACTGACTCTAATAAAAAATGGTCTTCAGTTTATAACAGGGATAAGGTGATAAGTGCCAGCCTTGCCAACATCTATTCATGAAAAATAATGGGCATCCCCATCAAAACAGAACCCCTCCCACCCCGTTTCCTGTCCGATGGGTCAGTGACCTGAACTTTCCTGGAAGCAATGTCGGGCAAAGCTAGGTGTGGATTTCGGGAAATGGTGTGACCACAGCCCATAGTTTTCCAGTCACCACTAAAATAACAGCAAGATTTGTAGAACTGCAACTAATGAAGTACTTTGGATTGTAGACACAGTTGAAGTGCAGCCAAAAAAAAAGCAATTGTTTATGCAGAGCAAGATCCCACAAGAGAAAATGCCCAGCTGATCTGTTTTAGTGATGTCAGGTATATTTATCAGCTCAGGATGCTGGAAATGACTTAACTTATTTCTTGGAAAAGGGAAAGTAGCCGGGGCTCCCTTTTTCTGGTGAAGAGCAGACGTGACAGGAGTCATTCAAATTATGACAGAGTTTGCCAGTGCTGTTGCTGGTGTGGGAGACCAGCAACAAGGAGCATCCGGATAAAAAGGCCACTAACAATTCCAACCAGGAGATCAGAAGAAACATCTTTCCCCAGAGAGTGGGCAGGTGGGTACGGGGCTTGTGCGGGATATCAGAATGAGCTGCAAGGATGGGTTTAAGGAGATGTTGGATAAACACAGCAGGGACAGAGGAAGGACACACAGTAGTGATGGAGGTCCTGCTCTCCCTTGGTCCCTTTTCCCTCTCCTCCTGATCTCCCCAGTTCCTCTACACCCACCCCAGCCCCGTCACCCTGTTCCTTCCCCCTCCCCCACCCACTATCTGCCCACACCCACACCCCCCCCACTGGGTCCCCTCCCCCCCACTGTTCCCACCTGCCCTCCCCACCTCCCTCACTTGGTTCCAGGCTCCAGCTTCCCCTCCCATCAGATCCCACCATCTGCAGCCCCCCGTCACCCCCCACCTCTCACCTCCCGGCCTCTGTCGCTGCTCCCACCCTCCCCTCCCCCATCTGCCCGTCACCCCTCCTCACCTGGATCCACCCATCACCTGCCAGCTCTTGCCCTTCACCCGTTTTCCCTCTGCTCCTGCAGTGCAGATGAAGGGTCTCGACCCAAAACATCAACCGTCCATTTCCCTCCATAGATGCTGCCTGACCCGCTGGGTTCCTCCAGCAGTTTGCTTTTCGCTGGTGATGGGGGGGAGATGGAAAGAGGGAGGGGAGTAAGAGGAAGCTTTTTGGGTTGGGGTGGGTGGGGGAGTTTGCGTGAACACAGGCATGGAACAGTTAGACCAAGTGGCTTGTTATTGTGTTGTATGTTTGAAGTGACAGTGTGTAATTTATAATGAAATTCTACAGAGATGCTCCTCTCTCCTGCTCTAGGGCTTGCTCAGCTTCACCGTGAGCTCTCAGCACAAACCACCGAGTGATGTCAAAAATTGAATTAGGAACTGCACTGCAATAAGATGTGATTGTAAAATCTTGTCATGCGCCTCACTTATAAATAATGTCTCAGGCATTCATCTCATCACTCCTGGGGAGCTGTTCTGTTGCCCGATGTTACTGGTAATCACCCAGCTTATTCTGACTAACCCAATGCCCTGCTGCAGGCCCTTTTTCCCAATTACAGCTGCTCGCTCAGAAAGAGCAAAGCAAAGGAAAGAAAGAAACAAACTGGATTTCAGTCGTGTTTGTCAGGACATCGACACGCTTGCAATGGAGGAAACCCGACAAGGGCTCCACAGACAGGAGGAGGAGAAATGCTGCTCAATGAGTCAATATTGGTCTACACAACCTCGAGACAGGCCCTGCTCCTCGATCAGTGGTGGCGTGGAGTATGTTAACCCAGGCAATCCTTCCTGCCGGAGGTGGCTTCGCCCCAGAACTCTGGGGCTAGTGTTAATCCCTCAACCAACATTAATGAATCAGACCACCTGGCCATTAGGCTGGTTGTTTCTGGAATCTTGCTGTGCATATTTTGACTGTCGTATATATCTCCATGACAAGAGTAAGTATGCATGACACTCTGGTCTCTTTTCTTTCCTTCCTCCCTCCCAACAAGACAGTGACACTAGAAAGCTCACAAAACAGTGGATCTCCCTCACTAATTTACCTCTCTGGTGGCAGGAGACAGGCCTCTCAAGTACACAGATTGACTGGCCTGGGGGAGAGGGTCAACAGCACTGTATCAATCCCCAAACTAATCCCACATATGCTCTCCCATATCAGCCCCAAACTTGTCCAACTCAGTGTGTTGCAGCTTTTGGACATTACAGGGTGCTACCACAATTCGATGGTGAGCGTAAAGGAGATGATTTAGGAGCTAGTTGTACACTACGGTGACCTGGATATTGTGATGTTTCATGCCATCACCCATCGAGCCAAGCAGATGGTTCAGCACATCCCTGGAATCATTAATCACACTGCATAGAACCAGCCCCTTCAGAAACGTCTCTCCAGTTAATCCTGCTCCCTTCTGATTGAGCTGAATATTTGCAACCAAAAGCGGCCTCTGGCAATGGGAGTGCTTGGAGAGGAAGGGACAGACTTTACTGCACAAAAGCATCAAAATCTAAAAGATGCACTAAAATATTCCAGAGACGTGGGACGTGGATGCCAGTGTTGAACCAATGGGTTCCGGGGTTCCCGTGAACAGGGATCTGATCCCTCCAGCTGAGCCAACTTTTTGTAGTGAGGTGGAGTGTGGAGGAGTTTGCAGGCCACGTCACTGGGCCGCACAGCTGGTGGAGAAGCTGTCTCTCGGATCCAGCGACCTGGCTTCAATCCTGACCTTAGTTCCCGTCATGTGGAGTTTGCACATTCTCCCTGTGACCACACGTGCTCCAGTTTCCCCCCATTTGAGGCTAATTGGCTGCTGGAAATTACACCTGGTGTGTGGGTGGGTAGCTGGGTGGCAGAAGAACCAGGGTTAGTTCTTGGCCATTTGAGAGAGAATGGGTTACCGGGAATATTTGAGGGAATGGGACTGATGCTCTAAAACCTGGTATAGACTCAATGGGCTGAATGGCCTCCCAAATCATGAGAAAATATAAATAGGTAATGTGATGTGAAGGCATGGCTGGGCTGTCACAGAATTCCAAGCAGAATATTCTCCCATGGCCCCATATAGATTCCACACTGGGCCCCAATGTGTTAGCTGTGGCTCAGTGAGTGGCACCCTCCTCATTGCCCTCACTCGGTCAGGTGCAGAGGCTGCAGCCCAGGTTAACACTTCCATGGAGGCACAACAGACTGCTGATGCTGGTCGCCAGTTCAGGTCGAGACCCTGCCTCAGGACCCTGCTGATGACCATCCCTCTGCCTCCACAGATGCTGCTTGACCTGCTCTGTTTCTCTAGCTGTTTGTTTCTTTGCTTAAAATTTCAATGAATCACTGAGGAACGGTGGCACTGCCTTTTAAAATAGATGTTAAACCAAAGTGTCCTCTGCCATTCGCTGGTGGATGTAGAAGATCCCACAGTTCACAAGTGTGGAGCAGAGTCTAAAAAGTTAGAACCAGGCCCTTCAGGAGTGATCTTGGAAACACCGCATTTGGTATTGGTATTGGTGGAAATTTCTGGAGGCTGGGTCAGTTATTAATTTTAAATCAGAGATTGATGGACCATAGTTTACCCAAGTATTAAATAATATGGGGGAACAAAGCAGTTATGTACATTCTGGATCGCATATCAGCCATGACCTCATTGAACTACCGTGACCTTATTAACAAGCTCATGGGGCTGAACGGTCTTCTCCCGTCCCTATGTATCGACTTCCTCTACCCTTTTAGACGCCAAGTTACAAATCATAATAACGCTGTGTAAAAAGTGCCCTTATCCTGCCTCGAGTTCTTCTGCCAATTGCTTTGGCCCCCAACCTTTACTGATTGATGATCATATAACTGCAAACTAATCGTCAGTGACAGCAGCTTCAATCGGCATTCCCCCTTTGATGTAAAATGCTCTAAGGTGCTTCATAAGGTCCTAATTGGAGAAAACACTGACACAAATCAAAGCAGAAGACTTCAGCTAAGGCAACCAAAAACTTGGTTTAAGTAGCATTTTAAGGGAAGAGAAAGTGGAGAGTTGGGGGGTGTCACCAATTGTAGGGCAAATGGAGTGGGAGACTGGGACCAGGAACCCAATTGATTGACCTAACCCCCTTCCCTCATGCAGAATCAAGGGACTCATTCCCTGGGTTACTAAGCCCAGAGGGAGGCTGAGAACTTGAACCCTTCATCTGCACTGTGACTGTGGCCACTTTATCTTATTGGTAAAGTGAGTCACTATTGCTGGAGAAAGCTGACCTTAATGTTACACATCAATGAAAAGCGTGATGTACAAAGGAACTCTGTCAGGGCACAGTACAGATGACTCACATCAATAATTCAAGTTGGTTAGGATGGATACATTACATTAATTAGATAGGAAGACCTTTGATAGATTGCCATTTTGTAGTGCACACTGAGATTAAAGGGCAGGGTTTTAGTTATTTCTTATATATTCAGTCAAAGGCTGTGGGTGTCACTGGTAAGGCCAGCATTTATTACCCATCCCTAACTACCCCTGAACTGACTGCCTTCCTGGGCAGCACAGTGGTACAGCCTAGTGGAACTTGGGCTGGGTTGGTAGATAAATTGCCCCTTGTGTTGCAGGTGGACAGTTGATGGGAATGTGGGGAGAATAAAATGGGTCAGGGTAGGATGAGTGTAAAAATGGATGGTTGAAGGTCAGCATAGACTGGGTGGGCCAAAGGGCCTGTTTCCATATTGCATCTCTCCTTCTACATTGGTCTGAGAGCCAACAACAACAACCGTATTACTTTGGGTCTGGAGTCACATTGAGGTAGAGATGGGGCAGGTTTCCTTGCTGAAGGACGTTCATGAACCTATGGGTTATTCCAACAATTCAGTCAGTTGGTGGTCACTGTTACCGAGACGGGTGCTGGGGTCCTTCGTCATCATGGGTTCAATACACTGCAACTCCCTCTCCAACAAGAATTTTTACCTCAAGTAAGACTGCAGCAGTTCAAGGAGGCAGGTCATCTTCTCGTGGTGAATTAGGGATAGGTGATCATTGCTGTTTTTGCCTGTGGCGCCCAGATCTTGTAAAGTGATTAAAGAGGGGTTTGAAATTGAGGATGGAAACTTTAAAATCCAGGCATCGCTGGACCTGGAGCCAGTGTAGGCCAGCATTGGAGAATGGGTGCACAGGGCTTTGTGCGAGTTCGGACAAGGGGTGGCAGAAGTTTGCAGGGGGTAAAAGAGGGAGGGGCTCTTTAACTTTCATAAGGACACCAGAATTAGGAGCAGAAGAAGGCAAAGAGACCTCTAGAGCACTAAGATCATGACTAATTGAATCCTGACAGTTATACCTGCCTGCCAATTCCCGAGGACCCTAGATTCTCCTAGAGTCCAAAAACCTATTTTGGCCTTGAATATATTCAATGACTAAACATCCACATCTTGCTAAGGTCAAAAATTCCAGATAGAGCCATCTGAAAGTGTAAAAACATGGTCAACGGATTTTTATCAGGTTAGGAAATCAACAGATACGGAGGATAAGTGGATTGACACATGAACCACCAGACTCAAGGACAGTTTCTACCCTGCCCGTTATAAGACTCTTGAACAGACCTTTTGCATGATAAGGAACTCCTGATCTCTCCATGTACCTTGTCAGGGTCCTTGCACCTTATTTGTCTACCTGCACTGCACTTCTGTAACTTCAACACTATATTATGCATTCTGTTATTGTTTATCCTTTTGGACTACCCCAACGTACTTATGTCTGGAATGATCTGTCTAGCATGGAAACAAAGCTTTTCACTATATCCCAGAGCAATAATAAACCAATCACCAATCTAATCAAATGATAGGATAGGCTTGACGGAATGAATAAGCTCCTTCTGTTCCCAAGTAGCTACTTCTTTCTGAGACCATCAAATTCAGTATAACCAAGGAACTGAGCCCACACCATCCCTGGGCAATGGGACTCAGTACCAGCATGAAGTTCGGACAAGCAGTGAATGTTCATTTCTGCTCCTGCTCACCTGACAAGATGGACGCCACTGCTGCGATGATAAATGAAACAATCACTCCAGGCCCTGCCATCTCCTTGGCCACCAGTCCCGATACGACGTACATGCCGGTCCCTACACAGCTGCCAACTCCAAGAGACACCAGGTCCACCGTGGTGAGGACCTGAGCCAGCCTAGAGTGACCCGTCCCGTGCTGGGTGGAGTCTTCAAGCATCGATTCCACAGGCTTGGTGCGGAGGATCCGTGAGTGCAACGCCACCCAGGCGGCACCCCAGTGAACCCGCCGAGGGTCCAGATACGAGAGGAACCCGCTCATTGCAGCAGGAGGTTGGGGAACTGCTACCGCTACTGGGGCGTCTTATTGGGATAGAAAGGACTTGTGAAGAACAGAATCCAAATGAGGGAGCATCCAGCCATTCACAGGAAGGTGGGCCAAGCCATGAAGAACATTGTACTGGCGTCCAAGTGAACACTGGCCAATGGAGACTCCTTGAACCTGTCAAAACAAGTGGAAGAGAGAATTCTTCAGAAAGTGTTCAATAACAAAGTTCACAGATAGATCAGAAATGTTAAAGGTGGTTTTCTTATCCAACAGGCCAACTCTGCATGTATATTGATATGGATCTGGAGTGACATATAGGGCCCAACTGGGCAAGGACAGTGGGTTTTATTCTATAAATAGATATCAGGGGAATCAGAATCAGGTTTATTATCACTGACAGATGATGTGAAATTTGTTGGTTTGCAGCAGCAGTACAGCGTAAAGACATAAAATTACTATAAATTACAAAAATAAATAAATAGTCAAATAAAAGGAATAACAAGGTAGGGTTCATGGACCGTTCAGAAATCTGATGGCGGAGGGGAAGAAGCTAGTTCTGAATCGTTGAGTGTGGGTCTTCAGGCTCCTGTACTTCCTCCCCGATGGTAGTAACGTGAAGAGGGCATGTCATGGATGGTGAGGGTCCTTAGTGATGGATGCCGCCTTCTACTACACTCCATACATAAAGGTACCTTCCCCATAAATGTTTGAACTTGTCCAATTCATTGAACCATAAAATGATGAGGACGTTCAGCCTACTGTGTCTATGCGGGCTTTCCAATCTGTCCCACTCTCCCATTGCTTCACCACAGCTCTGCAATTTTCCCCAACCACTTCTCCTGATCCTGTTTGCAAGCTCCTGGTGAACCCACTTCAGGTACCACATCCCAGATCACATCACCTCACCGAGTGAAAACATTCTCCTCATTCTCCCTCCACCAATCTCCTTCAACTTACATTCCTCCGGTAATTGACCATCCTGCCACTCAAAACAGTTCCTCTGTACTGACTTGACCCAACCCCTTCATAATTGTGAGCACCACTATTAAATCCCTCCTTTACTCACAGAATTGCCAGTCTTCTGTGGAAAGACTGTCAGCCTTGGAAACATCCTAGTAAATCTGATGAAGTGCTTCAACTTTTCCCTCCACCTTCAACAAATGCATATGTACACTCCCAGCTCCCTGTTCTTGCACCACTTGTAGGCCATTCAGTTTTCATTACCTTTCCTCATTCTTCCTGTTAAGTTGAGGCAGGAAGGGGTTTGGAGGCCAAACATGGTGTCAAATGGGGTAAAAGTTGGCTAGACTCCTGGTATTGATCACTTTCTAATTCCTCGACTGATTGTGCCTGATTGCGGTATTGGCCAGACTATGTTCAAACTCCCTCCAGGTAGAATGGACACTTCTGGTTGCATTACATTCTGTGAAGCTTCACCATAGGATTCCCCTTATCCAACCGCCTGTCCTCCAGATTCCCACATTCCCACCAGATTCACTCATCAATATACGTGGGTGGGGATCATTAAAGGCAGCTACAACTTCCAAGTTCCTCCATTCTCCAGAAATCACCCAGTTAGATTAAGAATTTAAGGTACCCAGGGCAGTCAATGGAACGTGACTCATGGAAGGGTTGAGAACGTTTGGAGAGGAGGAGAAGAATAAAACAAAGGAAAAGACAAAGATGTTGTTACTCTGTCACTGCAGCAACCAAGCAGCAGTCACATTGATATCTTTGTCGTGTTATCATTCATTTTAATCTGATTACATAAAACCTCCAATTCATGGAGCGTATGCTGAACAATGACACTTCACAGACTCTAACCTACATAAAGGAATGGTAACATGGAAACAGTTAGGTCAGCAGCAAGCTCGGCTGGCAATGATCGTCTGATCTAGAGAGTGTCTAACATGACACACACAGTAATCGAGTCACTGCAAGCCATGGTCTCTGATAGCACTAAAAGCCCCAAGCTGGATAATGATTAAAAAAAAACTTCATCAATATTGCAACAGCTCTCCACAGATGAGGAGGCACTGAAAGAGAATCAAAGTGGATATTATCACTGGTAAGATGAAGCCAAAGGAACATAACAATTGGAACAAGGAGAGAAGAGACAGGCTGGGTCTGAACTGGTCTGTTCGACATTGACCCATGGGCCATTCATCACTAACTAAGGCATAATGGACAGATTCAGATAATAACACAGCCTAGGACTCAAAATTCCTCAAAAATGACTGAGGAAGAGGTTTGTTCCTCCCATTATAATACACCCATCCAGGGAGATCCTATATTTTCCTGATGAAGATAATAATGGACAGATTCAGATAATAATGCAGTCTAGGACTCAAAATTCCTCAAAAATGACTGAGGAAGAGGTTCATTCCTCCCATTATAATTCACCCATCCAGGGAGATCCTATATTTTCCTGATGAAGAATCCAATTTTTTCTTATATGACACCACGATAGCTGCCTCCAGTTAGTATATCCAAAGGTATATTTTCTCTTTCACTCAACAACTGTGGTGGACTCCCCTGATATCAGCCCTAGAATTACCTACTATAACTGTATGCCTTGTTCTTCTAATCTAAGTTAATACTTCGAGTTATCTCTGTTCTCTACTCTCAGTCGCTTCTCTACATCTGTAGCATTGCCTCCCAGATCTTTCCTTTTGAGACTGAGAAACACATTTCAGATTTTCCTTCTTGCTCTGGTCCTAACCCTGCGGCTTTTCATGAGATCTTGGGCCACTCTTTGTTTCAGTCCCCCTCGGGTGTCCTCTCTCACCTCTATGATGACCGCAGTACCATCATTTCCTAGTTTAACTCTGAACCAGAAAGTTTTGACATTTTTGTTCCATTTTCTGCTCTTGATATGATCCATTCTTGAAACATCCCTTCCACTTCTCAACATCTATCTTCATTTCTGAGAACACATCTAAGCCAGCATTCACTATGTCCATGGTCCCATACAGTCCTGTGAGCACACCCTCTCACTCTATTCCATTCTTTTTCTCTTTATCATACCTGCTCCAGCCATGCCGGCATTGACATCAGTTTTTCTGATGCATCCTCCTTTTCTACTATCACAGATTTTCTTCCACTGTGGTCGAGGTCCACAGAGGGGAGAGATTTAATGGGAACCTGAGGGGCAACTCTCACCCAGAGGTGGTCCATATATGGAATGAGCTGCCAGAGGAAGTGGTTGCGGCAGGTACTTTAACAACATTTAAAAGACATTTGGACATGTACATAGATGGGAAATGTTTAGAGAGATATGGGCCAAACATGGGGAAATGGGACTAGCTTAATGGGCATCTTGGTTGGCATGGACCAGTTGGATTGAAGGGCCTGTTTCCGTGCTGTATAGCTCTATAACTATGCCAGAGCCCTCAGAAATGATTATTGCTACTGAACCCTTCACCCACCAACAAGCCCACTCCTCCCCTAATCTGTGTCTCACCAGCCTCAGCATTCACTGGATTATCCTGCCCAATTTCCTTAACCCCAAAGCAAAGTCATCAACAATCATTTCTCCCCTGCCCGTCTCCTTTTAGAGGAGCAGTTAACGTAGGGAAATAGCAGCTGGATGTAGGGATAATACAGTTTTAACTTCCCTCATATTGACTAAAATTGTTTTACTGCCAAGGGATTCGATGGGGCAGAATTTGTTAAGTGTGTCCAGGAAAGTTTTCTCCAGCAATATCTAGATGGCCCTACTAGAGTGGGAGATACACTTGATCTCCTCTTGGGAAATAATGCTGAACAAGTGGTTGATGTGTCAGTGGGGGAGCACCCTGGGACTAGTGACCTTAATTCTACTAGTGTCAAGATAATTTTGGAAAAAGGTAGGTCTGATCCTCGTCAAAGTCCTAATTTGGTGGAAAGGCGAATTTTGATGGCATCGGGTAGGAACTTGCCAAGGTTTATTGGGAGAGGCTGTTTGCAGGTAAGGGGACATCTGGCAAGTGGAGGGTGATCAAAAGTGCGATAGGAAGAGCTCAAAGCCAGCATGTTCAACTGGCAAGATACACACAAACTGGTGGAGGAACTCAGCGGGTCAGGCAGGATCTATGGAGGGAAATGGATAGGTGACATAATGGGTAGAGACCCGTCATCTGGACTGAAAAATAGAGGGGAGATAGCTGGTATAAAAAGGTGGAGGGAAGGGGCAGAGCAAGAGCTGGCAGGTGATGGGTGGATCCAGGTGAGGAGGGGTGACGGGCAGATGGGGGAGGGGAGGGTGGGAACAGCGAATGGTGTTCTTGCAAGTGACAGGGTGGGTAGGAGGGGAAGCACAGAACAGAGGGAGGGAGGTGGGGAGAGGAACCAGTGGGGGGAGTGTGTGGGTGATGAGGGCTGGTGGATCAGGAGGAGAGAGAAAAGAAATAAGGGAAAAGGGGACAGTGGTGGAGCAGTTCCCGGAATTTTGGGAATTTGATGTTCATCCTGCCAGGTTGGAAACTGCCCAGGTAACATATGAGGTGCTGTTCCTCTCATTTGCTCTTGGCCTCAACCTGGCAGTGGAGATGGCTGTAGACAGACATGTCAGTGTGAGAATGGGGTGGACTTAAAATGGCTGGCCACCTCGGCTGGTATGGCGGACGGAGAGAAGCGGTCCCCCATTCTGCGTCCAGCCTCACCGAGGTAGACGGGAGGTGTAATCGAGTGGGAGGTGTAGCCCTCCCCCCACCCTGTCACTTGCAAGAACACCATTCGCTTTACTCAGTTCCTCCATCTCCGCCACATCTGTACTCGTGATGGAGGCATTGATGCAGTGGTCCAAAGGGCCAGTTTCTTTGCTGCACCACTCTATGACTCTGTCCCACTCCCACTCTCTGTCCTCTACCCCAAACACTACTCCAATGAGACCCATGGAACAGCACCTCATCTCTTGACAAGGTACATTTCTGCCCTCTGGACTCAACATTTGAGTTCAACAATTTCTTCCAATGACTCTTCTATCCACAGTTGCATTCCTGCAAACCAATGTTTTGTTTCTTTACTCGTATCACTGCCAATATTTAGCTTAACGTCCTCACCCTTATTGTCACAAACTCCACTGCTTTCTGCCCTATGATCCATCACTGCTCTCCTCCCTTTCCCATTTTATCTGCATCTTAACACCTTTTTTTTCCCAGTCTTGTTCAATATCTTTGTAATATCTTCTTACGAGGCTGCATATCTTTGAGTCAGCTGAAATCTTAGATATTTGGCCATCTTCTAAATTGGAAATAAATGTGCTGAATAGTTGAGGCCCCAGTGTTGATCCCTGGGGGGGATCTCCACCAATTCCATCCCATCAATTAAAGTTCCTGCCTGTCTTCCTCTGTTGTCTCCTGACATTCAGCCGACTTGCTAGGCAGGTCAATAATTTGCTTTTGGTTCCATGAGATTCAACTTTAGCAAATAATCTCCTGTCAGTGATTGTAATAAATGCCTTCTGCAGGTTGACATAAATAAAACCCCTGTCCACAATTTTCAGTCAGCTTTGTTGGCCCATTCATAAATGTATCCTGACTCTCTGCGATACGTTGAAAAGTTTCAAGGGCAAAGTCATACTACTTACCGCCTTTCTGACCTTTCTTAATTGCCAGAGTGACTTGTACAATTACCCATAGCAGTGTAGAGTTAGCCACCAGTGACCATCTCCCCTACTTCCTTTGAAACCTTGAGCTGAAAACGTTCTGACACTGAGAATAGAACACAGCACAGGAACAGGCCCTTCGGCCCATGATGTCTGTGCTGGCCATGATGCCAAGTGAAACCAATCCCATCTGCCTGTACATGATCGATATCCCTTCATTCCTGCCTGTTCATGTGCCTGTCTGAATGCCTCTTAAATGTTGCTGCCATGTCTGCTTCTACCCCCAGCCCTGGCAGCGCGTTCCAGGCACCCACTGCTCTCTGTGCAAAAAACTTGTCCCGCACATCTCCTTTGAATTTACCCCACTCACCTTAAAACTACAGTATGCCCTTTAGTACTTGACATGTCCACCCTGGGAAAGAGACCCTGACTGTCTACTCTATCTATGCCTCTCATCATTTTTTCAACTTCTATCAGGTCTCCCCTGAACCTCTGACGCTCCAGAGAAAACAACCCAAGTTTGTCCAACCTCTCCTCAAATCTAATCCAGGCAGCATTCTGGTCAACCTCTTCTACACAATACTCCAAATGCGGCCTAACCAAAGAGCTACAACATGACTTCCAGGCTCTTATACTCAACGCCCTGACCGATAAGGGCAAGAATGCCATACGCCTTCTTTACCACCTTATCTACTTATGTTGCCACTTCCAGGGAACTATGGACTTGGACCCCAATGCTCTTCAGGATTCTGTCATTAAATGTGTATGTCCCCCTTACATTTGACCTCCCAAAGTGCAACACCTCACTCTTGCCGAGATTAAACTCCATCTGCCATTTCTCTGCCCATATCTGCAAATGATCTTTGGTGTCCCTCTTTGGTGTCACCCAGTCTTCATTACTGTTATCTTGTGTATGTTTATTTGGTTGATAACCATCCTGATTCAATATTAATTTCCTTAGGATATCTAGCTTGATATCTTTTCCCTCTTATGTAAATACTGATGCAAAGTAACATTGAACCGCAATTTGTAGGAAAATTGAAATTTGTCATTTTGACAAGAAAAATCTAAATGGTGAGAGATCTCAGAGGTCTGAGATGCAGAGGGATCTGGGTGTTCACCAAAGGATAGAATACAGATTACAGCAAGTAGTTGGGAAAGTTAACAGAATTTTATTCCTCTGATGCCGACTTTCAACCCAAAGCGACAACCAATTCCTTTCATCCCACAGATGCTGCTAGACCTGCTGAGTTCCTCCAGCAGTTTGTTTTATGCTCCAGATTCCAGCATCTGCAGTCCCTTGTGCCTCCAGAACGTTATTGTTTATTGCTAGGGGAAATAAGTTCAAAAATAGGGAGACACAAGAGAGACTGCAGATGCTGGAAATCTGGAGCAACACCCACAAAATACTGGAGGAACTCAACAGGTCAGGCAGTATCTTTGAAGGGAAGTGAACAGTCAATGTTTCGGGCTGAGACCCTTCATCAGGACTCAATGTAGGAAGTTTTGCTTCAGTTATACAGAGCAAATATTGATGACATCTGTGTACAAGATTGGTCTCCATGGGGAAGGATGAGAGGAGTTCAGTGAAGGTTTACCAGACTAATACCTGGAGTAGGAAGCATTGGACAGGCTGGGTTGAATCTGGCAAAGTTCAGGTGAGTGAGAGGGCACTGGATTGAAACAGATAAGATCCTGAGACGTCTTCAGGGTTGATGTGGAGAGGATCACACATTCTGTCAAACCAGCCATGTATTCTGCAACATAGCCTCAAAGCAAGGAGCAGGGAGGTTAAATCCCAGTCTGTAAGTAAGTGGAATTTTTGTTCCCTGCATTTGACAGCAAGAGACTTTTTCAACTGTCCCAGAGAAAATATATCTGGTAATCTGAAGATCTCTGAAGAAAAGATACACAGGAATGTTACTGAGATTGCAGGGCTTGAGCTATCAGGATAGGCTGGGACTGTTTTTCCCGGGATGTAGGAGGCAGAGGGGTATCCTTGTAGAGGTTTATAAAATCATGAGGGGCATAGATAAGGTGAATTGTCACAGTCCTTTTTTTAGGGCAAGGGAGTCTAAAACTTAGAGGGCATAGGGCTAAGGTAAGAGGGGAGAGATTTAAAGGAGATCAGATGGGCAACTTTTTCACACAGTGGGCAATGGGTGTGTGGAACGAGCTGCCAGGAAATGGTAGACGCAGGTACAGTTACAACATTCAAAAGACATTCAGACAGGTACATGGATAGCAATAGTTTAGAGGGACATGGGTCAAATGCAGGAAAATGGGACTGGCTCAAGTGGACAACTTGGTCAGCATCGATGAGTTGGGTCTGTTTTTGTGTTGTATAAATCTATGACTCTGTGAGCTTGTTTCCTTTTGTGGAAGGACCTAGGAATAAGGTTTCAATATAAAAGGGTTGCTCATTTAAGATAAAAATAAGGCAATTTTTTCTCTCAGTCATGAGTCTTTAGAACTCCCTTCCTCAAAAGATTGCAGGAAGCAGAACTGTCACTGTTTTTAAGGCAGAGATAGACAAATTCTTGATAAGGTTACCATGGTCGGCAGGAATGTGGTTACCATCAGATCAGCTATTATCTTATTGAGGCTTGAGGAGCAAAGTGGCCTGCTCCGAATTGGCATGGTCGTATCTTCATTTGTAATATTACCATTATCAGCTATTACAGGCCCCAACATTTTTTTTCTTTAGTTAGTTGTATTTTGCTATGTAGAATCATAGAGTATTAGACATAGGCATGGAAATGGGCCCTTCGGCCCAACTGGTCCATGCCGACTAAGATTCCTATCTAAGCCAGTCCCATTTGCCCGTGTTTGGCCCATATCCCTCTGAACTTTTTCTATCCGTGTACCCATCCAAGTACCTTTTAAGTGTTGTTAATGTACCTGCCTCAAACACTTCCTCTGGCAGCTCGTTGCATATACGGACCACCCTCTGGATGAAAGAGTTGCCCTTCAGGTCCCTTTTAAATGTCTCCCCTCTCACAAACCTGTGCCCTCTAGTTCTTGATTCTCCAACCCTGGGAAAAAGACTGTGGGCATTCACCCTGTCTATGCCCCTCATGATTTTACACATGTCTATAAGATCACCCCTCATTCTCCTACACTCCAGTGAAAAAAAGTCCGCAAGTGCTCAACCTTGTCCCTTGAGTCCTGGTCACATCCTCATGAATCTCCTCTGTGCTCTTTCCAGCTGAATGGCATCTTTCCTATAACAGTGTAACTAAAACTGAAAACAATACTCCAAGTGCAGCCTCACCAACGTCTTCTACAACTGCAACATAACGTCCCAACTTCTATACCCAATATGTAACTTCTATTTGTGTTAATTTTGATATTTCTTCCAATGTCCTTTCTATTCTCTTAATGCTTGTCACTCTTTTTCTGTTCTTTAATCTATCATTTATATCAGTGTTGTTATTTAATTCTTTTTTCATTTTTAATTTGTCCCTTCCCTCTTTAATCATCCCAAGCTGTTTTCTGAAGCAGAGCTATTTTCTCAATAAGTATAAAACTCCAACTGATCAACTTTGCTTTTACCCACTGGCAGATTTCTCTAGATTTATTGTGGACAATCTGTCTCATCACATGGAATTCAATCTTAACCAAGTGTAAAATCTTAGCTCTTTCTCATTTCTACTTTTCAAGCTTAGTACTGGACTCACCGTAGTGGGATAACTGTTCAGCAAACATTCATTAGCCATTGGGCCTTTAGGAAGATTCAGTACATTATTCATTACTAATCCAATAAGAATTACTCCCTTGTTGGTTCTTGGACATACTGACGTAGAAAACTATCCTAAACATACTCCACAATATACCACCTTTTTGACACGAGCTGGTCTACTTACTCCAATCTCTATGAATAATAATTTTTCCATTAAAACCACCCTGCTTTTACTATCTGCTTGTCTAATCTCTGCATTCATACGATCTACCATTTCAGAGATATCCATAACCCTGCTTTGATCTCAATTCCTTTCTACTTGTTAATTTTACCCAGGGTGCCTCTTCTGCCTGTTTGCATCTTTTTGATATGGTGTTTTATCACTGAAGTGATTTCATCCTTTCCCCACCGACCCTCCCCGACGGCCACCTCTATTATCTCCTTCTCCTGATCTAATCACTGTACATTTTCCATACCTATAAAGACTAAAGCTGATTCTTACCCAATCTCTTCCTCATTTTACCTGAATCCTCCCCCCACTTGCAAAGATCCTCACGATCTACCTTGTTGTGACCTTGCACCTTACTGCACTGCACTTTCTCTGTAGCTGTGACACTTTACTCTGTACTGTTATTGTTTTTACCTGTACTACCTCAATGCACTCTGTACTAACTCACTGTAACTGCACTGCGTAATGAATTGACCTGTACATTTAGTATGTAAGACAAGTTTTTTACTGTACCTCAGTCCAAGTGACAATAATAAACCAATACCAATACCAATGACCACATTATTTATTCTTTCCACTGGGATCCTGGTACCAATTCAGTTCAGCTGGAGCCTCTGCCAAAGGTAGAACCTGTCTCACTACTGATCGCATTAAACTGAATCCAACTTCCCTAAAATACTCCATCAACCATATGCTTGTCTGTATAATCTGTTTATGTCTTCACCAATTCACATGTTCCTCAAGGAATATTCCAGAGATTATAGTCCTTGTGGTCCTTTAGCTCCTGGCACCTGGAATACCTCAACTACCTCCTGTTTCCCAAGCTGTTGGTCCCAACATGGAGACAGAACTGGACCCTTCTCTCTCTTCCCAATGTGCTTTCCTCACCTGAGTAGCAGATGGACAAGGTGATGCTTGTAACAACAATTTACAGTACATGTTATCTATCCCTCTAATCCCCAACAATGATCACATTTTACTTCCCCTCCTCCCCGGTATCTTTAAAATAATTGGCAAAAGTATCAGTGGGGAAATGAAGGAAATGGTTTTACAGAGCCAGTTGTGGTCAGAAACACACTGCCTGCCAGGGTGATAGGAGCAGATCCAATAGGTGCTTTCAAAAGGAAGCCAGGTAAATACTGGAAAGGGAAAAATATGGATAGAACATAGAACATAGAAAACCTACAGCACAATTCACAGCCCACAAAGCTGTGCCGAACATGTCCCTACCCTAGAAATTACTAGGCTTACCCATAGCCCTCTATTTTACTTAGCTCCATGTACCTATCGAACAGTCTCTTAAAAGACCCTATCGTATCTGCCTCCACCACCGTTGCCGCCAGCCCATTCCACACACTCACCACTCTCTGAGTATTTGGTGATAGATTCATAAAATAGGTAAATATTAAGTTCCAATAACTTTAGATGAATAAGAAAAATCCACAGCTACTGCCTAGTAAATTTTGTTTTCTGGGTATATTTTGGTTGATCAGGATCCATTAAATGTTGAGATCTTAATCCTCATTTACAATGGCATTGAAGGTTAGACGCCAGACATTTTAAGAGGACTTGCAGCCTTGCCTAAAGGGGAAAGGGAGACATGTATTTAAAAATGAGACACACAAGTCCAACACCTGTAGAATGTGTATTCTGGTTCAGTAGTGCAGGTCATGTGGCCTGTTCTCAAGAGGTAACAACATCAGACTGAGTGCACAGGGTAGAAAAGCAAAGCAGCTGAGTGGAGGTGACATCTATCAAACCCAGCAGGCAATTCTGCTCAAATTATGGAGAGGGAGTTGGAGATAGCTCAAGGAAATTCAGCTGGAATTGCTCTTTTAGACATGCCTTTAAGCCTGATTGACCTAATTTTGTTTTGCAGTTTAAGCTTCTAACATACTGGCAGATTTTTAAAAAACGTGTGGGTAAGTGACAGAAGGATCAAAGGGGAGTTGATGGGAACGTGGGAGAGAAAATAGCTAGGCGGTAGTGTGCTGCAGTGGGTAGTGCTGCTGCCTCACAGCTCAAGTGACCCGTGTTTGATCTTGATCTCTGGTGCTGTCTGCATGGAGCTTGCACATAATCCCTGTGACTGAAGCAAATAACAGACTTCTGGAGGAACTCAGCAGGTCAATGCAGTCACCAGAGACTGCAGATGCTGGAATCTGGAGCTAAAAACAAAATCTGCTGGAACTCGGCGGTCGAGCAGCATCTGTGGGGGTAAAAGGACAGTCGGCATTTCAGGCTGACAGCCTGCATCAGGATTGAGGCCGAAGAGAGGAGATGGCCAGTATAAAGAGGTGAAGGGGAGGGGTGAGGCAGGAGCTGGCAGGTGATAGGTGGAACCAGATAGGGGAGGGATAATGGGAAGATGGAACCAGCGGGGGAGGCAAAAGAAACCTGGTAACAGGGGGTTGGGAGGGGTTTGGAAACAAGGGAGGGGGGGTGGATCAGAAGGAGAGAGAAAGGAACATGAGGATGCAAGTTACCTGAATCTGGAAAATTCAGTGTTCATACAATTAGGTTGTAGACTACCCAGGTGGAATTTGAGGTGCTGTTTACATTTAGGTTTGGCCTCTTGCTGGCAGTGGACGAGCCCAAGGACAGACAGGTTGGTGTGAGAATGGGAAGGGGAGTTGAAACGGCTGGTAACTGGAAGTTCAAGGTGGCCATTGAGGACAGAGTGCAGATGATTGGCAAAGCAATCGCCTAGACTACCCCTGGTCTCACTGACGTGGAGGAGGCCACATCACAAGCACCGAATGCAATAGACCAGGTTGGAGGAGGTTCATGTGAATCTCAGCCTCACCTGGAAGGGCTGTTTAGGTCCCTCACTGCTGGTGAGGGACGAGGGGTAGGGACAGGTGTTGCACCTGCTATGGTTGCAGGGGAAAGTGCCTGGGGAGGGAGGGGGAGGGATGGGTGGGGAGGGATGAGCGAAGGATGGGAGTCACAGGAAGAGTGATCCCCGCGGAAAGCAGAAAGGGGTGGGGAGGAGAAGATGTGGCTGGTGATGGGATTGCAGAATGATGTGCTGGACACAGAGGCTGGGAGGGTGAAAGGTGAGGACCAGGGAATCTCCACCTCTGTTCTGTCTGGGGGGAGTTGGGTTGAGAGCAGAAGTACGGGAAATGGAGGAGAAGCAGATGAGGACTCCATCAACCACAGCAGAGGGGAAGCCACCCTTCCAGAATTTGGATGTCAGATGTCCTGGAAAGGAAAGTCTCATCTCAAGAACAGTGGAGACTGAAAAACTGAGAGGCCAGATTGGATGAGGTGGAGCCTGCCATAGCTGTGGGAATCAGTGGGTTTATAGTAAATGTCAGTGGATAGTTTGTCTCCTGAGATGGAGACAGAGAGATCCAGAAGTGGGAGAGAGGTGTTAGAAATGATCTGTGATCTGTGAGTTTAAGAGCCGGGTGGAAGTTGGTAGTGAAGTTTTTAAAACGTGTGTGTTCTACACAGATGCAGAAGGCAGTACCAACGCAGTCGTTGATGGAGTGGAGAAAGAATTAGGGAGCGGAGCCGGTACAGATTTGGAACAAGGACTGCTCCAAGTAGCCAAAGAAAAGAGAGGCATTGATGGGGCCCATGCGACGTTCCATGGTTGTATCTTTCATTTGGTGAAAGTGAAAGGAATCAAAAGAGAAGTTGTTCAGTGTGAGGACAAGTTCCGCCGGGCGGAGGAGGGTGTAAGCAGAGGGGAACTGTATATCAGCTACAGATTCCACCATCCGCAATCTCGTGTCTGTGTGGGTTTCCCCCGAGGGCTCCAACTTCCTCCCGTTCACAAAGATGTGTTGGATGGTAGGTTAATTGCTCACTGTACATTGCTCCCAATTCAGGGGGTGGCAGGAAAATCAGGGGGCAGATAGGAAAATAACTACAGGAAAATGTGGGGGCACAGAACTGACGGGAATGCTCTGAGAGCCAGTATATACTTGATGGACCAAATAGCCTCCCTGCCTGTTGTAAAGAAACAAATTGTAGAGCTGAAGGAAATATGGAGCGGGGGTATGGGATGAATGGGATCATGCTGCTGGGTGCTGGCATGTACCTGATGGTGAATGGCCTTCTTCTGTGTCCTAATAAGTAACTTGTTGGAACGCTTTGCAGATTTGTGTGTTGCTCCAGATTTCAGCATCTGCAGTCTGTTGTGTCATAGAGTCATAGAGCAATACAGTATGGATACAGGCCCTTCGGCCCAACCAATCCATGCTGACCATGGTGCCCACCTAGCTAGTCCTGATTTCCTGCATTCGCCCATATCCCTCCAAGCCCCGCCCCTCCATGTACCTATCCAAGTGCTTCTTAAATGATACTGTTGTACCTGCCTCACCCACTTCCTCTGGCAGCTCGTTCCGTACACTCACCACCCTCTGCGTGAAAAAGTTGCCCCTCAGGTTCCTTTTAAATCTTTCCCCTCTCAGCCTAAACTGATGCCTCCTAGTTTTGGACTCCCCTACCCTGGGGAAAAGACTGTTACCGTCCACCTTATCTGTGCCCCTCATAATTTTAAACACTTCTATAAGGTCGCCCCTCATTCTCCTACGTTCCAAGGAATGCAGACCCAGCCTGGCCAATCTCTCCCTATAACTCAGGCCCTCAAGTCCTGGCAACATCCTCGTAAATCTTCTCTGCACTCTTTCCAGTTTAACCACGTCTTTTCTATAATAGGGCAACTGACACTGTACGTCGTACTTCAAGCGCGGCCTCACCAACGAACACCAACAGATCAAGTGATGGTAAATGGGATCAAAATAGACAGGTACTTGATTGTCTGCATAAACATGGTGGGTCAAAGGGCCTGCTTCTGTTCTATATGACTTTATGACTTGATTTATAACTCTGGAGAAACAGCAAAGGAATTGGGTTAGTTTGAAATTCCAAAACCCAATACAGGAAAGAAGCTCCTCTGTGTTAAGTGATTCTCCGAGTTAATGTTAAAAGGCTGAATGCCTGTCAAGGATGATGTAAAGTAACCCATGTTACCAAAGGACCAAGGCCGCTTCTACTGGCCTTGCCAACATTTACCGCTCAACCAACATCCCAGAATCTGGGATCTATCTTACTTCTGTTTGTGACAGATCTTGGTTGTCAGCTAATGAGGCCAGTTTCTGTCTAATAGGGTGGAGTACCTGTGGTGGTGTTCTCCACAATCCCCACAGGTCAGCTGTTTTGATATGTTGGTCTTGCGTCTGCTTCTCAGGCCTGTAACCTTTTCAGGAAGCCTGCAGGAAGAGAAATGTTACAAGCTGCAATGAGATGTGGTCCCTGTACTGCCATGTACCGCAGTTATCGCACACTGTTTATATTCCTGAACATTAAGTGGATGCATTTTTTGATTTACACGCATCTTCAAGCTTTTTCTCTCTCAGTACAGGTCCTCCCCAGCTGACTGATACCCGTACATATGAACAAGCATCTGGGAGACTGGCGGGAGAGACTTGCCGGCTGCTGCGGGGCTGTAAGTATCTTCTGCCGTGTGGGAACTCATTTTGCAGCCGAATTTCCAACTCGTGAACTGTTCGGGTTACGAACAGTCCAGGGGAACAGAGCCCTGCTGTAACCTGGGGAGGTCCTGTATGTGGGTTTCTATTTATGATGAGTTGTTACATGCATTTTTACTTGAGTATTTGTGTGTCTTTTTGCAGTTATGAGTTTGGATGAATCTCTAAATAGTTCTATATGCATGTGACTGTGTGTGTATTTGGGCGTGCGTGTGTGTTTGAATTGTAAGATAAGATATAAGATATCTTTATTTGTCACAGGTACATCAAAACACGGTGAAATGCATCTTTTGCATAGAGTGTTCTGGGGGCAGCCCGCAAGTGTCGCCATGCTTCCAGCGCCAACATTGCATACTCACAACTTCCTAACCCGTACATCTTTGGAATGTGGGAGGAAACCGGAGCACCCGGGGGAAACCCACGCAGACACAGGGAGAACATACAAACTCCTTACAGACAGCGGCCGGAATTGAACCCGGGTCACTGACACTGTAATAGCGTTACACAAACCGCTACACTACCGTGCCTGCCCAATTGTGTGTGAATTTGTTGCTTTTTGTTTGTGTGTGAGTTTTCATGAGTAAACACGTGCATTTACTGCAATGTGCGCATGTTAAGAGAATCACAAGGCTCTCTGCTCTTGAGTCAGCTTCATCATGACTCAGGATCCTGTTGTGTTCACTGAGTGATTCAGGTTCCATTTGTGAGTGACTGCACGTTAACCATGGACTCTGTGCCCTGACTCAGTACTCAGTCAGGGTGTGGGATTTCCTATTGTGTCCACATCCATCATTTGGAATGAACAACAGGATCTCATTAGCAACAGCATCAAAACAAAGTCAACTGATGTACTTAAACCCTTTCAGACCTCAGAGACTTGCAGTCTTTCTACAACCAGTACAGAACTTTAAAACGTTTTATTATAAAAAACAAATTAATTAACATAGGAAAAGGAGACACTTTTACGACTTGGCATGTAATCCCATGTAATCTCAATGACTTTCTCAGATGGCTGCCTGATGCTGGGAAACATTGCAGTCTCCAACCCTGGCACCAGGCTGCTCAGCTGAACCATCGGACTGCCCTCTGAAAGGGCAGAGCAAGAGGGAGGCAACTCTGTGACAAACTCCCTGCTGTAGGTTCCATGGGGAAGCATCAGGTACTAGGATGCAGGGAAGTCTATAGGATGCATGGCTCTCTCCATTAGTAAGGCCTCCCCTTGCCCTTCAAGTCCCACATTCCACTCCCTCCCACCAAGCCTCACTCCGCTCTCTAACCTTGAGCCACACGTTTCTCCTCCTCAGCACTCTTCCTCTCACTCATCCCAATTACCTTTCTTCCTCTGATCTATTTGTCTCTTTCCTTTAAGCTGATTCCTCTCCGTTCCTGAACCCAATTGTTTAACAGCTCACCCAACTGCTCCGCGCAAGACTGCAGTAAATTGCAGTTGTGAATTGCAGCCCAGTCCATCACGGAAACCAGCCTCCCCTCCATGGACTCTTGTCTACACGTCCCAGTACCTCGGGAAAGCAGCCAATGTAATCAAGGGCCCCTCACACCCTGGTCATTCTCTCTTCTCCCTTCTCCTGTTGGGCAAAGGTACAAAAGCTTGAGAGTACATACCACCAGGCTCAAGGACAGCTTCTGTCCCACTGTTATAAGAACCTTGAATGGACTTCTCACATGCTAAAGATGAACTCTTGATCTCCCAATCTACCTTATTGTGGCCCTTGCATTTTATTTGTTTACCTGCACTGCACTTTCTCTGTAGCTGCTACACTATATTCTGCACTCTGTTTTCTTTTTACGACCTCGATGTAATTACGTATGGAATGACCTGTCTGGATGGCACGCAGACAAAAGCTTTTCACTGTATCTTGGTACATGTGACAATAATAAACCAATTACCAAGACCAATTTCATTCTTCCCCTCCTCCCCATCTCTCTCTGTTTCTCTCATCTGACCCACTTCTCTCTCTCCTTTAAGCCGCACCTCTCTCCCTCCCTTCACAGCCATCCATTGCTCTCCCCACCAAGCTTCATTTCCCTCGACTCATTTCTGAACAGGAGTCTCAGCCCTGGCACCTACCCTTCCCTGTTGTGTTGGGCTGGGGAGAGAGGTAGAGTGTGGATGTCAGAACTGACAAGGAAAGGAGCCTGGGTTACTCTGACCAGGAACAGCACCTCACCTTATTGTCTGCCTGCACTGCACTTTCTCTGTAGCTGTGACACTTTACTCTGCATTCAGTTATGATTTTACCTTGTACTACCTCAATGCACTGTGTAATGAATTGATCTGTATGACAAGATGAGTTTTCAAGCTCCAATTTCAGGGAACATTCACCCCCTCTGTCCCTTTTCTCTCTCCTGCTGATCTACCCCTTTCCTCTACACACACCCACACCCCCACATCCCAGCCCCCACCACCCTCTTCTCCCTCTTCCACCCACTCTGTCTGCCCATCACCCAAACCCTCGTCCCATTCGTTCCCCTCCCCTCACGGTTCCAGGCTCCACCTTCCTCTCCCATCAGATCCCACCATCTGCAGCCCTCTGTCACCCCCCAGCTCTCATCTCCCAGCCTCTGTCGCTGATCCCACCCTCCCCTCCCTCATCTGCCTATCCCCCCTCCTCACCTGGATCCACCCATCACCTGCCAGCTCTTGCTCCGCCCCTTCCCTCAACCTTTTTATCCTGGCCATCTCCCCTCATCTTTCGGTCCAGATGAAGGGTCTCAACCCTAAATGTCGACTGTCCAGTTCCCTCCACAGATGCTGCCTGACCCACTGAGTTCCTCCTGCATTTTGTTTTTTGTATCAGGACAATGTTAGGGAATGAGACATCATGTACAAGGCCCCCACTCAGGGAACACACACTCAGTCCCCACAGAAGCCCCTTTGGTCCTCACACAGCAGAAGACATAGACATAGAACAGAGAACATTACAGCACGGTACAGGCCCTTCGGCCCACAATGTTGTTCCGACATTTTATTCTGCTTTAATATCTATCTCACCCTTCCCTCGCACACAGCCCTCTATTTTTCTATCATTGCCTATCTAAGAGTCTCTTAAATGTCCCTAATGTATCTGCCCCCACAGCCTCAGCCGGCAGTGCGTTCCACGCACCCACAACTCTCTGTGTAAAAAACCTGTCTCTTACAACCCCTTTAAACCTTCCTCCAATCACCTTAAAATTATGCCCCCTCATGTGAGCCATTTTCACCCTGGGAAAAAGTCTCTGACTGTCCGCTCGATCTATGCCTCTTATCATCTTGTACACCTCTATCAAGTCACCTCTCGTCCTCCTTCTCTCCAAAGAGAAAAGCCCGAGCTCACTCAACCTATCCTCATAAGACATGGTCTCCAATCCAGGCAGCATCCTGGTAAATCTCCTCTGCACCCTCTCTAAAGGTTCCACATCCTTCCTATAATGAGGCGACCAGAACTGAACACAATACTCCGTGTGGTCTAACGAGAGTTCTATAGAGCTGCAACATCACCTCGCGGCTCTTGAACTCAATACCCCCGACTAATGAGGCCAACACACCATATGCCTTCTTAACAACCCTATCAACCTGCACAGCAATCCCAAGTTGGACCCCAAGTTTCCTTTATTCCTCCACATTGCTAAGACTCCTGCCATTAACCTTGTATTCTGCCTTCAAATTCGATTTTCCAAAGTGTATCTCTTCACACATCCGGGTTGAACTCCATCTGCCACTTCTCAGCCCGGCTCTGCATTCTATCAATATCCTGTTGTAATCTACAGCAACCTTCTACACTATCCACAACACCATCAACTTTCGTGTCATCTGCAAACTTACTAACCCACCCTTCCACATCCTCATCCAAGTCATTTATGAAAATCACAAAGAGCAGGGGTCCCAGAACAGATCCCTGTGGAACACCACTGGTCACCGACCTCCAGGTAGAATACGCTCCATCTACAACAACCCTCTGTCTTCTATGGGTGAGACAATTCTGAATTCACACAGCCAAGTTCCCCTGGATCCCATGCTTCCTGACTTTCTGAATGTGCCTTCCATGAGGAACCTTATCAAATGCCTTACTAAAATCCATGTACACCACATCCACTGCTCTACCTTCATCAATGTGCTTTGTCACATCCTCAAAGAATTCAATCAGGCTTGTGAGGCACGACCTGCCCCTCACAAAGCCATGCTGACTGTCCCTAATCAGCCTATGAACATAGAACATAGAACATTACAGCATAGTACAGGCCCTTTGGCCCACAATGTTGTGCCGACATTTTATCCTGCTCTAAGATCTATCTAACCCTTCCCTCCCACATAGCCCTCTATTTTTCTATCATTCATGTGTCTATCTAAGAGTATCTTAAATGTCCCTAATGTATCTGCCCCCACAACCTCTGCTGGCAGTGCGTTCCACGCACCCACGACTCTCTGCGTAAAAATCTTACCCCTCACATCTCCCTTATACCTTCCTCCAATCACCTTAAAATTATGGCCCCTCATGTTAGCCATTTTCTCCCTGGGAAAAAGTCTCTGACTGTCCACTTGAGAGAGAATAAGTTCTCCATGCTTCTCCAAATGCCCATCAATCCTGTATCTAAGAATCTTACAGACCAGTGAAGTAAGAGTCACTGGTCTGTAATTCCCAGGGTTATCCCTACTCCCTTTCATGAACAAGAAGAGAGAAGCAAAAATAGGTCACTCAGAACCACTGCTTCCTAATGGCACCATTCTAATTTTAACTGCACACTTGTCGGCATACTTGGATAGGTAGAGTGTTATGAATATATACAAAATAAAAAAAAACTTTTGAGTACAAAAGTTGAAATGTTGCAGCTGTATAAAACTTTGGTCAGACCACATTTGGAGTACTGTGTGCAGTTCTAGTCTCCCCATTACAGGAAGGATGTGGAGGCTTTGGAGAGGGTGCAGAAGGGGTTCACCAGGATGCTGCCTGGATTAGAGGGTATGAGCTATAAGGTTGGACAAACTTGGGTTGTTGCTATGTTCCATAGATTAAATAACTATCTGGTGTGATTCAGCCACCAATCAGATGAGATCAGTGGAGGTCCTGAGCTATGCCCACAGACTGGGGAATGAGGGTCTGGGGATTCTTGTGGGATAAGTGGTGGTGGTCTGGAAAGGGGGAGGTTCGAATATCCCCTAAAGGGCCTTTGCTGCCTCCCCTAGCCTCACAAAGCTTTCTTGCTTTCCATTGTCTAACCAGAATCAGAATGTGGGACAGAAAGTGTGTGTTCATTGATATCTGTGCTGGCTCTTCTGCAGCGCTCTCTCATTTGTCCAGCTTCTCTCCTTTCTCCCCACAGCTCTGCACATTTCTGATTTACTCCTTTGAATCTTTAGTACTGAATCTTCCACTACTGAGAGCACACTCCTGACCACCGCAATGTGCTGGGTAGTTTTATTTCCCCCGCCCCCTTTGCTTTTTTTAATGCATTATCTCCAAGCTGTGTCCTCTCCTGCCACTGGAAACAGATTCCTTAGATTTTCTCAGAATCACTCATAATTTTGAATGCAGCTATTAAATTTCCCCTTAACCTCTGCAGTTCCAACTCTTCCAATATTTCCATGTAGCTGATGCCCTTCATCCCTGGTACTGTTCTGGTAAATCTCCTCTGCAACCTCTTCAAGAAGTACTATAACCTGGCTCATGCTCAGTAGAACGCTCCCTAACTGTCGTTAACTCTCAGTAACTGTCTGGAGAACAATGGGGAACATTTTCAACTTGAAAACAAATGTACTGTAGAAGCCAGACTAAGGCTTCAGTTTCTGTTTGGTCCAAACATAAATGTAGCCGCCAGGATACTTCTGTTGAAAGCTCTATCTGTAAATAAATGCCTCCTAAAGATAAAGCCAATTGAGCACTTGCGATTAATTCAGTACCCATTTCTGCTGCCCAGTTACTGGCCTTTGGAACAGTGTTATTACTGGAATGAAGTTCCAGTACACACTTCAGAACTGTTTGCCTATATAAACATAATGGTGCCAGACATTGCTGAAAATAACAGCATGTGAAACCTCGTCTTTAATTATCCACAAATTTTCCAGCAATTTAGTGGGATGTAACGGTTCCTAGTGAATCAAATATTGCCACAGGTTGCTGGATTTTAGTACAGTTCTGTCATTAGCTTTGCAAAGGTGGCAACATGAGTTCAACCTCCTCAGAGTGAGTGTCATGAAGTTGTACATCAGCCATCCATAAAGTCACCACAGAGAGTTAAGTCCAGCCATTGATAAAGTCTAAGTTTAATAATAATTGTCATATACTGTAACACAACCTTTCATTCAAAAAGTTAATTGTTAAAATGCAGTGGATCATTCTTTCAGGTTGTATATTGTTCTAGGAGATTTAAATATGTCCATATTTTAACATCTTTAGACTTCTTATATTTCTGTCTCTTAGGCCAATCTTTATTTCACTCTCTGTATTTTTTTCCTGACCCTGATTTGACCTTGAATTCAACCACTTTAAATTCCCCTCATTCTCAGTCCTTCTGTTGTTTATTCTCTAATAGCTGAATCTCATTAACTAACCAGAAACACTACATCTCCTGCTGCTCATTCTCTGATGCCCTGGTGTTCTTGCTGTAGGTTGTCAACACTTCCTGGCCAATATATTCTAATACCTAAAAGCTGAATTGCAGCTTGCACAAACAATGCACATCATTAAATACTGCACACATTCAAACTTCAGTCATAAAATTAAACCTTGCCAGTAAACTTTGAAGTGACATGACAGCTGGAAAAAGTTGAGCTCCTGTAGTAACGTCTGTTACTACACTAGAGAATTATCCGCCCAGGCTCCCTTCAACTCACTCTCTAAAACTGTCCAGTAGCTCCTGAAGATAAACATTTGCAGGTTTTAAGGTGACATCAAGTTTGGATGTGATGAGTTATAGGGAGGAACAGTCACCTGATACTTATGATCCGGATGGCTTGGGTCATGTACCAGATAATGCCCTGGCACATTTGAGAGTTCTGTGCAATGTTGTGGAACCTGTTGATGTATTAAGCATTCTCACAGTCTGCTGACCTTTCTGTTCATTTGCAATTCTGGGACAGGGATTTGCATGCACCTCGGTTGGAATCTACTCTGTCATTTCATTAACTTGGTTTTCTTGTATTATTTGAGGAAAGAAATGTTTGCATGTTCATAGCACTTTTCATAACCTCATGTAATTCTATGGCATTTCCTGATCAATTAAGTATTTGAACTTGTTTTTAGTTATTATTTTTCAGACCTGGAGTCACTGGCAAGGCCAGCATTTATTATTGCAAGAAACTGCAGAGAGTTGTGGACACAGCTCAGCACATCACGGAAACCTCTGTCTACACTTCCCACTGTTTTGGTAAAGCAGTCAGCACAATCAAAGATGCCTCCCACCCCAGACATTCTCTCTTCTCCACCCTCCCCCCCACCCCCATGGACAGAAGATACAAAAGCCTGAAAGCACCAGGCTAAAATTCAGCTTCTATCCCGCTGTTATAAGACTATTGAATGGTCCCCTAGTACGGTAAGATGAACTCTTGACCTCACAATCTACCTCATTATGGCCTTGCACCTTATTGTCTGCCTGCACTGCACTTTCTCTGTAACTGTGACACAAGGTTTTCACTGTATGTTGGCACAAGTGACAATAATATACCAATACCAGTACTTTATTCTGCATTCTGTCATTGTTTTCCCTTGTACTACCTCAATGCACAATGAAATGATTTGTCTGGATGGCATGCAAAACAAAGTTTTTTCACTGTATCTCAATGCATGTGACAATAATAAGCCAATTTACCGACATACCATCCTCAATCACCCTTGAGTAGATGGTGGAGAACTACCTCCTTGAATTGCTGTAGACTTGCTCATGAAGGTTCTCTTGGAATGTGGTTGGGTAGGGAGTTCATGATTTAGACCCAAAGACAATGAGAACTGGCGATACATTACCAAGTCAGGATAGTGTGCAAGTTAGAGGGGAACCTGCAGGTTGAGGTGCTCCCACAGACCTGCCACCCTTCTCCTTAGTTGCAGTTATCGTGAGTTTGGAAGGTGCTGTCAGAGAAGCCAAGATGAGTAACTGAAATCCATTTGGCAGATGGCACTAACTCTAGCCTGTGTGTATTGGTGGGGGAGGGAATGAGGTTTTCATATGGTTTGTCTCGGATGGTGTTGAGCCTGCACTCATCCAGGCAAGTGGAGCAGAATGCTCCTGACTTGTGTCTTGTAGATGGTGGAGTGACCTTGGGATGTCAGGAGTTGAGTCACTCACCACCTTATACCCAACCTCTAACCTACTCCTGTAACCATTGGATTTCTATGGCCGGTCACATGAATTGCTGGTCAATGATGATCCCCCAGATGTTGATACTGAGAACTCGGAGATGGTGGAATCACTATCAGGGTGGACTATTCGTCTCTCTATTTTATTGGACATTGCAGTTGCTGAGAACTTTTGTTGATCAAATGTTATTTGCCATTTACCAGACCATTGATATAATTAATGAAGAAGCTTCCATCTTCCTCACACCAAGCATTCACAAAAAGCAGAGATATATTTTAATATCAAAATAAAAATGCCAGAAATGCTCTGTGGGTTAGGCAACATCAGTAGAGGAAGGAACAGAATCAACCGCATTGACCTGAAACTTTAACTCTTATTTCTTCTCCTCGGATCCTCTCTGACCCATTGAGTGTTTCAGACATTTTGTCTCAGAATACCAGCATCTGCAGTACCTTTAAATGTTAACGGTGTTGGTGAAGGGATGGAAACTCCCTTCTTTGTTTTCAAGGGTTAGCCATGGGCTCTTTTGCATCTGCCCGAAAGGACAGATGAGACCTTCGGTTAATGCTACATCTGAACCACAGCACTTGCAGTGGTGTGAGTCACCTGCAGTTCTGCACCATAGCATCAGGCACTCACTGCACCATGTTCTGGACTACAGAGAACAGGCGGAAGGTGGAAACATGAACACTTGAATGTAGGGCACAATGGTAGAAAGTTACTCAACACCTCCCCCACACCTCAATTTCCCTCCCCAAAAAATAGCTTGCAATTATTCAAATGGTGTGGACAGATGAATGTACAGTTAACAGCAGGAGATTGATTCTTGCCGTCCTGTGCTCCCAGTGAGGACCTGCATCAGAGAATCAGGAGCAAGGCCATAGCCCTAACTCTAATCTAACTCTCTACAGAGTTCAGGATCATTTTATAGTTAAATCTAAATGTGAAATAACTACATTTACCTTAAAAAAATCAAGTTTGACATTTCATGGAAATATATATCCATGGAAATCTAGATGTACATGGACAGGAGAGGTTTAGAGGACTCTGGGCCAAATGCAGGCAGATGGGACTAGCTCGCTGGACAACACAGCCGGTTTGGATGAGTTGGGCTGAAGGTCCTGTTTCTGTGCTGACTCTATGACTGTATATTGTGTTTGGCATCAGATTTATACAGCATTAATCATCACAGACTAAATCATCAAAGGGAAGGGGTTCACAATACATCGTCAATGACGTAAAATGAGGAGAAGCATTTGGCTGGGAATTCCAGTGCTTTGGGTCAAGATACCTAATGGCAAGGCCACAGGAAGGATTGGAGGGTGCATGGGGTCCAGAATTGGAGCTGGAAGTTTACAGGAGGTTACAGGGTCAAGGGTACGGAGGAAATTCAATACGTTAAAAACAAGTGAGTGGTGAACTGAAAGCTGATGCAGGTCAGTAGCGTAGCAGTTAGCACGACGCTGTTACAGCGTCAGCGATCAGGGTTCGGTTCCGGCCACTGTCTGTAAGGAGTTTGTACGTTCTCCCGTGTCTGCGTGGGTTTCCTCCGGGTGCTCCGGTTTCCTCCCACATTCTAAAGACGTACGGGTAGGTTAATTTGGGGGTTTAAAATGGGCGGCGCAGACTCGTTGGGCCGGAAGGGCCTGTTACCACGCTGTAAATAAAAATCTAAAAATCAGTGAGAGCAGGGTGGTGTGTGAACATTCAGTACTGTCAGTTAGGACCCAAGCAGCAGCATCCAGGAACTCAGGTAAATGGAGGAAGCAGGTGATGGGTAAGCTGGCAATGATGCAGGGATGAAAACTGGCAGTCTCTGAGATGGGGAAAGTACCAGGTGAAAAACTCAGCTCTGAGATCAGTAAAACATGAAGCTAGGTTGACCGAGCTCGAGCTTTTCTCTTTGGAGAGGAGGATGAGAGGTGACTTGATAGAGGTCTACAAGATGATAAAAGGCATAGATCGAGTGGACAGTCAGAGACTTTTTCCCAGTGTAACAATGGCTAACACGAGGGGCCATAATTTTATTGGAGGAAGGTATAAGGGGGATGTCAGTGGTAAGTTTTTTACACAGAGAGTGGTGGGTGCGATACATTAGGGACGCACTGCCAGCAGAGGTTGTGGGGGCAGATGCATTAGGGACAGTTAAGTGACTCTTAGATAGACACATGAATGATAGAGAAATGGGGGGCTATGTGGGAGGGAAGGGTTAGATAGATCTTAGAGCAGGATAAAATGTCGGCACAACATTGTGGGCCGAAGGGCCTGTATTGTGCTGTAGTTTTCTATGTTCTATGTTCTATAATAACAGTTTGAGACAGTAGCTAGAGAGAGAGGACAGAAAGCATGGGGAGGTAAAGAATTTTATCTTAACATGGCAGCAGTTTAAGGCAGTTCAACATTGTAATTACTCGTTAAAATGGGAATTGAGCATATATTTGCAAAGGAAGTATTTACAGCTGGCACAGACACAGTGGGGTGAACAGCTTCATGAAATAAAAACTATTACTACATTATCACTCACCAGCCTCAGGAACCCAGTTAGTGACCTCTAACACTGGCAGAGAAGCTGAGAGACTAGGAGCACAGGAACAGGAGGAGAAACCATTAGGCCTCTTGAGCCAAACTCCCTTCCACCTGATTTAAGGTCAACTCATTTTAACTCCACCAACTATCTTGGTTCCATGACCCTTAATGCCACTTCTTGGGTGTCCTGATAATGGATGGGGGAGAGGGGAGAGGTATAACTGTCATCAGCCAGCAATATTCAAGCTTTAAGAGCATCTGTGTGCCAGAGGTAGTCATTTCTCTAAACAATTTGTTCCAGTGCTACTCTGACACTAATTCACAACAGTAAAAGTTCTTTGGGTTGTCACCCCAACAGACAATAAGCACCCTCTTTGCTGTAACACAATCATTAATGAAGTGATAGAAGGAATAGTCGATAGTCCCAGGAAGAGATGACTACTCACCAAATGCTTGCTCAGTTTGGGATCCACTAAAATGTCTTCACAGTTTTGATCTGGACATGAATGCAAGAGATGAATGCCAGAGTAAAGTGGGAATTGACATCAAGACATCAAGGAACATTTGCTTATGAATTATATCAATAGTCTTCTGCAAAGCACCTGGCAATGGAGCCAATGGAAAGGTCTTCCAATGGCTAGAGTCATACCTAGCACCAAGGGAGATGATTCTAGCTGTTGGAGACTATTCATCGCAGCCATGAGACATCATTGCAGAAGTCCAACCATTTTTACCTGTTTCATCAATAACTTTCCCTTAATTGTGTCAGGAATATGTCCTATTTACAATTCTTCCATTGTCCAGTTTCAGCACAGAGCAACGTGATAACATGTTAAGCTAGATCGATATGTACCCCTGCCCCAGTGTTCACCAAGTGGTGAACATCTTTATCAACATTGTGACCAACATCTTGAAATCTCTATAGATCAGAACAAAAGTATATCATTATGGAGGAACTACAGAAATAAATCAGGGATGACATAAAGTTAGTTTTGAAGCCCGGTAGTGATTTTAAATGACGATCTGAAATTCCAGCTGCAATAGCTGTTGAACTGGATCAGTTGTTCCTGTGCCATTTTATTCATTTAACTGTTGATAGGTAAGCCTTCAAACATAGAAATGATGGGAAGGAAAAGACTGACTGGTTCATATAACCTGCCCAAGAGCAATGAAGGCTAAAGATGAGACCTATGAACCATCTCCTCTACCCAACCAAGCACAACCCCCACCCCCCACGCCCATACTCTGCCCTCATCATATTCATCATGCCTGGGAGCGGTAATGAAAGTAGAATAAAAGACACTCCACTGGTCTGTTGCCCATCACTGCTTAAAGCAGATTCCTGTCCTATTCTTTAAAAAATAAATTTGTAATTAGAACATAGAGACATTAAGATGTCATCACATTGCATATTTCTAACCACAAATCCATTGTGTTGACTGCAACAAATGTCCAAATATATTCATGCACACAAATGAAGATGGGGGTTAGCTTGAAGGGGTTAATTATGATTTAAGGGTCATTTTTCTTTTAAAGGCGTGGAGCAGCTTGGTAAGGTGACCTCCTTTTGGGATAGGGCTGAGATTAAGGATAATAGATGGACAGGTTGCAGGGTAGAACTAACATTCCAGCGAGAGCTGGAATATAATGATTCAAGGGTGGGGAGGAAGCTTGTCACCATCACTAAGCCTTAGGGTGTGTACACAGTAGTTGACAGCAGCTCTCATATACATGAGGGAGAGTATTTCTGAGATAACTGTTGAAGATAAATCAGAAAGGATCTGAAGACAGCATTTTAATAATGTAATTTGCTCAGGGAGCCTCTCAGATTCAAGCAACATAAGAATGGCATTTGTGAAACTGGCAGGAGGTGGATGAACCAAAGAGATACCAACAGTGTGTGGGCAATCTGAATCTGTTCAGGGCTCGGGAACAACATGGACAGAGAAGTGGGAAGGAGATCTATCAGTAGATTCCTCAAATCCCCCCTTTACTTCCTCTTAGTGAAATTCCAGCTCAGTTCACAGGCTGTTACATTAAAACTGGAAATCTAAGAGGTTTGAAATATAAAAGGAGGTGCGAATGAGATTTCTCATTAACTGAGCCTTAAACTGAAATAATTACATAGTCGTTGCCTTTCTTTGCCGTTCTGTATATAGCCAGACATTATATGTGATATGACATGCAAAAGTACATGCTCTTGTACAAATATTCGTGTAAAGTTTGTGGCTATGGTTTTATTGGACAATAACTTGGAATGATTTTGCGGGTGTTAATTAGCTCAGCCTTGAGTTCAGAGATTATAGTTCATCCTTCAGAGAATTGAATAGAATGAGTCTTCAAACACCTACGGATTATTCGTCACAGTAAGGGAAACAGCCTGTTGTTCAGTTGATAAAACCGTCGAATGGCGATGATTAGAATGATTGCCCAGAGTGAGTTGCTGCGCCCTACCCGGGGGAGACTCACACTACGAACATTAGTCGCTATGCGTATCTGGCGGAGCCCATACCTGAATCCGGAAAATGTTCAACGTTGAAATCACCCCAGCAAAGTGCGTTACCTTCCCCGGGTACAATGGACGGACCCGGCCCTGTCCCCAACAATTTCTGAACACCGTCAATGTGCGGGCTGTCTTCAGCACCAGGGACAGCGCTTGGCCGGTTCTCGGAGACAAGGAGAGGGCGAGTCCCCAGGAACGGCTTGGGACTTGCTCACTGCTAATGTGCTGGGTCCCCTCACAGTCCATCCATTCAAAAGAGGTCATTAAAGTCCAAGTATCACCGGAAAATTAAAACAAAAAGCAGAAAATGCTGGATCTGATGAAGGGTCTCAGACCCGAGACATTAACTCGGTGTCTCTCCCCACCTGCTGAGTGTTTCCAGCATTTTCTGTTTTATCATTTTTGATTGCCTGCATCTGCAGCTTTTGTGTTTGATCCTCGCGGGAAATTTATTGTCACGAACCGGAGAAAGTCAGCGCGTCACATCTCTGAAATGATGACATTTCTTGACCCGCCACACCAACCAATGTGTGGTTTCACTAATGTCACAGCTGAGTGTTTCGCCTGTGAATCTCACAGCTGCCCTTCCCCTGGTCCTATCGAAATTCCCTCCCAATCTTTCCCTGTTTCTGAAGAACCCTCTCAACATTTTGCTTAAAGCTGCAACATGGCCAAGCTGTCTATGACGACACGGTCTTGTTACAGACTCGTTCATTTCCTGCAGTGAAAACCTATGTGAACGGTAACCAGGAGACTGCTAACTGTAACCGGGCTGTGTTTCCACAAATCCCCCCTGTATCGTGTCTAACAGATAACATTTCAAAATCTTACTGCACCATCTTATCGTTTAATAAACAGACAGAGCTTCGTATAACCAGTCCGCAGCTGCAACAGAAATACATCGAAATGATGACGGCTTGCAAAATCCATGAACACTCACCCCCAGATCTTTACACAGGGATTATTTCAGGAAAAGTCTCCCTCTCTCTGTAGGCAGGCTCGGGGTCGCTGGGATGGAGAGTTTGAGAGAGGCGATCTGATCTCGCCATCACATTGAATGTTCAGACTGGAGGGTTCACGTGATGCCGCCAATTCATTATTTAATTCTCCGATCCAGCAGCAATCCTGCGTCAAAGGGCAGCCGGCACATCGAGGTGAGGGAACAAAACACGGGCACCGTCTCCCGAGGCTCCCCTGGAGCAGACGGTTCAAGAGCGGGGCCGTGTGCGCCCAGATCTACGCTGCTCCGAATAAATCCAAAACCCTGCTTCGGATATCAACGTGTCTCAGTGAAAGTCCCAGATACAACATCAATCACCTTTCCTCTTGCAACACCCTGATGGGAGCAGGTGGCTGCGGCTCAGAAGAGAACGAGGCCGATCCTGTGCGTGTCTGTCTGCTGTATGCTTGTTCCTCTGTGTGTGTGTGTGTGTGTGTCTGTCAGTTTGAGGTTTGTGTTGGGTGTGTGTGTGTGTGTGTGTGTGTGTGGGAGTGTGTGTGTGAGTATGCGCACACATCTGTGTGCTTCAGGGTGTGTTTATTCCTCTGCATTACTTTCCGTGTTCTTCATTTATTGTTTCGGGATCTGGGATAGCATTTACTGCTGTCGGACCACACCGGGGAGAGTCTGGAGTTGCATCAGGTCCAGGCAGCAAGGACAGCAACTTACCTCCCTTTCAGGGTTCTGGTGAATCAGAGGGGAGCAATCCAGAAGTCTTGTGGCTGTCATTACCAATGACTGGTTCTTCTGTCCGAATCAGGCCCTCGGAACCGCTATGTGCAGGCCTCTGGACAGTTACTCTGGGAGTGTATGTGTGTACCTGTTCTATGTTTGTACAGATACGTGTGTGTGTGTGTGTGTGTGTGTGTGTGTGTGTGTGTGTGTGTGTGTGTGTGTCTACTGTGCAAATATTAGTTTTCCTTTGAGAACCTATAACTAACGCTGTTAATTATCAAGAGGTGCCATTTATCTGCCTGCAGTGTGACTCCAGCCAGTCGGTACGTGGTGTCGAATCTCTGCCTCATCCCCAGCGCTGATTCAAGGCCCCCAGATGAAGAGGGATCTGGGCAAGAGGGTTTACAGTGATAGCAACCTCTGCAATTTTATACGAACAAAGAAAAATAGGAACAGGAACAGGCCATTCATCCCATCGAGCCTGTCCTGTCATTCATCAAGATAATGCCTGATCTTCCACCTGAATTATACTTTCCCGCCCAGTCTACAGCCCCTGGATTCTCAAATTTATCCAGAAATCTATCAATTACAACTATGAACATTCTCAATGCCTGAGTATTCAATGGGGAAGAGAATTCCAAAGGTCTATAATCAGCCCTAAATTACTGAGCTCTTTCTCCAGAATACGATCATCTGCATCCTCAAGGAGTGTCTGCCCTGGGAAGATGGTTCAAATCATTTTCTCCCTCTTCATAAAAGCAACTATCTCACCCCAGTAATCAGCCTTTGGAACCATGATTGAAGTCTTTCTGAGCCATGTATATCCTTCCTTAGGTAGAAAGACCATGAGCGTAGCCACCAATCTGACTGAGATCTCTAATTACACAAGACTTCCTTGTACTGGATCTCCTACAGCAATAACATACCACATGTTTTATGATTATTTGCTATACATATAATCATAGAATTCATAGAGACCTACAGCACAGAAACAGGCCCTTCAGCCCACCAAGTCTGTGCTGACTGTCAACCACCCATCCACACCAAACCTACATCAATGGCATTTTTTAATTCATCTCCCATCCTTATCAACCCTCCCTCGACTCTACCACTCAGCTACACTCCAGGGACAATTTACTGGCCAATTTTTGTTCACAGAATTTCTGAATGGACTGAATCAGGTGTGCATGCTTTCAGAGAGGATTATCAATGCTCTAAGGCTCCAAAGATTCTTCATGAGATGAAGTCACTAATACCAGCCCAATGCAGCCAAGCCAGAATGCAACAAAATGAACTGAAAACTGTCATACCAGTTAACTTGCATGTCCCTGTGTTCCACACCCTCTGACTCCCCAATCTTTCTTAACAACATTTAATAGTCTCTCACATTTAAAAAAATCCCACATTCCTATTTTTCCTACCAAAAAATAATAGTTTTCCAGCATTGTCTTCCATCTGTCACTCTTGCTGACTCACTGAATCCATCAGTATCACCCTGCAAACACTCTGAGTCCTTACAGCTTGCTCTCCCTGAGCCTTCTTTCCAAACAAGCTCAGATATATTACACACTGCCTTTTTCATCTGAATCATTAACACAGATTGTTACTACCTCAAGGCCCAGGACTGATCCTTGCAGCCCCCCACTAGTAGCAGCCTGCCAGACACAAACTGACCCATTTATTCCCACTTCCTATCTGTTAACAATTCCATAATTCAAAGGTAATGTGGTATTTCAATCCATATTTCCTTACGACATAGGAAGCCATTATTCCCATCAAGTCTATGCCACTTTACACAGCAATCCAATTCCCCAGAAGTATTCCCGGTAATCTATTCTCCACACATTCCCATCAACTCCCCCACATTCTACCCCTCACCCACATAGTGGGGGCAATTTACAGTGGCCATTAACCCGCACATCTTTGGCATATAGGAGGAAACCAGAACCCCTGGGGAAAACACATGCAGTCACAAGGAGAACGTGCATACTCCACACAGATGTACTGGAGGTTAGAATTGAACCCGGGCCACTGGAGCTTTGCGGCAACAGCACTACAAGCTGGGCCAGTGTACTGCCCAACCCTGATATTGTCTGACAACCTCATAGGTTTCACATTGCTGAATGCTTCCTGAAAATTCAGAAGATTTACATCCACCAATTCCTCCTCATAGTTACGGCCACCAAAATTGGCAATGTTGATCAAACATGATTTCATTACAATGCCAGTGATTGACTATACTCCAATTTTCTAAGTGTCCTGTTACCACTTTACCTTATAGTGGGTTCCAACGTTCTCTTTCCTACTGCTGGCAGGTTAATTGACCTGGAATGCCTTATTCTCTTTCTCAATCCTTTCACTAAGAGCAGGGTTTCATAGAATCATAGAACAGTACAGCACACTACGGGCCCTTTGGCCTACAATGTTGTGCCGACCTTTAAATCTCGCCTAAAGTAATGATGCAGCTTTACAAAACTCTGGTTAGACCACACTTAGAGTTCTGTGTCCAGTTCTGGTCGCATTATAGGAAGGATGTGGAGGCGTTGGAAAGGGTGCAGAGGAGATTTACCAGGATGCTGCCTGGATTAGAGAGTATGGATTATGAGGAGAGACTAAAGGAGCGAGGGCTTTACTCATTGGAGAGAAGGAGGATGAGGGGAGACATGATAGAGGGGTACAAAATATTAAGAGGAATAGATAGAGTGGACAGCCAGCGCCTCTTTCCCAGGGCACCAATGCTCAATACAAGAGGGCATAGCTTTAAGGTAATGGGTGAGAAGTTCAAGGGAGACGTCAGAGGGAGGTTTCTCACCCAGAGAGTGGTTGGTGCATGGAATGCGCTGCCTGGGGCGGTGGTGATATTTTGGTCAAGTTCAAGAGATTGTTAGGTAAGCATATTGAGGAATTTAAGATATAGAGGGATATGTGGGAGGAAGGGGTTAGATAGTCTTAGGAGTGGTTTGAAGGTCGGCACAACACTGTGGGCCGAAGGGCCTGTATTGTGCTGTATTGTTCTATGGTTCCATGGTTCTAAGACTATGTACCTGCCTCCACCACCGCCCCAGGTCGTGCATTCCATTCCCCAACCACTCTCTGGGTAAAAAACCTTCCTCTGATATCTCCCTTGAACTTCCCACCCATTACTTTAAAGCCATGCCCTCTTGTATTGAGCATTGGTGCCCTGGGAAAGAGGCGCTGGCTGTCCACTCTATCTATTCCTCTTAATATTTTGTACCCCTCTATCATGTCTCCCCTCATCCTCCTTCTCTCCAATGAGTAAAGCCCTCGCTCCCTTAGTCTCTCCTCATAATCCATACTCTCTAAACCAGGCAGCATCCTGGTAAATCTCCTCTGCACCCTTTCCAACGCCTCCACATCCTTCCTATAATGAGGCGATCAGTTTGCTGCCTCCAATTCATAGGAATGGATCTAGAAGGGAACTCTGGAAGCTATAATCCTATGTATTCTCCATCTGTGCAGCCATCTCTGTTAAAACCTTTGGATTTGGGCCATCAGGTCCAGAGGATTTTCTAGCTTTAATTTTTCCTGTAGATTTTCTTTATTAATATTAATTACTTTAATATTCAAACACTGGGCTACAGCCCAAATATCCTTCAGCTTTATGATTATAGAGCAGGTAATCCTTCCACTACAATAACATAGAGAGGATTTTGACATAACTCCATTTCACAGAAAAGGATGTTTAAATTTCCAAAATATTTAAACCAACTCTGGAACTAGTTCCCTTACCATGGGACTGGGCTGCAATGAGTGTTGCACTTTTTCTAGAGTAAATGCTTGGGGTCCCGATTGTCCTGTAAATACCGCCTGCTATTTCTGTTGGGCAAGGACATTAAAGATTGTGCAGCCTTGGCACATGGAAGGATTTAAGATACAGACAAACAACGATCTAATTGAATGTCTGAACAGCCTCCTGTGTGGTGTGAATCTGTGAATGCAGCTGTTTAAATGAGAGCACAACTAGGCATGCAGGGCATAGTTGAGTTTTGGATTGGGTGGGAGATGGGTGGAGATCTGCCCATGGAATCCATCCATATCCTCAGCTGGTAAAACATTTGGGCACATGAGCAGTGTGAAGATGATTCAGTGTTTGCAGATGATGTCATGTTAGGGGATAGGAAAACTGGGACAGATACTACAAGGGGTTGCTTGAGGATACGGAGTACGAGTTGGCAACAAAGACTCCATCTAAAGTGATGAGATTTCTGATGAAAGATAGAGTCCCATTCTACAGAGAGGAGTTTCCGTACAGTTTACAACAGCTCATGCACTTCTTCGTTGACACCTCCTCCCGGGGATGTCTGCTGAGGAAGCAGCTTGTTGGGCTGGAACAAAGAAATGCTCCCTGTGGAAATCCTTGTGCTGGGGTAAAGATTACTAGACGGAACAATGGCTTACAACTTCCTCTTTAGTCTAACTTTGAAGATATCACACCATAGGTCCATTATGCAGCTGAGAGCAAAATGTCAAGCCCTCAATTCCTGGCCACCTCAGTTTGAAAGGAATGTCTCAACTTTGCTTCAAACAAAAGGGTTTAAGGAAAAATGCCAGCATTCTCTTGCCTCCAAGTCAGAAGGTCCTGAGCTCAAATGATGTTCTGGAGACACTCTGGTGATAGAGAGTTAGAAGAAGCTCTGCCCAGTTAGAGGGCTGTACTGAGGGAAAACATTACTGCTGCAGAAGGTTATTGAAGAAGTGTTGCCGTCAGTGTGACTATACTGAGGAAGAGTGGCACTATTATAAGGGAGAGGACACTGTAGCCCCTAGAAAACATTACACTGTTGAAGGGGCAGTCTCAGCCACTCAGTTTGCAACTCTAGGGTCATAGCTGACCTTGTGACAATCATACAATACTACTTCCTATTTCCATCATAAAATCAGACTTTGCTTCCTCTGTTGAAACCCTCAATGGTGCCATTGGGACCACTAGACCTGACAATACTGGCTCCCTCCCACATTCTACCATCCATTTACAAGGTCATCCAAAATTCCACTGCATGTCTCCTACACCATTCCCTGATCACTCATACTTGCTGACCTATATCAGCCCTTGACTCAGCAAGACTAAAATATTCTGGTTCCTGTTTACAAATCCATGGACTTACCTCTCCCTCTCTCTGCAACCACCTCCAACTTTACAACCCGCGATGATCTCTTTGCACTTCTATCCTCCAACTTCAATCGCTCCATCACTGCTGGCTGTGCCTTCACTTGTCTGCATCCTAAACTCCAGAAGCTCCACCCTAACCCCCTTCACCTCCTTGATCTTTTTTTCTGATTTAAGATGTGCCTTAACACTTTCCTTTTTGGCCATCTGTCTGAACATATCTGCTAATGCCCTCATTTTTGTTTACATAATGCTCCTGTGAGGCACCTTTGCACTTTACCTGTGTTAATGGCGCCATGCAAATGCTTGAGGTTGTAATGAGTCTGTGTTGCTTGGTTAAAACTACTATTTTCTGGATGAGACATCCATCTGCTGTCTCAGGTGAAGGTGGTAGATCCTGGGACATTATCTGTATCGCTCTGTATCTCTCAGTCAACATCACAAATAGCTGCTGTATTCAGATTTCACTGTGTGGAATCCTGCTGTGCAGTTGCTGGCACGCACATTTCTTACAATCACAGCAGTGTCTCCTCTTCAACAATTCCTTTCGCATTTCAGGATGTCCTGAGGTTATGAGCAGCAATAACTGCAACTTTCTCATTCTTTGTACCTCTGTGGACATCTGTAAGAGGCTGTCAATCAGACTCCTTATCCTGGTGCTGAGCTCCAGTATTTCTGCAGCGCATGGATAATCAGCCCCTCTGCCTTCTGATATTCCCAGTATCACCCCAGTGAAAGGAGGAAGGAAGGATGAGGGGCAGTACAGAGCCACCGCCTCACAGCTACAGTGACACGGGTTCCATCCTGACCTTCGGCACTCTCAGTGTGGAGTTTGCATGTTCTCCCTGTGGCTGCGTGGGTTTCCTCTCGGTGTTCCAGTTTCCTCCCAATTCCAGAGACATAGATCGGTAGCTAAATTGGCTGCTGTAAATTGCCCCTAGTGTGTAGGTTAGGGATAGAATCTGTGGAGAATTGATGGGAAACTGGGATTGGTGCAAACAGGTGTTTGATGGTGGGCTGAAGGGCCTGTTTCCATGCTGTACGAATCTATGGTGGAATTACATAGGTAATTTCCTGGTGAAAGGGAAGAGAGAGGGAGAGAGAGGGAGAGAGACAGCATTCCTTAAAAGAGGAAGTTGCAACCCAGATCCCATTTCTCAAAGTTGAGACCTGGACCTGCTTCTTCAACAACATCCCAAGAAGCTGGTAGAATTCAGTCATTATTGCTCTTCATTAGGACTCCCTCATCACTGCCTCTCTAACATGGCAGCCTCCTGAATGCCATTCAAATCCAGGACCTTCTGATCCAGAGATTGTGTACAGTTTGGTTACCTTATGCACTTGGATTATTGAGTAAGTTTTGGTCACCCTGTTATAAGAAAGACGTCATTACGCTGTAAAGAGTGCAAAGCAGATTTACAAGAATGTTGCCAGGACTCGAGGGCCTAAATTATAAGGCGAGGGTGGGCAGACTAGGACCTTATTCCTTGGAGTGTAGGAGACTGAGGGGTGATCTCATAGAGGTGTATACATTTATGAGGGGCATAGATGGAGTGAATGTGCAGTCTTTTTCTCAAAGAAAGGGTATCTAAAAAAACTCAAGGGCACAGGTTTAAGGTGAGAGGTGAAAGATTTAAAAGGAACCTGAGGGGCAACTTTTTCACCCGGAGGGTGGTGAGCATATGGAACGAGCTGCCAGAGGAAGTGGTTGAGGCAGGTACAATAATAACATTTAAAAGATATTTGGACGGGTACAGGGATGGGAAAGGCTTAGAGATATACGGGCCAAACACGGGCAACTGGGACTAGCTCAATTGGACATTTTTGTCGGCATGGACCAGTTGGGCCGAAGGGCCTGTTTCTGTGCTATGTTACTCTATGGCTCTATGACTCCATAACAGAATTGAAGATCTACAAACTGCAGATGCTGGAACTCTACAATATGAAACAAAATGCTGCGATCACTCAGTAGGTCAGGCAGCATCTGTGGAGAGAGAAATGAAGAGTCTTTGACCTGAAACATTAACTCTTTCCCCAGGTGCTTCCTGACCTGATAACATAATTGAGACACATTTTAATCAGAATTAATGAAACTGAACTGAAGATGACACGTGGCTGTAATAACAAGGGATGTACACAGAATCATTCCCAACTCACGCCCTGACAGCACTTTTGTAAAGACATAATCGATGCAGATTAGTGATCTCTTCAATCAGTTGGAGGTTATGTACTCAAGGCCATAACTGGAGGAGCAAAGCTATCTCATAGCTTTATAGGGCAGGGGAATATTACAGTGTCAGGAGGTGTGACCATGCAGGGACTTGAAAACAAGGACAAGAAATTTTAAAATTGAAATCAGTTCAGGACAGTGAGCACAGGAGTGATGAGAGAAATGACCTTGGTGCTGTAAAACACCCATACTATATTGGCCAAACAGCCACTTGATCAGCACCCCATCCACCACTGCTGCACCATGGCTGCAGTATATAACACCCACAACATTTACCTGGGTAACTCCAACAGCAACTCCCAAACCTACAACATCTACCACCAAGATAAGGTAAAGGAGAATCCTGAAAGATCCTGTAAGTATATTACAAGTAAAAGGGTAACTCAGGAGCAATAATGTCCCCATAAGGATTAGTGTGGTCGTCTATGTGTGGAGCCATGGGGGATGGGCGTGGTCCTAAATGAATACTCCTCATCTGTACTTACTATGGAGAAGATCATGGAAGCCAGGGAATTCAGGAAAGACAACAGTGATGTCCTGAAATATATCAATATTACGAAAGAGATGTTGGCAGTCCTGAGGCATATAAAGCTGGATAAATGCCCGGGGCCCGACCAAGTATCCAAAGATGGGAAGAAATTGCTTGGTCCTTGGCAATAGTTGTGCATCTTCCTTAGTCACAGATGAGGCACTGGAAGACTGGAGGGCAGCTAATGGTTTGCCTTTAGTTGGGAAGGGCTGCAAGGACAAGCCAGGAAATTACAGGCCAGTGAGCCTTACATCAGCGGTGGGTACGTTACTGGAGGGAATTCTGACAGACAGGATCTATCTGCATTTGGAAAGGCAAGGACTGATTAGGGAGAGTCAGCATGGCTATGTGTGTGGGAAATCCCGTCTCACGAATTCGGTTGTGTTTTTTGGTGAAGTAACAAGGAGGACTGGTGGGGGCAGGGCGGTAAACATTGTCCACATGGACTTTAGCAAGGCCTTTGACGAGGACCTGCATGGTTGACTGGTCCGGATGTTGAGATCACATGGGATCCAGGGTGAACTAGCCAATTGGATGCAAAATTGGCTTGTTGGAAGTAGTCAGAGGGTGATGGTGGAGGGTGGCTTTTCAGATTGAAGGCCTGTCACCAGCGGTGTGTCACAGGGATCAGGGCTAATTCCCCTCTTATTTGTCAGATATATTAACAATTTGGATGAGAACGTAGGCGGCATGATCGGTGAGTCTGTGGATGAAAGTTGGAGGTGTGCTGGAGAGTGAGGAAGGTTGTCTCAGGTTACAACAGGGTCTACGTCAACTTTTCAAGGTGAAGGACTGGCAGATGGAACTTAACTCAGACAAGCGCAAAGTGATCCATTTTTGGAAGTTAAACCAGAGCAGGACTTACACCGTGAATGGCAGGGCCCTGGGGAGAGTTCCAGAACAGAGAGACCTTGAGGTATAAATACACTCCCTGAAAGTGGCGACACAGGTAAACAGGGTGATGAAGAAAGCATTTGGCACGCTTGCCTTCATCATTCAGGGCATTGAGTACAGGAGTTGGGCATTAGAGCTGTATAGGGTGTTGGTGAAACTGAACCTGGAATGTTGCGTGCAGTTCTGGTCATCATACTTCCGGAAGGATGTGATTAAGCTAGAGAGGGTGAAGGAAAGATTCGCAAGGGTGTTGCCCAGACTGGAGGTCCTGAGATGTAAGGAGAGACTGCATAAGCTGGGTCCTTTATCCCTGGAGTGTAGGAGACTGAGGGGTGACCTTATAGAGCTTCATAACATCATGGTGGATGGTCACAGGTTTTTGCCAGGGTAAGAGAGTTGGCATAAGTTTAAGATGAGAGGGGAAAGATTCAAAAATGCCCTGAGGGGCAATTTCTTCAGACAGAGGGAAGTGGGTATATAGAACGAGATGCCAGGGGCAGTGGTAGAGGTGGGTACAGTTACGACATTTAAAAGACACTTGGACGGGTACACGGATAGGAAAGGTTTAGAGGGATGTGGGCCAAAGGTGGGCAAATGGGACTAACTCAGGAAGGCACCTTGGTCAGTATGGAAGAGTTGGGCTGAAGGGCCTGCTTCTGTGCTGTATAACTCTGTGATGCCATGACAAGTCACCAAACGCATGGGAACCACCACCACCTGCAGTTTCCCCTCCAAATCACACACCTTGCTTATCGTGATAGCAGATCTCACTGACCACCTGGGATCTCAGTTTAGCATCCCATTCGAGACTGGACACCTCTGAGCCTGCAGGACTCCCTTGGTGCTGGTCCTCCAAGACTCAGAATCACACAGGGATTGATTCTCATGTTTCTCGAGTAACCCCAACCTTCTGCCTAAAGACAAGAGCACTACCCACTGGGTTTTGACTAACACCTGCAGGAATCGTAATGAATCCAAGCACCAGTAGCTGCAAATATTTAGTCAGGTATTTTCATTGACAGCCTTCATTGTCAGAAATGCCAACAGAGACTCCTTCAACTCCCCTGGAGGCACTTGAACTCAAGGAGATATTGAGCAACAAAATGTCATGATAACTGGCATCCTGGAGCACTTAGAGCACTGTGGATAGATGGAGTGTGTCCAAGAGCACTTAAGCAAATGAAGGATGAAATAACTGGTGCCACGACAAAGATGCTTGGAGCGTATGGTATAATTCCATTCTCCTGTGAGTCATTATCTATTCTCTGCTTCCTCCGCAGTGCTGCCTCAAATTGGGTGTGAGAGCGACGGAGATCGTGTTGGTGAACAACCCCATTAAATTATTGACGAACTCCTCCATCTACCTGTCTTTGATTCAGTACTGGTTAGAATCATTGACTCATTGAAATGCCACAGCACAGGCAGAGCCCATTTAGCTCCGTGAGTCAATAGCTGCTCCCACTCCAACCCTGCCACTCTGAATTCCCTGCTCTTTCCCTAGAGTCAGTTAAGCTCTCTCATGTGGCTATCCAAATCTCTTTTAAGAGCCCTGATTGATTGGCCCCTGATTTTTTTTTAAAAATGAATTCTCTGGATCTGAGCATCACTGCCAAGGCCAACCAGTATTTATCACCCATCACCAATTGCCCTTGAGAAGATGGTGGAGACCTCTTCTTGCAGAATTAAATCCAGCTGGGTGCCTTAGTGGGCCATTACATCCAAGACTTTTACCCGCCAGCCTACTATGGCTTTGCTCGTTCACTGAATGAGCTTCCCAGTCTCCCACTCCCCTCCATTCACCAAAGCCTTGCAAATCTTGCCTTATACATAGAACATAGAACAGTACAGCACAATACAGGGCCTTTGGCCCACCATGTTGTGCTGACCTTTAAACCTCGCAAAAGACTATCTAACCCCTTCCTCCCACATATCCCTCTATTTTAAATTCCTCCATATGCCTATCTGGTAATCTCTTGAATTTGTCCAATGGACCTGCCTCCACCACCGCCCCAGACCGCGCATTCCATGCCCCAACCACTCTCTGGGTAAAAAACCTTCCTCTGATGTCTCCCTTGAACTTCCCAAAGCCATACCTTAAATTACCTTAAAGCCATGCCCTCTTGTATTGAGAATGCCTTATCAAGCATTTTTTCCCATCTTAAAGCATTTAGAAGCTGTGATTGAACATAGAACATAGAACAGTACAGCGCAGGAACAGGCCCTTTGGCCCACCATGTCTGTGTCAAACACAATGACAAATGAAAGTACTCCCACCTGCCTGCACATGATCCATGTCCCTCCATTGCTTTCACTTGTTCTCCCTCGCTCCAGGTCCATGTTACCTTTATCCAACAAAATTCTATCATTCACCATCAAGGAGTCATTATTCAAAGAACGATACAGTATTACAGCAGGTCATTCACTCCACTTTATCTGTGCTAGCTCTCTGGTTGCATCGCAGCATGGTATGGAAACTTGAATGCACCAGAAGGTAAGAGGCTACAGACGGTGGTGGACTCAGGCAGTTCCATCACGGGTACAGCTCTCCCGCCCCATCAGGAAAGTGACATCCATCATCAGGGACCCCCACCATCCGGGCCGTGCCTTCTTCTTAATGCTGCCGTCAGGCAGGAGGTACAGGAGCCTGAAGACCCACACTTCAAGGTTCAACAACAGCTTCTTCGCCACCGCCATCAGGTTCTTGAACCCACCTGACAAACCCCAACACTACCTTGCACTGTTGTGCAGTGGTCAGCGTAACACTATTACAGCGCCAGCGACCCGGGTTCAATTCTGGCCGCTGTCTGTAAGAGGTTTGTACGTTCTCCCCGTGTCTGTGTGAGTTTCCTCCGGGTGCTCAGGATTCTTCCCACATTCCAAAGACATACGGGTTAGGAAGTTGTGGGCGTGCTATGTTGGCGCCGGAAGCGTGGCGACACTTCTGGGCTGCCCCCCAGAACACTCTACACAAAAGATGCATTTTACTGTGTGTTTCGACGTACGTGTGACTGATGAACAGATCTATCTATATTTCATTTTCTCCCTCTCAACTTGCACTGGTGTCATTGTATATTTTTTTTTGCACATTTTATACTTTATGTTAAGTTTATGTTAACTTATGTTTGTCATGTCTGTAATGCACTGAGCTGCTGCGCAAAACGCTCATTTTCATGGCATTTATACCCTGGGTATGTGTTTATATGACAACAAACTTGAACCAGTCCCTTATTCTGCTGTTATTTCAACTTCAAGTATTTATCCAGTTTCCTTTTTATTTCTGAACCTTGAACTCACAGTCCAAACGTCCCAGTTCACAAAAACTTCCTGCGTTAAGTGCCTTCTTCATGTTACCCCACCTCCCCGCTGCCCCCCTGCCCGACCTCTCCCAGCCTTGCCAATCACATTCACCATGTGCCCCTTGTTACTGACCTGTCTGCTACTGGAAGCAGTTCCTCCTTTTGGACTCAGACCATCAATGAATTTGAATAACTCTGCCTCTTTGCAGAAGAATCATAATTCCATCTAATTTCAGTCCCGAAAAATATCCTCCGCACCCTTTCCAAGTATTTGATGTTCTTCCTTAAACACAGGTCCCCTGACTGTGGAGCTGGAGTGTGACTGGTGATTTACTAGAAGTCGTGCAACTTCCTTGACTGTGGATTATTTTTAATCACCTGTTTTTCCTCTTCAAAGAGGCAAGAATGCCACCGACTGAGTCACAGCTGGGGAGCTATCAGTCGCGGTATGTCATTAGAAAGAAAGCAGATCATTGAGTTACAGGAAGCAGTAAACAGTTCAGCTGGCTTTCATGCTTTTATTCCATTCATTGAGTGGAATAACACTGCTGTTCTCACCTACAGTCCTACTTCTTCACCAAATGGAGGACTTCAAATAACCACTTGAAAGGTTGCCTTTTCCATTCTCAGTGAAAGCAGAATGAATCTGTTCAAAGCTGATTTAGCTCTATTGGGGGAAGAAGTAGGGAGTAGTGACGAAAGGGTATTTTAGGCACTAAAGTTAATGGGTGTCAGTTTAAAACATGGAAAGAGTGTGCACCAGGGGTACACTGTATACTCTTCACAAAATGTATTCAAGCAACATATCAAGGGTCCAGCACCTTTATGACAGTAAAATTGGCGGTATAGTGGACAATAAAGATGGTTATCAAAAATTACAGGGGGATTTTGCTCAACTGAGTAAGTGGACTGAGGAATGACAAGTGGAAATGGCAATTCGGATAAGTGCGAGGTGTTGCATTTTGGAAAGTCAAATCCAGGTCAGACTTCCACAGTGAACGGCAGGGCCCTGGGGACTGTTGCAGGACGGAGGGACCTTGGAGTACAAGTACATGATTCCATGAAAGTGGTGTCACTGATGAAGGCTTATGGCACACTAGCCTTCATCAGCCAGGGAACTGAGTATAAAAGTTGGGAGGTTATGGTGCGGTTGTACAGGACGCTGGTGAGGCCACACTTGGAGCATTGTGTTCAGTTTCGGTCACCCTGTTTTGGAAAGAGCGCAGAAAAGAGTTACAAGGATGTTTCCAGGTCATGAGGGACTGAGTTGTAGGGAGAGGTTTGATTTTATTGCTTGGAAAATAGGAGACTGAGAGGTGATCTTATAGAGGTGTCTAACATCACGAGGGGCAGAGATAGGGTGAATGCACTCAGCCTTTTCCCTACGGTTGGGGAATCAAGAACTAGAGAGCATGAGTTTAAGTTGAGAGGGGAGACTTGAGGGGCAGCTTTTTTACACAAAGGTTGGTATCTATGTGGAACGAGCTGCCAGAGGAAGAGGTTGAGGCAGATACAACAACAACTTCTAAAAGACAGTTGGACAGGTACATGGATTTGGAAAGGTTTAGAAGGTTATGGGCCAAAAGTGGGCAAATGGCCTAGTTTGGATGGGGCATCTTGGTGGGCATGAACCAGTTGGGCCAAATGGCCTGTTTCTGTGCTATATGACTCTATACAAAGTAAGACAAGGGCAGCTTGGGACCACTGCAGGTTCTCCTCCATCTGACATCCCCTTTAGAATAAACAAAGTGAAGAGCACCATTCAATCGGTGAACGTACTTTCAGTGAGGCACCTGTACATTTATCCCCTAAACTGATTTAAGCACCTCAAAGTTTTTATAACTTTCTGAGGCTTTCTCACCAGCTGGAGTGTTGCGTCCAGTTCTGGGCACCACCTGTTAGAAAGGTGCCGCGGTCTTCGAGAGGAAACGAGGAAGAGTTACTGGAAGGGTTCCAGGGATGAGGAACTTCAGTTAATATGGAGAGACTGGAAGAGCTGCAAAGGTTCTCTACAGAGTGGCAGAGGTGAGGGGAGATTTATCCAGTGATGGGAGAAACTTTTGGACTGCACTAGACTCAACCTTGATCTCAGGCAGTGACCCAGGAACATTGTGAGGAGTAACTGCTGGTAGAGTGAAGAATTCTCCAATAAACAAGCAAGAACAATGCAAACCTTCACCTCACTGAGTGATCAGATCCATTGCTCAACAACTGTTGGTCAGTGTTTCTTTGTCTGTTGGGACTGAGTGCTCGTCCTCGCCATTGGATGACCAGGAGACTTTCACACACACCAATACCTATGGCATGTGTGAAGGCCACAGACTGTGCTAGCCAGACGTATGGGTAACCATCAGAGACCAACTCTTCTCCAGTGCCAAAACTAGCGTTAACGAATCCTCATTCTATGTCACAGTATTACTACTAACACCATGCACTCTAATCTTGTTCTATAACCTTTTCTATGGCACCTTATCAAAGGCCTTCTGGAAGTCCAAATACAACTCATCAACTGGTTTGCCTTTATCTATTCTGCCATTTGTAGAACTCCCTCCTCAACAGCACGGTGTGAGCTCCTTCACTAGAGGGACTGCCACAGCTCACTGCCACGTTCTCAGGTGCAGCTCCGGATGGGAAGTAAACGCTGGTGTTGTCAGTGACTCCTGAACATCAAATATTAAGTTAAAAATCACTCCGTCTGGCCATGCTCTGGTTAAGTCACAGGCTCGCCAGTATCACATTTGCCAGTCTCACAGTTGGTATCCATCCTCACCGCCAGTGTCCTTCTTGTACAGCACTGTGAATTGTTTAATCCACGAATCAAGAACCAGAGGGCACAGGTTTAAGGTGAGAGGAGAGAGACTTAACAGGCACCTGAGGGGCAACTTTTTCACCCAGATGGTGGTCAGTATATGGAACGAGCTGCCAGAGGAAGTGGTTGACGCAGGTACACTAACAACATTTAAAAGGTACTTGGACAGGTTCATGGATAAGAAAGGTTTAGAGGGATATGGGCCAAACGCAGGCAAATGGGACAAGCTTAAGTGGGAATCTTGGTCAGCATGAATGAGTTGGGCTGAAGGGCCTGTTTCCATGGAATGACTATGAGTCTATGACTTGGATCAGGAGTCTCAAGGGATCTGTTCATTGTAATAGTTGATTTTTGAATGAATCTGAAGTATGGGACATACAATGATCCAATACTTAAGCAAATGACACCATTTCTTCAACCTTAAAGCAATGTTTACACTCCACAGTGTATACAAATACCACCTCCATCACTGGCTGTGTGGAAGTCAGCATAGAGACAGGTCCTGACGCTCATTCCCCAGGAGCCAAGATGAGCCAATTCTTTGCCGGGCGGAGCTGGCCTCACCACACAACCCTGGATTATGATCAGGAGTTATTCGCTAAGGGGTGCCTGCTTCATTAATCAGCCACTGTTATATGAGAGTATAGGCACAGTTTGCCTTCTTAATTGCTTTATTAATAACTTTCAATGATTAATATATAAGGTTTAGAAACATAAGAAGACATTTCATTGAAATGTACAAAATTCTTACAGGGTTTGACAGCATGGATATGGGGATAATTTATCCTGGCTGTCCACAGTCAAAGGTCACGGTCTCAGAATAAAGCGTCAAGCATTCAAACATTCAGAACTGTGATAAGAACCTCAGGAATTCTCAGCCCAAGTGGAGACTGGGTCACTGTGTATACTGAAAGGCCTGGATAGAGAAGATGTGGAGAGGATGTTTCCATCAGTGGGAGAGTCCAGGATCCGAGGGCACAGCCTCGGAATAAAGGGACGTCCCTTTAGAATTGAGATGAGGAGGAATTTCTTCAGCCAGAGGGTGGTGAATCTGTGGAATTTGTTGCCACAGAGGGCTGTGGAGGCCAAGTCATTGGGAATTTAAGGCAGAGATTGGTAGGTTCTTGATTGGACAGGAGGGTTAAGGGTTACGGGGAGAAGGCGGGAGAATGGGATTGAAAAAATCAGCCATGATTGAATGGCAAAGCAGACTCGATGGGCTGAATGGCCTAATTCTGCTCCTGTAGCTTTTGGTCTCTTGGGATGTTTAAGACTCGAGACTGAAAGTTTTTTGGATCTTAAGATTATCAGCGGATATTAGGTTAGTGCAGAAGAAAGATGCTGAAGTAAATGCTTAGCAGAGATTTTCCTGAATAGTGAAGCAGGCATGAGGCACAAAGTGACCTCTCCTGTTCTGTTCAATGAGACTAAGGCTGATATTCTACCGCTAGATCCATTCACAACCTATCCTCATACACTGAAAAGCAAAATGCTGCAGGTGTTGAGAACCTGAGGTCTGAAGCATGAAGGAAGCACTCAGCAGGTCAGGCAGCATCTGTGGTGGGAGAAATTAATGTTTCAGGTCATTGAACCGACGTGTCTTAAGCAGGTTTCAAACCCGGCAGTGGCCATTCTCTGTACTGTTACTCAGTGAGCTGCCCACATGATGGAAACTGTGTTTAAGGATGCAGCCCTTGTTTATACCTCTTGCTGCCTTGGTGAAGCAGCCAGCATAATCAAAGACCCCACCCACCCGGGTCATTCTCTCTTCTCCCCTCTCCCATCAGGCAGAAGATACAGGAGCCTGAGGGCACGTAACACCAGGCTCAAGGATAGCTTCCATCCCACAGTGATAAGACTATTGAATGGTTCCCTTATATGATAAAATGACTCTTGACCTCACGATCTACCTTGTTATGACCTTGCACCTTGTTGTCTACCTGTAATACACATCCCTGTAGCTGTGGCACTTCACTCTGTATTCTGCTATTGTGTTTACCCTGTACTACCTCAATGCACTGTGTGATGAATTGATCTGTACAAACAGTATGCAAGACAAGTTTTTCACTGTACCTCGGTACAAGTGACAATAATAAACCAATACCAATATCAATCTATGCGATAAAGACAGGTATATCACAATACGATGCTGCCTTATGCTGCAGAGTGATGCTGATTATCACAGTGTGCAGGAAGCTCTCTGACAACAGTCTGGCCTTTTTGGAAGGCAGTGTGTGAGGGACAGATTATATGCAAAGCAGAAGAGTGATTGGTAGCAACCACCTGCAAAGGAAGGCGATCGATTTGCAATAAACCTTACACTGGGGCTGCTCTCAGGGCAGGTGGTGTCAGCAGTCGGGCAATGGTGACAGACGATGAAACGGTGTCCCGACTGCCTCTGCCTCTTCTCATTTCATGGGTGTAAGTGCTTACACAGACTGCTTCACAACCAGCCAATACCACTGGTAATTAGCATCATCCTGGAGCACAAAGCTGCATTGTGTTCTGGTGTTAGTATATTTACCTTTAATCTCAAACAAGCAAGGTTGGTCTCTCACATGTAGAACAAACACAATGGCTGCACAGAGTGAGCCAGATGGCACATTCCAGTGACTGCTCTGTGCTTGGTTCACAGACAGCTGGGAGTACAGGAAATAAGTGTGCGTGTGCGCCTGCGTGTGCGCCTGCGTGTATGTGTGTGTGTGTGTGTGTGTGTGTGTGTGTGTATGTCTGTGTGTGTGTGTGTGTGTGCACGCCTCTCTGTGTGCACATGCCTGCGTGTGTGCACCTGTGTTTGTGTGTGTGCACGCCTGTCTGTGTGTGCGCACGCCTGTGTGTGTGTATCTGTGTGCGCCTGTGTATGTGTGCGCGCCTGTGTGTGTGTGCATGCATGCCTGCCTCTGTGTGTGCACGCCTGTGTGTGTGTGTGCCTTTGTGTGTGTCTGTGCCTGTGTGTGTGCACGCCTGTGTGTGTGTGAGCCTGTGTGTGTGTTTATGCATGTATGCATGTGTGTTTGCATGCAAGAGTCTGTGCATGTATATGATTGTTCACATTTGTGTTTATATGTGCGTATGTGTGTGGAAGTGTGTGTATACACATGTATGCATATGTGTGCATGTATTTGCATGCACATACGAGTGTGAATGTGTGTGTGACTGTGTGAACATGTGTGTGGACGTGCACGTGTGTGTTGTGTGTTCATGTTTGGGGGCATGCATGAGTGTGTGTGCGTGTGTGTGCCTGTGTGTGTGTGTGAGTGTGTGTGTGCGTGAGTGTGTGTGTGCGTGTGTGTGTGTGAGTGTGTGTGCGTGAGTGTGTGTGCGTGCGTGCGTGCATGCGTGTGTGTGTGTGTGTGTGTGTGTGTGTGTGTGTGTGTGTGTGTGCTGCACTCATGTCCACCTCTTAAATTAGGAACATGTTGGGCAGGGGTTTCACGTTGTTGTTTTGCTGCTGTTCTGCTGGTGTTCCCTGCCACTGTGTTTCTCCAGACAGTCTGTCTTCTTTGGATTTAAAATGCAGAGAGTGTTTGCAGTAAAAGTCAGGCTCCAGGTATTCCAATCTCTGCTGCCGGGCACTGATTCCTGGCTCCTGACATGAGCACCACATCCTGGGGAAGAAATGAATCCGAGATCCTGCACTTTGATAACACCTTTCACATCCCCAGAACATCCCAAAGAACTTTCCAGCCAATGCTGGTGCATTTTATAGAATCAGACTCAGATTTATTATCACTGACTTATGTGACGTGAAATTTGTTGTTCTGCGGCAGCAGTACAGTGCAAAGATATAAAATTACCATAAATTACAAAAATAAATAAATAATGCAAAAAAAGGAATAACGAGGTAGTGTTCATGGGTTCATGGACCGTTTAGAAATCTGATGGCGGAGGGGAAGAAGCTGTTCCTGAATCGTTGAGTGTGGGTCTTCAGGCTCCTGTACCTCAACCCCGATGATAGTAACGAGAAGAGGGCATGTCCCGGGTGGTGAGGATCCTTAAGTGATGGACGGCGCTTTCTTGCGGCATCGTCTCTTGAAGATGTCCTGGATGGTGGGAAGGGTTGTGCCTGTGATGGAGCTGGCTGATTAGCTACTGTTGTAGGACAGATCATTTATCCAACAGTAAGCTCCTTCATAAAATCATCTGTTTTTAATATTTGTTGAAGGATAAGGTATCAGGAGAGAATATTCAGGAGGATTCAAATGGACATAAAAATTTCAGTTATTTGGAATGCAAAGGAGCTAGTGACTCCAGACATCGGGAGCTGAAGATATAGATAGAACAGGAACACACCTAGTTTGTAAACAAATCAGTCAACCATCTCACTGCTGGGATTGCTTGCATCGAAGCTAATAACCAAAGACAGGAAATGAATGCAGGCTGAGACTTATAAGAGCTGCTTCAACATAATCACATCTGCCAGGAAAACACAGGACAAAATAAACAACTGGCCAGGAACTGCAGCCAGCCTCAGCTCACATTCTGCTTGCTAGGAGTAGGACTTGTCTTTATATAGCGCCTTTCACAGCACCAAAATCAGAATCAGAATCAGAATCAGAATCAGATTTATTATCACTGACTTATATAACCTGAAATATGTTTTTCCACAGCAGCAGTACAGTGCAAAGACATAAAGTAACTAAATTCCAAAAGTAAATAAATAGTGCAAAGAAAAGGAATAACGAGGTAGTGTTCATGGACCGTTCAGAAATCTGATGGCGGAGGGGAAGAAGCTGTTCCTGAATCGTTGAGTGTGGGTCTTCAGGCTCCTGTACCTCCTCCCTGATGGTAGTAACGAGGGCATGTCCCTGGTGGTGAGGGTCCTTAGTGATGGATGCTGTCTTCTTGAGGCACCGCCTCTTGAAGATGTCCTTGGTGGTGGGGAGGGTTGTGCCCGTGATGGAGCTGGCTGAGTCTACAACCCTCTGCAGCCTCTTGTGATCCTGTGCATTGGAGCCTCCATACCAGGCGGTGATGCAGCCAGTCAGAATGCTCTCCACCGTACATCTGTAGAAATTTGCAAAAGGCTTTGGTGACGTACTGAATCTTTTCAAGCTCCTAATGAGGTATAGAGACACTGGCCTTCACGATTGCATCAATGTGTTGGGCCCAGGACAGATCCTCTGAGATGCTGATGCCCAGGAACTGGAAGCTGCTCACCCTTCCCACCACTGACCCCTCAATGAAGACTGGTGTGTGCTCTCCCATCTTGAACGCCTTAAATGATGAGAATGTCCCAACATTTCAGCCAGATTTTGAAATGCAATTAGAGGGATTTGCAGCAGCAAAATATGCATTGCAATGTTTGGCTGCATCTGTGCTACACAGCAAGAGCAACATGCAACAAATTGAAGCAACCAATGAATGGGGTCAAGGATCTGATGTCCTCTTGCACCCAGTTGTGAATGGTGGTGGGCAATTAATCAATTCATTGAGAAGGAGCACCAACAGCATTCTCACCCTCAGTCACACCAGCCCCAGTGTGTGAGTGCCAAGAAATGGCTGAAGCATTCATAACCATGTTGAGTGGCTGATCCTACTGATTGGAATTGGAATTGGTTTCTTATTGTCACTTGTACCAAAGTACAGTGAAAAACTTGTCTTGCATACCATTCATACAGATCAATTCATTACACAGTGCATTGAGGTAGCACAAGGGAAAACAATGCAGAATGCAGAGTAAAGTGTCACAGCTACAGAGAACGTGCAGTCCAGGCAGACAATAAGGTGCAAGGGCCATAATGAGGTAGATTGTGAGTTCAAGAGTCTACCTCATTGTACTAGCAGACCATTTAATAGTCTTAAAGCAGCGGGATAGAAGCTGTCCTTGAGCCTGGTGGTACGTGCTTTCAGGCTTTTGTACCTTCTGCCCAATGGGAGGGGGGAGAAGAGAGAATGTCCGGGGTGGGTGGGGTCTTTGATTATGCTGGCTGCTTTACCGAGGCAGCGAGAAGTGTAGACAGAGTCCATGGAGGGGAGGCTGGTTTCCGTGATGTGCTGAGCTGTGTCTACATTGTTGGGGGGTGTGATTGACAAAGTTATGAAGTGACACTTACACCCCCTCCAACACCAGCTTCAGCCTGAACAGAGGCAGGCTGCACAGAAAGCTGACTCCGAGATGGAGAGTGAATCCAGCAGGGGTCAGAAACGTGTGATCCAGGATCTGTCAGCCTTCCACACCTGCCTCTCCCTCACAGGGTGACACAGTAGTGGAGCAGTCTTGAGTACCCACAATCAGTTCTTCATTGTCTACCTCCTGAGGGGGGAATTGAATACGGATACCGTTGTCCGCCTTCACAAGGGCACCATTTCAACTCCCACCACAACTCCCCATACAGCACACTCGCCCATGCCAATCACCAGCCACCCCAGACTGGGCCCAGGGCAGCATCTCAACTCAGCCTATCCAGGACAACAGCTCCTTGTAGGCCATAAGGGCAATTTTACGCAGAGTAGATTGTACTTGTAATAATCCTTGGTGTGGAGTAGGCTGGGGGTGATCTGATAGAGGTAAATAACATTATGAGGGGGATAGATGTCAACCTTTTTACTTATCGGAGGAACATCTATGACTAGAGGACATAGGCTTAAGGTGAGAGGTAGAAGGTTTAAGGGGGAATTTTTTCACACAGAGGGTGGTTGGAGTCTTGAATGTGCTTCCTGAAGAGATAGAGGAGGAGATACTCTCAGCATCAAAAAAAGATCCAGACAAGTACTTGAATTGCCAAGACATTGAAGACTGTAGACCTAATGCAGGTAAATGGGATCACTGTAGACAGGTACAATGGTCGGCATGGATGTGGTGGGCCAAAGGGCCTGTTTCTGTGCTGTCAGAATCTATGAATCTCTTGTAACTATGCAAACTTAAAGGGAAAGGGAGTAACCTTCCTGCAGTCAAACAGCAGCCACACAGAGACAGCTCCAGGGTCACAAAATTCACAAGTGAGATACTAAGATAGGAGAGGGGATAGAGTGTGTAACGCTACGTTTTAATGATTGTTTCTTTAATATTTTTCTGTTCCATATTATGGTGAAGCTTTTCATTAATTTATTTTTTTTCCCAGGATCTGGGCATCATTGTTAAGGTAAGCTTTAATGCCCATCCCTAATTGCCCTTGAACGGAGTAGCTTGCTCAGACACTTCAGGGGGAATTTTAAGACCTAGGCAGACAGTTGAGTCTGGAGTCACATATCAGCCAGACTGGGTAAAGACGGCAAATTTTCACCCCTGACTGTTATTAGCAGTGCTGGAATGTGCCTTCATTAACTAGACATCACGTCCTTCATTGTAAAGCAACGTGATCCTGGTAGCTCTGCACACCCACAGCTAGGAAGTTTGCCAATGTAGAGAAGCCGGTGGTGTCACCAGTGAGGCATCATGGAACATGTCCATCAGTGGCTAAATGCTGAGAGTCTGTTAACCCATCAATCTTTGGAAGAAGATTGAGCGGCCTGCAATGAGTTGTCTAGTTGCCCAGTCAGCTCTGTCAATCAGCCAAGTACCCACATAGACATGAATGCCCCACAGGAGAGCAATGCATCGAGGTAGTACGACATAATTTGTAGGTTGCACTGAAAATATCCAAGCAAGAAAACATGCGATATGTGACTTGTGATATCATCAAGTTCCTCAAAAATCAAGATGATTGGCACCCAGAAATCTCACCCAGAGCTTATCACCAACACAATCCACTCCGGGTACAATTCCTTTGATGTGCAATCTGCACATGGAAAGTGGGAACTGACAGATCAGAGTTCCAGGTCATTGGGCTTCGTCCCTTTGGACCATTGTATTTCACCAGCCCTCTGCCCAGATCCCCTCACTCTCGTCTTTAACCATCCAGGTTTCCCACCAACTCGGTTGTCTGGTCTCAACAACCATCTGAGCCGACTCCACAGAAATAGTCCCTCTCACAGAGCGGCTCAGCCATGCAACAGGATATGTTGCTATATTATTTATTCATTATTGATGACTTAATTATTTACCAGCTGATTATTTATTGATTCATTATTTATAGAGAGCGGCCACTTTCCCAAGCCCAGCACAATCTGTTCACTCTTTGGTCCAAGGAGGTCCATCTGTTCAGCTTTTGTTGGACCGTCTGCTACAGGATATCACTTTGATCTACCAGCATCCTGTTGACCCAATGCTCCACACCCCCTACCTCTCCACCTCTCAACCACCCCAAACCCACAGTCCTCCTACACCCGGTCTCCCCACACCATCCCCATCCCTCCACCAATCACACACCCATCAACCCTCACTTCTCCATCATGCCACCCTGGCACCACGCCAACCCACGGACCCCCATCACTCTACCACTCCTGCATCAAGCCACCCCTCCACCGCCCAATCTGCAACCTCACCCCCACTCTGTCTCCACCTGTCCTGCAGGATCCCATCCACCCACACCCCCGATTTTAAAATGCTGGGATCTGTTAACCCAGGTTCTTGGTATTGGAATTGCTTTATTATTGTCACGTGTACTGAGATACAGTGAAAAGCTTGTTTGCATGCCATCCAGACAGATCATTTCATCACATCAGTGCATCAAGGTAATAAAAAGGAAACAGAATACAGTGTTACAGTTACAGAGACAGTGCAGTGCAGGCAGATAATGTGCAAGAGCATAACGAGGTAGACCTTGGACACCAGCCTCCCCTCCTTGGACTCTTTACCTCTCACTGTCTTGGTGTAGCAGCCAGCATAATCAAAGACCCCACACACCCAGGACATTCTCTCTTCTCTCCTCTTCCATCGGGTAGAAGATACAGGTGCCTGAGGGCACGTACCACCAGACTTAAGGACAGCTTCTACCCCACTGTGATAAGACTATTGAATGGTTCCCTTATACGATGAGATGGACTCTGACCTCACGATCTACTTTGTTGTGACCTTGCACCTTATTGCACTGCACTTTCTCTATAGCTGTGACACTTTACTCTGTACTGTTACTGTTTTTACCTGTACTACCTCAATGCACTTTGTGCTAACTCAATGTAACTGCACTGTGTAATGAATTGACCTGTACGATCAGTTTGTAAGACAAGCTTTTCACTGTACCACAGTACAAGTGACAATAATAAAACAATACCAATACCAGTACCAAGACTGGGAGATCAAGAGATCAGCATTTAGTCTGAGAAGCCCTCCCATCGGGCAGAAGATACAAAACCACGTACCACCAGCCTCAAGGACAGCTTCTAACCCACTGTTATAAGACAACTTGAATGGTCCTCATGCATGATAAAATGGACTCTTGACTTTACAATCTACCTCGTTATGACTTTGCACCTTATTGTCTGCCTGCACTACACTTTCTCTGTAACTGTCACACTTTATTCTGCATTCTGTTATTGTTTTCCCTTGTACTATCTCAATGCACTGTTGTAGTTGAATGATCTGTATGGATGACATGCAAAACAAGGATTTTCACTGGACCTCAGTGCATGCGACAATAGTCAACCAATTTACCAATTTACTGTTCAAGAGCCGGATAACGATGGGATAGAAGCTGTTCTTGAGTCTGGTGGTTCGAGCTCAAAGGCTTTTGTGTCTTCTCCTGCTTCTGTCAGTCAAAGGCAAACCTGTACATGTGACTAATAAAGACATCTTATCTTTGTCCCTGCTCCCTCTGCTTCCCACACACACTGTTATTCCTGTACCCAGGTCAGCAGAACTACACAGACCACCCCAGGACCTTGTATTTTGACACAAGCTCAAAAACACTTGGAGCATGTTGTCTGTGGGACCAGTTCAGCGAAGCACTGGGGGAGTGACCCTTCCCTGTGAGACTAAAATAGCTGCCATCCTTGCCTACAATGAATTGTTTTAAAATATAATGATCAGTATTTCAAAACAATTCACTGTTCTCCAAACAATGATCAGAGGCACCCTGGAAGCTGGGATAAAATGTTATAAATTCCAACATTTTCTTCAGAATAAAAGACCATAAGACATCGGAGCAGAATCAGGTCATTCGGCCCATCGAGTCTGTTCTGCCACTCGATCATAGCTGATTTATTTTTCCCTCTCAACCCCATTCTCCTGCCTTCTCCCCATCACCTTTGACACCCTCACTAATCAAGGACCTAGCAACCTCTGCTTTAAATACACCCAGTGACTTGGCCTCCACAGCCGTCTGTGGCAAAGAATTCCACAGATTCATTTATATGAAGCTTTATATCATTCATTTATATGAAAATTGATATTTTAGCTTCAGATTGTTTCTCATGGTTGGGCAGTAACGGCATGCCAGCATTTATTACCCATCCCTAACTGCTCCTGAGAAGGTGGGGGTGAGCTACCTTCTTGAACCGATGAGACCTTCCAGTGAAGGTGCTCCCACAGTGCTGCTGGAAAGGGAGTTCCAGGACAGACCCAGTGATGATGAAGGAATGGCGAGATATTTCCAGGTAAGAATGGTGTGGGACTTAGAGGGGAACCTGCTGGTGGTGGTGCTCCCATGCACCTGCTGCCCCCGTCCTACGTGTGAGAGATGCTCTGTTGAAGAAGGGTTGGAGGTTGCTGCATCTTGTATCTGGTACACATGGCAACCAGCACTGAAGAGAATAAATGTTTAAGCTGGCAAATTAAGTCAATACTAACGTTACACAAAAGTATTATAAGAATCAAGGAGCCATTTCCAAACAATGCTTTAGCTGCTCTTGTTGGAAAAAATTATAGAGTAAACCATCATTCACATGAATGTTTAGTCAACTGATTAATGTTTCTAAATGGAGCATGGAGTTTGTTTAACACTGAATTAAAAAAATCTGGAACATGGAGTGAACCTGCCTCAAACCCGCCTACTTCCACTTGTACCAAAGGCTGCATCCACTCACTACGGGCTATGATGAGGTTGCTTGCCTTCATTCATATCCTTGAGCCCACTATAACCACTGGCAGCCAAATTCAGACAAGGATAGCTGTGTCTAGCAGATAAGTCTAGCAGGGTCATGGAAACAGGCCCTTTGGCCCAACTCGTCCATGCTGACCAAGATGTCCATCTAAGCCAGTCCCATTTGCCTGCATTTGGCCCATATCCCTCTAAACCTTTCTTATCTGTGCACCTGTCTAAATATTTTTCAAACACTGTAATTGTACCCGCCTCTACCACTTCCTCTGGCAGCTCGTTCCATGTAGCCACCAACCTCTGTGTGAAACACTTACCCCTCAGGTCCCTTTTAAATCTTTCCCCTCTCACCTTAAACCTATGCCCTCTAGTTTTGGACTCCCCTACCCTGAAAAAAGGCTGTGACCATCCACCTTATCTAGATCCCTCATGATTTTATAAACCTCTGTAAGATCATCTCTCAGCGTCTCTCGCTCCAGGGAAATCAATCTCAGCCTACTCAGTCTCTCCTTATAATTCAAACCCTCCAGTCCCAACAAAATCCATGTGAATCTTTTCTGAACCCTCTCTAGCTTAATCGCTTAATCATATCCTTCAGCAGAACTGCACACAATACTCCAAGTGCAGTCTCACCAATGTCTTGCACAGTTGTAACATGAAGTACCTACTCTTGAACTCAGTGCCCCAATCAATGAGGGCAAGTCTGCCTAACACCTTTGTCACCACCCTGCCTACCTGTGTCACCATTTGTTAGGCCCATGTACTTGCACCACTCTGTCTCTCAGTTCTACAGCACTTTCCAGGACCCTTTCCCAGGCCTTTTGGGAAACCCATTCTCCTGGATTCCAATTCTACAACAGTAACCCTTGCACAGAACTCACCTGCAGGCGAACATCCAGGGATTGTTGTCTGGAAATTAGAACAAGTAAATGAGAGCAGCTTTATCAAGAATTTCACTGGGTTGTCAGATTCACCATAAGGATTAACATCATCTGTTAAATATTTAATGCCTTTCTGTGAATTACACAAAACATGATCAAAATCCAAAAAACATGAATTCCATGTAGAAATTCTAACATGGAGAATGTCAGGAACATAGAACAATACAGCACAGGAACAGGTCCTTCGGCCCACCATATCTGTGCCATCCACAATGCCAAATTAAACTACTTCTATCTGCCTTCACATGGTCCACATCCCTCCATTCCCTGCCTGTTCATGTGAATGCCTCTTAAACACCACTATCGTATCTGCCTCCACCACCTCCTCTGGCAGCCCGTTCCAGGCACCCACAACTCTCTGTGTGGAAAATTTACCCCACACATCTCCTTTAAACTTTCCCCTAAACAGGACTGCTGTATTGGCTGAGCTCTAACTGGTCTTTGTTAAAGTACGTGTCTGCTGATTGAAGGGGTTCAGTCCCACAGCTGCATCATTCAATTAAGCAAGTTTAACCCGGGCTGTTGGACAGGGACACAACATTGCAGTGGGAATCCACTTGCTCACTTCTCCAGTGTCTGCTTGCCATGTGCAGAAACTCCACAGGCCCTTTTATGAGATTACAACAGCTTTGCAGGTGGCTCTATTGTTGATGGATCTGTGCTATTTTTCACATGCTCCTGGGAACCAGATGCTTTGGAGGAGAGTTTGAGGATCGCTTTGTCAGACCAGGCAGGAACTAACAGAAAGCAAGGAAGTCAAATCCAAAAACAGAGAAGCTGAATTCTGCATGAATTCTGTGTCCACTCAATGACACGCATTAACTCAGTGTGGGACTGATTCCAACACACCAGCCAGGCTTCCTGAAACTGCTTTGGACATGTTGTGGAAACTGCTTTAAACATTCCTGCTCCTTGCCTGAGCCAAACCATACACACCTCTGCTCACTTATTCAGCAGTCAGTACCAGATGTGCAAAGGGCCAGAATTGATTACTTTCAGCTACAATATTCAGTTTTGTTTCAGGTTGAGCGAGTCCAGGTTGATGTACTTCTATAGCACCGTTAAGGACCTCAGGACATCTTACAGTCAATGAAGTACTTTCATAGAGTCATGGAGCACTACAGCACAGAAACAGGCCCTTCAGCCCATCTAGTCCATGCCGACCTGATCTTCTGCCTAGTCCCATCTACTTGCACCCAGACCATATGCCTCCAAACCCCACCCATCCATGCACCTATCCAAACTTCTCATTAATGTTACAATTGAACCCGCATCCACCACTTCCACTGGCAGCTCATTCCACACTTGCACCACCCTCTGAGTGAAGAAGTTCCCCCTCAGATTCCCCTTAAATATTTCACCTTTCACCCTAAACCTATGTCCTCTAGTTCTAGTCTCACCCAACCTGAGGGGAAAGAGCCTGCATGCATTCACTCTATCTATACCCCTCATAATTTTATACATAAGATCTCCCCTCATTCTCCTGTGCTCCAGGGAATAAAGTCCTAACCTATTCAACCTATCCCTGTAACTCAGGTCCCCAAGTCCTGGCAACATCTGTGTAAATTTCCTCTGCACTCTTTCAAGCTTATTGATATCTTTCTTGTAGGTAGGTGACCAGAACTGTACACAATACTCCAAATTTGGCCTCACCAATGTCTTATACAACTTCAATATAACATCCCAACTCCTGTACTCAGTGCTCTGATTTATGAAGACCAAAGTGCCAAAAGCTCTCTTTACAACCCTATCTACCTGTGACGCCACTTTCAAGGAACTACGGATCTGTGTTCCCAGGTTCCTTTGTTCTACCACGCACCTCAGAGCCCTACCACTCACTGTCTATGTCTTACCCTGGTTTCTTCTCCCAAAGTGTATCACCTCACACTTGTCTGCATTAAATTCCATCTGCCATTTTTCAGCCCATTTCCCCAGCTGGTCCAGATCACTTTACAAGCTTTGATAGCCTTCCTCGCTGTTCACTATGCCCCCAATGTTGAATTCAATTGGCTACTTCATCCTGAATGCCAAGTGACTTAATCTTCTGGAGCAGCCTCCCATGCTGGACTTTGTCAAAGGCCTTGCTAAAGTCAATGTAGACAACGTCCACCACCTTTCCCTCATCAACCTTCCTGGCAAACTCCTCGAAAAACTCTTTGAGATTGTTTAGACATGACCTGCCACACACAAAACCATGTTGACTATCCCGAATAAGGCCCTGTCTATTCAAATATTTATATATCCTGTCCCTTAAAATACCTTTCAATAATTTACCCATGACTGAAATCAGGCTCACTGGCCTATAAATTTGCCAGCTTATTCTTGGAGCCTTCCTTGAACAACATTAGCTATCCTCCAGTCCTCTGGCACCTCACCCATGGCTAATGACGTTTTAAATATATCTGCCAGGGCCCCTGCAATTTCTGCACTAGCCTCCCACAAGGTCTGAGGGGAAACCTTGTCAGGCCCTGGGGATTTATCCACCTTAATTCGCCTCAAGACAGCCAGCACCTCCTCTTCCATAATCTGGACATGGTCCATGACCTCACTACTCTTTTGCCTCAGTTCTATAGTCTCTGTGTCTATCTCCAGAGTAAATACAGATGCAAAAAATTCACTTAAGATCTCCCCCATCTCTTCTGCCTTTCGAAGTGTAGTCACTGATGTAAGGTAGGAAGCATCACAGCCAGTTTGTGCACAACATGTTGCCATGTCGAAGAAGAGCAGAGGACTTCTCCCAGGGACCTATTCCTCAATCATCACCACAAACAGATCGTTATTCCACTACCATTTGTGGGAGCTTGCTGTGCACAATTTGGCTGCCATGTTTCCTACATTACAACAGTGACTGACTACATTTCAAAAGTAAAATGCACATCGATCCCACATTTGTGTCATTCTAAAATTTTCTTTGAACACTAGAGGAGGCCATTTGGCCCATCGAACCCATGGTGGCTCTCAGAGTAATCTCGTGAAGCCATTCCCCCACATATTTCCTTAGAACCCAATTCACAATCATAAGCAAATTCTCCCACCCCTCATCCACACGGGGCAATTCACAGCAGCCAATTAAGCAACCAACCTGCACGTCTTTGAGACGTGGGAGGGAAATGGAGCACCCGGGGAGAAGCACCGGGGGGGGAGGTGTGTGGGGGGGGGGGGGGTGGGGTGGTGTGTTGGGGGGGGGCGGGGTGGTCACAGGGAGAACATGCAAACTCCACACAGACAGTGCAGAGGTCAGGATTGAATCCATGTCTCTGGAGCTGTGAGGCAGTGGCTCCACAAGCTGCAACCACCATGTCCTTTCTCTGCTGCTTAATGTCCCCTCAGAATCTGACAGCTCAAACCAGTAGTGGAGGCGAGGAAGGGGAGAACTCTTTCCACATGAAAGATGAAGCACCTGTGGGCACTCAAACAGTGGATACAAGTACCAGGCTTCCAGGAGGGCTCCCACACTGGGAACACTATCCCCTGCCCTGTAACCTGACTGTCATAATGAAATAATTTTTTTATCCAAAATAAACTTTATTCATAATAAAAGACAAGCTATATATAATAATAAAACAGTGCAAACCTTTACATTCGTGTACAGATCAATTATTAGTGTTACATTTTACACAAACCACAGCACCGATGCCACGTGTGGCTCCCTGGGGGGCTACCCCAATCTCATATTTACAATATTTAAGGGGCTTCCTCGCCTGACCCCGCCCCTCCCTCTCCTGTGGCAGAAGAACCCTAAACTGTTGACCTTCCCCACCGAGCCCTTGTATTGGCTGTACCCAGCTTCAGTGTGTCCCTCAGCATGTACTCCTGCAGCCTGGATTGTGCCAATCGGCAGCATTCCCCTACAGACATCTCGCAGTGCTGGGAGACGTTTCGGGCAGCCCAAAGGGCGTCCTTCACCGAGTTGATGACCTTCCAGCAGCAGTTGATGTCCGTCTCTGTGTGTGTCCCCGGGAACAGCCCGTAGATCAAAGAATCCTCTGTTACGCAGCTGATGGGGATGAACGGTGACAAGGACCCTTTCATCTTTCACCACACCCTCCTCGCAAACCCACAACCCATAAAGAGGTGGGCGACCGTCTCAGCCCCAGCGCAGTCCTCCCAGGGGCAGTGCATGCTGGGGGTGATGTTCCAACCATACAGGAAGGATCTGACTGGGAGGTCCCCTCTCACCGCCAGCCAAGCGAGGTCTTGGTGCTTGTTGGTGAGTTCTGGCGATGAGACATTCTGCCAGATGGTCTGGACAGTCTGCTCAGGGAACCACCCCACAGTATCCATCGAGTCCTTCTCCTGCAGTGTCTGCAGGATGTTCCGTGCTGACCACTGCCTGATGGACTTGTGGTCAAAGGTGTTGGTCCGGAAGAACTTTTTCACGAAGGACAGGTAGCGCGGCAGCATCCAGCTGACCGGGACGTTGTGTGGTCACGGGGCCAGGCCCATCCTTCGCAACAGTCGGGACAGGTAGAACCTCGGTACATAGTGACACTTGGTGCCCACGTACTTGGGTTCCACACACAGCCTGATGCAGCCACAGACGAAGGTGGTCATCAGGATGAGGGCGACACTGGGGACACCTTTACCCCCATTTTCCGGGGACTTGTACATGGTGAGTTGTCGGACCCGCTCCATCTTGGATCCCCCAGATGAACCGGAAGATGGCACGGGTGATTTCCAAGCCAGAGGAGCGAGGAACAGGCCGCACCTGCGCCAAGTAGAGCAGCCCTGAGAGCACCTCACACCTGATGACAAAGTTCTTCCCGGTTATCGATAGGGAGCGCCGTTCCCACAGTCCCAGTTTCTGCTTCACTTTCCCAATCTGCTCCTGCCAATTTTTGTTGCACGTGCCGGCCCCTCTGAACCAGATCCCCAGCACCTTCAGGTAGTCAGGCCTGATGGTGATGGGCCATTGGATCGGTCAGGCCACTTGCCGAAGAGCATGGCCTTGCTCTTCGCACAGTTGACTCTGGCCCCTGATGTCAACTCAAGCTGGTCGCTGATGCTGATCAATCTGCGAACAGACCCAGATCAACAGCCTGTACAAATGAGAAGATTGGCGTGTGGTTCCCACCATTCAACTGTTGCCTCTATTTAAATGAGCCAACCAATACATAAGGGACAGTAAAATCAACGAACTGAACGAACTACCTCAAAAGCCACCACAATAGTTTACATTTATGCAGCACTAGTCACATCAAGAAACATCCTTAGGTTTTATTTTGTTCTAATTGTGTTCTTTCTTGTATAATTTATGTATAATTTATGTTTTTCTTGTGAATGCTGCTTATCTGATGCTCTGTGCCTGTGATGTTGCTGCAAGTAAGTTTTTCATTGCAGCTGTGCACACATGGACTTGTGCAGATGACAATAGACCCAACTTTGAGCAAGATGCTTCAGAGGAGAGATTATCAGACAAACATTCTCACTGAGTGCAGGTAAAGCCACAGCAGTATTTCCGCACCGTCATTCACATTTGCAGGACACCCCCAAGCACATCACAGCCCAGTGTCGTTAACACACACAGCAAGATCCCACAAAGAGTTCATCTTAGTAACATTTGCTGATGAATAGTGTGCCAAATAAAACTTGCCGGCTATTCTTCGGCTGGACCTCTGTCCAATGCCTCACCTGATCAACAGAAACAAGGACAAATTAGGCTGGGTAACCGAGGATTGCCCAAAGAAGCAGTGTCTAAGGAGGAAAGAGCAATAGGGAGGTGGAGGGGTTTGAGGAGGTAGTTCCAGAGCCAAAGACCTTGGCTGCTGAAGGTATGGCTGACAATGGCAGATCGATTAAAAGTGCTCCGGTTTCCTCCCACATCCCATACTGGTTATAGAACCATAGAGTCATACACTACATGCTGGTCCATGCTGACCAAGATGCCCATGTAAGCCAGTCCCATTTTCCTGCATTTGGCCCATATCCCTCTGAACCTTTCCTATCCATGTACCTGTCCAAGTAAGTTTTAAATGTTGTTAATATACCTGCCTCACCCACTTCCTCTGGCAGCTCGTTCCATATACTGACCACCCTCTGGGTGAAAAAGTTGCCCCTCAGGTTCCTATTAAATCTCTCCCCTCTCACCTTAAACCTGTGCCCTCTAGCTCTTGATTCCCCAACCCTGGGAAAAAGGCTTTTTTTTCAGGTCACTGGCGCAGTGACCTTATCTGTGCCCCGCATGATTTTACACACTCCTATCCCTCAGTCTCCTACGCTTCAATGAAAGAGGTCCCAATTTACTCAACCTCTCCCCATAACTCAGGCCCTTGAGTCCTTCATGAATCTTGATGAAGGGTCTCCACCCAAAACGTCAACTGTTTATTTCTCTCCATAGATGCTGCCTGATCTGCTGGGTTCCTCCAGCATTTTGTATGTGTTGCTCCCAACTTCCGTACTCAGTGCCCTGACTGATGGAGGCCAGCGTGCCAAAAGACTTCTTCACCACCCTGTCTACCTGCAACAGTAAACCATGTACCTGTACTCCTTGTTCTACAACACTGCCCAGGGCCCAACTGTTCACTGTGAGTGTCCTGCCCTCATTTGTCTTCCCAAATCCCACCTCGCACTTATCTGAATTAAACTCTATTTGTCATTCCTCGGCCCACTTACCCAGCTGATCAAGATCTGCCTGTCATTCCTGATAACCATCTTCGTGGCTGTTGTACTGTATTTGTCTCCCTGCACTGCACTCCCTCTGGAACTTTAACACTATGTTCTGCATTGTGTTTTGTTTTTGCGTTTGTACTACCTTGTTGTACTTATGTATGAAATGATCTGTCTGGGACGGCACGCAAACATTATTTCACTGTACCTCAGTACATGTGACAATAATAAACCAATTACCAATTGCCAAGAGTAAACCTGTTATTTCCTGGATAATGCACTGTCTTGAGCCCTAGACTCTTCCTGAGAAGTTAGTTGCCTCCTTTCACCACAATCCATGTGGTTCCTGCAGTTTATAAGTGATTCTTTCTCCAACTCACCTTGTTCCCTTCATTGTCAGCCTGTGCTGTGGGAGGCTATCAGTGTAGCCACTGCTCACACTGTGCCTTCAATGCATCAGCCAAGTGGCCCCTTGCTTCAGCACAGGATGAATTATTCATGAAGCTCTTTATATTCCACATTCCAATAAAACACAACCAGCAAAGAAACAATACCCCTGGGACTGCAGAGCTAACATCAGTGATCAGAATTAATGTAACTATTGTGGCCAGTTAACTGGGTAACAGGACAACAGGGTTGGAAACCATTGTCACCCACAGAGAGCTCTCCCCTAAGGCCGGTCAAATTGATAGAATTAGGCAGACGTATCCATCCATATCCACACAATTTTAAGCAGGGTTCTGGTAGCTAGCTTGTATCGGCCATGGGTTCCCACCATGGGCCAGCGATCTGTGTACCGAGCAATGTTTTTGCATGTGACACAAACCTGATCTTTTGTGTGTGGGCTTTCCGACAACCATCAAGTTCCCAAACCGACCTGCATGACCCTAACCCTACCTCAGCAACAGAACACTACGGACCATCTTTTGCAATGCCACGGTCTCGTCTCTGATTGTGTCCTCTTTTTGCACTAAGGTCTTGTTTTTGTACAATCATTTTTTCTCTCTTTCTTCATTGTCTTGTATAGTGTAGCGGGTAGTGTAGCGCTATTACAGCGCCAGCGACCCGGGTTCCATTCCGGCCACTGTCTGCAGGGAGTTTGTATGTTCTTCCCGTGTCTGCGTGGTTTTCCTCCAGGTGCTCCGGTTCCAAAGATGTACGGGTTAGGAAGTTGTGGGCATGCTATGTTGGCGTCGGAAGCGTGGCGACACTTGAGGGCTGCCCCCAGAACATCTACGCTAAAGATGTATTTCACTGTGTGTTTTGATGTACATGTAACTAATAAAGAAAAATCTTAATCTTAATTTACATATAATTTATATCCCGTGTGTTGTCTGTACCTGTGCCTGTGATGTTACTGCAAGCAAGTTTTTCACTGTACCTGTACCTCACTGTACTTGTGCCCATGACAATAAACTCAACTTGACTGGACTGGACTTGCATGTCCAGAAATTCGACTTGGCCCATCCAGGGTACAACATGAATCTCACCTCTTGACAACATTTGGGATTTGTGAAGGGTGCAGGTCACGCAGTGGGAGCACGAGCAGGAGAGATGAAGCTTGGTTTGATGAAAGGAGTCTGGCTCTGGGTCATTGCCAATCTCTGAGGCAGTGGGAGGTTGTGGCTCAGTCACCATAACTCACTGGCGAGATCTTGCAGATGCAACCAAAGCCAATGGGGAGGCGGGACTCTGGTGGGCACTAAAGTTGAGGTTGGTCATCTCTTTGTAACTGGCCAGTTACATGACCTTGTTATACTCAGGTTTGGCAAGAGTGAAATTCCTCCAAGCATCAGAAGCTAGCCCCACCCCTGTATTCAGGCACCCAATCGTGTATGACCTTCACCACACAACCTGAAGCCCCAGCCAGTGACTGCTCTGACCAATTCAGCCCTTCATCACCATCTCCCAAGCAAAGACTAAAGGCATGTTTAACATCCCGACACAGCCCTAACCTCCGATGCCTCAATTCCGGCATCACTGGTGGACAGGATGGTAAAGAAGGCTCTTGGCAGTCTGGCCTTCATCAGTCAGGGCATTGAGTACAGGAGTTGGGACGTTATGTTGCATTTGTACAAGGCATTAGTGAGGCCTTATTTGGAACATTGCGTACAGTTTTGGTCACCCTGCTATAGGAAAGATGTCATTAAGCTGGAAAGAGTGCAGAGAAGATGTTGTCAGGGCTTAAGTGCCTGAGTTACTGGGAGAGGTTGAGCAGGTTGGGAATTTTTTCATTGGAGTGCAGGAGAATGAGGGGGTCCTTATAGAGGTGTATAAGATCATGAGGGGCACAGATAGGGTGAATGTGCACAGTCTGTTTCCCAGGTTTGTGGAATCAAGAACTCGAGGACACAGGTTTAAGGTGAGAGGGGGGGAGATTAATTCGGAACCTGAAAGGCAACTTTTTCACCCAGAAGGTTGTCAGTACATTGAATGGGCTGCCAGAGGAAGTGGGTGAGGCAGGTAAATTAACAAAATTTAAAAGCTACTTGGACAGGTAGATGGATAGGAAAGGTTCAGAGGGATATGGGCCAAATGCAGGAAAATGGGACTGGCTTACATGGGCATCTTGGTCAGCATGGACCAGCATGTAGTGTATGACTCTATGGTTCTATAACCAGTATGGGATGTGGGAGGAATCCGGAGCACTTTTAATCGATCTGCCATTGTCAGCCATACCTTCAGCAGCCAAGGTCTTTGGCTCTGGAACTACCTCCTCAAACCCCTCCACCTACCTATTGCTCTTTCCTCCTTAGACACAGCCTAATTTGTCCTTGTTTCTGTTGATCAGGTGAGGCATTGGACAGAGGTCCAGCCGAAGAATAGCCGGCAAGTTTTATTAAGCCGGCAGGTACATTAACAACATTTAAAAGCTACTTGAACTGGTACATGGATAGGAAAGGTTTAGAGGGATATGGGCCAAATGTGGGCAAATGGGGCTAGCTTAGGCGGCAATCTTGGCCATCATGGACTGGTTGGGCCAAAGGGTCTTTTTCTGTGCTGTGTGACTCTATGACTATAAGATTCATTTGGTGCTTCCAGTGAAGAACACAGAACACAGTACAGTACAGCACAATACAGGCCCTTCAGTCCACAATGTTGTGCCGACCTTTAAACCACACCTAAGACTATCTAACCCCTTCCTCCCACATATCCCTCTATTTTAAATTCCTCCATATGCTTATCTAGTAATCTCTTGAATTTGGCCAATGTACCTGCCTCCACCACCACCCCAGGCAGCGCATTCCATGCCCGAACCACTCTCTGGGTAAAAAACCTTCCTCTGATATCTCCCTTGAACTTCCCACCCATTACTTTAAAGCCATGCCCTCTTGCATTGAACATTGGTGCCCTCTGAAAGAGGAATCATTTCATATGGAAACGTTGAGCGAGTTGGGCCTGTATCCATTCAGGTTTAGAAGAACAGGAGGAAATCTTATCAAAACACACGATTCTGTGGGGACACCAGAGACAGCATATGCTGGACTCTGGAGCAACACGCAAGATGCTGGAGGATCTCAGTGGGTCGGGCAGCATCTGTGGAGGGAAATGGACAGTCAACATTTCAGGTCAAGACCTTTCATCTGAACTGAATTCTGGGCGGGTTGACGGGATGGATGCTGAAAGGATGTTTCCTTAGTGGGGAAATCTACAACTGGGGGGCATGGTTTCAGAATAAGGAGTCATCCATTTCAAAGAGAGATGAGAAGGAATTTCTTCTCACAGGGGGTCAAGACTCTTTGGAAACCTCTACCCCATGTGTGTAGGTGATACTGGATCTTTTACCTCCATCTGAGGGAAAAAGCAGACATCCCTTGTCCAAAAGGCAGCACCAATAGCAGTGAGGCATTCTATAACACTGTAAGATATAGGAGCAGAATTAGACCATTCAGCCCATCGAGTCTGCTCCGCCATTCGTTCATGGCTGATCCTTTTTCTCCTCAACCCCATTCTCCCACCTCCTCCCCGTAACCCCTAACCCCCTTGCTGATCAAGAACCTATCGATCTCCGCTCTAAATACGCCCAATGACGACCTCCACAGCCATCTGTGGCAATGAATTCCACAGATTCACCACCCTCTGGCTGAAGAAGTTCCTCCTCATCTCAGATGTAAAGGGACGTCCCTTTATTCTGAGGCTGTGCCCTCGGATCCTCAACTCCCCCACTGATGAAAACATCCTCTCCTCCTTCACTCTATCCAGGTTTGCTTCAATGAGATACAAGAGAGATTGCAGAGGCTGGAAATCTGGAGCAACACACATGAAATGCTGAAGGAACTCAGCAGGTCAGGCAGCACCTATGGAGGGAAATAAACAGTCGACGTTTCATGCCGAGACCCTTCCTCGGGACTAGGGCAGTCCTGATGAAAGGTCCCGGCACGAAGCGTTGACTGTTCATTTCCCTCCACAGGTTTCAATGGGATGCCCCCTCATCCTTCTGAATTCCATCGAGTACAGGCCTGGAGACATCAGCTCAGCATTCGCTCAGTATTGTACAGGAATGTCAGTCTATATTTATTGATTACTCCCAATCCCCACCAAATAGCAATGAACATTCATTAACAAAGACAAGGCCTGATCTGTTTCTCATTTATCACTGTTTCTGCAGCATTTCCTTGGTGCTGCACTGCAGTTTAACTCCAGACTACAGAGTCAAAAGATGCAGCAGAATTTATACATGGTCAATAGTTAGTGCTGCTGCTTCACAGCTCCACAGACCTGGGTTCAATCCTGACCGCTGGTGCTGTCTGTGTGGAGTTTGTACATTCTCTCTGTAACTGCATGGGTTTCCTCCGGGTGCTCCAGTTTCCTCCCACAGCCCAAACACAAGTGGGTTGGTTCATTGTTCACTGTAAGTTACACCTAGTGTAGGTGGGTGGTAGGAGAAATGGGAGGAATTGATTGCATGTGGAGAGAGAATAGTCAGGAGGGCTACAGGGAAGTAAGGCAAGGGGGAATGGGACTGATAGGATTACGATACTGCAAGCTGATATAAACTTGATGGGCCAAATGGCCAATATCATAGGATATAAGTATCTTTAGCAGGGCCAAGTCTTTAGTTTTACCCGAAGCTGGAGACAGAACAGCTGCCAAAGGCTGTAACATTGATATTATCTTCAACGCAGAAAAATGATTCATTCCAGTGAACAAAGATGAGTCAGTGAATGACTCAGCGTGAGAACATTGTCGACGCTCGACACTATCTAAGTCTTATTGCTTTATAAAGGAGGAAGATTTTAGTCTGATTTTTGATGATGCATTAAAACATTAAAGCTGGATGTTTAGCAAGATAACTGGTTGACAGGGTTCTCAAAATTCTTATCGAAAGGATAGAGGGAGGTGTGGGAGTTTGAAGCTTGCAGATGGACAAGTTGCATGATTCCCATTACCTGTGGCTCTGTGAGTAACAAACTAACCTCTCAGATGACGAGTGTGTAGGCTGGTCCATTATTGGAGGTCAAGGTATGTGTTCTAGTCTGATATTGTTGAGGTAATGCTGAGGGAGTTCTGCACTATCAGGGCTGATACCAGAAGATATGAAAATAGATGCTCTCTCAATGGCTTTGAAGGATGCCATTGCCACTACTTGCTGCCCTCTAAGGTGACCCAGCAAGCCGCTCAGTTATGTCAAACCACGTCAGCACATTATGAGGAGCTTCACCTAAACTGCAGTGGTCCAAGAAGGTGGCTCACCCTCACCTTCTCAGGGCAGTTAGGGATGAGAATAAATGCTGGCCTTGCTGGAGGTCAAAATGGCATCCAGACTGGGGCTCAGGGTGGGGAAGCTGTGGGTGATGAAGGACGTCGGAGGTAAGTGGTTTCTCATGTAGAGGATGAGCTCACTGCACTGCGTAAGACATCAAGTATGACATCGTCAGTGAGCCCAAGGCTGCACTGAAAGACGAACTTACTTCAAATGGAGGAAGTTGTTCCGATGTGTGTGCCCAGCACAGCGATGACGAGCTGTCCTCTAGAACCATAGAACCATAGAACTACAGAACAGAAAACAGGCCATTCGGCCCTTCTAGTCTGTGCCGAAACTTTATTCCGCTAGTCCCATTGACCTGCACCCAGTCCATAACCCTCCAGACCTCTCCCGTCCATGTATCTATCCAATTTATTCTTAAGAGTGAGCCCACATTTACCATGTCAGATGGCAGCCCGTTCCACACTCCCACCACTCTCTGTGAAGAAGTTCCCCCTAATGTTCCCCCTAAACCTTTCCCCTTTCACCCTAAAGCCATGTCCTCTCATACTTATCTCTCCTCATCTAGGTGGAAAGAGCCTACTCGCATTTACTCTGTCTGTACCCCTCATAATTTTGTAAACTATCAGATCTCCCCTCATTCTTCTACGCTCTAACAATGCTCAGGCGGTAAGATCCCACAGGAAGAATAAAGACTTGCATTTCCATAACACCACTCACATCCTCAGGGTGTTCTAAAGTCCATTATAACCAATGAAACACCTTTGAAGTGTCATCAACGAGCAGTTGAAAGGCTACAGACCAAGTAGTAGCAAATGGGATTAGTATGGATGGGTGTTTGATGACCAGCACGGACATGGTGGGCCGAAGGGCCTGTTTCTGCATTGTATGGCTTTATGACTAATGTATGAAATATAGCAGCTAATAGAGCACAGCAAGAGCCCACAAAAAATGTATTGAGATAAGCAGTCTGATCATCTTCACTTTCAGTAATGATATTGGAAGGTAAGTCTTGGCCTCCTCTTCTGCAGTGGGGCCTACTCTAGCCACCTTCAATAGCAGAAAGGTCTTCATGTAACCCTTCCTCTTTCAGGTAACTCCTCCTTCAGACAATGAGGCAGTCCGGTCAAACCTTCAGCGCTGCACCTGGAGCTTCAGTCCAGATAGTGGCCTGAGACCCCTCGGTCAAGAGTGCTGTCAATTGAGTACATGAGTACCATAGAGAGCATCCTATCCCGACGCATCACAGCTTGGTATGGGACCGCAAGAAACTGCAGAGAGTTGTGGACACAGCTCAGCACATCACAGAAACCAGCCTCCCCTCCACGGACTCTGTCTACACTTCTCGCTGCCTCGGTAAAGCAGCCGACATAATCAAAGACCCCTCTCATCCTGGACATTCTCTCTTCTTCTCCCTCCCATCAGGCAGAAGATACAAAAGCCTGAATGCACGTATCACCAGGCTCAACGACAGCTTCTATCCCGCTGTTATAAGACTATTGAACGGTTCCTTACTATGATAAGATGGACTCTTGATCTCACAATCTACCTCGTTATGACCTTGCACCTTATTGTCTGCCTGCACCGCACTTTCTCTGTAACTGTAACACTTTATTCTGCATTTTGTTATTGTTTTATCTTTTACTACCTCAATGCACTGTGTAATGAATTGATCTGCATGGATGGTATGCAAGATAATTTTTTCACTGTACCTCAGTACGTGACAATAATAAACCACTTCCAAGTGTACAAGAGTCGGGACATCATGTTACAGCTGTACAGATTGTTGGTGAGATTTCACTTGAATTGTGTGCAGTTCTGGTTATGTGGCTATAGGAAGGATGTCATTAAACTGGCATGGGTACACAAAAGATTCACAAGGGTGTTGCTGGGACTGGAGGGCTTGAGTTATAAGGACAGACTGGACAGGCCGGGACTGTTTCCTCTGGAGTGAAGGAGACTGAGGGGCAACCATATAGAGGTTTATAAAATCATGAGGGGCAGAGATAAGGTGAACGGTCAGTCTTTTTCCCAGGGTAGGGGAATCTAAAACTAGAGGGCACAGGTTTAAGGTGAGAGGGGGAACGTTTAAAGGGGACCTGAGGGGCAACTTTTCACACACAGAGGGTGGTGGGTGTGTGGAACGAGCTGCCAGAGGAAGTGGTAGAGGCAGGTACAATTACAGTGTTTAAAGGACATTGAGATGGGTGCATGGATAGGAGAGGTGTGGCTAAGCGTGGGGAAATGGGACCAGCTCAAGTAGACAGCTTGGTTGACATGGACGACTTGAGCTGAAGGGCCTGTTTCGGTGGCTCTATGAGCAGCTGTGATCATTGGACAGCGAGCGGCAATGACCTGACAGCTCCTTCCTCACGCTGAGGATAAACAGCATGGGTGGTCTCCAGGCCAACAACAAAGGGAATATCTGGTGGTGAAGTGGCTGCTGTTTCATTCCAATCTGATGAAAGGCCAAGAGGCCTGCCTCCTCTCTCAGCGTCCTGTGACCTCCTGCCCCTTATCTTAGTCCCATGTTGATCCCATTTGGTCAACCTTTACCCCACAGACAACTGGTCCAAGGTAAACACAAACAGTTCTCTCTCTCTCAAAGGAATTTGATGTGTGACAACTCCCTCCCCGCCTCCAGTGGACTCAGCTCCCTGTGCATGTATGCTTGCACAGAAAGGGAAACCGCTATATGTGACTCAGGCAGACAAATGCTCAGACCTGTGTCTGCATCAATTCTCAGCTTCAAGCTGTCAGTCGCATATTTTTTTCTGCCCATGGATTTACAAAAAGCTAAGCTATTGATTGCATAATGAACTCAGCCATTGACATCTACAGAAGAAATAGACCCCTTTGTATCTAAATGAGGCAAAAGGCAAGCCCGACACAGACTGAGAACATGTAGCACAGCCACACTTCAACCAGCACTATGGTAAATTGGTAAGTGGTTTATTAATGTCACATGTAGGGAGGTCCAGAGAAAAAATTTGTCTTGTGTGCCGTCCATAAAGACCATTTCATCACATTGAGGTAGTACAAGGGAAAACAATAACAGAATGCAGAATAAAGTGTTACAGTTACAGTCTGCATGTTGATCCCTTCAGAACAGCACAGATGTGCAGTCAGCGGAGCCATGCCTGGCAGTGCCAGAGGCCGAGATTCAATCCTGACCTCCAGCACTATCCGCGTGGAGTTTGCACCTTCCTGCTTCCCCAGGATGCTCAACTTTCCTCCCACATCCCAAAGACATGCAGGTTGTGAGGTTAATTGGTCACTGTAAATTGCCCCTAGTGTGTGGGTGAGAGGCAGAATCTGGGGAGAGTTGACGGGGACAATAAAAATGGGATTAGTTTGGCAGTGGTGTAAGTGGGAGATTGATGGTCAGAGCTGAGTCAATGGGACGAAGGGCCTGTTTCCGTGCTGCATCTCTGTGTGACAATTTCACAAGAAATTGATGAGCTTTGTCGTGTGCAGTTCTGGTCGCCCCATTACAGGAAGGATGCTTGGAGAAGGTGCAGAAGAGGTTCACCAGGATGTTGCCTGGATTAGCGGGCATGAGCTACAAATTTAGTTTGTTTTCTCTGGAGGCTGAGGGGACACCTGATAGAGGTTTATGAAAATGTGAGAGGCATAGATAGGGTAGACAGTCAGAATCTTTCTCCCAGGGTGGAAATGTCAAATACTGGAGGGCATAGCTTTAAGTTGAGAGGGGGAAGGTTTAAAGGAAATGTGCGGGGTGAGTTTTGTACACAGAGAGTGGTGGGTGCCTGGAACGGGCTGCCAGGGAGGTGATGGAGGCAGACACAATAGTAGCAGTTAAGAGGCATTTAGACAGACGCATGAATATGCAGAGAATGGAGGGATGTGGATCATGTGCAGGCAGATACGTTTAATTTAATTTGGCATCGTGTTCGGTACACAGTCTGAGGGCCTATTCCTGTACTGTACTGTTCTATGTTCTTATCTTCTATGTTGCATCTTCTATGTTGTATCTTCTACGTCATATGTTCTATGTCCCATGTTCTGTTTTCCGTGTTCTATGTTTCAGCAACAAGTATTCAATGATTTACGCAGATGAATGCCCAGACACCCTTGTCCTCCATAATCCTCTTCACTCGCCACGAAGCATAAGTGAGGAGGAACTGTTTCCAATGGCAGGGACACGGATTTTAAGGTAACTGGCCAAAGGAGTGGTGGGGAGTTAAGGAGAATTAATTTTGCTCAATCTGTTATGACCTGGAACATTACACTTGAAAGGAGGTAGAGGGAGATTCAGGAAGAACTTTCAGAATTGAATTGAACGAATAATTCAAGCAGAAACATTTGTGGGTTCCGGGGGAAAGGGCCGGGGTAACTAATGAGAGAGCTGGGGACAGGTACCGCTAGCCTAATGGGCTCTCTCTGTGTTCTGTGATTCCACCAATGGTTATCACATCTCTTTCGAGCTATTTAGGTTTAAACGTTATTAACCCTCAGATCTCTGTATATTTTGTGGTCGTCCCTTCTCACCTGACTGGAGTGCCCCACTCCAAGTGACTTCCTGACGTTTATATGCTGATGATTTCTTTGATTGCATAGTCACTGTCTCTACACCGAACAGTACAGCGCAGGAACAGGCCCTTCGGCCCACAATGTCTGCACCGAACATGATGCCAAATTAAACTAAATCTCTTCTGCCTGCACATGATCCACATCCCTCCTTTCCCTGTCTGTTCATGCGTCTGTCTAAATGCCTCTTAAACACCTCTATCGTATCTGCCTCCACCACCACCCCTGGCAGCCCGTTCCGGGAACCCACCGCTCTCTGTGTAAAAAACTTGCCCCGCACATCTCCTTGAAACTTTCCCCCTCTCACCTTAAATGCATGTCCTCTGGGATTAGACATTTCTGTCCTGGGGTTGGCAAAAAGATTTTAACTGTCTACCCCTGTCTACCTCTGGCTGGCAGTTTACTTTGGCAGTAAATGTTGTGGCCATCCTAATTGTTTTCATCTTAGTTACTTCCCAATGAGCACAATCCTGCAGATGTTGGGGATCTGAAATAAAGACAGAGAAGGCAGAAAATACTCAGCAAGTTGGGCAGCATCTGTGGAGATAGAGACAGGGTTAACATTTCAGATTGCTAGCCTTTAATCAGAGCACGTTAGCCCTGTTTCTCTCCCCACAGATGCTGCCTGACCTCCTGAGTGTAGTCAGCATGTTCTGTTTTTACATCAGGGTTCCAGCACTTGCAGTCTTCTGGTCCATGACTTTTTACCGGAGCTGCCAGGGGAAGTGGTAGAGGTGGGTACAATTACAGCATTTAAAAGACATTTGGACAGGTTCAGGGATAGGAAAGGTTTAGAGGGATATGAGCCAAACACTGGCAAATGGGATTAGCTTCGTTGGGCATCCTGGTCTACAGGGATGAGTTGGCCGAAGGGCCTGTTCCCTTGTTGTATAACTCCATATCTGCAGATTGTGGCTGTGGCTCTTTTCCTCCTCTTTGCCCCACACAGTGATCTGTGATGTACTCCAAACACTGAAACAATTCCCTGTTCATTTCTTAGCTCTGTCCATATGGACTCTGTCTGAGTGTAACCCCCAGGGTGAACTCTGTCAGATAAGATGTTAAACCAGAGTCCCATCTGCCGAGCCAGAAAACTGTGAATTCCCTCAGTGTCCAGGCTGATGCTTATTTCTCAAGTAGCATCATCAAAATAGATTAACCCCTTGTTTAATTATTTTGGGCAATACACAAAAAGTGCTGGAGGAACTCAGCAGGTCAGGCAGCATCCGTGGAGGGAAATAAACAGTCGACGTTTCGGGCCAAGACCCTTCATCAGGACTGGAAAGGAAGAGGGCAAAAGCCAGAATAAGATGGTCGGGGAGGGGGAGGAGCACACGCAGGCAGGTGAGGGGTGAGTCTAGGTGACGTCCAGGAAACCTTGACTGTGACTGTTCATTTCCTTCATGGATGCTGCCTGACCTGCTGAATTCCATAGAACATAGACCACTACAGCACAGTACAGGCCCTTCGGCCCACGATGTTGTGCTGACATTTTATCCTGCTCTAAGATCTATCTAACCCTTCCCTGCCACATAGCCCTCCATTTCTCTATCATTCATGTGTCTATCCAAGAGTCTCTTAAATGTCCTCCGGCACTCTTTGCTCCAGATTCCAGCATCTGCAGAATTTCTTATGTCTCCGTCTTAATTGCTTTGGGGAGTTTTTTGCAACAGTATTGTCTGAAAATTTCTGCCTGTCCCACCATTTCAGACCACCACATCCTTAGGGTGAAAATGAGCTTCTTCCTCTCACCACTAAACCTTTGAACAATGACTTTGACTGTCTTCCCCTAGTTTTCAACTTTTCTGTTAAGGGAGATTGACTTTTTGTTTGCTTGATCTGAACCCCTCATAATTTTACACACCTCAGCTAAATCTCTCCTCCATCTTCCTACCCTGGAGTCAGAGTCAAACAGCACAGAAACAGGTCTTTTGGCCCACCCTGTCCATGCTGACCATTAAGTGCCCATCAATACAATTCCCATTTACCAACACTTGGTCCATAGCCCTCTATGCCTTGGCGATTGTGGTTCCAGAAAAAACAATGAAGAAAAGGGAGGAGATGCTAAAACCAAGAGGGCATGGGTTTAAGATCAGAGGTGAGAGACTTAAAAGGGACATCAGGGGCAACTTCTTCACACAAAGGGTGGTGCGTATTTGGAACGAGCTGCCAGAAATAGAGGTTGAGACAGGTACATTAGCAACATTTAAAAGCCGAAATGAAGAACACGATGATGCTGGAGGAACTCAGCAGGCCAGGCAGCATCCGTGGAGAAAAGCAGGTGGTCAACGTTTTGGGTCAGGACCCTTCTTCAGATAGGAAAATGGGAAGCCCAGTATATAGGAGGGAAAAGCAGAGCAGTGATAGGTGGACAAGAGACGGGAGGCGGGGTGGGCACAGGGTGGTGATAGGGAGATGCAGGTAAGAGACAGTGATGGGCAGGTGCGGGGGAGGAGGGGAGAGCAGATCCACTGGGGGATGGGTCACAGGTAAGGAGAGAGGGGAAATAAAAGGGGTAGAGAAAAGAGAGAGATGTTAGGAAAGGGAAGAAGAGAAGAAGCCTGGTGGTGGTAGGGGGGGGGGGGGGTGTGGGGAAGGGGGGTGGGGATTACATAAAGTGGGAGAATTCAACGTTCATGCCGTTAGGCTGCAAGGTTCCAAGAGGCAAAATGAGGTCCTGTTCCTCCAGTTTGCGTTTGGACATTTAATTGCCATCTAGATAAGTATGTGGATAGGAGAGGTTTAGAGGGCAAACACGGGAAGAAGGGACTAGGTCACTGGGCAACACAGTCGGCATGGACGAGTTGGGCCGAAGGGCCTGTTTCCCTGCTGTGTGACTCTGTGCCTCTAAAACCTGCAAGGCAGCTTTTTACACAGAAGAGCGGTAGGTGCCTGGAACTCACTGCTGGGGGAGGTGGTGTTTAAGAGGCAGTTAGACAGGTCCATGAATATGCAGGGCATGGAAGGATATGCATCATGTGCAGGCAGATGGGATTCATTTTAATAGGTATCATGGGTGGTACAGACATGGTGGGCCGAAGGGCCTGTTCTAACCCCAGCCTGTCCAATCTTCCCCTCCGTTTTCCGCCCCTGGCTACAACCTCATCAATCTCCTCCATGTACTCTCCACGATGCTCCAGCTGAGGCCTTAACGCTCTTGTATTCCCCAGAGAGAAGTGAGGTTGTGGGAATTACTCCCACAGGGAGGGGATGGAATGAACAGCAAGGAGAAGAGTGATCAACATGTGAGGGGGAGAGAGAGAGAGATGGGGGAGGTAGTGATGAGGGAGGAGGAAAGATGTGGAGAGAAACACCTGTAGTTTGGAGAAATGGCCTTTTTCTGAGCTCGAAATGCTTTTTAAGGGTTTGCAATTTATAATAGCAATGATTTCAGTGGGGAAGTCCTCAGTGTGTGACAGGAGTCATGGGGAAATGAAATGGTCACCCCCACTGTTGGACCTACACAAGTTGGTGAACTTGAACTTGAATTGACATAGGGAGTTAACCATCTGAAAGAGGAATGGAAGCAGACCAAATAGCAACCTTACCTCGGGTAAATGCCTGTAAAAGGGAGACTTACATGGGGTATGGGCAGGGGAGTGGCACAGACTGGGGAAGAAGCTGCTACAGACACAGTGAATGCTTGGTTGATGCGACTGAGATTGGTGGGTTATTGGAGACAGGGCTGTGGAGGTAGGGTGCAAATGTGAGGCTTTGCTGGAAGATTAGCCATGGAATATCGAGTGTAGAGCAGGCTTGAGGAGCTGTATGACCTGCTCTATTCTTCATCTGCTTCATAGTTCAATTAAGAATCTAAAGCAATGCTTTCACTGAGAACGGGCTTGGATAACATCCAGACTGCAGAGCGTTCCAGTCCACATTGGCTGGAGACACACAACAACTGCTTTACTTCTTGAATTAAATCACAAAATATCATTGCACTCTTGACACTCAAGGGCCAGATGAAGATATTAGCCACAGACTCAAACCCTGCAGCAAAACAGCTCTTCAACACTCTGGGCCAAATGACGATATTTTCTATTCTCAAAGCGGGAATGCAGAAATAAATTACACCAGCATTCCTGATGTTCCATATTATTAATGCAACATCCCATTAACCACATCTTTAACATCATAACATTATAATCTGACTAATTGTGATGATAAAAATGTGTGTATTGAACAAGGAACAGGAACAGGAAGAGGTCACTCGGCCCCCTGAGGTTTTTTCACCACTCAGTAAGGTCAATGCTGATCTGATCTTGCTTTCAGTCCACTGTGCTGTCTGTTTCCCAGGACCCTCACCTGCTCTACGTCTGTTGATGTCTGCCATAAATGGATTCAGACACTCTGCCTCAATAGCTCTCTGGGTTAGAGAGCTTCAAAGATCCGTGGTAATTGGTATTATTGTCACATGTACCCAGATACAGTGAACAGTTTTTGCTTGCATGTCATCCAGACAGATCATTCCATAAGTACACCGAGGTAGTAAAAAGGGAAAACAGTACAGAATATAGCATAAAGTGTCACAGCTACAGAGAAGGTGCAGTGCAGGCAGACAATAAGGTGCAAGGGCCACGACGAGGTCGATTGTGAGATCAAGAGTTCATCTTGAACCTGGTGGTACGTGGTCTCAAACTTTTGTATCTTCTGCCCAATGGAAGGGGGGGAGGGGCCCTTGATTGTGGTGGCTGCTTTCCCGAGGCAGCGGGAAGTGTAGACAGAGAGAGAGAAGAAATTCATGCTCATCTCCTTCTGCAGTGGGAAACCACATTCTGAAACTTGCCCCTGAGCTCTGGATTCCTCCAACCATGCCCTCTGCATCCACCCAGTCGATTTCCCTCAGGATCTTAAGATGACCTCTCATTCTTCTGAACTCCACTGAGTGTCGGCTGAGCCTACCCAACCTTTGCAAACAGATCAACTCCTTCATCCCAGGAATCACCCTCCACTGAAGTGCTTCCAATCTAAGCAAATACCTCCTTAACCAAGAGCAAAGCCACATACAGTGCCCCATATGTGTGGTCTCACCAATACCTGTACAATTGTAGCAAGAGTTCCCGAAGATTATCTCCACTGGAATAAAGCCCAATGCTTCACGTTCCTTTCTAATCAGCTGCCACCCGTGCATGTAACATTATATGCTTTGTGTGCGAGAAGATGCAAATCCCTCTTCACAGCATCGTTCGATGTTCATTCTCCACAAACAACATTCTGACTCTCCCTAACACAGCACAGGCCATCTGGCGTATTTTTGCTGACTCATCTAACCTACTTCTGTCTCTTAAAAACACTGCAACCTCCTCACAGCTTACAATCCCACTTACAAAGATAAGTCATCAGCAAATCTGGTTACAACAAACTCAGTTCCTTCATCTGAATAATTAATATAGAGTATAATTAGTTGAGGCCTGGTTTTGATCATTGAGTCATCCCACTAGTTATGGCTTTATCAACCTGATAATGATGCCAGTACTGTACTCTGTTAGACCCAGTCCTCTAACACGTTTACCCCCAATGCCATGAGTTCTCCCCTTATGTAGTAACCATCTGGGCGACACCTTAACAAATAACTTTTGGAAATCTAAACACAATACAGGCAACCCTGTGTTACAGAGGGGCTGTGTTCCAAGTAAACTTGGGTTGTTTTCTCTGGAGTGGTGGAGGCTGAAGGGAGACCTGATAGAAGTTTGTAAGATTATGAGAGGCAGAGACAAAGTAGACAGTCGATATCTTTTTTCCAGGGTTGAAATGTCTAATACCAGAGGGCACGCATTTAAAGTGAGAGGGGGTAAGTTCAAAGGAGATGTGTGGGGCATGTTTTTTACACAGAGGGTGGTGGGTGCCTGGAGTGAGCTGCCAGGGGTGGGGGTGGAGGCAGATACGACAGAGGCGTTTAAGAGGCTCTTAGACACATGAATGTGCAGAGAATGGAGGGAGATGGACTGTGTAGGAAGAAGGGGATTAGTTTAGTTGGGCAACTAATTACCAGTTTAATTAGTTTGTCACAATAATGTGGCATGGGGCCTGTTCCTGGACTGTTCTGTGTAAAGTGGGCTGCCTAGCGATTTTCCATCACGCAAGCACATTGCCCGTGCATGCGTCAAGAAGCACGAGTTGAAAAAATAAATCTTCAGTTTATTTATTTACCTTTTTTTTCAAATAAATTCTGTGAGAGCGAATTTTATTCTGCATCTCAAATGTTCGGGTAGTGACTTGTGAATTCTGTAAGGGTGAATTTCCTTGACCCAAATGGCTGTAACACAGAAGTTGACTGTATATCCACCGACTCCCCTTTATCCTTTAAGAACTCAAACAAGATTGTCAAACACAAATTCCATTTTATAAAACCATCTTGACTCTGCATGACTGCATTGTGACTTCCTCAATCTCCTGCTATTACTTCCTTGATAATGGATTCATTCCAGAATTTTGCACATTTTCAACAATTCATTAATTCTCAGTCTTCAGTCTCATACCTTTTCTGTAATGACAGTTCCATGTTCCTCTTTCCCTTTTGTTCCCAGATTTTGTACCGGGTTGCTGTAAGTGTCTCCTGTTGTAAAGACCAGTACAAAGTATTGGTTCAAAGTCTCTGCCATTTCCATTATTGATTCCCAGTCTCATCCTCTGAAGTACCCACACTCACCTTAGCTATGCCCTCGCTTTCTATGTTCTCCCTGAAGTTCTTGCTGTCTGTTTTGATATTTCTTGCTAGCTTACTCCCATCATCGATTTTCTCCCTGCATTTTTTGACATTCCCAAACTTCTGGCCAACCACTGATCTTCACAACATTTCCTTCAGTTTGACACCATCCCTATCTTCCTTCATTAGTCCTCTATCTCGGAAAATCTTTGTTTCTCAATACAATATATCCTTCTTTAGAATTATAAAATATCTCCTTAAATATCTGCCACTGATTTTCTTTTAATCTATTTCCCAGTTGACTTTAGATAACTCTGACTTCATAACGTTAGTTTTTCCAAAATTCCTAACAACTTAAAAGCAGGCAATTCTGCCCATCAAGTTTATGCTAGCCCACAGGGAACCGCATTCCCCAACAATTTACCCTGTAACCTATTCTCCCTACATTCCCATCAACTCCCTCCAGATTCTACCCCTCACCTACAGACGAGGGGCGATTTACAGCGGCCAATTAACCTGTCAACCAGCACATCTTTGGGATGGAGGAGGACCCAGAGCAGCCAGAAGAAACCCACGTGGTCACATGGAGAACGTGCAAACACCGCACAGACAGCGTGGAGTTCATTACCGCTAATCAGTCTACTGAACCACCCGGTAGCTGCTTTATTTAAGTTTAAAACACTAGCATCAGACTTTCCATTCTCAATCTGAGCATCGAATCCCATTATGTTATGAATAGTCCTCCCTATAGAACCTTAGCAATGAGGTAATTAATCCTGTCTCATTACAAAAGACCAGTTCCAAGAAAGTCTGTTTCCTGACTATTACCACAACGTATTGTTTTCAGAAACACACTCACTGGGCTCGTTCCCAAGGCTATTGTTATCAGTTTGATTTGCCCAAACTATAAGAAGGTTTAAGTCAATCAGGATTTATTGCAGTACCATTCTTGTAATGCCCATTAGTTCTTGATTACTGTTCTCTCTTACAGCGAATCTACTGCATCAGACATCTGCTCCCACCAAATGATTTCTCTCCTGTAATGTTTCTGATCCCCTCACAAACAATTCTACATTTTGATCTTCTGAGCCGAGATCACTTCTGACCAATGTTAATAAAGGATCTTGCCTTTTCTTTACAGAGCCATCCCGTCTCCTTCCCCTCTGTGCTTCCTTCTCAAAATGTCGACTATCCCAGAACATTGAGCTCCTGCTGTGATCATGTTGTCACCACATCTCTGTAATGGCTATCAGTTTCCATTTGTGCCATCAACACATCTATCCAGTCTCAAAAGCTGCCTGCACTTAGATAAAGATCCATTAATTTTGTCTCTTTACTATTCTTCCTTAGTCTGACTCGATTTCCCATCACCTGAACCCTTCCCCCAGCTTCCTCATGTAAAGCAACAGACAAACTGTTGCAGGAACTCAGCGGGTCGGGCAGCATCTGTGGAGGGAGATGGACAGTCGACGTTTTAGGTCGAGACTGTCCTGAAAGATAGAGGGGAGATAGTCAGTATCGAGGGGAGAGGGGGACGGGGCGGGGCAGGAGCCGGCAGGTGATGGGTGGATCCAGGTGAGGAGGGGTGACGGGCAGATGGGGGAGGGGGGAGTGGGAGCAGTGACAGAGGCCGGGAGGTGAGAGGTGGGGGGGTGACAGGGGGCTGCAGATGGTGGGATCTGATGGGAGGGGAAGCTGGAGCCTGGAACCAAGTGAGGGAGGTGGGGAGGGCAGGTGGGAACAGTGGGGGGGAGGGGACCCAGTGGGAGGGGTGTGTGGGTGTGGGCCGATGGAGTGGGTTGGGGAGGGGAAAGAGACAGGGTGATGGGGGCTGGGGTGGGTGCAGGAGGAACGGGGTAGATCAGGAGGAGAGAGAAAAGGGACAGATAGTTTTGGGATCTCAACATCTCTGAGGATCTATCTTGGGCCCAACACATTGATGCAATCACAAAGAAGGCACACCAGCGGCTCCCCTTCATTAGGAGTTTGAGGAGATTCGGTACATCACCAAAGACTCTCACAAATTTCTACATATGTACGATGGAGACCATTCCGACTGGTTGCATCACCGCCTGGTATGGAGACTCCAAAGCACAGGATCGCAAGAGGCTGCAGAGGGTTGTAGACTCAGCCAGCTCCATCACGGGCACAACCCTCCCCACCATCGAGGACATCTTCAAGAGGCAGTGCCTCAAAAAGGCAGCATCCATCACTAAGGACCCTCACCACCTGGGACACGCCCTCTTCTCGTTACTACCATTGGGGAGGAGGTACAGGAGCCTGAAGACCCACACTCAACGATTCAGGAACAGCTTCTTCCCCTCCGCCATCAGATTTCTGAACGGTCCATGAACCCATAAACACTACCTCGTTATTCCTCTTTTGCACTATTTAGTTATTTTGTAATTTATAGTGATTTTTATGTCTTGCACTGTACTGCTGCCGCAAAACGACACATTTCACCTCATATGTCAGTGATAATAAACCTGATTCTGATTCTGGGGATGTGGGGAGAAACCAGAGTACCCGGGGGAAACCCACACAGTCACAGGGAGAACGTCCAAAGTCCACACAGACTGTACCGGAGGTCAGGATTGAACCCTGGTCTCTGGCTCTGTGAGGCAGTGTCTTGGATAGGATATTGACCTCACTTCAATTCGTGAAGCCCGCCCCGCAGGAACTTTTTTTTAATTACAAAAATATATTTTATTCATTCATAAAAATATATACAGGATGTACATTAGTGAATGTCTCTCTTTACATTCATTGTGCCACCTCACCAATAGATACTCTTACAATAGAAGAACACCACTCACACTGGCTCTTTAAACAATACAGCATGGAGTGTTGGAGAGGCTGCTACAGAGCTCTCACTTCCCTCAGCTGTGGCTCCAGACACAACAAATTGAAGGCTGTTTCCCTCACACCAATCTATTGAACTCTCTCATCTAGTCGACCCTCTGCCACTTCGCATCTGGCTCAGTTAGTCATCCAGAGATTATCAATCCTTTGTAATTCAGTCCAAGCCATTCACACTCCCTCAGTAATCATGGCCTGCCACTCCGGGTTACTGTCTGGCCCTGAAGTCTCGTCCACAAGATCTGGAGCTGTGTGGGAAACTCTTCCCTCGGAAGCACGAGATTCCGTAGATGCTGGAATCTGGAGTAGCGCACACAAAGTGCTGGAGGAACTCAGCAGGTCAGGCAGCATCCGTGGAGGGAAATAAACAGTCGACGTTTTGGGTCAAGACCCTTCATCAGGATTGGTCTGGTCTGACATTTTTATTTCCTTCCATAGATGCTGCCTGACCTGCTGAGTTTCTCCAGCAGTTTGTGTGTATTACATCCCTTGGAAATCATGTTCCTGCCATGGGCAAGAAAGCTCACCAGCACCTCTGCTTCCTCAGAAGGCTAAGGAAATTTGGCATGTGCCCTTTGACCCTCACCAGTTTTTATCGATGCACCATAGAAAGCATCCTCTCCTGATGCATCACGGCTTGGTACGGCAACTGCTCTGCCCAAGACTGCAAGAAACTGCAGAGAGTTGTGGACACAGCCCAGCACATCACGGAAACCAACCTCCCCTCCGTGGACTCTGTCTGCACTTCCCGCTGCCTCAGTAAAGCAGCCAACATAATCAAAGCCCCCTCCCACCCCGGACATTCTCTCTTCTCCCCTCTCCCATAGGGTTGAAGATACAAAAGCTTGAAAACACGTACCACCGGGCTCAAGGACAGCTTCTATCCTGCTGTTATAAGACTGTTGAATGGACCTCTTGTATGATAAGGATGAACTCCTGATCTCTCAATCTACCTCGTCACGGCCCTTGCACTTTATTTGTCCACCTGCACTGCACTTTCTCTATTTTGCATTCAGTTAATGCTTTTATGTACTTATGTAGTCAAGGTAGTACAAGGGAAAATGGCATGCAAAACAAAACTGTCTCGCTCCTCTCCCTTTCTCTCTCTCTCCTCTCTGTACTCTCCTCTCCCTCTCTCTGTCTCCTCTGTCTCTCTCCTCTCCCTCTCTCTGACCTGACTGTGATCTCAGCTCTGCGTTCCTGTCGACCCAGAGTAACCTTTCACCTCTTTGCTTATCAAGAACCCCCAAGATTCTGATTCTGAGAATCCATCTGCCTCCCACCTCGAAATATTCAAAGCCTCTGCTTCCGCCACCATCTGAGGAAGAGCATTTCAAAGAAGGATGAAGAAATTTTGCGTAAAAAGGGTAACTCCCTTATTTTTAATCAGTGATCCCCAGTTCTAGGTTCCCCCATGAGGAGACATCCACTCCACACCCATCCTGTACGAACCCTCAGGATCTTACCTCAATAAAGTCCCCCTCACTCCGCTAAGGTCCAGCAGATTAGGGTAGATGAGCAAAAACGTCGGCATGGACACAGTGGGCCGAAGGGCCTGTTTCTGTGCTGTACGATACTGTGACTATATCAGTTCCTGCACCTCATCCCTGTGCAGCATCAAGGCACATGGGGCAGGACTTTCGTCCTGAATCGGTTAGTTCTGAATTCGAGTCATAGAACATAGAACATGGAACAGAACAGAACAGGAACAAGCCCTTTGGCCCGTGCTGATCTAATTAAACTAATGAGAATTAATCCTTTCTGTCTGCCCACGGTCCATATCCCTCCATTCTCTGCATATTCATGTGCCGATCTATTAAAAGCCTCTGTCGTATCTGCCTCCACCACCACCCCAGGCAGTGCATTCCAGGCACCCACCACTCTCTGTGCAAAAAAACTTGCCCCACACATCTCCTTCGAACTTACCCCCTCTCACCTTAAATCCATGACCTCTAGTATTAGACCTTTTGACCCTGGGGAAAAGAAAATAGTCCAGTAGATAAAGCTTTAGGCCGACATTCGCTATGCTGGACCGTTGGAGGTGCTTGTCCTTTGGGTCAGACCTAACCCCAAGGACCTGTCCATTTGCACAGAGGCACGGACGGTATCCTGTGGGGAGGGGAATTCTGAGGTGTGTCCTTGAGTTAATATTTATTGCCATCACTGGATGCTCTGGTTGTCACTGCATTGATGTTTTGGGCTCTTGCTGTGCGTAGATTGGCTGCCTCTTTCCCTGTAATACAGCAGTCTGAATGCTCAGTACAGAAAAACCAGAACTGCAGATGTTGTAAGTATGAAATAACAACAGGAACTTCAGGGAACACTCAGCAGGTCAGGCAGTGTCTGTGGAGAGAGGGACAGTTAACGTTTCAGGGTCAGTGACTGTCACGAGCCCAGCCTATCCAACCTCACCCCATTACTGAAGTCCCCCAACCCAGGCAAGGTCCTGGTCAATCTCCCCTGCACTCTCTCCAGCACAGTCACATTGTCCCTATCGTGTGGTGACCAGAACTGCACACAGTGCTCCAAGTGCGGTCTCAGCAGTGTTTTGAGAAGTTGTGACATAACGTCCCAAATCTGATATCTTGTGCACTCAGCTGTGAAGGTACGTAAGCACGTTGTCTGCCTTCTTCACCTCCCTGTGTTGTCACTTTCAGGAAACTGTGGAATTAGACCCCTCGTCTCTCTGGAAATAAAATTAGAGAGGAGAACAGTGGAACACAAAAGTACAGAGAATCAGCTTTAAGTAAAGAATGGATCGTCTGTCAGGAGGCTTTTCTCTACTCCTTTGGCAGCAACAGGAAGGTTTTACCCGTGGTCCTGTTTAAAGATAAGCAGTCCTATTATGGAGCCGGCAGGGACAAAGGTTGTGGCCACAGGAACTGCTTTTAAGGACAATGACGAGGGTTGAAGGAAACAGGAGAAGTAATTCATTCGGTTCTAAACATAGAAGGGAAGGGAAGAGGAAGAGGGGACAAAGCAAGTGTGCTGAGTTTGGGCGGAAGTAGCAGCACTGACCAAAGTCATGGATCCACCACCCAAATTCTCCCAATTTTCACCCTGGCCCTGCTGAACAACAACAACAACTGCCATTTATGTAGTGGCTCCAACACAGGAGAGATTGGGCCGGTGCTGACTATGAAGCAGAAAACTGATACAGAGCCGCACACGGAGACACCAGGGCGGATGTGAGCAAATCCTCAGCTGAAGCCTGGATGGGAAGTTGGCTCGGTGACACGGAGTCCTGGTGAGTGGTTGGTCTTCAGACAAGGGAGGTGGCCACTGCTTTGCACGATAAGTGACTTTGCCTTATTGGAACAATATAGAACAGTGCAGCACAGAAACAGGCCCTTCGGCCCACAATATCTGTGCTGACCATGATGCCAAATGAAACTAATCTTCCGACACATGACCCATTTCCTTCCCTTCCCTGCCTGCTCACGTGCTTGTCCAAATGCCCCTCAAATGCCACTATCGTATATGCCTCCACCACCTCCCCTGGCAGACCACTCCAGGCACCCACCACTCCCTGTGTAAAAAACTTGCTCTGCACATCTTTAAACTTTCTCCCTCTCACCTTAAACCTCTGCCCTCTAGTACTTGACATCTTCGCCCTGGGAAAGACACTCTGACTGTCTACTCTATCTATGCCTCCCATAATCTTCCATCAGGTCTCCCCTCAGCCTCCACCGCTCCAGAGAAAACAACCCAAGTTTGTCCAACCTCTCCTTATCGCAAACGCCCTCTAATCCAGGCAGCATCCTGGATGATGATTTCAAGATTTACAGATGACACAAACCCTGGGAGCCTGGTGAACAATGAGGAGAACAGTGACGGACTTTAAGAACCGAGAGACACGAAGGTGGAAGGGCAGACAGGTGGGAAATGAAACCTGACCCTGGAGGTGCAAAGCGATAAATTTTGTTTGGAAGAACGAGAGGAGCCAGAGAGGTGAGCGTGTGAAACAATCGCAGGAAGCAGCCATTCAGACCTTCAAGTCTGCTCTGCTATTCAATAAGATCATGGCTGATCTGATCTGTGTATAGATGCAAAACCACATAGTAGAAGTAGGCTGTTCGGCTGATCACCATTCACGGCCGATGATCCAAATTCAGGACCCAGTTTCTCCTCATCTCCAGCCATCGGTAGGATTCTGCGAAGTTTATTAAGTGTAGGACATACACCATGAATGGTACTGCCCCAGGGACGTTGGTGTACAAGACGTTAGATCCCCGAAGGTCATGTCACAAGTCGATGTTGGTGAAGAAAACATACAGGATACTCACCTTCATTAGTCGGGCCACAGAATACAAGAGCGGGGAGGCCATGGTACAACTTGATAAAATGGAGACACAGGAGACTGCAGGTGCTGAAATCTGGAACAAAAAGCAAACTGCTGGAGGAACTGAGTCTGGAACCGAAACATCGCCCCTTCCCTTGCCTCCACAGATGCTGCTTGACACACTGATCCCCCAAAACAGTTTGTTTTTTACAACTTTATAAAACTTTGTTGATGCCACAGCTGGATACTGTGTGCAGTTCTAGCCGCCACACTGTAGGAAGGATGAGATTGCTCTGGAGAAGGTGCAGAGGGGATTCACCAGGGAGTTGCCTGGGGTGGAGTGTTTCGGTTATGAGGGGGGACTGGAGAGGCTGGGTCTGTTCCCCCTGGAGTAGAGGAGGTTGAGGGGGTACCTGCTGTAGGTGTACACAACCATGAGGTGCATAGATGGGATAGTCAGTAGGAAACCTTACCCCATAATGGAGACAGCCAAAAGCATAGGGCATGGTTTAAGGTAAGGAGTAAGAGGGTTAGAGGGGATCTGAGGAAAACCTGAGGAGGAAATATTTGGAAACCTTTCCCCAGGAGTCTGTCAGATGCTCAGTCACATAGGATATTAAAGGTGTTAGAACATATCCCTGTCCAAACAGCTCCTAGAGGTGGACTCTCAAAGCACTGGAGCACTCAAACGAACTCTGTCCCCACCATATCATGAAAATCCACAGGCAGGGTAAGTGAACCAACACCAGATTCCTCTCCTGTCCTCACCGCTGTGAGGGACAGGCCACATCACTCACATGCCCGACACCAGACCTGGAACAAATACTCTGAGCTTATTCATGGAAGACATTAGCAGGTGGACGGAGAAAATGATTCAAGAGCAACACACAATCTGCTGGAGGAGCTCCACGGGTCGAGCAGCATCTGTGGGGGGAAAGAAATTGTTGATGTTTTGGGTCAAAACCCTTCATCAGGACATCAGCTCCTCAAAGAAATGATTCAAGCATGTTCTCAAAACCTCTTTGAAGAAGGGTAAACTTCCCACTGACACTTGGGGACCCCTGGATCATCACCACTCCGCAAAGAGAAGGACCATCAGGGACGGCACTGGGAATGGACGCATCATGGCTCGGGACAGCAACTGTTCTGCCCAGGACCGCAAGAAACTGCAGAGAGTTATGGACACAGCTCAGCACCTCACGGAAACCATCCTCCCCTCCATGGACACTGTCTACACTTCCTGCTGCCTTGAAAGCAGCCAAAATAATGAGGGACCCCTCCCACCCCAGTCATTCTCTCTTCTCCCCCCTCCCGTCGGGCAGCAGACACAAAAGCTTGAGAACACGTACCACCCGGCACAAGGACACCTTCTATCCTGCTGTTATCAGACTCTTGAATGATCCTTTTATATGATAAAAATGAACTTTTGACCTCACAATCTACCTCATCGTGGCCCTTGCACCTTATTGTCTTCCAGCACTGCACTTTCTCTGTAACACTACACTCTGCATTCTGTCTTGGTTTCCTTTCTCCTACCTTGAAGTACTTCTGTACGGAATGATCTGTGTGGATGGTACGCAAACAAACGCTTTCACCGTATCTTGGTGCATGTGACAATAATAAACCGATACCTATTATCTGCAGTCCCTTTGTCAGCGGCATGTGGAAACCCAGCGTAAGTGGCCAAAGAGCAGACCACCTCCCAAGCTATCCACCCGACCACCGAGCGAACTCCTCCACCCCTCTGTGGCTGAATCTGTGGCTCCCACATTTGCCTCATCAGCCGCCTCAGAACCCTCATCCTCATTGGCACTGTAGTGCAGAGGTTAGCATGAAGGGGGACCTGATAGAAGTGTATAAGATGATGAGAGGCATTGATGGGGTGGATAGTCGGAGGCTTTTTCCCAGGGCTGAATTGGTGGCCACAAGAGGACATAGGTTTAAGGTGCTAGGGAGTAGATATAGAGGAGATGTCAGGGGTAAGTTTTTTACTCAGAGAGTGGTGACTGCATGGAATGGGCTGCCGGCAACGGTGGTGGAGGCGGATACGATAGAGTCTTTCAAGAGACTGTTAGATAGGTACATGGAGCTGAGTAAAATAGAGGGCTATGGGTAAGCCTAGTAATTTCTAGGGTAGGGACATGTTCGGCACAGCTTTGTGGACCGAAGGCCTGAATTGTGCTGTAATTGTTCTATGTTCTATTACAGCGCCAGTGACCCGGGTTCAATTCCGGCCCCTGTCTGTAAGGAGTTTGTACGTTCTCCCCGTGTCTGCGTGGGTTTCCTTCGGGTGCTCCGGTTTCCTCCCACATTCCAAAGACGTACGGGTTAGGAAGTTGTGGGCATGCTATGTTGGTGTCGGAAGCGTGGCGACACTTGCGGACTGCTTCCAGCACATTCTCAGTCACACAAAAAGACAAATTTCAGTGTATTTCGATGTACATGTGACTAATGAATAAATATCTCATCTTATCTCCCCGGGGACTGCTGAAGCAGCAGGACTGAAATCATTTGATTATTGGCTGCCGAGGATGGTGATTGAGTGGGGGAGTCGGGCGCAGGATCAGCCCCCGCCCGACTGTATGGTACAGCAAGCTCCTGGGACCAAATGGCCAATCGTTGCTCCCATTTCCTTTCATCTTGTGCACGGGCGAGGGGAAAGTTGAAGATTACAGACGAGCTTTGGTTGTTGCCCGCAAATCAATATCACTCTCCTTCGCAGCAAACTGCAAGCTGTGACAGTGTACTTGATGAGAACACACAAAGATCATTCAGAACCTTGCAAATTAAATGAAGTTGATTTCAGAAAGCATAACTTGCATTAATGCATAATTTAGGGAATATCCAAACTAAACACAAAACCCCCGCAAATGTTACATTTGAACAGGTACAGACTGTAATTGGATCATTATTTTTGGTCATATGGGAGAAAACTAATATTGTATTACATATAAAATCCGTTTACCTGTCAGTTTCACAGAGTATGTATCATTTGCCTCTTTGCAGTCCTGAGGTTCAACGTCTCTTCTCTGGAGATAATGCACAAGTGTTCTACCTGCCAGCTGAGGCAGAAATGGCAACAAAGGTGGAATGGAAGCAGTGCAATAGAGCCACTGCCCATTAACTCCAGAGACCTGGGTTCAATCCCGATCTCCGGTGCTATCTGTGTGAAGTTTGCACGTTCTCCCCGTGACCGCGTGGGTTTTCCCCGGGGGCTCCAGTTCCCTCCCATGTCCCAAAGATGTGCGGGTTGGTGGGTTAATTTGCTGCCATAAATTGTCCCTAGAGTGGGGGTGAGAGGAAGAATCTGGGGGGAGTCGATAAGGACCTCTCCTGGACCCAGCATGCAGATGTAGTCATGAAGAAGGTGCATCAGCACCCTCTACCTTCATAGAAGCTTAAGGAGATTTGGCATGTCACCAAGCATTCTAACAAACTTCTCCATATGCACTGTTGAAAGTGTCCTGACTGGTTGCATCACGGCCAGGTACGGCAATTCCAACCCACAGGAACACCAGACGTTGCAGAGAGTAGCCCTCGCCACCACTGACAACATCTACAGGAGGTGCTGCCTCAAGAACAAAGATCCCCACCATCCGGGCCGTGCCATCTTCTCGCAGCTACCATTGGGCAGGAGGTACAGAAGCCTGAAGTCCCGCACCACCAGGTTCAGGAACAGCTGCTTCCCTTCAACCATTCAGTTCTTGAACCAACCTGCACAACCCTAACCCCGCCTCAGCAATGGAGCACTACGCACCACCTCTCGCACTGTCTGATGGTGTTTCTATACCAATGTCTTGTTTTGTACAGTCTTTCTCTTAGCTGTCTTGTACAATTTATGGATAATTTATGTTCTGTGTGTTGTCTGTAGCTACGTGCCTGTGAGGCTGCTGCAAGCTAGTTTTTCACTGTACCTGTACCTCACCTTGTGCACATGGCAACCAACTCAACCTGGACTTGAAACGTGGGAAGAATAAAATGGGATCGGTGTAGGTGGGCGTTTAATGGTCAGTGAGGACTCATTGACCATCACCTTGTTGTCTGCCTGCACTGCACTTTCTCTGTAACTGTGACACCCTATTCTGCATTCTGTTGTTATTTTTCCCTTGTATTGGTATTGGTGTTGGTTTATTATTGTCACTTGTACCGAGGTCCAGTGAAAAGCTTGTCTTACATACCAATCATACAGATCAATTCATTACACAGTGCAGTTACATTGAGTTAGTACAGAGTGCATTGAGAGTACAGGTAAAAAACAATAACAGTACAGAGTAAAGTGTCACAGCTACAGAGAAAGTGCAGTGCAATAAGGTGCAAGGTCACAACAAGGTAGATCGTGAGGTACTACCTCAATGCAGTGTTGTAATGAAATGATCTGTATGGATGGCTGCAAAACAAAGTTTTTCACTGTGCCTTGGTACATGTGACAATTAGCAATTATCAGCGATATGTTTGGGGAAATCCTGAGGGCTCAGTTCAGCTTTTCCTTGCTGTGCCTTGGGAGGGAAGACTTTTGGCACAATCCCAGCCAATGATGTCATTGCAAGGGGTCTGTCTCTGTCCGTGATCCCAGCAGAGGGAAGCAGGCTGCTCGGCTTGAGTCAGCAATGAGCCAGTGGAGGAAGCTGAGCCCCTCCTGACCTGTATGAGTCAGCTCCTCATTGCCTTATCGAGACGAGCCCTCAGGATACTCTGAACACCACAATGCAGGGTGAGGAATGGGAACCTGGACCCAGTGATGCAGAGAGAGCAAAGACGCCAGTGTGTGCTCTCTGTAGGCTCCAAGGGTCTACAACCTGGCTGCTGATAAATCTCCTGACCACCTCTTGCCCTTGCTATTCAAATTGCTTCCATTACTCTAGACCACGGCTTTCAAAATTACTTCATTGGATGGCTTTTGGGTGTTCTGAGACGGAAAGGTTCTGTAGAAATGCTTGAACAAGGTGAGAAGATCAACAGCTCTCTACCAGCTGTCCCATTAACCTGAGAACCAGGGTGCCAACTGAACACGTCACCTGCTTGTGCCTGTTTCAGTGGATTGCGAGGGAGGCATTTTGACAAGGTAACCTTGCATTTGCATAGCACCTGTAAGTAACTGACAGTAAATAACACGGAGATGGGAAGGCAGGACGGAGCAGAGAAGCCACGTCTGAGTCCGGTTCTGTGACTATCTCTGTCCCACTGAGGACAGGTGTGCTAGGTTTCCTGGCTCCACAGCTGCCCATGGGCAGTTTAAGTATTCCCATCCTTCGTAAGGCTGGTACAGGAAATCTACAGGGAATTAGGATCGGGAATGCTGCAACAGGAGAGGAGAAAGCTCTTCCCAAAAGTCTTGTTTCTAGGCATTCAAGTGTTGCTGGCAGAACCAGCATTTATTTCCTGTCCTCAACAGCCCTCGAGAAGCTTCAGGGGCGGGGTGGGTGGTGGTGTGGGTGGGGGTGTGAGCTGCTTTCTTGAGCCACCTTCAGGATGAGATGCTTCCACAGTGATGTTGGGGAGGGAGTTCCAGGATTTAGGCCCCATGGCAATGAAGGAGCCGCGATATATTTCCAAGTCAGGATGATATGGGACTTGCAGGGGACCTGCAGGTGGTGGTGTTCCCCTGGGCCCGCTGCCCTTGTTCTTCCGGGTGCTGGAGGTCACGGTTTGGGAGGTGCTGTCGGAGTAGCCGGGCAAATTGGTGCAGTGCATACAAGCAAAAAGGTCAGTCCAACAGCCCATGGCAACAGGATGCAATCATCCACTGCATCCAGGCAAGTGAGGCTCTGACCGGCGTGCACTAACACCTTCTGAGGTGCTGGAGAGGCTCTGAGGGAGGAAGTGAGCCATATGCATGTATTCATAGAGAGTCATACAGCGCAGAAACAGGCCCTTTGGCCCAAATGGTCCATGCCAACCAAGATGCCCATGCAAGCTAGTCCCATTTGCCAGTGTTTGGCCCTAACCTTCAATCATTTATCTCCAAAGCAACAGGCAAAGCCAACTGAGTGATATGAGTGACACAGACGACAGGAATTCTCTCATCGTTCAGGGAGAGGCTCAGGCAGGCACGGCAAGATCCCAGGATTCAGCTGAAGCTGCGCAGAGGTGAGAGCTGGCAGGGGATTAGGGGCACATGAGGGGTGAGGCGGGTTGGTTGGAGAAGATGTGACTGGTGCCAGTGGAGAGGTTTCGCTTGAGGTGCCCACATCACCTCGGCCTCCACCAACTAACCGGAGACTTCTCAATGATTTAACGTGGGCGAAATCCCACGTCTAAACCAGAGGACAGTGTTTCCAGCAGTGCGGCACTCCCTTGGTACAGCACTACAGAAACAGAAACCCTCATCAGGTCAGGCAGCCCACAGCAACCTGTCTCTGACAGAAGAGAACGGCCCATGAACAGCAAGCATGATATTATAGGAGCAGAATTAGGCCATTCAGCCCATCGAGTCTGCTCTGCCATTCAATCACAGCTGATTTTTTCAAACCCCATTCTCCTGCCTTCTCTCCGTAGCCCTTAACCCCCCCCCCTTACCAATCAAGAACCCGTCAACCCCTGCCTAAAATACACCCAGTGATGCCCTCCACAGCCCTCCATGGCAACAAGTTCCACAGGCCCACAGGAAGGCAGGGATACTCGTCCCTCTGAATAGGTTAAGAAGGGGATTCCACTCCCGCACTTTCTCTTCCTTTCCCACTTGTCTAAATCCTTCAGTGACAAAATTAAACAGGCTGCAGGTTCTCCGATCCGTGCAAGAGACCAGTTTACCGGGACCCGCCCTGTATTGTACTGAAAGTCAGACACAACGAGCCAGGAGGTGTGGGACTTAAACTGTTCCACGTTCTGTGTAGAGGTTGCCCAGACACTCAAGGTGAGGTAAAGAAAGCCACTTTATTTAACAGCAGCAATGGGTTTCCATCAAAGGATGAAGGAATCCAGTCTAAAACAGTTCCAGCTGTGGGCAGGCGTGGATTCTCACATGTGGGCAACAGCTGTATGCTGATCAGCAGTCCGCCAACAACTCTGCTCAGTCCCAGCCTGCACGTCCTCCCTGTCTAGGGGGCTACCGACTGCTTGACCAGCAACAACAACAAGCTGCATTTATACGGTGCCTTTAAGGTGGTGAAGTGACTGTCATTCAAGGGCTGAGGCACAAGTCAGGATTGTCAGAGCAGGAGGTCAGAGTGGGGGGGCTCACAGAAGCAGTGATGTCGAGAGAGAGCTCCTGGCACAGTGTCGGTGTCACAGGTGGAGCGATGGGAACCGGAGATCAACGCCAGGCCAGCACCGGAGGAGTTTGGGAATCACAGAGGAACATAGGAGGTTGTAGAGGGGGTGGGGAAGGGGGGAGTGGTGGACGGGACAGGGTGACGGGTCTGTGTGCAGGGGTTCCAACAGAACGATGGCTAAGCCAGGAGCAGGGACCATGTGTGACATCTGCCCATGTTGCATTGCTGCTCTGCGCTGGAGCAAGGTCACACTGTCAGCGGTTAAATCACTGGATTAATGTACAGACAATTGGCCTGTTGATCCAGGAAGCTGAGCTCGAGCAACAATTTGCTGGAGGAACTCAGCAGGTCGAGCAGCATCTGTGGGGGGAAAGGAATTGTCGATGTTTCAGGTCCTGAGGGTTTCAACCCGAAACATCAATAATTCACATTGAACAGAAACGATGAAGATGTTATAGGGAGAGGTTGGACAGGCTAGAACTTCCTTCCTTGGAGCGTAGGAGACTGAGGGGTGATCCCACAGAGGTGTATAAAATCATGAGGGGCATAGATAGGGTGAATGTGCACAGCCTTTTATTCCCAGGGTTGGGGAATCAAGAACTAGAGGGCACAGGTTTAAGGTTGAGAGGGGAGAGATTTAATAGGAACCTGAGGGCCAACTTCTTCACACAAGAGGGTGTTGCATATACAGAACGAGCTGCCAGAAGAAGTTCTTGAGGCAGGTACAATAACAACATATAAAAGATAGTTGGACCGGTACATGGATAGGAAAGGTTTAGAGGGATGTAGGCCAAACACTGGCAAATGGGACTAGCTTGGATGGGAATTTTGGTCAGCATTGACCAGTTGGGCCGAAGGGCCTGTTTCTGTGAGTCTATGACTACATGGCTCCAGATTCCAACATCTGCAGTCTCTTGTGTCTCCAAGCTAAGTTTGAGTTCCACTCTGCCAACTATGGGGATTTAAAGACTGGTAATTGAATACATTAGGAATCAAGATGTGGCATCAAGTGTGGTGAGCACAGAACCTTCAGATCTACGACTCTCTGGTTCACTCGTGTTCCCCAGGTAAGGAACTCAGTTCTCCTTTCCGGCAAGCCACTCATTTCAGGGCTTAGTCGGGACACTCAGTAAATGCCAGCAACGTGGACGTCACACGAGTGACCAAAACGCAAACCACAGGGAATTTGGTGACCAAACTGTGCACAGCAAGATTCCATAAACAACAAAGTGATGACGATCAGACAGCCTGCTTTAGTGTTGGTGTCTGAGGAATAAACATCGCTCAGGACATAGACAGTCCTTCTCTGCTACTATTTATAAAGAAGCTGGCAGGGGTATTTGCAGAAATTTTTAACCTCTCCCTGCTTCAATCTGAGGTTCCCAACTGCTTTAAGAAGACCACTATCATCCTAGTACCTAAGAAAAATAAGGTAACATGCCAAAATGACTGCTGCCCGGTGGCTCTGACATCCACCATCATGAAGTGCTTCAAGAGGATGGTCACAGCACGCATCAACTCCAGCCTCCCAGACAAACTCGACCCACTGTAGTTCACCTTATTGTCTACCTGCACTGCACTTTCTCTGTAACTAACACTTTATTCTGTACTACCTCAATGTACTGTTGTAAATACAATGTACTGTTGCGGAAAAGGTGGACATTGTGGAGGGATTGTCTACGGAGTCTCTGTGGGTGGACGTTAGGAACAAGAAGGGATCGATAATGGTGCTGGGTGTTTTTTATAGGCCGCCTTATAGTGACAGGGTTATTGAGGAGCAGATAGGGAAGCAGATCCTGGAAAGGTGTGAGAATAACAGAGTTGTCGTGATGGGGGATTTTAATTTCCCAAACCTCGATTGGCATCTCCAGACAGTGAGGGGTTTAGATGGGGTGGAGTTTGTTAGGTGTGTTCAGGAAGGGTTCTTGACACAGTATGTAGATAGACCTACAAGAGGAGAGGCTGTGCTTGATTTGATATTGGGAAATGAACCTGGTCAGGTGTCAGATCTCTCAGTGGGTGAACATTTTGGTGATAGTGATCATAATTCTATCTCCTTTATGTTAGCACTGCAGAGGGATAGGAACAGACAGACTAGAAAGGTGTTTACTTGGAGTAAAGGGAATTGTGAGGCTCTCAGGCAGGAAATTGGAAGATTAAATTGGGAACAGATGTTCTCTGGGAAAAGTACGGAAGATATGTGGCAAATATTCAGGGGATATTTGTGTGGAGCTCTGAACAGACATGTTCCGATGAGACAGGGGAGTCGTGATAGAATACAGGAACCGTGGTGTACGAAGGCTATAATAAATCTAGTCAAAAGGAAAAGAAAAGCATACAAAAGGTACAGAGAGCTCGGTAATGTTAGAGATCTGGAGGAGTACAAGGCTAAGAGGAAAGAAAGAAAGAGATTAGGAGAGCCAGAAGGGGACATGAGAAGGCCTTGGCGGGCAGGATTAAGGAAAACCCCAAGACGTTCTACAATTATGTGAAGAGTAAGAGGATGAGATGTGAAAGGATAGGGCCTATCGAGTGCAGCAGTGGGAAAGTGTGTATGGATCTGGAAGAAATAGCGGAGCTACTTAATGAATACTTTACATCAGTATTCACCACAGAAAAAGATCTGGGGGACTGTAGTGGGGACTTGCAGCGGTCTGAAAAGCTTGAGCATGTAGATATTAGAAAAGAGGTGGTGCTGAAACCTTTGGAAAGCATCAAGTTAGATAAGTCACCGGGACCGGATGAGATGTACCCCAGGTTGCTGTGGGAGGCGAGGAAGGAGATTGCGGAACCTCTGACGATGATCTTTGTGTCGTCCATGGAGACAGGAGAGGTTCCAGAAGATTGGAGGGTTGCGGATGTTGTTCCCTTATTCAAGAAGGGGAGTAGGGATAGCCCAGGAAATTATAGACCGGTGAGTCTTACCTCAGTGGTTGGTAAGCTGATGGAGAAGATCCTGAGAGGCAGGATTTATGAACATTTGGAGAGGTATAATATGATTAGGAATAGTCAGCATGGCTTTGTCAAGGGCAGGTCCTGCCTTACGAGCCTGATTGAATTTTTTGAGGATGTGACTAAACACATCGATGAAGGGAGAGCAGTAGATGTAGTGTATATGGATTTCAGCAAGGTATTTGATAAGGTACCCCATGCGAGGCTTATGGAGAAGGTGAGGAGACATGGGATCCAAGGGGACATTGCAGTGTGGATCCAGAACTGGGTGGCCCACAGAAGGCAAAGAGTGGTTGTTGAAGGGTCATATTCTGCATGGAGGTCGGTGACCAGTGGTGTACCTCAGGGATCTGTACTGGGACCCGTACTCTTTGTGATTTTTATAAATGTCCTGGATGAGGAAGTGGAGGGGTGGGTTAGTAAGTTTGCTGATGACACAAAGGTTGGGGGTGTTGTGGATAGTTTGGAGGGCTGTCAGAGGTTACAGAGGGACATAGATAGGATGCAGAGTTGGGCTGAGAAGTGGCAGATGCAGTTCAACCCAGATAAATGTGAAGTAGTTCATTTTGGTAGGTCAAATATGTTGGCAGAATATAGTATTAATGGTAGGACTCTTGGCAGTGTGGAGGATCAGAGGGATCTTGGGGTTCGAGTCCATAGGACGCTCAAAGCGGCTGGGTAGGTTGACTCTGTGGTTAAGAAGGCATATGGTGTATTGTCTTTCATCAATCGGGGAATTGAATTTAGGAGCCGTGAGGTATTGTTGCAACTCTATAGGACCCTGGTCAGACGCCACTTGGAGTACTGTGCTCAGTTCTGGTCGCCTCACTACAGGAAAGATGTGGAAGTCATAGAGAGGGTACAGAGGAGATTTACAAGGATGCTGCCTGGAATGCGGAGCATGCCTTATGAAAGCAGGTTGAGGGAACTCGGCCTTTTCTCCGGAGGATGAGGGGGGACCTGATTGAGGTGTATAAGATGATGAGAGGAATTGATAGGGTAGATAGTCTTTTCCCCAGGCTGAATTGGTGGCCACAAGAAGACATAGGTTTAAGATGCTGGGGAGTAGATATAGAGGAGATGTCAGGGGAAAGTTTTTTACTCAGAGAGTGGTGAGTGCGTGGAATGGGCTGCCGGCAACGGTGGTGGAGGCGGATACGATAGGGTCTTTCAAGAGACTGTTAGATAGGTACATGGAGCTGAGTAAAATAGAGGGCTATGGGTAAGCCTAGTAATTTCTAGGGTAGGGACATATTTGGCACAGTTTTGTGGGCCAAAGGCCCTGAATTGTGCTGTAATTGTTCTATGATCTATGTTCTATGTTCTAAATGATCTGTATGGATGGCATGAAAAACAAGTTTTTCACTGTACCTCAGTACATGTGACAATAATAAACCAATTTACCAATTTATTTTGGATTTACATGGGTCTGTGGACAAGACCTCAGTTTAAGGTCTCATCCGGGGGATAGCTCCCTCTCAGCACTGCAGGTTATGGACTTTGGACGGGGCCTGAACTGCCCAGCTTTTGACCAGGGCAATGGGACTGCCCCTGTGCCACAGCAGATTGGTGGCTCACTGTTAACAACCCTCCGAGATGGGTGAAACATCACAGGCTTTATCCTAGCTCTGACTGAGAGGAGTTTAATTAGACTGGGGAGCGGCTGAATTTTACATGTCCCACCACTGTTAGAGGCGGACAACAAATGCTGCCAGCAATGCCTCATTATAAAATGGTGAATATCAAAAGAAAAAGCAGCCCTACCATTCTGCACATCAACTCCACTGCAGAGGAGAGTGTTGGGGCAAGTTCTTGGCCAAGTTTCCTTTCACAGAAAGTCCAGCTAGTGTACATCAGAGGGCTGTGGGACTGGAGTCACAGAGAGGCCCAGACTAGTTGACAATAGTAGCTTCCCTCAAACACTCACACAGACATTAACCCACCTGTGTCAAGGTCACTTCTTCTGAGATTGTACTTTCAATTCCAGGTTTTGTAAACAGATTTCAAATTCTCCAGCTGCTCGATTGAGACTCCATGTTCACTTGGACTGTTAGGTCAAGGCCAATGAATTTGCCAAATCCAGCAATAAAGGTACCAGCACATTGTGCCTAAATGGGTCTCGATGGAAGTAAAATCAGGGTCACACATCATGGTCAAAAAGAGCCTGGAAGAGCCCTGTAGAATCTTGAGAGACAGGGAGCTGGAGGTAGAATTAGTCCATGCATCTCCTGAGCAGTGGGCAGAGACAAGATGGGCCAAATGGCCATATTCTGTGTTACAAACGTCACTGATTCTACAACAGTTTGCAACCCTTGAGAAGCAAGCTTAAAACTGAACCGTTTGGCTCCATGCAATGGGAAAACATTCTGTTTTGATCGATAGGGACTGCAAGCATACGATCACATTTTGTACTTGGCAAGTCTCCCCCAGTCAACCGATCCCCTCCTCCCCTCCCAAATGAGCCAGTGCTTCTCAGAATAGCCTGCTCGAGGTGCATTGCTGCGCCTCTGGCTGGCTCCGCTTGGCACATTTGTGTTGGTCAAAGCTCACACAATCAGACTGCCTGACCTCAGGTGAATCCTCTGCATTCCGTCTCCTCCAAGCATTTTCTTATTGCCTTATTTAGACAAAACTCTGGAGATTTGACCTTATAAGGGGGCCTGAAGTCATCCAAAGTGATTCATCTCAAAGTACCTGGGGCCCACTCATTTATCTGACAGCTCTCCTCAGCTTCTCCTCATCAACCAGGGAATCTGTCCCTATATTTACAAGCGGAACTGCAATGGAATGTGCTTGGGATTGACCGATTTGACCCTGAGAAGAGTCTCTGACCCCAGATTCTTTCCATCAACAAGACTCGTCGACCACACCACCAGAGCATCTCCCACCTCTGGCCTGCCTCAGCTCTTTGCTGAAAGCTTCATCTCCCTTGGTTAGCGCTGGGTTCGACCATTCGACACCTCCCTGTCTGGCTCTTTCTCCTACACCCTCACTAACTTATCCAGAACTCTGCTGCCTTTGCCCCAACTCACGTATCACGTATCACCCCGTTACACTCGCTGACTAATCCTGCTTCCCCTCTGACAACCTTTCGATTTGAAGTCCTTCTCCTCTTCACTTTCAACCTCCTGCATGGTCTTGTCCCTCCCTATCCCTACAGCATCCTGCAACGCTCACAGAGCTCCCGGTCCTGGCCTCTTGATCATCAGTTTTCAATGAACTACCTTCGCGTTCCCTTTTGCGATGCAGTCAAATTCATGGTTGATTGTTGCTCCTGTGAAGTGGGTACATTAAAGGGGCGATGTAATGGATGCTGTGTGTGCACCTAGTGAGTGTGAGAGATAAAATCTGTGATATAAGGGTTGTGTCTGCTTGTGTGCTCATATCATGGAAGATAGGTTTGTGTGTGTGCATGTGTAAGTGTGTGTGTGTGTGTGGTATCTGTGTTTGTGTGTATCTGTGTGTGCGTGGTGTGCATGGTGTGTGTGTGTGTGTGTGTGTAGTGTCTGTGTTTGTGTGTTTAGTGTGTGTTGTGTATGAGTGTGTGGTGTCTGTTTGTAGTGTCTGTGTTTGTATGTGCGTGTGCATGTGTGAGAGTGTGTGTCTGTGTCTGTGAGTGTGTTTGATCCTTTAGTGTGATACAGCATGTGCGATTGCGTATTTGTGTATCAAGTGGAGCGTTGATGCCAGTAGAATGCAAAGCTCTAGCTGGCAGGAAGCCAGTTGTACTCAATGCAGGTGAAATATTAACCACCCTTGGTGTGTGCCAGCTGTGCTGTGGATCGGATTCCTGCCTCTGCATCAGCCTTGGCTCCTTCTTCTACACTAACAACACAAATATGCACCGGCTGGGTTCTGAGATTGACGCTGGAGCTAAAAGGGTTAAATATCGATGGCACTCTGCTCAGCATTCACCACCTATTGCTGGTTACTTCCTGAGAAGGTGGGGGAGGTGAGCCGCCTTCTTGAATGGCTGCAGTCCTTCTGGGGAAGGTGCTCCCACAGCGCTGTTGGGGAGGAGGTCCAGGGTTTGGACCCAGTGATGATGAAGGAACGATGATGTATAGAGTCAAGAAGTTATGCTGAAGCTTTATAAAACTTTAGTTAGGCCGCATCTGGAGTATTGCATTCATTACAGGAAGGATGTGGAGGCTTTGGAGAGGGTGCGGAAGAGGTTCACCAGGATGCTGCCTGGACTAGAGGACATGAGCTATGAGGAGAGGTTGGACAAATGGGTTGTTTTCTCTGGAGGGGCGGAGGCTGAGGGGAGACCTGATAGAGGTTTATAAGATTATGAGAGGCATAGATAGAGTAGACAGCTGGTATCTTTTCCCCAGGGTGGAAATGTCTAATACCAGAGGACATACATTTAAGGTGGGGAGGGGGGGTAAGTTCAAAGGAGATGTGGGGGGGGGGGCAAGTTTTTTACACAGAGAGCGGTGGGTGCCTGGAATGTGCTGCCAGGGGTGGGAGTGATAGAGGCATTTAAGAGGCTCTTAGCCAGGCACATGGATGTGCAGAGAATGGAGGGATGTGGACTTTGTGTAGGCAGAAGGGATTAGTTTATTGGGCGTGTTATTGCTGATGTAATTGGTTCGACACAACATTGTGGGCCGCAGGGCCTGTTCCTGTGCTGTACTGTTCTGTGTTCTATGTTCTATATTTCCAAGTCAGGATGGTGTATGGTGAATGGAACCTGTAGGTGGTGGTGTTACCCATGTGCCTGCTTACCCGTAGCCTTCTTGATAGTAAAGCTTGTGGGTTTAGGAGGTAATTGAATCAGAGGACAATGGGGATTAATAAAAACTTGAATACTAACAACTAGTTTACTGCAAACTGTATCTGGGGTGAAGATATTTGCACCTTGCTCCGCCCCGGGAACAGATGGATTTATCGGAACTACACAACAGAAAACTATTTTTGACGGTGCAGCCTGTACCATGCACAGACGTGGCAGGGGTGGTCAGAGTTGATTTGGACATGTTCCAAATGTTGCTTTCTTCAGTGTTGGGTCAGGGAAGAGGGAAACATTCTGTGCTTCTATAAACAGGCTGGCATTGAGTTGTCGGGACCTTTTCAAGTCTTTCCTGACTGATTTCAATATGGGGAGGGGTGAAACAGTTGTTTGGGATGCTTTGGCCTACTTTTCATTTCGCCAATCTCCACAATCTACCCCACTGATTTAATTTCAAAACCGAGTGCTTACCGCAATCTCCCCAAGTGTACTGTTCCACTAAAACCAAGGCTCAGGGGTGTGTGCAAGGTCCAACAGCCACTGTTTCAAAGGGGAACAGAGGATTAGTTCCCCTGGTGTCCCGAAGCCAATACTTATGTTACAACCAATAGCACTAATGCAAATGATCCAACTATATCACACTGCTCTGTGTGTAAGCTTGTTGTGTGCAAATTCACTGGCTTTTGCCCCTCAAGTAAGCTTCTTCATTGGTTGTGAAGTGTTGAGGGCACCCTGAGGTCATCGAGCCATGCAGTCATAGAGTGATATAGCACGAAACAGGCCCTTCGGCCCAACTCGTCCATGCTGAACCACCTGAGCTAGTCCCATTTGCCCATGTTTGGCCCATATCCCTCTAAACCTTTCCTATCCATGTACTTATCCAAATGTCTTTTAAACGTTGTTATTGTACCTGCCTCAACCACTGGCAGCTCACTCCATATACGCACCACCCTCTGTGTGAAGAAGTTGCCCCTCAGGTCCCTTTTAAATCTCTCCCCCCTCACCTTAAACCCAAGCCCCCTAGTTTTTTTGTTCCCTTTCACTAGGAAAAAGATTGTGGGCATTCACCCTATCTATGCCTGTCATAGGACCCTCAGTCTCCTACGCCCCAAGGAATAAAGTCCTAACCTGCCTGACCTCTCCCCGTAACTCCGGCCCTCGAGTCCTGGCAACATTCTCGTAAATCTCCCCTGCACTCTTTCCAGCTTAATAACACCTTTCCTACAGCAAGGTGACCAAAACTGTACACAATACTCCAAGTGTGGTCTCACCAATGTCTTGGACAATATAACCTCCCAATTCCTGTACTCACTGCCCTGACTGAGAAAGGCCAGCATCCCAAACACCTTCTGCACCACCCTGTCTGCCTGCGGTACCACTTTCAGCAAAATATATTGAAAGGTACTATAGGAATGAAATCCTGTCGGATGGGGTGTCCTACACACAAAGCGCTGGAGGCAGCATCTGTGGACGGAAATAAGAGATAAGGTATCTTTTAGTCACATATTCATCGTAACACACAGTGAAATCCATCTTTTGCGTAGAGTGTGGTGGGGGCAGCCTGCAAGTGTCACTACTCTTCCAGCGCCAACATAGCATGCCCAGAACTTCCTAACCCGTACGTCCTTGGAATGTGGGAGGAAACCGGAGCACCCGGAGGAAACCCACGCAGATACGGGGAGAACGTACAAACTCCTTACAGACAGCGGCTGGAATTGAACCCGGGTCACTGGCGCTGTAATAACGTTACACTAACCGCTCCAACGTTTTGGGTCAAGACCCTTCATCAGGACTGGGTGTTCTGTTGTTCTACAAAGATTGGCGTGCCCAATATTTTCTGTACCTGGGAAGGTTCTTTGACGATAAAGGTTTGCAGTAAGGCTGTGGGGTTTTGCCAATACAAGAACAACGGCTTTAAAAATACATGTTTTCTCAATTCAGAATTATCGTAAACTCTTCCAGCTCACTGGGGAAAAATGTGGCAAACAATCAGCAGATGCCCTGCCAAGGGAGCAAGCAGTGATCAAGGTCTTTGAAGAACAAGTTGAAAGGGATTTTAGACTCCTTTACACGTTGCTGCGTGCCTGTGCACATATGGAGCACACATGGCTGCAATTGGTACCTGCCGACATCGTTAACCCAGCAGAGTACGATCTGGCACCCACTCCGCCAGACTCAGCCAGGGAGGAGGCTGCCGGTGAAGGGGAGAGGAGCTGGGGTGAGACGGAGTGAACATAGAACATAGAACATGCATGTAATGCAGTGACCACAGCTGGATCCAGTGCTCCAGCTGTGGTCCAATAGTGTCAGATACAGTTCCAGTGGAACCTCTCTGCTCATCTATTCTCCACCTCTGCCAATAACAAGCTCCCTGTTTGCTTTGCGACCTCCCCTCCCACCTTGCCGACCTGTTTTGCTTCCTTTACGGATCAGTGGACAGACGTTCCTAGGTCCCTCTGTTCCTCCACACCACTCAATATCCTCCCATTACATACATTCCTTTGCCTTTTGCACCGCCCTAAATGCATCACCTCACATTCTCTGGATTAAGCTCCATTTGCCAACCTTCTGTCCAACTGTGCAACCCATTAATACTTCCCTGCAGTCTAAAGCTTTCCCCTCACTGTCAACCACAGGGCCAACTTTTGTAAACTTCCTTATCATTCGTATATGTTACAAGCAGCAAGAGAGCAAGTTCTGAATCCTGTTGAAGCTGCTGACAGACATAAACACCCGCCTACCATCCCTCCCTGCTTCCTGCCACTGAACTAATTTCAGATTCAGTGATGTGTCTCCGTGTCAGTTGTTTAAAAGCTCCTGTGGAGCATCTTTACCATGTGAAGTGTGCAAGTCTGCAGACTTAGTGCATCCAATGCTTCCGACAGATCCGCATGGTGTCTCCCTGTTGAGAACCACAGCTTTCCCCAGTCTCACAGCCTCTCCAGGGTAGTCAGAGAGTCACAGAGTTGCAGAGTCATACAGCACAGAAACGGGCCCTTCCGCCCAACTGCTCTGTGCCGACTAAGGTTCTCATCTACGCATTTGCCTACGTATGGCCCATATCCCTCTAAACCTTTCCTATCTAATGTTGTTAATGTACCTGCCTCAACTACTTCCTCTGGCAGCTCGTTCCATATACTGACCACCCTCTGGGTGAAAAAGTTGCCCCTCAGGTTCCTATTAAATCTCTCCCCCTCACCTTAAACCTATGCCCTCTAGCTCTTGATTCCCCAACCCTGGGAAAAGACTGTGCACATTCACCCTATCTATGCCCCTCATGATTTTATACTCCATTATAAGATCACCCCTCATTCTCCTACGTTCCAGGGAATAAAGTCCTAGCCTGCCCAACCTCTCCCTATAACTCTATCCCTTGAGCACAGCAGAGGTTGTGGGGGCAGATACATTAGGGACATTTAAGAGACTCTTAGATAGCCACATGAATGATAGAAAAATGTGGGGCTATGTGGGATGGAAGGGTTAGATAGATCTTAGAGCAGGATAAAATGTCGGCACAACATTGTGGGCCGAGGGGCCTGTGCTGTGCTGTAATGTTCTATGTTCTATCTATGAGTCCCGGCAACATCCTCATAAACCTTTTCTGCACTCTTTACAGCTCAATAACATCTTTCCTATAGCAGAGTGACCAAAACTGAACACAATATTTCAGGTGCAGTCTCACCAACACCTTGTACAACTGCAACATAACGTCCCAACTTCTGTGCTCAGTGTCCTGACTGATGAAGGCCAGCGTGCCAAACGCCTTCTTCACCACCCTGTCTACCTGCGACACAACATTCAGGGAAAGCGCCCATGACAGGGTACAGGTAGGAGAACTTATAATCTCAAGTGACATTTAAGAGCACTCCAAGCTTTGCCCTGCTATTCTGTCTACAGGCAGTGTCACACTGTAGCACAGAATGGTCATTCTGACCTGCAGCACTGCCCTGAGTGGCTCCATCTCTGGGCAGGCTCACATTGGGGTGGAGACTCCTACGTCAAGGGGTTCAGTGCCGTTCCCATGACTCACAGGACATTGCAGAGTTTGTTACAGCCAATGAAGTACTATTTGAAGCTGAGTCCTCGCAATTATAGCAGGTAACTCGTGTGTTGCAAGATCGCACAAACTGCTTTGATGTAGTGTCCAGATTGTCTGTTTGATAATTGATAATTGGTTTATTATTGTCACATGTACCGAGATACAGCAAAAAGCTTTTGTCTGCGTGCCATCCAGACAGATCATTCCGTACATAAATACATCAAGGTAGTACAAAAGGAAAACAGAATATAGTGTTACAGTTACAGAGAAAGTGCAATGCAGGCAGACAGTGAGGTGGGGAGACTGAAGGGAAATGGTCCTGAGGGAGAAAAGATCAGCCGTAATTGCGATGTATGGTGGAACAAACTCAAGGGGCCGAATGGCCTAATCCTGCCTCTAATTGTATTTTCGGGCTGGTCTCTGAAACCCTCGATTGGCAGACTCAGATACACAAGGGTGGTTAGTAGGTAATTTATGGACTCTCCAGCCCTAGCTCCCCACCAACATACTTGACGTGAGCGACAAATCTTTGCAGGTTGAGGGGAAGAGCTGGGCAGCACTGCGCCTGAGCGGTGTGACGGGAAGTTGTGCCCATCATCTGAACTGAAGGAACTCACTCTGCTCCAAGTCCTTCCCTGGTTGATTCAACAGGACTGTCTCCAGTGACGACAGGGCTTTGTTCCACCTCTCTAACTTTCTGGTCGATGGTTTATGCTTGGTTTACCTTTCTATCTGTTCCTCTTGCTAGTTCTACCACTGAGTTTCTGCACTGCTCCCTGCCCGGAGGGAGAGGGGCCAAAGTTTCTACCCACCCTGCTTACCTCCAGTGCTATCAAAGGGAGGGAGCGGTTTGGGATCCTGGGATCTTCCTACTCTCGCTGCTGAGGATGGACGTGAAGAATGTGCCGCCACCACAGTGGAACAGCTCCAGCGACCCGGGTTCGATCCTGCTCCAATGGCACTGTCTGTGTGGAGTTTGCATGTCCTCCCTGTGATCTCCGGGTGCTCCGGTTTCCTCCCACGTCCCAATGACGTGCGAAGACACACAGGAGACTGCAGATGTTGCAATCCGGAGCAACAAGCAATCTGCTGCATCAGGACTCTGAACCCTGGATCAGGACTCAAAATGTCGACCACTCCTTCCCCCACCCACACAGATGTTCCTCCAGCAGACTGTTTGTTGCTCCAAAGGTGTGTGGGTTGGTCGGTTAATTGGCTGCTCTAAGTTGCACCCCCCCCACTACATGTGTGGGTGAGGGGTGGAATCTGGGGGGGATTGAGGGGAATGTGGGGAGGATTTGGGTGCTTTAGGGTTGGCACAAGCTTGATGGGTCGAAGGGCCTGTTTCCGTGCTGCATGATTCTGTAATAGCCCGCTGTTAATTGCCCACTCTATCACAGCCCCCTGTAAGTCTGTGCCAGAGGGGGTGAGACTGGTCCACGCCAGTCCCCTACCCAGAAACAACTTGTATTTATGAGCTGTCCCATCACACAGGCAGTGTGTGCGGACCCGGTGAACAGCAGCTTCAAATAATTTCAGGGCATTTAGCCTGAAATTCATGGACAGGCTTGGGAATGCTGGAAGGAACTGAACTGGAAGAATCCGTCCCGACCTGGAATTGTTTAACTGATGCCGAAGCAGATGCTGCAAACCTGAGACAAAAACAGAACTGCCGGGCATCCCCCCAACCCTGAGGAAAGGCTGAAACGTTAGCTCTGTTCCTCCCTCTACAGGTGCTGCCTGACCCTCTGAGTATTCCCAGCACCTTCCGGTTTAACCAATGCAGCGTGTTCAACAGAATCACAAGAGAGACTGCAGATTCCGGAATCTGGAGCAACACACTGGAGGAACTCAGTGGGTCGAGCAGCGTCTGTGGGGGGAAAGGGGTTGTTGACGTTTTGAGTCAAAACCCTACACATTGACAATTCCTTTCCTCCCACAGATGCTGCTGGAGCCATTGAGTTCGTCCAGCAGATCGCTTGTTGCACCAGCACGTTTAACACCTTGGACTTCAGCCGGGTACAGGCGAACCTGCATTAAGGCTGTTCAGGTAACAGAAATTTCCCCAAACAGAATTCAGAAATCACAACCCAAAACACAATCACAATCCACCCTCACAGAATTTATGTGGGAAATGTAAATAAATAACACAGAACTGATTTTTTACCATCTCGCACTTCTTGACACATGCCTGTTACAGAAAATCGTGATACAGTCCGTTATCTAGGAGCGCACCTCCCCGTAACGTGGGGGTTGCCTTTCTACCTGCTGCTGATGCTTTTGTATCTTTCTGTTCCTGTCCTGAGGAACCAGGGGAAGTGGTCCTCAGGACTCACCGGCTGTGAGGTGGGTCACATCCACCAGGCGTGGAATTCCGAACTGGAGCTCCAGTCTCGGTCTGCTGGGACTAGCACAGGCCCCAAACCCCAACACTTCCGGACACCTTGACAGGCTGGCAATTGTTGGGTTGGAGTGAGGTGCCTGAGCTTGGTCTGAGGAGCCGCTGGAGGCATGTGCTGGGGTTCACTGGGTTGTTGACTCACTGCTGAGTCTTAAGGTTCTGGGCTCAAGCCCAACTCCCGGGACTGAAGCACAGAGAGGAACAAGAATCAGGTTTATTATCACTGACTTATATGTCATGAAATGTGTGGTTTTGCAGCAGTAGTACAGTGCAAAGGCATAATTACTGTAAATCACAAAATAAATATAGTGCAACAAAAAATAACGAGGTGGTGTTCATGGGTTCATGGACAGTTCAGAAATCTGATGGCGGAGGGGAAGAAGCTGTTCCTGAAGCATTGAGTGTGGGTCTTCAGTCTCCTGTACCTCCTCCCCGATGGTAGTAACGAGAAGAGGGCATGTCCCGGGTGGTGAGGGTCCTCAGTGATGGATGCTGCCTTCTTACAGTTACTCATTTGGGTACCCAGACAGCACCTCTCAAGGAACAAGGGCAGCACTCTCTGCTGGGTCCCCACCATCCTGACTTGGAAATCTATCACCGTTCCTTCACCGTCACTGGGTCCAAACCCTGGATCTCCCTCCCCAGCAGCGCTGAGGGAGCACCTTCCCCAGAAGCGCTGGGGGAGCACCTTCCCCAGAAGGACTGCAGCAGTTCAAGAAGGCGGCTCACCTCCACTGTCTCAAGGGGCAATGCCGGTGAAGCCGACATTTTAAGGAATTAATTTAACAAAAACTTGATGCCCTCATGCAGTACTGAGGGAGTGCTGCAGTCACAGGTGTGTCCTTTAGATGTTAAACCGAGACCCCGAACTCTCCAACAAACTTCTACAGATATACTGTCGAAAGTATCCTGACTGGTTGGGTCACGGTCTAGGACGGCAATTCCAACGCGCAGGAACGTAAGAAGTTGCAGAGAGAAGTGGACTCTGCCCAATTCATCTCAGGCACATCCCTCCCCACCATCGGGAGTATCTACAGGAGGCATTGCCTCAGGAAGGCAACATCCATCATCAAAAATCCCCCACCATCCAGGCCGTGCCATCTTCTCACAGCTCCCATCGGGCAGGAGGTACAGAAGCCTGAAGTCCCCACACCGCCAGGTTCAGGAACGGCTACTTCCCTTCAACCATTCAGTTCTTGAACCAACCACGACAACCCGAATCACTGCCTCAGTACAGCAACACTGGGACAACTTTGCACTGCAATGGACTTTGTTTTGTTTCTTCCAGTTGTGTTTTTTCTCATATGATTTATGTTTAATTAAAGTTTTTCTTGTGAATGTTGTGTCTCTAATGCTATGTGCCTACTCAGGTAAGTTATTCATTGTACCTGTGCATACATGGACTTGTTCATATGAAAAAAATTTTACTTTGACTTTGGCCCTCTCAGATGCTTTTACTGTGGTTGGAGTTTCCTCAAATGGACCTCAGAATACTTAATAGACATTGTTAAAAAGTCTTCATGATTTGTTTGTTGGATTGTACCGTGCACACGCAGTCACCAGACTTGAATGAACTCTTTGGCCTTGCAATGCTCAGGGTCACCTTGGAAAGGCACAGCAGAAAGATTTCAGGGCTGTGAGTTAAGAATGAGCTGAGGAAAACGACTCAAAAGGCGATGATTTAAAGGGGGAAATGACCCGGGCCGGTCACAGCTGCCAGCTGGTGAGTTTATGAGTCATGGCTATCAGGAGACAGGAAAAGGCTTTCAGTCTGAGAGCTTGTGTTTACACAGTCCCTTCCTGCCTGCGCTCACTCACAAGCACCAGTGTCACTGAGGACATCACACAGTCAGTCTCCACTTCAAATTTACCTGCAATGACCCAGGAGATGGGAAAAAGTCACCCACAGTAATCACACTTTGCACATACAGCTGTATGACATCGCTGTGTAAAACACAGGGGGGGAATGGGAACATGTTGCATCACGTCTCAGAGAGCAGCTCAAGGTTATTGTGCAGAGCGAGCGGGGATCAGAGTGGGAGAGCGGGGAGTGGAGGGCGAAAGGGGAGAGATTGGAGGGGGGAGGATTGGTGATCAGAGAGGGAGGAGCAGGGGGTGGGGGGGGAGAGAAGGACACACACACACACACAGACCCCACTCCTCGATCCGCACTCACCCTACATCGCTCACCAATGTACGGTGCTACACATCCCAGAGATGTGCGGGGTCAATGGGTTAATCGGCCACTGTAAATTGTCCCCAGTGTGTGGGTGAGGGGTGGAATCTCGGGGGAAGTTGATGGGAATGTTTCAGGAATGGTTTGGGGAAGGATTAGTGTGAACAGGTGGTTGATGGTCAGCACAGACTCAGTGGGCCGAAGGGCCTGTTTCCATGCTGTCTCTCTACAACGAGGCAGCCTTTCCTCCTTCCAGAAGACATAAGAGCAGAATTAGGCCATTCGGCCCCTCGAGTCTGCTCCACCATTCGATCATGGCTGAGTGGACAAGTGTTAGAGTGGGGGACTGAGGCTTTGGCTCAAGAGGCTTCGGTGAGGGGTGAGAGGAGGTGGAGGCTGAGGTAAGTTTCTTTCTTTCTCTGGTTTTTCCTTTAGTGCCAGGCCAGAGTAGGGAGAATGGCTCCAGGGTCAGTGGTGTGTTCAGCTTGTGAGATGTGGGAGTTCTGGGAGACCTCCAGTCTGCCTGATAACTACATCTGAACAAGGTGCATCCAGCTGCAGCTCCTTACAAATCATGTTAGGGAACAGGAGATGCAACTGGATGACCTTCAGCTCCTACGGGAGAACGAGGAGTACATAGATAAGAGCTACAGGGAGGCAGTCACTCTGAAGCTGCAGGAGGCAGGAAGCTGGGTGACTGTCAGGAGAAGGATGGAGAATAGGCAGGTAGTGCAGAGTTACCCCTGTGGCCGTTCCCCTCAATAACAGGTACACCGCTTTGGATACTGTTGGGGTGCACGACCTACCAGAGGAAAGCTGCAGTGACCAGGTCTCTGGCACTGAGCCTGGTCGTGTGGTGCAGAAGGGAATGGGGGAGAAGAGGAGAGCGGTAGTGATTGGAGATTCCATAGTAAGGGGGGCAGACAGGAGATTCTGTGGACGTGAAAGAGAATCCCGAATTGTATGTTGCCTCCCGGGTTCCAGGGTCAGGGACGTCTCGGATCAGGTCCACAGCATTCTGAAGAGGGAGGGTGAACAGCCAGAGGTCATGGTACATATTAGTACCAATGACATAGGTAGGAAAAGAGATGAGGTCCTGAAGAGGGAATATGGGGAACTAGGTAGGAAGCTGAAAAGCAGGACCTCAAGGGCAGTAATCTCTGGATTGTTGCCTGTGCCACGTGCCAGTGAGGGTAAGAATAGGATGATTTGGCAGATGAATGTGTGGCTGAGGAGTTAGTGCAGGGGGCAGGGTTTCAGATTTGTGGATCATTGGGATCTCTTCTGGGGAAGGTACAGAGACTGCGAGGGGTGTAGGGGCCGGAGGGGGGTTACAGGGACTGCGAGGGGTGTTGGGGACGGAGGGGGGGGAGTTACAGGGACCGGGAGGGGTGTATGTTGACAGGCCGACTAGAGGGAATGCCATATTAGATCTAGTTTTGGGTAATGAACCGGGTCAGGTGACAGATCTATCGGTGGGTGAGCATTTGGGGGACAGCGACCACTGTTCCATAACCTTTAGAATTGTCATGGACAGGGATAGGACCAAAGAGGACGGGAAGATATTTAGTTGGGGAAAGGCGAATTATGAGGCTTTAAGGCGAGAACTTGAGAGTGTAAATTGGGGTGACATTTTTGAAGGGAGATGTGGTCGATGTTCAGGGATCTTTTGCAGGATGTTAGGGATAAATTTGTCCTGGTGAGGCAGAGAAGGAATGGCAGGGTGAAGGAACCGTGGGTGACGAGAGAGGTGGAACAACCAGTTAGGAAGAAGGCGGCAGCATTCATAAGGTGTAAGCAGCAAGGATCGGACAGGGCTCATGAGGAATATAGAGTAGCAAGGAAGGAACTTAAGAAAGGGCTGAGGAGACCGAGAAGGGGACGTAAAATGGCTTTGGCAAGTAGGGTTAAGGAGAATCCCAAGGCTTTTTACTCGTACGTGAAGAGCAGAAGGATGGCTAGAGTAAAGGTGGGTCTGATTAAAGACAAAGGTGGGAAGATGTGCCTGGAAGCTGTGGAAGTGGGTGAGGTTCTCAATGAATACTTCTCTTCAGTATTCACCAAGGAGAGGGGTCTTGATGCTGAGGACAGTGTTGGTAAGGGTAATGTTCTAGAGTATGTAGATATCAAGAGAGAGGATGTGTTGGAGCTGTTAGAAAATATTAGGACAGATAAGTCCCTGGGGCCTGACGGAATATTCCCCAGGCTGCTTCGTGAGGCAAGGGAGGAGACTGCTGAACTGTTGGCTAGGGTGGCGAATGTTGTCCCCTTGTTCAAAAAAGGTAGTAGGGATAGTCCAGGGAATTACAGACCAGTGAGCCTTACGTCTGTGGTGGGTAAGCTGTTGGAAAGGATTCTAAGAGATAGGATCTATGAGCATTTAGAGAATCATGGACTGATTACGGACAGCCAGCATGGCTTTGTGAAGGGAAGATCTTGCCTCACAAGCCTGATAGGGTTCTTTGAAAGGTGACCAGGAAGATTGATGAGGGTAGTGCAGTGGATGTGGTCTACATGGATTTTAGTAAGGCGTTTGACAAGGTTCCGCATGGTAGGCTTCTTCAGAAGGTCAGAGGGTATGGGATCCAGGGAGGCTTGGCCGTTTGGATTCAGAATTGGCTTGCCTGTAGAAAGCAGAGGGTTGTGGTGGAGGGAGTGCATTCGGATTGGAGGGCTGTGACTAGTGGTGTCCCACAGGGGTCTGTTCTGGGACCTCTACTTTTTGTGATATTTATTAATGACTTAGATGAGGGGGTGGAAGGCTGGGTTAGCAAGTTTGCAGATGACACAAAGAACGGTGGTGTTGTGGATAGTGTGGAGGGCTGTCGAAGCTTGCAGAGGGATATTGATAGGATGCAGAGCTGGGCTGACAAGTGGCAGATGGAGTTCAATCCGGAGAAGTGTGAGGTGGTACACTTTGGAAGGACAAACTCCAAGGCGGAGTACAAGGTAAATGGCAGGATTGTGGGCAGTGTGGAGGAGCAGAGGGATCTGGGGGTTCATATCCACAGATCACTGAAAGTTGCCTCACAGGTGGATAGGGTAGTTAAGAAAGCTTATGGGACGTTAGCTTCCATAAGTCATGGGATCGAGTTTAAGAGCCACGAAGTAATGCTGCAGCTTTACAAAACTCTGGTTAGACCACACTTAGAGTACTGTGTCCAGTTCTGGTCGCCTCATTATAGGAAGGATGTGGAGGCGTTGGAGAGGGTGCAGAGGAGATTTACCAGGATGCTGACTGGATTAGAGAGTGTGCATTATGAGGAGAGACTAAAGGAGCGAGGGCTTTATTCATTGGAGAGAAGGAGGATGAGGGGAGACATGGTAGAGGTGTACAAAATATTAAGAGGAATAGATAGAGTGGACAGCCAGCGCCTCTTTCCCAGGGCACCAATGCTCAATACAAGAGGGCATGGCTTTAAGGTAATGTGTGGGAAGTTCAAGGGAGACGTCAGAGGGAGATTTTACACCCAGAGTGTGGTTGGTGCATGGAATGTGCTTCCTGGGGTGGTGGTGGAGGCTGATACGTTGGTCAAGTTCAAGAGATTGTTAGATAAGCATATGGAGGAATTTAAGATAGAGGGATATGTGGGAGGAAGGGGTTAGATAGTCTTAGGTGTGGTTTGAAGGTCGGCACAACATGGTGGGCTGAAGGGCCTGTATTGTGCTGTATTGTTCTAAGGTTCTATGGTTCTATGGGTGTAGGGGATGGAGGGGGGGGAGTTACAGGGACCGGGTGGGTGTAGGGGCCAGAGGGGGGTTACGGGGACCAGGAGGGTGTAGGGGCCGGAGGGGGGTGTTCACTCAAGTCTGGGGGCCACCGAGGGAAAGAGAGAGGGGAAGAGAGAGAGGGGGAGGAGACAAAGGCCGTCCTTTTCACCAAATTTAGCTTTTTTCCTCAAAGCATTTTCTAGCCAGATCGGTCTCATTTTCTGCAGGAGGTGTGGCCACCACCATGCACAGCAAGATCCCACAGTCATGTGACAATGAACAGTTAGTCTGCGTTTCCTGTTGATGACTGAGCAGATCATTGGGACATACCTCCCTTCAAACCAGCAGCCGTAGGATCTGCCACTGAGCTCACAGCTCCAGAGACCCGGGCTCCATCCTGACCTCAGGCGCTGCCTGTGTGGAGTTTGGACCTTCTCACTGTGACCACATGGGTTTCCCCTGGGTGCTCCAGTTAACTCCCACATCCCAAAGATGTGTGGGGCGGTGGGGTAATTGGCCGCTGTACGTTATCCCCAGTGTAGGTAATTGGCAGGTTGTTTGACATGTCATCCAACAGATGGGCCTGGAACAGTGCAGGTCACCCTCAGTGCTGCACCGCGAGTGTTGGGTTCAGACCTGAGGGCTCTGTGGAAGTGCCAAGGACGCAGCGGTGTGAAGTTGAGTCACCAGGCGCTGTGGTGGCTGCATCTCTGCCGAGAGGGGCGCATGGTTGCAGTTTTACAAACAACGTCTCCTGAGACCCAGGCTGTTGTTTCAGAGCCACACAGCACGGAAACAGGCCCATTGGACCACTGAGTCCATGCAACCACCAACCACCCATTTACACCAATCCCAAACCAATCCCATTTCATTCTCCCAACAGCTCCCCGCAGATTCTACCCTTTACCGACACACCAGGGGCAACTTACAGTCAATCTGCACATCTATTCCCCACCTCCCTCCCTTTATTCCATGGTCCGCTGCCCTCTCCTACCAATTCCTTCTTCTTCAGCCCTTCTACCCATCACCTCCCAGCTTCTTGCATCTCCCCTGCCCCACCCACCTACCTTCCCCCTCTCACCTGGACTCACCTATCCCCTGCCAACTGGTGCTTCTCCCCCTCCCCCTCCCCCCCACCTTATTCTGGCTTCTGCCCTCTTCCTCTCCAGTCCTGACGAAGGGTCTCGGCCCGAAACGTCGACTGTTTATTTCCCTCCGTGGATGCTGCCTGACCTGCTGAGTTCCTCCAGCACTTTATGTGTGTTAATCTACCTACCTGCATGTCTTTGGGATGTGCAAGGAAACCGAAAACTGTGCTATCCCTTCTGAATTTACCAGTAGCCTCATCCCATGAACCCCCAACAAACCCTGTTGATTTTAAAGGCCCCTGTGAGATAACCCCGACACGATGGGCCAAACAGCCTCCTTCTGGCTGCTAAATTTCCAAGCTTCAACCTTCACTTTCCTGGTGGAGAGACCTGCAGCCCAGCCCCATGGCTATAACCCCTCACAACTATTGTCATCCCTGCCTCTCACCTCTCCACCTTCTCCCATCTCCAATATCCCTTTGGAACGCAGAGATTGGATCCGCTCCGAGTGTGGTCCAACCGCCAGCAGTTTGTGAACTTCCTTGCCTTTTGAATCCACTGCCCTGAAACCCAAGCCTGGCGTTGTTTACGTTTCCAGGGTCTCTGACACTGACTGATTTATGCGTCTGAATTCTAAAGGGGAGATTTCTCCAGCTGTGACCTTGTAGGGAGATATTTTATTGTGCCTGCCTTGGATCCCACTGCAAGCAGAGCTGGGCTATTTTTGCATTTTTACAGAGTGAGGTTATGACTGCTTTATGTTCCTGTACCTGGAACAGTCACAGACTCCGGACACAGCCTCTTCCCTGCAGCTTTTAACTGTCCATTGCTGAGTATGGCAGAAAAAGGGGCAGCGTGTTCCAGGGTTGGGGCCAAGCTGTCTGTCTGCCGCGAGCTCACACGATCCCTGAGGCTGGTGACAGAGGACCCAGGTCAGACCTCCGACCACAGTGAGTCGCCAGGACCTGGGGCACACAGTGCATGTAAATTCAGGAGCAACTCACGTGGGGAACCCAGGTTTGTACTTGAGGATTAAAAACTGCAGGGAGGAGATCATAGAGGACTTCTACACGGCCTCATCCTCAGGAGACCCTTGAGCTGAGTACAACCCAAGCCCCCTCCCGGAACTGCGCACAGTATCCTGACTACCTGGCGTGGGACTGACCTTCTACCCAGGGGGTGGGATGGTGTTTAGAACACAGTACAGCACAGGAACAGGCCCTTCGGCCCACAATGTCTGCACTGAACATAATGCCGAATTAAACAAAATCCCATCTGCCTGCACGCGATCCATCTCCCGCCACTCCCTGCACATTCATGTGTCTGTCTAACAGCCTCTTAAACACCTCTATCGTATCTGCCTCCACCATCACCCCTGGCAGCCCGTACCAAGCACCCACCACTCTCTGTGTGTCAGGAAGTCATGTTGCAGCCATATAAGTCTTTGTTTCGGCTGCACTTGGAGTGCAGTTCTGGTCGCCCCACTGCAGGAAGGATGTGGAGGCTTTGGAGAGGGTGCAGAAGAGATTCACCAGGATGCTGCCTGGATTAGAGGGTATGAGCTATAAGGAGAGGTTGGACAACTTGGGTTTAGGTTTATAAGATTATGAGAGGCTTCTCCTTTGAACTTTCCCCCTCTCACCTTGAGCATGTCTTCTAGTATTTGACATTTCTATCCTGGGAAAAAGATTCTGTCCACCCTGTCGATGCCTCTCATAATCTTATAAACCTCCATCAGGTCTCCCCTCAGCCTCCACCGCTCCAGAGAAAACAACTCAAGTATGCCCAACCTCTCCTTATAGCTCATACCCTCTCATTCAGGCAGCATCCTGGTAAACATCTTCTGCACCCTCTCCAAAGCCTCCACATCCTTCCTGCAGTGGGGCGACCAGAACTGCACTCCAAGTGCAACCGAAACAAAGACTTATATGGCTGCAACATGACTTCCTGACACACACTACCCTCTGGATGAGAGGGGGGGGTCATCTACACCCAGTGGACTCCACAGTATCCCGGTGGATATCTCCCTGGATCACCTGGGTGGAGCTCAAACTGGAAATGTGACAGGGAGGCAGGAATGGAGGTTTCTCATGAAAACCCCTGGGGTAGGGATGGTCTACAAATGTTTCAGTGTCACTGGGGTAGGGATGGTCTACAAGTGTTGCAGCCCCTGGCCCTGAGCTGGGGTTGGAGATATGTGTGGGTAATTCCCTCACCAAGAACTGCAGTGCAAACTGCTCCATGGACAAGGATTTCGAACAAAGGCAGGATTTTACAACTGAATTCAAATTCTCATTCAGATTTTTTTGCACTCTACTTTTGTAATTTACAGTAACTTTATGTTTTTGCACTGTACTGCTGCCGCAAAATAACAAATTTCTCGTCGTCTAAGTCAGTGATAACAAATCTGATTCTGAGATAAATTTTGAATTGCCTTGACTCTGTGGAAATAAGAACACATCACAAGTGCAGGTGATGCCAGAGGTGTCGGACTGTGTAAAACCCTGCCGCTTCACTGAGGGTGTCCGGGGGACGAGGTCTGTGTCCGTGCCCAGCCTAGACTCTTCATGACTCCGGTCCCACACAAGCATGGCTGACTCTGCCGCGGATCAAGTAAGTTGCGGAGCTGCTGGTGACAGGTGTGCATGGTCACAGCTACTGGTGACACCCACGTCCCCAGAGTAAACGACATAGAAACAGCAGGAACCCTGGCTGAATCTTTTGGTTCTATTCAGGGTCACTGAGGTGGTTGACCTCGCCCACCCTTGCATTGCTGAGGTCAGCGAGCTGGGGCGGAGGCTGGACCTCAGTCCCAAACTGCTGCATCAGAAACATCCCAATGAATGCTGTGCCACCCGTCACCTCCCAGCCACTGTCGCTATCTCCACCCTTCCCTCCCCCACTCTACGCAAAAGATGCATTTCACTGTGTGTTTCAACGTACATGTGACTAACAAAGAAATCTCATCTTATCCTCACCTGGATCTATCATTTGCCGCCCTCACCCCACCCCTCCCCCTCACGTTGTACTAGCTATCTCCCCTCTACTATTTGTCCAGATGAAGGGTCTTGACCCGAAGCATCAACTGTTCACTTCCCTCCACAGATGCTGCCCGACCCGCTGAGTTCCTCCAGCAGCTTGCAGTTTGCTCCCAGTGAATGAGTAGACAAGGACTGCCCTCTGGTGGCAGTTACACAAAGAGTAGATGGAGAGGAACATACCAGCAATGTAGGTCTGCCATGGGTTAGACATGGAAGCTCCCTCTGTACTGTACAGTCACACTCTCAGGGCAGGATCAGCGTGGGGTGGATACAGAGTAAAGCTCCTCCCACCAAACACTCCCGGGACAGGGACTGACAGAGTTCCCTGCCCTTCACTCGGACTTCTCAGGCCCTGAAGGGACAGGTGAGATGGTGGAGGAACGAGCTGCATTTCACTTGGGCTCATGGCCAGAATCTCCAGCCGTGCCGTCACAATGGGTGTCGATAGGGCCCATGAGTGTGTGGTGAACCCAACCAGGCTTGAGTCCTGCCTGGCTGCAATTGCTCATCAGACACAGACCCCGAAACTCTCTTCAGGAGCCGGTCCCACACAACAGCAGCCATCCCTCAGAAATGCGGTCTGCATTGTCGCACGAAACAAGGGAGGTGTTTCCTGTACGGGCCGCTCCTGCACACTCTCCACTCCCTCACCCTCGTCTGCCATCCGGACACACACTGGCAGTCCGTTCTGCCATCCAACAGCAAAGGACACCGAAACACTTGTAGACTATCCCTACCCCAGGGGCTGAAACACTTGTAGACTGTCCCTACCCCAGGGGCTGCAACACTTGTAGACCGTCCCTACCCCAGGGGCTGCAACACTTGTAAACTGTCCCTACCCCAGGGACACTGAAACACTTGTAGACCGTCCCTACCCCAGGGGCTGCAACACTTGTAGACCATCCCTACCCCAGGGGCTGAAACACTTGTAGACCGTCCCTACCCCAGAGCTGAAACACTTGTAGACTGTCCCTACCCCAGGGACACTGAAACATTTGTAGACCGTCCCTACCCCAGGGGCTGAAACATTTGTAGACCATCCCTACCCCAGTGGAGATCTCCCTCTGCAGGACTACTTCAGGACCTGGGCTGGAGACTCTTGCACAGGGCAGTGCTGTGCAAAACGTTGTTCAGTTGATTCACGGACCCCCAGCCGCCTGCCACTTCCGTGGCCTGAAGGAGTCCGTGTTCGACGTACATATGCAGTGTGAGAGGCTGCAGCCCCGCTGAGTGTTTGAAGGGGCTGCTTCTCAAGTTCTGGTTGCACTTCAGCCCCGCTCCCGATCATTAGGATTGCGACTGGTCACTCAGGCCACCTCTTCCTTGGTCTGCTCCGGTGCCAAGGTGATCATTCAGAGATCCAGGAATCAGACTGAGGGGGTCATCTGTACTGACTGCCCTTCTTCTGAGGATTTATTAGAGTCATAAGAGTACAACAGCACAGAAACAGGCCCTTCAGCCCATCTAGTCCATGCCAGCCTGATCTGCCTAGTCCCATCTACCCGCACCCGGACCATATCCCTCCAAACCCCTCCCATCCATGGACCTCTCTAAACTTCTCGCAAATGTTCCAATTGAACCTGCATCCACCACTTCCGCTGGCAGCTCGTTCCACACTCGCACCACCCTCTACGTGAAGTAGTTCCCCCTCAGATTACCCTTATATATTTCGTCTTTCACCCTAAACCTATGTCCTCTAGTTCTAGTGTAGCGGCTAGCTACACACTACGAAATGAAAACACAGAGTTGCTGGTTTCGAAATAGGAGGTCGAATGCCGACTGGGGCGCAGTGCGCCTTTAATAGCCGAAAACTTCCCACGCTACAGTTCCCACACTGACGTCACGCGTGGGTCACCTGACCTTCCCGCGTGCAGGCTTTCCCAGCCCAACACTGGGGAAGAAGGAGGGCCCTGCGCTATCTTGGATCGGGGCCTCCGACAACATTGCGATGTCGGGAGCCAGTTCGATGCCGGTGCGATGAGTCGCTACATAACTCCCCCCAGAACCGGCAATACCGTCGCGAAAACCAGAATTAAATAAACTATGACTTGGGTGGCCTGCCCTGCGCCGCGCTCGCTGTACCACCATGGGTTGGTCCGAGTCTAAATGAGCCGGCTTCTGGTGATACCCGCGGACGAGGTCGACCTTGGAAAAAAATGGACTGCCCATGTAGGTTGGCAGCAAAGTCCTGAATGTGCGGCACGGGGTACCAGTCCGGGGTAGTAATGTCGTTGAGGCGTCGGTAATCGCCACAGGGCCGCCAGCCTCCGGCTGCCTTGGGGACCATGTGTAGCGGAGAGGCCCAAGGGCTGTCCGACCTGCGGATGATCCCCAGCTCCTCCATTTTTTTGAATTCCTCCTTCGCAAGGCGGAGATTGTCTGGGGGTAGCCGCCGGGCGCGGGCATGGAGGCGAGTGCCCTGGGTGGGGATGTGATGCTGGATGCCGTGCTTGGGCAGGGTGGTGGAGAACTGGGGCATTAGTACGGACGGGAACTCTGCCAGGACCCTGGCAAACTCGTTGGTCGACGTGGTGACGGAGTCGAGGTGTGGGGCCGGCAGCTTGGCCTCACCCAACGAGAACATTTGGAAGGTCCTGGCATGTACCAAACGTTTACCCTGCAGGTCAACCAGCAGACTGTTGGCACGAAGGAAGTCAGCCCCAAGGAGTGGTTGCGCGACGGCGGCCGGGATGAATCTCCAAGTTGCAGGTGCCGAACTGGAGGTGTACCAACCGGGTGCCAAAGGTCCGAATGGCGCTGCCGTTGGTGGCTGTGCGGGCGGGTCCTGGTGTGCAGTTGCGAGTCTCGCGGTCGTTGGGAGGCATGACGCTGACTTCGGCTCCGGTGTCCACTAGGAACCAATGTCTGGAATGCCTGTCCCACACATGCAAGAGGCTATCGGGGTGGCCAGCCGCTGTAGCCATCAGCGGCGGCTGGCTCTGGCATTTCCCGGAAACCTGCATGGTGGCCGGCATCTGCAGATGTCAGCGCCCCACCGCTGGTGGTAGAAACACCATTGGTCAGTCAGTGCCTCAGACCTGGTGGCGGGTGGGGAGCGTTCAATCGCCGGGTCTGGCCTCCTGGGCCGCTGGATACGTGGCGCGGCAATGCGCTCGACGGACGCCCCGCTCTCCTTTTTCGCCCGCCAAAGGACATCCGCCCAGGCAGCCACCTTCTGGGGTTCGCTGAAATCGGCATCCGCCAGGATCAGGTGAATGTCATTGGGTAACTGCTCCAGGAAGATCTGCTCAAACAGCAAGCAGGGCTTATGCCCGTCGGCCAGGGCCAACATCTCATTCATGAGCGCGGAGGGGGGTCTGTCGCCCAACCCATCAAGGTGGAGCAGGCGGGAGGCTTGCCTGCGTCGGGTAAGGCCAAAAGTCTCGAGGAGGAGGGTCTTGAACATCGTACTTCTCCTCCTCCGGGGGCGCCTGGATGAAATCCTTGACCTGGGCGGCGGTGTCTTGGTCGAGGGCGCTCACCACGTAATAGTACTTGGTGTCGTCCCTGGTGATCTGGCGAACCTGGAACTGGGCCTCGGCCTGGTCAAACCAGACACTGGGCCGGAGGGTCCAGAAGGTGGGCAGTTTAAGGGCTACTGCCTGTACCTCTTGCTGTGCAGACATCGTGGATCCAAAAACCTTTGCGCCCGTCGGGGTCACCAATGTAGCGGCTAGCTACACACTATGAAATGAAAACACAGAGTCGCTGGTTTTGAAATCAGAGGTCGAATGCCGACCGGGGCGCAGTGCGCCTTTAATAGCCGAAAACTTCCCGCGTTACAGTTCCCGCGCTGACGTCACGCGTGGGTCACCTGACCTTCCCGTGCGCGGGCTTTCCCAGCCCAACGCTGGGGAAGAAAGAGGGCCCCGTGCCATCTTGGATCGGGACCTCCAAGGACGTCGCGATGTCGGGAGCGGGTTCGATGCTGGTGCGGTGAGTCGCTACACTAGTCTCACCCAACCTCAGAGGACAATAGCCTGCACGCATTCACCCTATCAATTGTCAGTGTCCAGGTGTTGCTGCCGGTGGGGCACACAGTCCGCTGGCTTGCTGGAGGAATGCAGTAACTCCCAGTTGCCCTTACCGCCCCTGTCCATTGGATGACCCGAGCTCTCTCAGGCCAATTCCAGATTTGGTTTTCACTCCACAATTTGGCGGGGAGGTCCAAATATCATTGTTGCAACTTTGCTGATGCCGCAGAGTTCAGTGGGAGGGGGTATGGGGAAGAGAATGTAAAAAGGCTTCAAGGGATGAAGGCAAGTTGACTGATCGGGCAAGAACATGACAAATCATACTGTGGGCAACAAAACAGACAGCAGAGTGATTTTTAAATGGTGAAAGACCAGAAATCCTTGAAAGCGATCCAGTACATGTTTGGGAGATCAGTTAGGTAGGAATAGAGTACATTGGCCTTTATTACCTGAGGATTTAAGTACAGATGTCTTACTGCAATTGTAATGGGCCTTAGCAAGTGAGTCCTTGGAGTTTTGTGTACAGTTTTGGTCTCCTTACCTCAGAAGCAATGGAGGTAGTGCAACTGTTTCACCAGACTGATCCCTGGGATGATATGGCACACAAGGTGAGATTGAGTAGACTTGCTCTCTATTCTCTGTTTATAAAATGAGAAATGATCTCACTAAAACTTACAACATTCTCCTAGGGCTGAGGATTCTAGGCCCAGGGTCACAGTCTCAGAATCAGTGATGTTTTACAGATGCACCATAGAAAGCATCCTATCTGGATGCATCATGGCTTGGTACAGCAAATACTCTGCACAGGACCGCAAGAAACTAGGGTTGTGGACAACTCTGTAGTTCAGCAGAGCTCAGCTCAGCACATCACAGATACCAGCCTCCCCTCCATGGACTCTGTCTACACTTCTCACTGCCTCGTTAAAACAGCCAGCATAATCAAAGACCCCTCCCACCCCGGACATTCTCTCTTCTCCCCACTCCCGTCAGGCAGAACATTCAAAAGCCTGAAAGCACGTACCATCAGGCTCAAGGACAGCTTCTATCCCACTGTTATGACTATTGAACTTCCATCGGGTAGAAGATACAGAAGCCTGAGGGCACGTACCACCAGACTTAAGGACAGCGTCTACCCCACTGTGATAAAGACTATTGAACGGTTCCCTTATACAATGAGATGGACTCTGACCTCACGATCTACCTTGTTGTGACCTTGCAGCTTATTGCACTGCACTTTCTCTGTAGCTGTGACTTTACTCTGTACTGTTACTGTTTTTACCTGTACTACATCAATGCACTCTGTACTAACCCAATGTAACTGCACTGTGTAATGAATTGACCTGTACAATCAGTTTGTAAGACAAGCTTTTCACTGCACCTCAGTACCAGTGACAATAATAAACCAATACGATAAGATGGACTCTCAACCTCACAATCTACCTCATCATGACCTTACACCTTATTGCCTGCCTGCACTGCACTTTCCCTGGAACACTTTATTCTGCATTCTGTTACTGTTTTCCCTTCTACTACCTCGATGCACTGTTGTAATGAAATGATCTGTATCGATGGCATGCCAAACATTTTACTGCACATCAGTATATGTGGCAATTAAATTTAAATTTGATATTATTTACAGCGTGGCAACAGGCCCTTCCGGTCCAACAAGTCCGCACTGCCCATTTTAAACCCCAAATTAACCTACCCATACATCTTTAGAATGTGGGAGAAAACCAGAGCACCCAGCGGAAACCCACGCAGACACGGGAGAATGTACAAACTCCTTACAGAATTGAAGCCCGATCGCTGGCGCTGTAGTAGCGTCGCGCTAACCGCTACGTTACCATGCCGCCAATTTAAATAAACCAATTTATGCCTTTTAGAATTGAAGAGAAATTTCTTCACTCAGACTGGTGAATTTTTATCCTTATTGTGTTCATCCAAAACAGATTGATATTTATGGATATTGCAAGAGATGGGGATAAGTACAGGAAGATGGCACTGAGGTACACCACCCAAGATCTTGATGAATGGTGAACCAAGCTCAAAGGGCCAGATGGGCAACTCCTGATTCTCATGTTATTAATGTACATTCACAGATCCTTAAAGGTTGCAGAACAGGTCAAGATGATTAAAAGGGAATAAAGAATGTTTCTTTTATGAGCTGAGGCGTAGAGTCACACAGCAGGGAAACAGGCCCTTCAGCCCAACTCGTCCATGCCAACTGTGTTGCCCAGCGAGCTGGTCGCATCTGTCCACGTTTGGCCCATAGCCCTCTAAACCTCTCCTATCCATGGACATCTAGAAGGCTTTTAAATGTTGCTAATGTGCCCGCCTCAACCACTATTTCTGGCAGCTCATTCCAAATACACACCACCCTTTGCGTGAAGCTGCTGCGCCGATGCCCCTTTTAAATCTCTCACCTCTGATCTTAAACCTGTGCCCTCTTGTTTTTAGCACCCCCTCCCTGGGAAAAATACTGTGTGCTTTTACCCTGTCTGTGCCCCTCATGATTTTAAATACCTCAGGTCACCCCTCAGTCTCCTACCTTCCAGGGAATAAAGTCCTAGTCTACACAACCTTTCCTTGAACTCTCCACAGAAAGCAATACCAAGTTTATACCAGAACTTCATAGTTAAAACAATTTGTACTGCACACTGCTCTGGAAAGATATCTTGCAGAGTTACAACTTTTACCAGGTCTCCGGCATTACAGCCTATGTATTTGACTATAGCACTTGTAAGGCTGTCCTGTGGTTATTACACCACATTAATCTTTTACACTGTGGTAATAACATGTTTTGAATGTTATCAAATTCTTGCATACTCGCCCCCAGTGGGGTCTGGCCTGGGACATGCGGTCTGCAAGGTGGGAACAGATTTAAGAACTTTCAAAAGTAAATGGGAGGAACTCAGGAAGGAGAAAAACGGCAAAATTTGAGGAAAGAGGGAAGGGATTAATTGGAAAGCTTTTGAAAAGACAGCACGGCTAAACAGGCTGACTGCGTCCTCCTGTGCTGTGTGTCACTGCACCACTGAAGTCAACATCTCTCCCAAAGCCCTCAGCTGGTTTCTGTCCAGCAGATGAAAGAACATGTTTTCTGCAAAGTGGTCTTTCAGTATGTGATGTTTTATTAATAATTTAATAACTGTCTGTTTTTTTGAAAATAACACACTCCTTGCGTACAGAACAGTCCTTTGTCTGTCAGTCCCGGCACCCCTTCAATCCTCCGCTTCGGACTCCTCCTCCTCCTGGCTGATCTGGAAGTAGCGGAGCTCGTAGCTTTCCTTGTCAGAGGCAACCACTCGCAGCCAGTCACGCAAGTTGTTCTTCTTCAGGTACTTTTTGGTCAGGTATTTCAGGTACCTGAGGCATGAGAGAGAGAGTTGAAGTTTCAAACGCCTCACCTTCAGTCTCTGTGCAGTCATTCCCGAGTGATGCACACAATGTGCAGGCGAGCAGAGGGCTGTAAACACAGCTCAGTCACGAAGACCCACCTCCCCTCCATGCACTGTTTACATTTTCCACTGCCTTGGGAAAGCAGCCAACATAATCAAGGACCCCTCCCACCCCAGTCATTCTCCCCTCCTGCGCCCCCCCCGCCATTGAGCAGAAGATACAAAAGCTTGAGGACACGAACCACCAGACTCAAGGACAGCTTCTATCCCACTGTTATAAGATTCTTGCATGGACCTCTTGTACAATAAAGATGAACCATTGATCTCTCAATCTGACTATTGAATGGTCCCCTCGTACAATAAGACAGACCCTTGACCTCACAATCTACATCATTATGATCTTGCACCTTATTGTCTGCCTGCACTGCACTTTCTCTGTAACTGTAACACTTTATTCTGCATTCTATTACTGTTTTCCCTTGTACTACCTCAATGCTCTGATGTGGTGAAATGGTCTGTATGGATGGCAAAGTTTTTCACTGTATTTCAGTACATGTGACAATAATAAACCAATCGACATCATCATGGCCCTTGCACCTTATTTGTCTGCCTGCACCTTCTCTGTAACCCTAACACTATATCCTGCATTCTGTTTTCCTTTTGTACTACCTCGCTGTACTTAGGTATGGAATGACCTGTCTGGATTACATGCAGACCTCAGCACATGTGACAATAATAAACCAATTAAGCCTTGCCCAAGACCAAGCACACAGCCTGCCCTGGATAAACCAAAGATGCATCTGCCCTCTCAGATGGACACAGAAGACCCCATGAGCAATAATACAGCAGGTTGCTCCCCCCACTCTCCTGTGACATCGGTGAGACAGATGGGACATTATCATACAACTGCTCCAGGAACTTGAGTGTGCAAACCAGCACTGATGAGTGGGCAACACTGGAAACAGGGGCAGGCACTTTTGGATTTACCAGAGGATCAGCCTCAGCGGGGCCCTCACAGTCTCCAGTACCACCCCAGTGCTTCCTCTCCTGCCTCAGCCCTCACCTTCCTTGAAGAGCTCAGGGTGCTGGAAGCCACCACGGCCAAGAGACCCAATGCAAGATTCTGCAGCGAGCAGGCACGACCCTCTGAAGTGGGGTACTTGAAGTACCAATCCGCACTGCACCAAGGCACTGGGCAAGACTCAGAGCCTGCTCTGGTCTACATTCCCGTCAATCACTAAGGATGACAGAAAATAAACACATGGAGCCCCTAAAACCTCTGTTCCCAAACCACCTGTTAGAATCGACTGAAAATCCCAACAATTTCTGGCTGATGCAGCTCAAAGCAGTTCTAAATTTATTTTCCATTAAATCATAAGATATAGGAGCAGAATTAGGCCATTCAGCCCATTCAGTCTGCTTCACCATTCAGTCATGGCTGATTTTTTTCAACGTCATTGTCCCACCTTCTCCCCATAACCCTTAACCCCCTTACCAATCAAGAATCTTACCCAATGACTTGGCCTCCACAGCCCTCTGTGGCAACGAATTCCAAAGACTCACCACCCTCTGGCTGAAGAAAGTCCTCCTCATCTCAGTTCTAAAGGGACGTCCCTTCATTCTGAGGCTGTGCCCTCTGGACCTGGACCCTCCCACTGATGGAAACATCCTCTCCACATCCACTCAGTCTGGGCCTTTCAATACCCAGAAGGTTTCAATGAGAACCCCCCTCATCCTGAACTCCATCCAGTACAGGCCCAGAGACATCAAACGTTCCTCAAATGTTAACCCTTTCATTCCCAGGATTATTCTTGTGAACCTTCTCTGGACCCTTTCCAGGGCCAACATGGCCTTAGATACGGGGCTCAAAATTGCTCATAATATTCCAAATGCGATCTGACCAACACCTTATAAAGCCTCAGCAGTACATCCTTGCTTTTATATTCTAGTCGTCCCCAAACAAATGTTAAGGGGGATTGGCAAGGCCAGAATTTACTGCCTACCATTAATTGACCTCAAGAAGGTGAGAGTGCTTCTTTAATTGACTGGCAGCACAGGTAGATAAGGTCGTAAAGAGAGCTTTTGGCACTTTGGCCTTCATAAATCAGGGCATTGAATACAGGAGTTGGGATGTTATGTCGAAGTTGTATAAGGCGTTGGTGAGGCCGCATTTGGAGTATTGTGTGCAGTTCCGGTCCCCTACCTACAGGAAAGATATCAATAAGCTTGAAAGAGTGCAGAGAAAATTTACACAGATGTTGCTGGGACTTGACGACCTGAGTTACAGGGATAGGTTGAATAGGTTAGGACTTTATTCCTTGGAGCGCAGGAGAATGAGGGGCGATCTTATAAAGATAGACAAAATTATCAGGGGTATAAATGGGGAGGTGGGGGGGGGGGGGGGAGAGAGAGAGAAAGCCTGCATCCTAAGGGTGGGTGAGACTAGAAGTAGAGGACACAGGTTTAGAATGAAAGGTGAAATATTTAAGGGGAATCTGCAGGGAAACTTCTTCACTCAGAGGGTAGTGCGAGTGTGGAACAAGCTGCCAGCGGAAGTGGTGGATGCGGGTTCAATTGTAACATTTAACAGAAGTTTGGATAGGACCATGGATGGGAGGGGTTTGGAGGGATATGGTCTGGGTAGATGGGACTAGGCAGAAGATCAGGCAGCATGGACGAGATGGACCGAAGGGCCTGTTTCTGTGCTGTAGTGCTCTATGACTCTATCCCCTGATCCTAAATATCTTGTGAATGCTGCTTAGATGGTGCATGTACCGTGATGCTGATATTACACATGTGCATATGACAATAAATTCGACTTTGACTTCTTATGAGCCCCAACTGACTTCCCTCCCATGGACCCTCTCTAGAGAGGTACACAGACACTAATCCACACAAGCCCTAGAGGAGGACAGATGGCGACGGGGCTCACCTCTTGGAGAACTGTTTGGCCGAGGTGACGGTGATCTGGTTTCGCAGGCGCTCGATCTGCACAACGCTGCCCAGGTTTCCGGCCTTCCCTCCAACCTTCACCTTCTCCCTCAGGAACTGCTCCTGTCAGTAAAACAAAGGCGTGGGACACTAGGGAAGGAACCCTAGGCACGAACTAGGGACGGCAACCCTAGTCAGAACAGGCAGTTAGCAGGGCCACAGCAATGACCAAGCTGAAACCCAGAGAGAATCCTGCTGCCCATTACACATTTCTTAAACTGCTTACTTCCCGCTACACCGAGAGACCAAGTGAAACCACCCACCGAACCCCAACATTAAAACCCCCACTACTACTTCTGGGCTACTTAGATGTATAATGTGAAAACTCGAGGCTGATGAAGGGATCACTGGTTTTATCATCTATGCTGGGGAGCTTTCCGTTAGAAGGGCAGGTAAACATAGAACAGTATAGTAACAGGCCCTTCGGCCTCCCATGTCTGTGCTGACCATGATACCAATTAAAACCAATCTACCTGCACATGGTCTACATCCCTCCATTCCCTGCTTGTTCACGTGTCTGTCTAAATTCCTCTTAAACCTTGCTATCATATCTGCCTCCACCACCTCCCCAGCAGTGCATTCCAGGCACCCACCGCTGTGTCCCCCACTCATCTCATTTAAACCTCCCGCTCCCACCTTAAACCTATGGCCTCTGGTATTTGACATTTCCACCCTGAGAAAACGACTCTGACTATACACCCTATCTATGCTGCTCAATGTTCTAGACTTCTATCAGAGGTACAGGGCATCAGCACCCTTTGGGGAAGGAGAAGGAACTGAAAGCCCAACAACTGAAGTCCTTACAAAGTTGGCAGAGTCAAGAATGCCATCTTCCACTGGGTTGGTGATGTTCAGCATGAACCGCCAAACCGGTTTCTTCTTGCCCTTGACCGTAGACTTCACCGTCTGTTGGGAGAGAGGAAATTCAACAAATCAAACCCTCAGCACCATCCGGGCATTGAGCTCAACAACCTCCGCACAATACAGGGAGTAAACATGTGTTCCCCACCACCTGAGCAGTCCCCACTGGGAGAGGGGTCCATCTGTAGGGCATATGTTACACTTCTAAATTTGAGGTGTAGGAAGGAAATAGTCAGTGGGGGGGTTGGCAGAGAACGAGAGGCAGGCAGCAGGAAATCAGAGGACGCAGTGCAGGAGGGACGAGGGGGAATTATAAGGGGACAGACAAGATCAGTGACAGCAGCAAGTTTTAAGAGAATTACTTTAGTTATGGGAAGACTTTGGACAGGATGGGCTGGTTCTCCCTAGAGTGAAGGAGGCTGAGGATGATCTGATAGAGGTTTGTAAGATTAAGAGGCATGGATAGCACAGTCAAAATATATTTTCCCCAAGGTAGGGTGCTGGAGCTGATCGAGGCCAAGAGTGGCCACTTCAGCCGTGACTTGGAGCTATTGCGCATTCTGACCAAGAGGGAATGTGAACCTTTTGATGCACTCTGTGAGGAGACAGAGCAAAAGGCACCTCACCACCTGCTGGGAACCACCTGACAACAGCACGGTGGTCTAGGGGCTCACTTAGTGATGGGGCAGGGAGAGGTAGGTGGGCTGAGAGATGGGGAGATCTGCTCAGTGAGTGGGAAGATTGACTGTTGGGGTAACGGCAGCGTTGGGATGCAGGACAAGTGCAGTGATGCATTTTGGGCAGTCAAACCAGGGCAGAACTTGCAGAGTGAATGACACGGCCCTGGGGAATGTTGGAGAACGGAGACCTAGGGGCACAGGTACATAGCTCCCTACAAGTGGTGACACAAGACAGGGTGGTGAAGATGGCATTTGGTACACTTGCCTTCATTGGAAGGGACACAGACATTGAGTGCAAGAGTTGGGACATCACATTGCACCTATGCAAGATGTTGGTTCAACTGCACTTGGAAGTATTGTGTGCAGTTCTGGTCTCCACACTATGGGAAGAATGTTATTGAGCCAGAGAGGGTGCAGAAAGATTTACAAGGATGTTACTGGAACAGGAGGGCTTGAGTTATAAAGAGAGACTGGACAGGCTGGGGCTTTTCTCACAGGTGTATAGGAGGCTGAGGGGAGATCTTGTAGAGCTTACACTTGTAAATTTGAGGTGTAGGAAGGAAATAGTCTATATCTATACAAGGTGGATGGTCACAGTCTTTCCCCCTGGGTTAGGGGCGTCCAAAACTGGAGGGCATAGAAGGTGAGAGGGGAAGGATCGAAAGGGAACCCGAGGGTGGTGGGTATATGGACCGAGCTGCCTGGGGAAGTGGTAGAGGCGGGTACATGGATGGGGAGGGTTTAGAGGAATATGGGCCAAATGGGACTGGCTCAGATGGGAATCCTGGTCAGCATGGACCAGTTGGGCCGAAGGGCCTGTTTCTGTGCTGTGGGGATGGAAGCCCTGCAGGACTGGAGCCCGGGGGGGGGACCCAGTGCACGGTCCGGGCTATGCTGAATGATGCCCGAGGGGGACAGCAGGGGCAGGACGGGCCGAAGGACCGGTCTCCCAGAAAAGGGGGGGGGGGGGGGAGGAGGTGTTTGGCCGGACAGTCCGGCCCGGAGGGGCCGAAGGGCCTCCCGCTGGGTTAATTCTCGGGGAGTTGGTGTTGAACGCCCCCGAGCCTCGGCGCCGCGGTGCCGGGCGGCCGGGAGGGGGGCCCCGGCCTCCCGCTCCCCCACATACCGGCGCCATCGCTCGCCGCCCCGGCGCGGAAAAGAGCGGCCGCCGCCCGCCGCCGCCTTATATACCCGACGCCCCACCCCAGCGCGCTGACCTCAGCACGTCCGAATCCGTGCGGGGGAGGGGGCCCGCATCACGTGACGGGGGGGCGCCGCGGCTGCCACGTGTTGCTCCCTGGGCTCCCCCCCTCCCGTCCCTGTGACTAGGTTCGGTCAGGGGCACACGTGGTGGGGCTGCAACCGGTTACAGAGCAATGCAGATCACCGGCTCTGCAGCGAGCAGCGACCACCCGCCTCCACTCGTTGCATTTTATTCATTCCCCCCACCCCCCCCCCCCCCCCCCCCAGTTTCTACCCCTCACCCACACACCAGGGGCAACTTAGTGACCAGTTAACCCACCAGCTCACCTCTCGCTGGGGTGTGGGAGGGAACCGGTGCATCGAGAGGGAACCCACGGGTCACAGGGAGAAGGTGCAAACCCCACGCAGGCAGCACCGAAGGTCGGGATTGAACCTGGGTCTGTGCTGCCTCGGGGGATGTCCAGTGTTAGGGTCAGGAATAAATCATTTGTTGGGAATTCAGCAGAAGCCTCCTTTCCCAGGGAAAAATGCTTTATATTTCCACTGCACCTTTCAAATCCTTCTCAGGAAGTGTCAAAGCTTCTGGCGGACAATACGTTAACTAAATATGGTCAGTGCTGTGCACAGCCCACAGCCAGCTCCCACAGACTGCATAACCTTTCCCTCCTGCTGGGATAAATACTGACCAGGATATCAGAGACTGTTCTTCAAAATGGTTGCCAGTATGTACACGTTCCTGCCCTTTGTAAACACCTAAACAGTCCTTGCAGGTGAGGCAAATATTCATGTTACTCATAGAACAATACAGTACAGAACAAGCCCTTCAGCCCACAATGTTGTGCCGATATAGCCATTCCCTCATACCTACAGAATGCCCATATCCCTCTATTTCACTCATTTATATGCCCATCCAAGCCCCCCTTAAAAGCCCCCAATGAATTTGCCTGCACCACCCTATCAGGCAACGCATTCCAGGCATCCACCACTCTCTCAGTAAAAAACATACCCCTCATGTCTGTTCTGAACCCACATCCTCTCACCTTAAATGCATGCCCTCTGGTACTGGATCGCTCAATAATGGAAAAAAGATATTGCTTGTCCACCCTATCTATACCCCTCATCATTTTACACACTTCCAACAGATCACCCCTCAGCCTCCGCCGCTCCAGAGAAAAGAGACCAAGTTTGTCCAGCCTCTCCTGATAGCACATGCCCTGTAATCCAGGCAGCATCCTAGTAAACCTCCTCCGCACCCTCTCCAAAGCCTCGACATCCTTCCTAGAGTGGGGTGACCAGAACTGCACGCAATTCTGAACTCTAACCAGAGTTCTATAGAGATGCATCATAACTTCTTGACTCCTGTACTCAATACCTCGATTAATAAATGCAAGCATTCCATAAGCTTTCTTAACCACCCTGTCTACCTGCGCAGCCATTTTCAATGAGTGATGGGCTTGCACCCCAAGGTCTCTCTGCTCTTCAACACTGTTAAGGGTCTTGACCTTAAGAGTGCCTCTTGACATTAGTCCCACCAGGGTGCAACATCTCACATTTATCCCAGTTAAACTCCATCTGCCATTTCTCTGCCCACATCTGCAGCTGATCTATATCACGCTGTATCCGTCGCCAGTCCTCTACACTATTCACAACTCCACCAATCTCGGTATCATCTGCAAACTTACTAACCCACCCATCAACATACTCGTCCAGGTCATTTATGTACATCACAAACAGCAGAGGTCCCAGTACAGATCCCTGCGGAACACCACTACTCACAGACCTCCAGCCCGAATAAGTCCCTTCAACCACCACCCTCTGTCTTCTACATGCAAGTCAGTTCTGGGTCCACACAGCCAATTCTCCACTGACCCCATGCATCTGAACTTTCTTGATTAACTGATTATATGGGGCCTTGTCAAATGCCTTACTGAAGTCTGGAGAGATGACATCCACAGCTCTACCTTCATTAATCACTTTAGTCACCCTGTCAAAAAACTCAACCAGGTTAGTAAGACATGACCTGCCCTGCACAAAGCCATGCTGGCTTTCCCTAATCAAGCCATTGGATTCCAGATGCTCGTATATCCCAAGAATTTTCTCCAGCAATTTCCCTGCAACTGACGTGAGACTCACTGGTCTATAGTTCCCCGAATTTTCCCTTGTTCCTTTCTTAAATAGAGGAACAACATTAGCCACTCGCCAGTCCTCCGGGACCTCACCTGTGGTCAAAGAGGACACAAAGATACTGGTCAAGGCCCCAGCAATTTCCCCTCTCGCCTCCCTCAGTAACCTGGGGTATATCCCATCAGTTCCTGGGGACTTATCCACCTTAATACTGTTTAGGAGATCTAACACTACCTCCTCCTTGACCTCTAAATGCCCTAACACGTTTCTGCCCTCAGTTCCAATTTCTGCCTCCTGCATGTCCCTTCTCTGGGTAAATACTGAAGAAAAATACTCATTCAGAACCTGACCCACATCCTCTGCATCCAAACATTGATTCCATTCTTTATCCTTAAGTGGTCCTACCCTTTCCCCGGTTATCCTCTTATTCTGGATGTGGGTAATAGATTGCCTTTGGATTCTCCTTAATCCTACTTGCTAAGGACTTTTCCTGGCCCTTCCTAATTCCTTTCTTGTTCCTCACCACCATCCAGGGACCTAAACAGTCCTTCCAGGTAAGACAGAGGTTCACGTGCACCTCCTTCAACCCTGTCTACTGCATTCAGTGTTCACGATTCCATACCACCCACCCCCCAATCAGCCATTTCATCTCCCTTCCAGTTCCATCCATCTATTACCCACACACTTCACCCACCAGATCCCCTGCCCCATCTGGTTGCATCTTTCTCTCTCCACTAATGGTTCCTTCCCATTCTCACCTTGCTTTCTTATCATATTCCAGCACTGGTAACCTTCATGTTCCTACTTATCACTTTCCAGCTTGTCTCCACCTTCAGCCTTCCCCCACCTCTGTTGCCCATTACTTGGCTCTTTCTTCCCCACCCTGCCATTTTATACTGGATATCCTCCCTCTCCACTCTCCTGATGCAAAAGAAAAAGAAAAATCACATCAATAAATCCTCTCCCCACCACAAATGCGGCTCCACCCACTCAGTTTCTCCACCGGTTTGGTTTTTGCTCCAGATTCTAGCACTGAAATTGGTGACACACACAAAGTGCTGGAGGAACTCAGCAGGTCAGGCAGCATCCACGGAGGGAAACAAACAGTCAACATTGAGCAGAGATCCTTCGTCAGGCTTTTTGACCAGTACTTTTTGCGTATCCTGAAGGGTCTCAGCTCGAACCATCAACTGTTTATTTCCCTCCACAGATGCTGCCTGACCTGCTGAGTTCCTCCAGAACTTGTGCATTGCTCAAGATTCCAGCATCTGCAGAATTTCTTGTCACTGAAATTGACAAATTTGTTTATTACTGTCACATGTACCGAGGTACAGTGAAAAACTGTTTTGCATGCCATCCATACAGATCATTTCAGTGTGATAAGACTATTGAACAGTTCCTTTATACGATGAGATGGACTCTGACCTCACGATCTACCTTGTTGTGACCTTGCACCTTATTGCATTGCACTCCGTAGCTGTGAAACTTTGTACTGTTATTGTTTTTACCTGCACTACAATGGACTCTGTACTAACCCAATGTAACTGCACTGTGTAATGAATTAACCTGTACGATGAGTATGCAAGACAAGTTTTTCACTGTACCTCAGTACAAGTGACAATAATAAACCAATACCAATGACAGTGCATTGAGGTAGTACAAGGGAAAACAATAACAGAATGCAGAATAAACAGTTACAGAGAAAGTGCAGTGCAGTCAGACAATAAGGTGCAAGGCCAATGACGAGGTAGATTGAGTCCACCTTATTGTACACCTGGTACTACAGAGCTCCCATATCTGGTGTATGAGAGCAACTTCACAGACTGGCCAGAACCTGAAACCTTTTGCTACAGAAAGTAGCCAAGACAGAAAAGGAGAGGAAACCACAACAGCCAGAGATGAAAAAAGGTGGAGAGGTTTGTGGTGAATGGAAGTTAGCATGGACTGGTTGGGGAGAATGACTCGTTTACTGCAGTAACGGCAGCAGCCTGAGCTTCTGGCCCTGGTTCTCCGCACCACTTACATCAGCTCTCCACCCCCGCCTCAACCCATTTGCTTCTGAAAGCAATTCCTGGCCAGTCTCCCACCTTCCAGAACCTGTAACCTCATCCAAAACTGTGTGCCCTAAATGGTCATATACCCTTGACCCTGTGCACACCGACCCACAACAGCAATCACTTACACACTTCAAAGTTAAAATTCTCTTCCTTGTGCTCTACCTCCATGCTTTGGCCTTTATCTCCAGAATCTCTTCCAGCCTGAAATCCTCTCGAGCTCGCTGCACTTCTCCATTTCTAGTCTCCTGTCTACTTTGCCTTTACTTATCCAAGACTCTCCCCCTTGGTATTAAACCTCCCATCTCTTCCAAACTTCCACATCTAAACAGTGTCCTGTTTACTCAGCTGGCTGTTTCAAATTCCATGGATGTTTTACTGTGATGTAGTTCAGTTAATGCAAGATGTTACCCCATCGGTCAAATTTTTGTAAGCCAACGTAACTATTGTAATGTCATTGCTGCTGCATTGAGGCAATGGTCACATGCATCACAAAGTAATTAGACCAGAGAACAGTACAGGCCCTTCAGCCCATTCTGTTGTGCCAAACTAATTAAACTGATGACTCCTAATTAATCTAATCCCTCTTCCCCACACATTGACAACATCCCTCCCTTCGCTGCACGTTCACGTGCCTGAGAGTCTATTAAACACTCCCATGCTATCTGGCTCCACCACCACTACCCCTAGCAGTGCACTCCAGACCCCACCACTCACCTCACCCATCTCCTTTGTATTTTCCCCACTCACCTTACACACCCTCTAGTAGTAGACTTTTCAATCCTGGGAAAAAGATACTGTGTACTTGCAAAGGAGAATGCTTAACCAACACACACGTTGCCTCCAAGCTCCTGCTGCAGGCTGCATATTCTGGTCAATATTACATCCTTAGAAAGCAAGGACACCATACAACTCTGCCTTCCAAAGGGATTCAAAATTCCATGGATTCCAGAATGGTTCCTGCAGATGGAAACAATGTAAACCACATGCACACAAATACTAACCTGTTGGCCTTGTACTGAGAAGATACTGGAATACATGATAAAGGATTAACAGAACACCTAGAAAATGATAGAATTGAGCAGAATCAGCATGGATTTACGAAAGGGAAGTTAGGTTGCACCAATCTACTTGAGTCCTTTGAGGATGTGATATAGCACAAGCCAGTTTGTGTATTTAGTTTTAGAAGGCTTTTCATATGGTCCCATGAGAGGTTGGTTAACAGAGCTAACGCACATGGAATTAGGGGTGATGTACTGAGAATTGGTTATTGGGACAGAAGGCAGATGGCGAGTGAACAGATGCTTCTCAGACTGGCGGGCTATGACTAGTGGGGAATTGCTGGGATGGATGTGAATAACTGGGGCCCACACAATCTGTATCAAGTCATGTGCTAGCTGATACAGAATCAGATATTGACAAGCCAAGTAACCCAGAAAGAACAATGTGGAAAAATGAGGTCATCATTTTGGTACACAGTATTTTTTTAAAAAATACAAAGGAGTTCAGAAAATGTTTGCAAGATTAATACCTGGAATGGTCAGGTCATCTTAGGAGGAAATGCTGGTCCCACAAGTCTTGCACAAGCTGCAGCTTCGAAGGGAGGGCAGGTGATTTAAATATGCAAGATTCTGAAAGGTTCTGACAGGGTGGATGTGGAGAGGATGTTTCCTCTTGTGGAAGAGTTTAGCCTATCCATCTCAGATTGTGGGCTCAAACTCAGCAGGTCTGTATGTCCTGGTTTTGCAGATGTGAATGCAGGAATAAAAACAATCTACTAATGACAATAAATTATCCAAACAAGGTTTAATAGTTTACATTTTTTTGCAAAATTCAAATTGGTATTTGCATCAGTTCTCTAATGGCATCACAAGCATTCAGATTTTGTTTTAAACAGTTCTCTTTGAGGCTCTCCCCCAAATGAAATATTATCCAAGGAGATTCCTTTTCTAATCTATTGGTCAAATTAAGCATTTAAGTTCTAATACATATTTCGAAAGACTATATTGTGTCACTTATCAGAACCTCAAAATTACATTTGCTTTCTATGGAGGAAAGCTCTCAATACAAACTCATCCAGTTCTTTTGCATGCGTTGACTGCAAATGTTAATTTGGTTTGTAAAGATTACATCACAATATCCAGCAAGGTTTATGGCATACACAAATACAGCACAAACCTGTCAGATGGAGCACAGTAAGCTCAAGACAGCATTTATGGAGAACCAGATTCTTGTTGACAGTTTTAGACAAGCGGATTTCAGTAATTATGAGATGTGGATCTTTTGTATTTGTATTTGCAGCTCAACGTGGCACTTGGAATAACTCCAATCATCCCTGCTCAGTGAACCAGCATGTGGTCTATTCCTCCAAATGGGTATTCCTGACAAATCCAGCATTCCAATGGAATGGGAGGAAGACTAGGATATAGGGCTGACATGCTCATTGTAAACTAAACTGTGATCACAAATGATGCACTCTCTGTAAGAGCAGGAGAAAGATTCACCAATATATTTTATGACTTTAATACTCGGAAGGGTAAGATCCTTTGCATTTTTATACACAAGGAGCAGTGCTCTGGGATAACACCCAGCACAAACCTGATGAGCTTGTGTTGTGCCAACCTATGCTCAGAACATAAAATTAAATGCATTGGGTAAGAGTGCCAAAGAGTAAACACTGATTTACTAGTTTTATCGGGCAAGCCAGCACTCTGGGAACCAGGTCAAGTTCCTGCTTCCTTCCCACTTCCCTAGTTTGTTCAACATGAGGGAAAATTTCAAGCTGTGCTAGGTTCCAAGCTGGTTCTCTGAGGGGTAAAAGGAGAGTGCCTCATTCAGTAATCTAGCATTTATGAAAGCAATAATCCCTCAAATTTCAAGCAGACCATTCAGTAGGGAATGGCAGCTCACCTGACTTTTGCCATGTTTATACCAGCAGCAGATGCCATTCAAATGCAGTACACTTCCTCGACCAAAGGTTTAATTCTGCCGCACAACAGCAAGACTATCAATTGCAAATGGTTTACCTACATTAGATATACAACACCCAACAATCGAGTATGCAAGGTTATAGGTTTGAAGTGAAATGCCAAGTGCCCAGACACTATGCACACACTTTCAGGACAGGGCAATATTCAGGTTCCTAAACAGGTAGCACAAGCAAATCACAAGAGTAGTGATGATTCAGAAATCAGCTTACAAACCAATAGGTTAAATGCTACAGGCCAGGACTAATGGTCTGGAGATGTTTTTAAAATCCCACCGAGGCAACTTCAGTTAATAACTAAATCTGGAATAAAAAAGTTATTATCAGTAATGGTAACCATATACTAGATACTTGCAAAACCACATCCAATTCACTATCATTAGGGAAGGAAATTTGTCTTCCTTGTCTAGTCTGGCCTGAGACACCACACCCACACTGATTTTAATGCATCCTGTTAAAACTAGGCAACGAAGAAAGCTGCACACTGCCAAGACATTACATTTACTTGAAGCATTTTTCTCTCTTTAGTGGACTGATGCACCTCAGTGGTGGGAGTGCATCGTTCCAGGGAAATAATGAGATTTCTTCTCCTATCACCCATCCCTGCCATTAGGGTCTGATAAGATCCCCAATGACACAGGGAACAATTCACCCCAAACCTGATAAAACCAACATCAAATGCATCTCACAAAGACAAATTCCAGGAAAATGCTTCACTCATTTTAATATCATTGCATGATAAATACAATAAAATAAGCAACCAAATAATTTCTTTTATATTTGTGTTCTCAGTCTGGTGACAAAGGCCTCGAGTGAGATTTCGCAGCATGACATCCCCACCCAACCCCTGGTCTCCAGATTTGTATCAGCATTCTTATAACGCCAGCATAAAACATTCAGAACACCCATCCAGGACAAGTGCCAGCATCGTAATAATGGAAATTTACAAGATGAGCAGCCTAAATAAAAACTTAGAAAGCGCTGGGGTTATAACCGAGGTAATACAGCTTGGTTGCTCTTGGCTGCTCAAACTATTTTTTTTACAGAAACCCTCAAAGCAAGGCAGATTGGCAGAGACAATCACAGGGCAGGTGGCTGTATGAATTCATTCTACAGGCCAGGTCTACTAACAAAGAGGACCAACTCCAGTAAACTTTACATCAAGCTTTTATTTGGGAGCACCAACAGCTGTGATTTAGTACAATGCCGATCGGCCTGCAGTGACAACTGGCAAGCTGACTGGGCAGCAAGGTCAGGTCCATCCGGCATCATCTGGAAAATAATTTGAAGGAAATGAGGTCGTGTTGTGAAGGCCATTACTTTGGCGATAATTAATCCAATTTAGATCCAAGAGTTTGGCCTGAGTGGTCAGTACTGGCTTCCCAATTCCCATTTACTGTTTGGCCATTGGCTTGATGGCAACGGCAGCCTCTTCATTCATGGCATGCTGAACTGTGATCTAGGGAGGAGGAAAAAATAAATCAGCAAGGCAAGTGAGACAGGAAGCAGCTTTGTTCACCCGGACCTCATCATTTCATTCTTTCATGTTGCAAGACCACCCAAGGTTTCTTCTCAACTCGGTCTTGAATGGCCAACTGTACTTTGAGACTGTGACCCAAATCTAGACACACCCAGACATCAGTTTTGTATCTCCTCTGCAAAGCCCCTTAAGAATCCTGTGCATTCAATAACATCACCACTTTACCCAGATACTGAAAACAGACCCTGTCCTCACCCATTCTACAGCTGCCTCAAGCACCACTTTCTGAATGTTACCCACAAAAATCAGCATTTGTCAGATGCACAGGCAGGACACTACTCAAAAAAAAATCAGTGTTCATTCACAGAAACCACGAACAAGGACACAGGATTATCTTCCCCTCCACAAAGAAAAATATCTTAAAAAGCAAGCTTCAAAATGAAGACTAGTTACTGAAATGAATAAAAGGACTTCACTCCCAGGGAGAGCTCACTTTTGTTTTGATTTGCTCAGTTTTGTGAATGACCCAACATGGTGATGTTTTGCTATCAGCACCCAACACTGATCAAGCACATACAAATTCATTATTGGACATCCAGATCACTGTACCATTAGATCTTCTCCGGCTTCATATTTCTGTTGGATTTCCTTTCCCAGATCACCTTCTGCCAGCTTAAGATCCTCACGAATTTCACCATTATCCGTCATCAGAGAGAGATAGCCATCGGTAATTCCAATCAACTATAGGAGAAAAAAATCTCAATACAAATCTTTTATCAAAATACAAGAAATTAACTGCAGAAATTTTTGGCAAATTATTGACAATTGTCAGTAGAGTTCCACATACACCACACTCAAGGACATTGCTGGTAGAGGGGAAATAGAGCACCTACCCCACAAAAGCTACTGGCATGTTCCAAGTCATACATCATTGCTAGTAGAAATGGAAAGCTATTCAATAGACAGTGGTGCTCAAACCACAGGTAATGCTAACTCATGAAGAAAGCAAAAAGTCCAAGGTCTATCTTATTCCAACTCTTAAGCTCAAGAAGAGCATAGACACCTACTAAACCATGTGTAGACTTCAAAAGTAACTGCCAAACTTTTGAAAATATTTCACAAAAACATAGAGGTAGGCCATTCAATCCTCAACACCTCTTCCGCACCATCACCAGACCCCTTAATTTCCTTAGAATCCCAAAATTTACCAGTCTCTATCTGGAATATATTCAGCAACTGAGCGTCCACAGTCCTCATGCATAGTGAATTACAAAGATTCACTACGCTGTGCAAAGAAACATTTCTGGATCTGTGTCAAGAAACAAAACCTTGAAAAGATAATAATCCATCTTCAGGTATAGACTGGGTAATACAAATTGGCAATGGTTTGGAGGACGTTCACAGAACGCATTTCTAACATTTTCCATTGGAAATAAGCGAGCTGCCCCCAGAACACGATACACAAAGGATGCATTTCACTGTGCGTTTTGATGTACATGACTAAAAGATATATCTTATCTAATTGAATCAAAATTATAGACATGTATAAAGGGCGGAGAATTTGTTAATTAAGGTATTCTCCAAGGAAGGGCATCACATTATGGTAACTTTATATTCAGTTCAAGAGGGTTTATCAATCAGAAATTAGAACCCTAAACTTGATATCAACGTGAGATTGGTAAAGGCTAAGGATTAGATTGAAAATTAGATTATTACCAGTAGATAAGCAATGCCAAACATTTACATACATTCTTCTAATTCTCAATGAATCTCCAGTCCATTGAGATATAAAACTCCACAAGGAAAGCATTCCATACATGATGAATTGAAAAGCTTAAGATCACAATAAGACTAAAATAATGCTGGAAGAGTAGCAATCCTGGGTATTGAGTGTTAGGATCAAGCTATGGGTAGTCAAAAACAAAATTGCTGTATGCCTGTGATGTTGCTGCAAGTAAGTTTTTCATTGCACCTGTGTACACATGGACGTGCACATGACAATAAACTTGACTTTGAATGAGAATAAATTAGCAATAAGTAGAAAAGATAAGGGCTTCCATATGTTCATATAAAGTGACAAACAGCGAAAGGAGATGCTGGTTTCTGAGGCAAAGACAAACTATTAGAAATAAGGAAACCAGCAGGTATTTCAATGTCTTCATTGTAGCAGCTAATAAACTTAGCAGAAAGTGTGGGGAACCAATAACTGAATGAACACAAGGAACAAAGTAACTTTTATTGAAGTACTGGAGAAATTAAAGACGGATAAATCCCCTGGATCTGACAACCTGCATCCTAGGGTTTTTAAAAATGGCATCTGCAGATAGAGTCATCAGTGGTAATCTTCCAAAATTTCCTAAATCCTGACACAGTCCCAACAGGCAAAGATAGCAAATGTGGCACTACTAGTCGAGGAAATTAAAGAAAACAGAACTACAGGTCACCGTCAAAATTCATTGGATTACATATAGTCAGCATGATTTTGTGAAAGGTCACTGATGCTTTCAGTATGATAAGGAGGGAGGATGCAAGCAGCAGTTTAAACAGGGGAAAAAAGATCAATGGATATAGCATCTCTCAGTGATATAACAGAGGTACTACAGAAAACGTGTGGCACCTTTATCAATAGAAGTCATACAGGTTTGATGAAATACAGTGAGGTCGGGTTGCAGTAAGTTAAATATTAGATTGATTAAAGGACAAAGATAATTTCCAAGGTCCAGTCTGACAGGGCGGTATCAGTCGTTGGATGCCACAAGGGTCGGAGATGGGACACTCAACCAACGACCCAGATGAAAAAAGGTAACAAGTTAGCAAATGATAACACTTATTGGTAAATAGAGGTGCAAGGACTCGAGTTCGTAAATGGATAGAGACAGGTTAAGCAACGCAGGGCAATGGCAGTTGCAATATTAAATGCACTATTCATCTTGGTAGAAATATTTTTTGTAATGACAAACAAGGAAATGCTGGTACACAGAAAGATCCCCGTGTGCTAACTAATGAAATGCAGATTCAGTAGTAATTAGCAAGACACACAGCACAAGAAGTCTTTCATCTACAAAGGGTCCTGATGAGACTGTGCAGGATGACTACATGCAGTGTTAGTCTTCAAAGCCAAAGAATGCTCTGGTGTTATGTAGAACAGAATCGCAGGATTGATCCCTGTGATGTGATGTCTGTCCCAACGACAGACAGAACTGTCTATACACAGATGAGTAAAGGATTAACACAATAGATGCTGAGAAGTAGCTGAATGTTCGGAACTTTGGGAGAGCTTCAGGATGCAGAATGTCTTTGAACTAAAATGAAAAGAAACAAGTCATAAGAGTAGTGAACCTTTAGAATTCCCTACCACTGCTGTATATCTAAAATGGAGGCACAGATTTTTGGACACTTGAAGAATCAAAGGACATACGGATCAGACAGGAAAGCAGGATCAGGATATAGAAGCAACTTAGTATAGATAGGCATAGCTGTTGGCAGATGTGGTGGGCCAATGGGCCAGTTTCTATGCTGTAACCAGTCAAATGGCAACTCTTTAATTTGAAACCGGTTCTAGATGCACCCACTAGGGTAAACACCCTCTCTGCATTCACCCTGTCAAGCCCCCTCAGAATCATGTGTTTCAATGGGACCACCTCACTCCTCCGTACTCCAATGGATATATGCTCAACCTCTCTTCATACATCAACCTCTTCATCACAGGAATCAATCTGATGAATCTGTTCTGCCCCGCCTATCCACGGAAAGCCATAATTGATGCACTAATTACAGATTTTCATCTTTCACACTGCTTGTTGAATGCATTATATTCCGGAGTACTTTCCATTAGAGAAATCTTAAAATTATAGAAACGTTTAAGACAGAAACAGGCCCTGTCAGCCACCTTGTCCATGCCGATTGCGTTATATATCTGTGCTATTCCCATTTGCCCACTTTAGAACACAGAACAGCACAGCACAATACAGGCCCTTCGGCCCACAATGTTGTGCCAACCTTTAAACCTCGCTTAAAACTATCTAATCCCTTCCTCCCACATATTCCCATTTTAAATTCCTCCATATGCTTATCTAGCAATCTCTTGAATTTGACCAATGTACCTGCCTCCACCACTGCCCCAGGCAGCACATTCCATGATACAACCACTCTCTGGGTAAAAAGCCTTCCTCTGAGATCTCCCTTGAACCCCCACCCATTACTTTAAAGCCATGTCCTCTTGGATTGAGCACTGGTGCCCTGAGAAAGGGGTGCTGGCTGTCCACTATCTATTCCTCTTAAGGTCCATATCCCTCAACGCCTTTCCTACCTGTCCAATTGCCTTTTAACACCTTGTATCTGCCTCCACTACATCCTCTGGCAGCTCGTTCCAGATATTCACCACCTTGTGAGAGAAAAATTTACCCCTTGGATCTCCTTTAAATTTCTCCTCTTTCAGTTTAAACCTATGCCCTCTAGTTCTAGACTCCCTCAAAATGAAAATAGCACAGCATACCAAAGAATCAAGCCAAGTACACCTTTCAGCCACAGGGAGTCTCAGTTAACAGAGAGAGTGAGGTGGATTCAAAACTGGCTCGGAGTTAGGAAGCAGAGGGTGGTGGTTGAAAGTTGTTTCCTGGAATGGAGGCCGGTGACTAGTGGTGTGCCGCAGGGGTCGGTGTTGGGACCCTTGTTATTCGCTATTTATATAAATGATTTGGGGGCAAATGCACAAGGCTTGATCAGTAAATTCACAGATAACACGAATTGGGAGGTGCCGTTGAAAGTGAAGGCTGTCATAGATTACAGGGGCATCTTCATCAGTTAGGGAAGTGGCAGAGTAGCAGCAAATGGATTTCAATACAGGTAAGTGTGAGGTGATGCACTTTGGAAAGTCAAACCAGCGTAGGACTTGTACTGTGAATGGTAGGGCAGTAGGGAGTGTAATGGAACAAAGGGACCTAGGAGTACAAGTGCATAGGTCGTTGAAAGCAGCACAGGTAGACAAGGTGGTGAAAAAGGCATTTAGTACCCTGGCCTTCATCAGGCAGAACACTGAAAAAAAGGAGTTGGGACATTATGTTGCAGTTGTATAAGTTGTTGGTGAGGCCCCACTTGGAGTGCCACGTACAGTTTGATTACCCTATTATAGAAAAGATGCAGTTAAACTAGAAGGCAGAGAATATTTATGAGGACGTTGCCAGGACTAGAAAGCCTGAGTTATAGGGAGAGGTTGGCCAGGCTGGATCTTTATTCCTTGGAATGTAGCAGAACGAGGGGAAACTTTATAGAAGTGTTTAAAATTATGAGGCATAGATAAGGGGGACGATAACAGTCTTTTCCCCAGGGTAGGGGTGTCCAAACTTGTGGGCATAGGTTTAGGTGAGAGGGGAAAGATTTAAAAGGACCTGAGGGCAACTTTTTCTTCAGGTAGAGGGTGGTGAGTATATGGAACGAGTTGCCAGAGGGAGTGGGTGAAGCAGGTATAACAGTATCATTTAAGCAGCACATGGATAGGTACATGGAGGAATGAGGCTTGGAGGGATATGGGCCGAATGCAGAAAATTAGGACTAATTGGGTGGGCACCGTGGTCGGCATGGACTGGTTGGGCCCAAGGGCCTGTATCCATACTATAACTGCAGCACCTGTGAAACCATTCAGGTCGGGCTCAATAAGCTGCAGGCTAAAGGGTGTGTCAGAACGAGCAGAGCATTGGTTCATCAACCAATCCCTAAACACCAAAATCAACGTTCTCTCGCTGCTAAAATACATCTTGCCTGCTCAGACGGAAACCCAGGATGAATAGGAAGCTTCCACTTTCACAAAATTTGTAATTTTCCTACAGCTATTTTTTGTTATCATGAACTTGGCAGCAAGGAAAAGGCAAACTGCCAACAGAATACACATCAGTGAGAGCAGTGATTTTACTCACTGCCGAGTCAGTCATTCCTACCATTCTACTTGTCAAACAGGTTTTGCAGTGAAAGTTTCTTCTGCTCATAATACCACATGAATCTGAAAAACTGCAAACCCATTGCATTGCCAAGGAGCCAGCCAGGCAAAACCAGCAGCTAATAGTGCATGCAGAAAATAAATCCCCATGAAATGGGCACAAAGGGTACACCGTCTCAGACTCAGCCACACTGAAAATTTGTCCAGCCCCCTGCAATCTAGGTTATTAGACAACAAGAGTTCACACCACACTGCAGTACCTGCTTCTCAGTGGTGCTTGTAGAGCAGCTGATTCAGCTCTCTCAGCACATTTACTGCATGAAAATTCTGTTTAAAGTCAACTAGTAAACAGTAAAAGACTCAATGTCACAAATTCATTTCAAAATCTACAAACTTTTGTTTAAAATCTCCTGTTGTGCCCTTTTGCACAATGAGAAATATATTTGGCTGTGGAAGCGAAGATCCGATACGACCAGCTAGCACCCTCTCGACTGCTGCCTGAATAATCCAGGCACTGGTGCACAGTGGCAAAGCATTTAAATCACAGAACTAGTTTTCAGAAGTCATGACTATTGATCCAGGGCTGTAAATTAGCTCCACCATGGCAGCTAGGGAATTTTGAACTCAACCAACTCAACCAATTTGGAATGAAAAGCTAGAACTGGATATGGTGACTATGAAACTACTGCACTGTCCTGCAAAATGCACCAGCAAGTTACAAACCAGCAGGCAAATAAGGTTGGACCTTGGCAGAAGTGTCCAAATGCTATTCAACAAATAAACAAAAGACTTTTTGATTAATCATAGCAGCTCACCTGATAATCATTTCTCTTGACATTGGGGACTTCCACGTTATGGGTGGAGGGGCAGATATCTTCATACTTCTTTGAAGTGAATATATCAAGGCCAACCATATGAACCTGGAAAAATATAATGCAGACCAATCATTTCTGTCCCTTGTTGTTAGGACCAAAAAGCTATAGGGTTTAAAAAAAATGCAACATGCTTTTCTTATTAAGGCTATTCCACAAGTAAACAAAATTGTTTCCTGGTATTTCATTCTATGTAGTTCTTTGATTGTAAGCCAATTTTGAAAGGACAAAATCTATAACTGTACTTTTGGGTTTACTAAGAGAATTTTTACAGATCAGTGAAATATCTATGAAAATGATAGGGTAAAGTTTTAAATGCTTTTTGGAATGTTCTGCTGAAATACAAGTCACAGGTACGCTTCAACAAACATCAGCCATAGCCAACTTGCTAATACACCTGGATTTTACCCAAATTCCAATTTAAAGTGCAAGACAAAGGAAATCTTGTATGAAAATAAGCACAGGAGTAAGCCATTTGGCCCCATGTTCCCCTCCAACATCATTTACCCTTGTTCTAACCCTATATCACTTGAATCCCTCGATATACAATTTCTGCCTTGAATATATTCAACCACTGAGCCTCCTTGGGCAGAGGATTCCAAAGATTCACCATAATTTGGGTTAAGAGGTTTCCTCACCTCAATCTCAATCGCTGACCCCTTACTTCACATTTTCCCACATTATTTTCTACTTGTCGTGTTTTTGAGAACTCACTTATTCCATCCAACTCCTCAATGGAGAGTGTTCAATGCTGTAGGTCAGGAAATAACCTGACTCACCTCCTGTGCAATAGGCACGTCAAGAATACTGGCTGGCCAAAACTCCTATGCCAAAGAGATTATTTTGGATGGGATCTATATATACCGTGTTCACCAGGTTGGGGAAAGACAGCTCCAGACAAAAGTCACAGGGAACATAAAATCTGATGAGACAAGTTCAGACCATACCAAGTATGTGTGCAATATAAAATAATGAACATGGGTCCACAAAAAATTCAAACAGGATCTGCTTATTTCTGTCCCAGATCTGTAGCACTGCATGCTTAGCTTTCAATAACCAACACGTTTATAATGCTATTATTATACACACACATACAAACAAATTAAGCCACATTGGATTTTTGGAACTGTTAAGGTAACAGGAAAGGCATATCAATGACAATAAATTATAAAGCAGTTTTCAGTAGAATTTGAGCTGAAGGAAACTAGGATGTACGTAGAATATGCATAATAAATACTCCTTAGCAGCAATCTTTATAGTTTGTAAATGTATGCTCCAGCTCACACTGTAGAAACAGGGACACGCATCTCTTTGTCTGAAGTGCTGATTCCCCATCACGCTTTCCAGCTCTTGCACCATAGACTCACGTAGCTAGGGATAACTTTAAGCATGATGCCTCAACAATCATCTCATACAATGAATTCCAAAAGCCTGCCACCATATGGGTGAAAAAAAAATTCCTCAATCCCTCTAATCCTTCTACCAGTTACTTTAAAACAATGCTCCTTGGTTACTGACCACTCTAGCTAAGTGAAATGGGTTCTTTTTATCCACTATTCCACCTTTTTATAATTTAAGACCTCAGGTTAATTTCCCCTCAACAAACAATCTAATCTGATCAAGCTTTCCTCCAAGTCAAAATCATTCAGTATTGCCTCATCCAGTGGCAACTACATTAAGACTGGCAAATAACTCCCCATAAGCATCTCCTGTACAACCAGCTTTTTTTTTAAAAAGCACAACTAAACACTGGTTAAATAAGGTACAAAAAGTTAAATGATTTAAAACTGGATTGCTGGATTCAAAGCTCCACTGCCTATTTCCAAATTCTAATTCTCAACATCAATGCTGCTCTAGTTAAAAAGCTTTCCAAAACCTCCCCCACCCCATCCCTGAAATTTTAGAATTTAATTCAAATTACCTATAAAAACTAAAAGTATGCAAAAACCCTTAGTATATGAAGCAGCCAAAACTGGAAACCCATTTACAAACTGAATCAGCCTATCTTTTAGAACTAACATTTGTGATCAATAACCTTGCAAAGATTTTTTAGCAATTTGTTCTATTTCAGATTTCTGGAATTTTCTGTGCTTAAAAGAAATAAACTAGGAACTTAAATCCCATAGCAACCCAACAAACTTGCTCACTAAACTCATCCCTGATCAATCATAAAAACATCACAATATTTCAATACATGGTGGTCAAACTTCTCACCAAATGCAAAAATTAGACCTTTCTGATTTTAATATTCATGAATACTTCAGTTAATACTGGGGGATAAAAAAGCACTTAAAAACTCAGCTGAAACTCCAGCTTGATAGGTCAAATATCGATACAAAAAGCAAGCAAGATTTAATGGAGCAATAATGGTCCTCCATAGTTAGGTACATTTGGTCCCATCATAAAACAACCAATTAATTCTAGTCCCAAGGAACTGTACCCACATGAGGATTTCACACTCTGAGAAAAGGAGGAAAAGAGGCAAAAGGAACCATTAACCCAGGTTAGAGCACAAAGCGATTATCACAAACCTTAGCATGCCCATGCTTGCCAGTTTTGGATGTTGACATTTCAACAATCTTGCAAGGGCGCCCTTTCAGAATCACATATCCGTTCTTGCGCAGAGAAGAGCACTGCATAGGATAGGTGGCAGACGCCCCAGCATCTCCAGTGGTGAAATCCAGGTTGTCATCCATAGTTCCTGTGTTTTATTGGAGACACTAAGGAGAGGGATTCACGCATTAGGCAATGTTGTCAAAAAAAAATCAGATCAAGCAGTTCCGAACTAAACTGTAAAACCACACCCACAAAGAAATACAAATTAGCTGGTGGCATTTCAGGGTTCCATATTTAATGAATAAAAACAATTCACGAGTGAAAAATCAAAGGCACGACATCTTATAGCACCTTTAATGTAGTAAAACGTCCCAGACTACTCTGCCAGAGTACTAGCATTCCAAATATGACACTGGCTTATCAGGAGCTATTAGTGTGGATTTCTACAAGCCTTCTCAGCTTAAAAGTCAGATTTAAAGAGCATCTTTTAAGGGATATGAGGGGAATAGATGTCTGGAGGAGGGAGAGGGAAATTCAAAATAAGAGCCAATGTAGGTAAGCAAGTGCAGGGGCATAGATAGGGTGGATTGTGAGAAACTTTCCCCGACAACAGTCATCTAAGAACCATAGGTTTAACTTGAAGAGAGAGGGGAAAACATTTTCAAATATGGAACACTGCCCAAGATGGTGGAGACAGTCTCTCTCACATTTAAAAAGTATCTAGAGGACTTGAATCACTAATATCAGGTGCTGGTAAATGGGGTTAGTATAAATGGTTGGCATGGACACAGTGGGCCAAAGGGCCTGTTTCTCTTTGGAATAGAATTGACGTGGGTTGGGTCACAGGCAACAGAGTTTTGGGCGATCTCAAATTTAGACAGTGGAATGAAAGAAGCCAACCTAGTGGAATCACCGAGTGTTGAGGTATTCTTGAGATCAAACACGACAACAAGATCAAGATACTCGAGTTCCACCTCTGACAAATGCTACAGAGAAAGATAGAGGCAATGGCAAAAGATTTTACAACAGAGTGAAAAGATAAAGATGAGAATTTTGCACGTCAGAGTAGTCCAACAATTCAGAAATAGAATGGGTCGGGAAAGATAGAAGATGGAACTAGGTGCCACTAATGTGTGAAAACTGACTGTTTACTGACGATTTCATGAATACCTTAAACCAAGAAAACACCCTTGGGGTTTACCAATGGAGAAAGACAAAGCAGGCAAGCTCAGCCCCACCCAACAGGACCACCATGGAATGATTTAAGAGAAGATCAACCTTTTCACAAGTTGTTTACAGGTCAGGGCTGTTAGCCATAGCCACACAGGATTTCAGTTGTGGGTTTGATACAAGCCATTTCAAGAATAGGAGGCCTGGGTGGGAAAGCTGGGCATCCAAATACAGAGCTGACAGATTTTGCAAAGAGAGGGGTCAAGCCACAGGTTATTTCTGTGATGAGGGCAGATTTGAATGAGAGGGAGCGGTAACTGAGCAGACAGAAACATCAGCCCAACCAACTTCATTCAAGTGTCAGGAAAGTTTGGCAGGAATATGGTCAAGGAAGCAGGTTAAGCCCGATCCAATTTGCCTTCCACCCAAGGCTCTGAGGCTAACTGGTGTCCCTACCAGCCCTGTACCACACAATGATGCATTCACCTATCGTGCTCTAACCCAGCACCTGAAGAGAAAATTCAATATTTTATAAAAGTTCACACAAACACAGTATCTTTTTTACAAATCAGATAACCAGACTGATTGTGCTAGTGCTGGGTCAATTACCCATGCTCTATCCCAAAATCTCCGAAGCATTTATCCTTCTGAGGCTACAGTGAACTCCATTTTGAAAATTACTGCTGAACCTGCTTCCACTGCCCCTCAATTTTGATCAGAATAGCTGTAATGCAAGACAAAATTCTGATCTTCATTTGCCACTCTCCTGCCCTTGGAAACAGTTACTTAGTAACCACCATTAGCAAAATCCCTTTTAAAAGGAAAAGACTTTAAAAGGCACAAAAACTTTCATGTTAAATTTACATTTCCCACCCACAAAAGCCAAGAGATCAGCTTTCCAGCATTCACCACAGCCATTTAAGCACTAAAATATTTAGGTCCCGCGTGTGAAACAAGAGGAAAAGGGCACAACAAGCAAACTGCCTCAGTTTTGCCAATGTAAGTTGTTGGCACATCATGCCCCACCACCTCCCCCCCTCCGATTACACCCATCCTCACCCCTCACCCATTATCACCACCATCTTCTCAGAAAACAGAGGGATATAGGCATTCTGTAGGGATTAGCTACGTCAGCACATTGTGGGCCGAAGGGCCTGTTCTGTGCTGAACTGTTCTACTGCATTATATTTTACACACTGCCCCCTTTACACCTACCCCTATTTCTCCTCAAACCCCACATTTTCCCTGCTCCCTTTACCCACAGCCTTTAAGCCCCCAACTGTACACGCACTCCCTCATTTCCCCCCGCACCCCCTACCTCCATTAATCCTCATTTTCCCCAGAATAGACGCCCTCCCCCCCACCCACCGACCCCCCCCAAACCCACCAAAGCAACAGGAGCCCGCCAACAAACGCTCCCCTTCCTCCGGGACCAACACCCACCCTATCCGTTCCCCCCCACTCCCCCGGGAATTCCACCCACTCCCTCCCCCATTCTTGAACCGATCCCACTCCCTACCCCTCCTGAAGAGAACCCACCCCATTGACCTCCACTCTCCCCGGACCAACCCCCCCCAACCCACACTCCCCCCCCACCCCGAACTGACCCCAACCCACACCCCCCCAACCCCAGACCGACCCCCACTCCCTACCCCTCTCCTGGAGAGAACCCAGCACAACTCCCCCCACCCCACCGACCCCCACCCCAACCCCCACCCCTCCCCACCACCATGGACCGACCCCACCCCACCGACCCCCATCCCTCCCCACCACCACGGACCGACCCCACCCCACCGACCCCCATCCCTCCCCACCACCACGGACCCACCCCACCCCACCGACCCCCATCCCTCCCCACCACCACGGACCGACCCCACCCCACCGACCCCCATCCCTCCCCACCACCACGGACCGACCCCACCCCACCGACCCCCATCCCTCCCCACCACCACGGACCGACCCCACCCCACCGACCCCCATCCCTCCCCACCACCACGGACCGACCCCACCCCACCGACCCCCACCCTTCCTCCCCCCACCAACCCCCACCCCTGCGGACCGACACCCACCTCAACTCCCCCCCACCCCTACCCCTCCCCACCCCCCCGGACCAACCCGCACTCCCCCCAACCCTCTCCGATCCCCACCCTCTCCCCCCACCCCACCCTCTCCCCCCCACCCCACCCACTCCCACCCTCTCCCCCCCACCCCACCCACTCCCACCCTCTCCCCTTCTCCCCCCACCCTCTCCCCCCCACCCCACCCACTCCCACCCTCTCCCCCCCACCCCACCGATCCCCACCCTCTCCCCCCCACCCCACCGATCCCCACCCTCTCCCCCCTCCCCACCGATCCCCACCCTCTCCCCCCCTCCCCACCGATCCCCACCCTCTCCCCCCCTCCCCACCGATCCCCACCCTCTCCCCCCTCCCCACCGATCCCCACCCTCTCCCCCCCTCCCCACCGATCCCCACCCACTCCTCCCCCCCCATCCCACCGATCCCCACCCTGTCCTCCTCCTCACCCCACCCTCTCCCCCCCCCAACCCCCTCTCCCCCGGCGCCTCCTGACTCGGAAGTACCGGCGGCCCGCAGGCCCGGACCACGCCGCCCGCCCGCCCGCCTGGGCAGGGCCGAGGCCGCCGTCCGCCGTGCGCGCAGACGGCCGCCGCGCCCGCTCCCTGCCTCCCTCCCCGCGCCGCAGACGGGCTCGGCTCGGCCGGGCGCGGCCGCCGCCCTCGGTGCCTCGGTGCCCCGCCGCCCCCCGGCCCCGGACCGCCGCCGCCTCACCCGCTAACGGTCGGCAGAGAAGGCGGCGCTGCGCATGCGCGGCCGCCAACACTGCGCCAGCACCCCTTGCGCGGGAGAGGGGTCTCCCCAATCAGCAATGACTCGCACCCCCTGCACGCACGTGGACGCCGCGTGACGTCAGCGCGTCGGGCTGTCCCGCCGCCGCCGCCGCCGGACCTCAGGGCATGCGCACCGGGTCGGCAGCCCACTGTCCTTGGAGCATGCGCACTGCCTGCCCCTGGGACCATGTGCTGGGTTGTGTGAAGGGATGGGGGTTAATGTGTGTGGGTCACAGAAACAGGCCCTTCAGCCCAACTGGCCCATGCTAACCAACATTCCCATCTAGGCCATAAGTACCAGAGGACACGGCTTTAGGGTGAAAGGGGAAAGATTTAGGGTATTGGTTTATTATTGTCACTTGTACTGAGGTGCAGTGAAAAACTTGTCTTGCAAACCGATCGTACAGGTCAATTCATTACACAGTGCAGTTACATTGAGTTAGTACAGAGTGCATTGATGTAGTACAGGTAAAAACAATAACAGTACAGAGTAAAGTGTCACAGCTACAGAGAAAGTGCAGTGCAATAAGGTGCAAGGTCACTACAAGGTAGATCGTGAGGTCAGAGTCCATCTCATTGTATAAGGGAACCATTCAATAGTCTTATCACAGTGGGGTAGAAGCTGTCAAGTCTGGTGGTACGTGCCCTCAGGCTCTTGTATCTTCTACCCGATGGAAGAGGAGAGAAGAGAGAATGACTCATTGACCATCACCTTATTGTCTGCCTGCATTACTGCACTTTCTCTATAACTGTGACACCCTATTTCGCATTCTGTTGTTGCTTTTCCCATGTATTGGTATTGGTATTGGTTTATTATTGTTACTTGTACCGAGGTCCAGTGAAAAGCTTGTCTTGCATACCGATCGTACAGGTCAATTCATTACACAGTGCAGTTACATTGAGTTAGTACAGAGTGCATTGATGTAGTACAGGTAAAAACAGTAACAGTACAGAGTAAAGTGTCACAGCTACAGAGAAAGTGCAGTGCAATAAGGTGCAAGGTCACAACAAGGTAGATCGTGACGTCATAGTCCATCTCATCGTATAAGGGAACCGTCCAATCGTAGTCATTTCTGGACATCGGAAGATCGCCAGACCTGTAAGAAGATTTGAAAGAACATTATTAGTATAGAGTTTAAGTTTAAAAGTGTGCAACGATTATAGTAAGGGTAATAAGTAGATCTCTAGAAAGCAGCTTGCAACTCGTCGCCATGCTCCGGCGCCATCATTAGGGGGAACTTCTTCACTCGGAGAGTGGTGGGAGTGTGGAATGGGCTGCCATCTGACGTGGTAAATGCGGGCTCACTCTTAAATTTTAAGAATAAATTGGATAGATACATGGACGGGAGAGGTCTGGAGGGTTATGGACTGGGTGCAGGTCAATGGGACTAGCGGAATAAAGTTTTGGCACAGACTAGAAGGGCCGAATGGCCTGTTTTCTGTGCTGTAGTGTTCTGTGGTTCTATGGTTCTAGTCCCATTTGCCCATATTTGTCCCATATCCCTCTGAACCTTTCCTATCCATGTACCTGTCCAAGTGTCTTTTAAATGTTGTACTGGTACCCACCTCTACCACTTCCTCTGGCAGCTTGTTCCACACACCCACCACCCTCTGTGTAAAAAACGCACCCCTCAATATCCTTTCAAATCTCTCCCTTCTCACCTTCAACCTATGCCCTCTGGTGTTCGATTCCCCAATCCTTGAAAACAGACTGTGTGCAAATCTTATACATTTTATGACTTACTATTGTCACAGGTACCGAGGTACAGTGAAAAACTTTGTTTTGCATGTCATCCATACAGATCATTTCATTACATAGTGCATTGAGGTAGTACAGGGGAAAACAATAGCAGAATGCAGAATAAAGTGTTACAGTTACAGAGAAAGTGCAGTGCAGGCAGACAATAAGGTGCAAAGCCATACAAGGTAAATTGTGAGATCAAGCATCCACCTTGTACTAAGGAACCATTCAATAGTCATATAACAGCAGGATAGAGGCTAACCTTGAGCCTGGTGGTATGTACTTTTAGGCTTTTGTATCTTCTGCCCGATGGGAGGGGGGAGAAGAGAGAATGTCCGGGGTGGGTGGGGGTCTTTGATTATGTTGGCTGCTTTACCGAGGCAGCGAGAAGTGTAGACAGAGTCCATGGAGGGGAGGCTGGTTTCCATGATGTGCTGGGCTGTGTCCACAACTCTCTGTAGTCTCAGGCATAGCCATTGTCATTTCAAGCTGCGATGCATCCGAGTAGGATGCTTTCTATGGTGCATTGATAAAAATTGGTGAGGGTCAAAGGGGACATGCCAAATTTCTTTAGTCTCCTGTGGAGAATATGCGAACTACACACAGACAGCAGCGGAGGTCAGGATTGAACCAGCATCACTGGATCTGTGCACTACCCACTGTGCCACTGTACTGCTCCATGTTGGGCTCCCTTCCCCACCATCCAAAACTCTGCTGCCTGTGACCCCAACTCACACCAGCTCACATTTAGTGATCACGCTGTGCTCTTGGCCCACACTGGTTCCCACATCAATGGCAATTCAACTTTTGAATGTTCTTGTCCATGCTCTGAACCCTCTGTGGTCTCACCCCTCCCTAACTCTGGAACCATCCTTAGCCCAACAACCTCCCCAGATCTCCACATCCCCCAGCTCTGCCCTCTTAGACATCCCTGATTATAATCACTCTGGCACTGGCAGTCATGCCTTCAGCACCCTGTGGCCTGAGCTGTTAATTCCCTCCCTGAACCTCCCTATGTCTCTAGTTCTCAAATTAATTCTTTGTTACATACCAGATTTATTTTTTCTGGAAGCTTTTTTAAGTCCTCAGGACATCATAGAGTCAAAGTAATACAGGCCCTTCAGCCCACCTTGTCCATGCCAACCAAGATTCCCATCTAAGCTAGTCCCATTTGCCCACGTATGGTGCATATCCCTCTAAAAGGGACATAGGCATTCTGTAGGTAGGAGGGATTAGCTATGTCGGCACAACATCGTAGGCTGAAGGACCTGTTCTGTGCTGTACTGTTCTATGTTCTAAAACTTTTCTATCCATGTACCTGTCCAAGTACCTTTTCAATGTTGTAATGGTACCCACCTCTACCACTTCCTCTAGCAACTCGTACCATATACCCACCACCCTGTGGGTCAAAAAGTTGCCCCTCGTTCCTTTTAAATCTTTCCCCTCTCACCTTAAACCTATGCCCTCTAGTTTTTGATTCCCTTTCCCTGGGAGAAAGACTGTGTGCATTCTCCCTATGATTTTATACACCTCTACAAGGTTACCACTCATTCTCCTATACTCCAAAGATTAAAGCCCTAGCCTGCCCAAACGCTCCCTATAACTCAGGTCCTCATGTCCGGGCAACATCTTGGTAAATCTTCTTTGCACCCTTAATGACATCTTTCCTATAACAGGGCGACCAAAACTGTACACAGTGCTCCAAGTGCAGCCTCACCAACGCCTTGTACAACTGCAGCATAATGTCCCAACTCCTGTACTCATGGCCCTGACTGATGAAGGCCAGCGTGCCAAACGCATTCTTCACCACCCTGTCTACCTGTGTTACCACTTTCAGGGAACTATATACTTGTACTCCTAGGTCCCTCTGTTCTACAACACTCCACAGAACCCTAACATTCACTGTGAAAATTCTACCTTGGTTTGACTTCCCAAAACTTCCCACTTATCAGTCAATGAAATATGAAAAAAGGATATATGCTGGGTATACTCAGCAGGTCAGGCAGCATCAGTGGAGAGAGAATCAGAGATAATGATTCAGGTCAATGAGCCTTTGTCAGAATGGGAAGAATAAGAAAACACATCTGTTTAAAGTTGCTAAGGTGGGGAGAGGACAAAGAGAATGTCTTTGTAAACTAAAGATCAAACAGTTCAGTCACATGAATGTTGTTGGTTCGCTCTCACTCCTGCAAGGGTGACCCTGAATTTCTAGTTGCCAGACACTTTAATTCTCAATCCCCATTCCCACTCTGACCTCTGTGTTTTTAGCATCCTATGCAGTTCCAGTGAAGCCTAATGTGAGCTCGAGGAACAGCACCTCATCTTCAATGTGGGCACGTTTGTTGGTTATTGTACATTATTGCACAGTTTTGGTCGCCCTGTTACAGGAAGGCCGTCATTAAACTGGAAAGAGTGCTGAGAAGATTTAGGAGAATGTTGCCACGGCTCAAGGGTCAGATTTACAGGGAGAGGATTGTCAGACGAGGACTCCATTCCTTGAAACATTGGAAATGGAGAGAAGATTTTGTAGATGTGTATAAAATCATGAGAGGCATAGTTAGGGTGAATGTACACAGAATGTACACAGAATGTAGGGGCAGGCACAGTGGTGTACTGTTTAGCATAACCCAATGCAGCACCAGCGACCCGGGTTCAATTCCGGCCGCTGTCTGTAAGGAGTTTGTACTTTCTCCCTGTGTCTGCTTGGCTTTCCTCCGGGTGCTCCGGTTTCCTCCCACATTCCAAAGACGTACGGGTTAGGAAGTTGTGGGCATGCTATGTTGGCGCTGGAAGCGTGCTGACACTTGCGGGCTGCCCCCAGGACACTATGCAGATAGATGCGTTTCACTTTTTTTTATTAAACCAAAATAAACTTTATTCACAACAAAAGACAAACAATATACAATAATAAAACAGTCCAAGCTTTTACATTCTTGTACAGATTAATCATTAGTGTTACCTTTTTATATAAAAAGCACAGCACTGATGCCACTCATGTGGCTCCCTGGGGTGATACCCCAATCCCATATTTACAATATTTAAGGGGCTTCCTCGCCTGACCCCGCCCCTCCCTCTCCAGCAGCAGAAGAACCCTAAGCTGTAGTCCTTCCCCACCTGTGTGTTTCGATGTACATGTGACTAATGAAGGTATCTTATCTTATCTTATTTTCCTCGCACTCCCTCCATGGCAAGTAAATCCGCTTTTTATGTCGGGAGGCTAAAACTCCACACAAAACTCCAGGTGCGCTCTCACCAAGGTCCGATACAAAATGCAGCAAGATACCTCCTCTCCTGCACCCAGATCCTCAGTAACTGGGAGCATCAGGTGGATCAGGTGTGGTGATGCTGGGGAAGGACAGTATTTGGATCACATCCCCACCCTACCTCACAGACAAAACATCTGTCTGTATTTTATTGCAGAACGGTAAAGCAAAGAAGACCATTCAGCCCATCAAGTCTGTGTCAGCTCTTTGCAAGATTATTCCCGCTCCTTTGCTCTCAGGGAATGGGGAATGGAGCAGTGAGGGGGTGGGGAATTGGGACTGAGGAAGGTAGGGAATGAGGGGAGTGAGGGGGGTGGGGAATGGGGGAGTGAGGGGGATGGGGAGTGGAGCAGTGAGGGTGGGGGTGAGGAGTGGGGGGAGTGAGGGTGGGAGTTGGGAAGTGTAATGTGAGTGGGAGTGAGGAATGGGAGAGTGAATCCAGAGGAAAGGTCTCAACCCAAAATGTCGACTGCCCACTTCCCTCCACAGATGCTGCCTGACCCGCTGAGTTCCTCCAGCAGTGTGTGTGTTGCTCCAGATCCCAGCATCTGCAGTGTCCGGTGTCTCCATTGCTCTCTGAATTGGGCTAAACAAGACACCAATCCCAATCTTCTACCAAAAGTTCTGAATGGGACAGTGGATAGCGTTTGGTTTAATGTGTTATCAAAACAGATGATGAAATCAAAGCAACTATAAATTTGAAATGTTAAGACAAGATCCCAAATACATCTGTTTAAACACGATTTAGGAACCAGAAATTGGTTATTTTACTACACTTCTGTTTGAAGCAGTGGGATTTGGACAGAGAATGTAGAATGAGTAAGTCCTTGTGGGCTTGAAATTGAGTGAAGCTGAGGCTAGTTTAGCCGACACAGGATGATTCAGAAGATTGTTGATAGAAGGGACCCTTAAAAGGCCAGTTTATTCCCATACTCTGCTGAGTCACACTTTGAATATTGAATTCTTGGAATGGCTCCATCTGTTTCATTAAACCTTGCCAGTAAAGGCCAGTTGCCAAAATCATGCTAACTGCCTCTGATGAGAGGTCTATATCTGTAGGAGGAGAGGTTATCTGGAGAGATTTAACCAGCTCTCCATCCTTCGCCCTGTTTCAATAAAATCACTTCCCGTTCTCCTAACCTCTATGTCCAATCCTTTTAGGATGACCACCCTCACCTTTGTCCCCGGAATCAATCTGGTGAACTGACTCTGCACTCTATCTCTTGCAAGTGTATCCTTCCTTAGTTTGGGAGAGCAGGACCTGTGCATTGTACTCCAAGTGGTGGTACCCTGTAAAAGTTTGTATGTGACTTTTTCATGTTTGAGGCTAATGCCTAGGTTGATTCCTGCGGGAGTCGAAGAGTATTATGGAACTGAGGGACCTAGGAATGCAAGTGCATAGTTCACTGAAAGTGTTGTCTCCAGTAGACAGGATGGTGAGGAAGGTGTTTGGCACACTGGCCTTCATTGGTCAGGGCACTGAGTATAGAGATTGGGAAGTTATGTTGCAGTTATATAAGACATTGGTGAGGCTGCACTGTGCACAGTTTTGGTCGCCCTGTTGTAGGAAAGATGTTATTAAACTAGAAAGAGTACAGAAAAGATTTCCCAGGATGTTGCCCAGACTTGGGGGTCTGAGTTACAAGGAGTGGTTGTGTAGACTAGGACTTTATTCCCTGAAGTGTAGGAGATTGAGGGGTGACCTGATAGAGGTGTATAAGATCGTGAGGGGCACAGACAAGGTGAAATCACATAGTCTTTTTCCCAGGGAGGGGTTGCTAAAAACAAGAGGGCATAGGTTTAAGCTCAGAGGTGAGAGATTTAAAAGGGACATCAGGGGCAGCTTCTTCACACAAAGGGTGGTGTATATTTGGAATGAGCTACCAGAAATAGTAGTTGAGGAGGGCACATTAGCAACATTTAAAAGCCATCTAGATAAGTCCATGGACGGGAGAGGTTTAGAGGGCTATGGACCAAACGCGGGCAGATGGGACCAGCTCGCTGGACAACACTGTCGGCATGGACGAGTTGGGCTGAAGGGCCTGTTTCCCTGCTGTGTGACTCTAGGACTCTGTAACAGCCTGTCACAGAGTCATACATCACAGAAACAGGCCCTTCAGCCCAACACATCCATGCTGACCTTTCGGCCCATCTACAGTAACCTCACTTGCCTGCACTGGGTCCATATCCTTCTCTGCCCTGCCTATTCTTTCTCCCTGTGCGGATGAGAGTGGAGGCTGTAGGAAGGATGAGCAACCGAACTGTGGCACCGTGGTTCAGGGAGCCATTCCAGAGGGGATGAGAAGAGAAATGGAGCTGTCATTGGGGATAGTATAGTCAGGGGAATGGACACAATTCCCTGTCGCAAGGATCGAGAGTCCCGAAGGCTGTGTTGCCAGCCTGGTTCCCGGGTTCAGGACATCTCATCTGACCTGCAGAGGAATTTGGAATGGGAGAGAAAGATCCAGTTGTTGTGGTCCATGTGGGTACCAACGATGTAGGTAGAACAAGGAAAGTGGTTCTGCTGAGGGAATTTGAGCAGCTTGGGATTAAATTAAAAAGCAGAACCAAAAAGGTAATAATCTCTGGATTGCTACCTGAGCCACGTGCAAATTGGCACAGGGTCAATAAGATCAGAGAGTTGAATGCATGGCTCAGTGATTGGTGTGGGAGAAATGGGTCTGAGTTCATGGGACATTGAAACCAGGACTGGGGAAGGAGGGAGCTGTTCCGATGGGACAGGCTCCACCTGAACCATGCTGGGACCAGGGTCCTGGTGAATTGCATAACTAGGGGCTGTGGATAGGTCTTTAAACTAAATAGTAGGGGGGTGGGTTCAACAGATCGGAAAAGTATGGATAAAGTAAAAGGGAAGGAGAGGTTACTGAAGTCTCAGAATAAAGAATAAGATGGAAAGTTTAGAAAGGGATAAGATTTTAACTTCAGACATCATGGAGACAAATTTGAGAAGGGTGGTGAATGCAGGACTGAAGGTGTTACATTTGAATGCACGCAGCATACGACATAAGGTAGATGAGCTTATAGCGCAGTTAGAAATGGGCAGGTATGACGTTGTGGGCATCACAGACTCATGGTTGAAAGTAGATCACAGCTGGGAGCTAAACATCCGAGGATACGCGTCCTATCGAAAAGACAGGCAGATGGACAGAGGGCGTGGGGTGGCTCTGTTGGTAAAAAATGAAATCAAATCCTCAGCAAGAAGTGACGTAGGGTCAGAAGATGTCGAATCCTTGTGGGTAGAGTTAAGAAATTGCAAGGGTAAAATGACCCTGATGAGAATTATATACAGGCCTCCGAATAGTAGCCAGGATGTGGGGTACAAATTACAACAGGATATGGAAGAGGCGTGTATAAAGGGCAATGTTACGGTGGTCATGGGGGATTTCAATATGCAGGTAGATTTGGAAAACCAGGTTGGTGCTGGATCCCAAGAGAAGGAATTTGTAGAATGCCTACGAGATGGCTTTTTAGAGCAGCTTGTGGTCGAGCCCACAAGGGAAAAGGCAATTCTGGATTTGGTGCTGTGCAGGGAGCTCAAGGTAAAGGAACCCTTAGGAGGCAGTGATCATAATATGATAGAATTCACCTGCAGTTTGAGAGGGAGAAGCTGAAATCAGATGTATCAGTATTACAGTTGAGTAAAGGTAACTACAGAGGCATGAGAGAGGAGCTGGTCAAAGTTGATCAGAAGAGGACCCCAGCAGGGATGACGGTACAGCAGCAATGGCAGGAGTTTCTGGGAGTAATTCGGAAGATGCAGGATCAGTTCATCCCAAAGGAGAAGAAGCAGCATTCTGGAGAGAGGATGAGGCAACTGCGGCTGACGAGGGAAGTCAAAGACAGCATGAAAGCAAAAGAGAGGGCATACAATATTGCAAAATTTAGCTGGAAGCTAGAGGATTGGGAAGCTTTTAAAAACCAACGGAAGGCAACTAAAAAAGCAATAAGGGGCGAAAAGATGAAATCTGAAGGTAAGCTAGCCGATGATATAAAAGAGGACACCAGAAGTTTTTTCACATATATAAAGAGTAAAAGAGAGGCAAGAGTGGACATCGGACTGCTGGAAAATGATGCTGGAGAGGTAGTAATGGGGAACAAAGACATGGCAGATGAACTGAATGCGTATTTTTTGTTAGTCTTCACTGCGGAAGACACCAGCAAAATGCCAGAAATTTGAGAGAGTCGGGGGGGGGGGGGCGGGCAGAAGTAAGTGTAGTCGCTATTACTGAGGAGAAGGTGCTTGGGAAGCTGAAAGGTCAGAAGGTGGATAAGTCCCCTGGACCAGATGGACTGCACCCCAGGGATCTGAAAGAGGCAGCTGACAATATTGTGGAGGCATTAGTGGTGATCTTTCAAGAATCACTAGAGTCAGGAATGGTTCCAGAGGACTGGAAAACCGCAAATGTCATTACACTCTTAAAGAAGGAAGGAAGGCAAAAGACAGGAAGTTATAGGCCAGTCAGCCTGACTTCAGTGGTTGGTAGGATGTTAGAGTCCATTATTAAGGATGAGGTTTTGGGATACTTGGAAGCTCATGATAAAATAGGCCGAAGTCAGCATGGTTTCCTTGAGGGGAGATCTTGCCTGACAAATCTGTTGGAATTCTCTGAGGAAGTAACAGGCAGGATAGACAAAGGAGAGTCAGTGGATGTTGTTTACCTGGGTTTTCAGAAGGCCTTTGACAAGGTGCCGCACATGAGGCTGCTAAACAAGATAGAAGTCCATGGTATTACAGGAAAGGTACCAGCATGGATAGAAGATTGGCTGACTGGCAGAAGGCAAAGAGTGGGTATAAAGGGCCCTTTTTTTTGGTGGCTGCCAGTGACCAGTGGTGTTCCGCAGGGGTCAGTGTTGCTACCTTTCATGTTGGGCGTTAATGATCTGGATGACAGAATTGATGGCTTTGTGGCCAAGTTTGCGGATGATACAAAGATAGGTGGAGGGGCAGGTAGTGTTGAGGAAGCAGGGAGTCTGCAGAAGGACTTGGACAGGTTGGGGGAATGGGCAAAGTAGTGGCAGATGGAACACAGCGTAGGGAAGTGTACGGTCATGCACTTTGGTAGAAGGAATAAAGGCGTAGACTGTTTTCTAAATGGGGAGCAAATTCAGAAATTGGAGGTGCAAAGGGGATTTGGGATCCTAGTGCAGGATTCCCTGAAGGTCAACTTGCAGGTTGAGTCAGTACTAAGGAAGAAAAATGCAATGTTAGCATTTATCTCGAGAGGACTAGAATATAAAAGCAAGGATGTAATGCTGAGGCTTTATAAGGGGTTGGTCAGACCATATTTGGAGCATTGTGAGCAGTTTTGGGCCCCGTATCTAAGGAAGGATGTGCTGGCACTGGAGAGTGTCAGAGGAGGTTTACAAGAACGATCTTGGGGATGAAAGGGTTAATGTCTGAGGAGCGTTTGATGGCTCTGGGCCTGTACTCGCTGGACTTTAGACGGATGAGGAGGGATCTCAATGAAACGTACTGAATATTAAAAGGCCTGGATGGAGTGGACGTTTTCAGCAGTGGGAAAGTCTAGGACCAGAGGGTACAGCCTCAGAATAAAAGGACATTCCTTTAGAACAGAGATGAGGGTGGCGAATCTGTGGAATTCTTTAAAACTTTATTTTTGAAACTTTATTCACACGGCACAGTAACAGGCCTTTCCGGCCCAACGAGCCTGCGCTGCCCAATCACCACAGACAGCTGTGGAGGCCAAGTCTTTGGGTATATTTAAGGTGGAGGTTTTTAGGTTCTTGATTAGTGAGGGTGTCAAAGGTTGCGAGGAGAAGGCAGGAGAATGGGGTTGAGAAGGAAAAATAAATCAGCCATGATCGACTGGTGAAGCAGAATCGATGGGCCGAATAGCCTAATTCTGCTCCTATGTCTTATGGTCTTATGGTCATGCAAAACCCTGAAAGCACATACACCAGGCTCAAGGACAGCTTCTATCCTGCTGCTATAAGACTATTGAACGGTTGCTAGTACAATAAAGTGGACTCTTCACCTCACAATCTACCTCATTATGACCTTGCACCTTATTGTGTGCCTGCACTGCACTTTCTCTGTAACTTTAACACTATATTCTGCATTCTGTTCTTGTTTTACGTTGTACTACCTCAATACACTGATGAAATGAATTGATTTGTATGGACGGTATGCAAGACAAATTTTTCACTGTACTTTACAATTTACCAGACTTACCAATTTACAGAAACACGACCAAATGCAGAAATTAGCACAGATGTAATATACATACGAGTTATCAAATTACTGTAAACCGGTGACCCTGGTTGTAGGGAAAAGAATTTTCTAATGCAAGATCGTGCTTTATGTGCAGAATTCGAACTGCAGAAAGAGAAGTCCCAACATCTTGTTGCAACGTGGCTTGGTAACGCCTTCCTGTCATCGGAGCGGAGTTACAGGAGGAGAGCAGCCAGCAGAGGGAGCTCCACACCAGAAGGTAAGCAGGCATGCCAACACCCAGCTGGAAATTGGTTTACATGTCACCGAGATACAGCGAAAAACTTGTCCTGCATACTGTTCATACAGATCATTTCATTACACAGTGCATTGAGGTAGTACACGGTAAAACAATAACAGAATACAGAGTAGTGTAGCAGTTAGCGTAATGCTTTACAGCGCCAGTGACCCAGGTTCAATTCCAGTCACTGTCTGTAAGGAGCTTGTACGTTCTCCCCGTGTCTGCATGGGTTTCCTCCGGATGCTCCGGTTTCCTCCCACATTCCAAAGACGTACGGGTTAGGAAGTTGTGGGCATGCTATGTTGGCGCCGGAAACGTGGCGACACTTGCGGGCTGCCCCCAGAACACTCTACACAAAAAAGATGCACTTCACTGTGTTTTGATATACATGTGACTAATAAAAAATATCTTATCTTAGCTTATCTTATGAGGTAGATTGTGAGGTCGAGTCCATCTCTTGGAGCAGCCAGGATGGAATGGGCAGAACTTTGTGTCTCGAAGGCCAAACCCTTCATTTTCAGCCCCTATTCCTTCCCCAGCTCCTGCCTGAGGTCGAGCCGCATCATCCCCAACTGCTAGAGGAGCTCAGTGGGTCGGGCAGCGTCTGTGGAGGGAAACGGACAGCCGCCGTTTCTGGTCGAGACCCTTCGTCTGTCTGTTGAGGGAAATGGACAGGACCAAGTGGTTCACACCACAGAACAAAAAAATAGGAACAGGTAGTATTCTTGGCTATCACCCAGAGGCATGAGTTCAAATTTCAGTACGGTAGTTAATTATCTGATTTTCTTTTCCATGAGAACACAAGAAAACAGGACACTCGGCCCCTCAAGCCTGCCCCGCCGTTCAATATGAAGGCTGATCTGTGCTGGCCTCACCTCATCTCCTGATGCTATTTCCCTTCACCCTCAATCCCCTGAACATTCAAAACTGCATCTCCCTCCTCTTCAGTGATCCACCACCACAACCCTCGGGGACAGAGAATTCCGGAGATTCACCCCCCTCTGTGAGAAAACGTTCCCGCACACCTCAGTTTTAAATGACCAGCCCCTAATCTTGTAACTAAGTCACCTGGTTCAAGGCTCCCCCACTAGTGAAAGCATCTCAACATCTACCCTGTCAGGCCCCCTCAGGATCTTATGTGTTTGAATAAGATCACCCCTCGTTCTTCTAAACTCCGAAGAATATGGAACTCAGACAATCAAGTGTGGGAAGCGTTGCCGTGCACGTGCCAAGGCATTGGTCCAAATCATCGCTGGTGTCCTCTCTCACGGCTCCTTCCATCTGTCAAGGTATTGACGTCCTTCAAGGCAGAGAAACATCCCAGGGTTTACCACACAGCTCCCTGTTCCTCCACCCTCCGAGGGAACAGCTCCCTGTTCCTCCACCCTCCGAGGACACAGCTCCCTCTCGGTGCCAGTCCCTGTGATAACACAGCTCCCAGTTCTGACACTGCTGGTGGGGCCGGGACGTTTGTGCTCAGGTCCCTGGAGCACCATTGCAGCCCCTGACCTGATCTGTGCCAGCGAGCAGGGACACGTCAGGGGACAGCGGCACGAGGCGGGCGGGGATGCCTTTGATCTTGGTGTTGCAGGGAATGCAGGGACACCTTCCAGTCCTCAGCGTAACTACCTGTATGCACTGCATTCAGGGGGTTCATGTGTTCGAACCCCAGCCCAGAGACAAGCACACAACCTGCTCTAACACAGTACAGCTCTCACTGTGTCCTGGGCACTGGCACCGATGTAAAGAACAGCAGAGAGATACCAAGCTTCAGCCAGAGCTGACACCTTCAGTGCAAGGGGGAGGACCCTCGGGGGCGGTGAGGAACCTGTCACAACAAACGCAGATAATCATGGAAATGAAAATTGGAAACAACAGGCTTGTTAAGTTTACATCGGTCTTCACAGGATGGTAACATACCTGACAACCAAGGGCAGCTTAATGGTGCTGGGAACAGCTAACTGTGAAGAAGTGAACGGTACTGGGAAAGATAACAGTGCTACAGACTGCAAACCCCCAGGACACGGTAGGTTAGACAATCTCACCATAATCTTCCATTCAGGATTTGACCCTTTAGTTGGAAAACTGCAGATGTAACTCTGACTATCCTGCTATCCTCAGGGATTTCTGCATGTGCCCTCCCAGATCTCTGTGTTAGAACATGGAACATAGAACGTGGAACAGTGCAGCCCAGGCCCTTCGGCCCACCATGTTGTGCCGAATTTACTAATCTAATGATTAAATGCCTCACTAAACCAATCCCTTCTGCCTACACAACGTCCATGTTCCTCCATCCTCTACCTATCTAAGAGCCTTTTAAACATCTCTATCATATTTGCCTCCACTGGCAGCACATTCCAGGCACCCACCATTGTGTGTAAAAAACTTGCCCCGCACATCTCCTTTAAACTTACTCCCCTCACGTTCAATGCATGCCCTCTAAAATTAGACATTGCTATCCTGGGGAAAAGATACCGACTGTCTACTCCATCTATGCCTCTCATAATCTTATAAACCTCCATCAGATCTCCCCCCATCCTCCACCTGTGTTCTACAGATGTTCCCTGACCTACTGAATTCTTCCAGCTGTTCGTTTGCTCCAGATTGCAGCATCTGCAGTCTTTTGTGTCTCTGCTTCTCCTCCTTAATGTGTCTTCTCCGGATCCAATCCCACCTTCCCACCAGCATGGCCAAGTTTTGAATCATCTCCAGTTGTTTTGTATTCTCAAGGAATTATTGCAACATTAGAGATTGACTCAGGATCTGAGGGTTAGATCATGGGGAAAGAATACACAACCAAGAGATATTTGTTGCAATGAACAAGGCTTTAAGATAATTTTATTTAGGGATTTGAAGGGGACAATTAGACTAGATAATAAGAAAATTTTTCCACAGATGAAGAAGTCAATAAAAACAAGGGATAACTTTGCAAGAGAGATGGGCTGTTCAGGAGAAGGTTTGGATACAGTTCGCCACACAGCGGGTGGGAGTGGAGTAGATTCTGGGGCTTAGTTCATCATTGATACATTTTTTTGTCATGTAGCATGGTAGCATGGCAGTTAGAATGACTCTATTACAGCGCCAGCAACTGGAGTTCAATTCCGGCCACTGTCTGTAAGGAGTTTGTACGTTCTCCCCGTGTCTGCGTGGGTTTCGTCCGGGTGCTCCGGTTTCCTCCCACATTCCAAAGACGTACGGGTAGGTTAACTTGGGTTTAAATGGCCAGCGTGGACTCATTGGGCCGGAAGTGCTGTATAAGTAAAGTTTAAAGTTTAAAAAAACGGTTGTGAAAGCATATGGAGTCAAGGTGTGTAGATGGGGTTAAACTACAGATTTACCTAAATCACACTGAGTGGTAAATTAATAAATTGTTAAATTGGTTTATCATTGTTCCGTGTACCAAGGTACAGTGGAAAACTTTGTCTTTCATGCCGTCCATACAGATCATTTCATCATATCAGTGCATCGAGGTAGTACAAGGGAAAACAAAAACAGAATGCAGAATGAAGTGTTACAGTTACAGAGAAAGTGCAGTGCAGGCAGACAATAAGGTGCAAGCCATAACGAGGTAGATTGTGAGGTCAAGGATCCATTTTACTGTACTAAGGGACCGTTCAGTAGTCTGATAACAGTGGGATAGAAACTGTCCTTGAGCCTGGTGGTACGTGTATTTGTATGTTCAGCTTTTGTACGTTCTGCCCGATGGGAGGGGGGAGAAGAGAGAACGTCGGGGGTGGGAGGGGTCTTTGATTATGCTGGCTGCATTACCGACGCAGCGAAAAGTGTAGACAGAGTCCATGGAGGGGAGGCAGGTTTCCGTGATGTGCTGAGCTGTGTCCTCAACTCTCTGCGGTTCCTTGCGGTCCTGGGCAGAGCAGGTGCCGTACCAAGCCATGATGCATCCAGATAGGATGCTTTCTATAGTGCATTGATAAAAGTTGGTGAAGGTCAAAGGGGACATATTGAATTTCTTTAGCCTCCTGAGGAAGTAGAGGTGCTGGTGAGCTTTCTTGACCGTGGCATCTACGTGGTTGGACCAGGACAGACTATTGGTGATGTTTGCTCCTGGGAACTCGAAGCTGTCAACTCTCTTGACCTCAGCATCAAATGGCCTCTTCCGCTGCACCTTTAGCTAGTCAGGGTTGGGGAATGGGTCAAGCCATGCACTGCGATCAGTAGACAGTTGGATTTGGGTTGAATCAAGGAATTGATACTGAGGTAAAAGTTTAGCCATGATGTTTATGAATGCCAGAGCTTATCAGCATCCAGGACAGAGCAACAGCTCAATCAGCACCCCACCCACCACCCTCAACAATCCCCCCTCCACCACCGGTGCACAGTGGCTGCAGTGTGCACCACGTACAAAATACACCCAGGCTACTCCGACAGCACCTCCCAAACCCGCCACCCCTCCCCCCAAGGATGAGGGCAACAGATGCAGGGGAACGCCACCCCCTGCAGATTCCCCTGCAAGCCACGTGCCATCAATGGTCCGTCATTGTCGAAGGGTCTCAACCCTGGAACCTCCTCCCCAACAGCACCGTGGGAGCACCTTCACCAGGAGGACTGCAGCAGTTCAAGAAGGCGGCTCCCCCCCCCCCCCCACCTTCTCAGGGGCAGTCGGAGGTGGACAGTAAACGCTGGTCTAGCCAGAGAGGCCCAGATCCTGAAAGGTCTGAATGACCGAATCTTGTTTCTGTTTCAGATGAGATCCTGAATATTTCCCACTTTAAGAAAACACAGAAGGAGCGATTGAGTAACAGTCTCTCATCACTGGTTCCCTGCTGGGATAAACCAATTTTGGAAGATTGTGTTCAATTAACATAAAGTCGAAGCTTATGTTTGCTGAGTAGTGGTGGTAGGAAAATCCCCATAGCATGGGCTGAAGCAGAAAGGAAGAAAGATTCTGGGGTAACTGAGGGAAAGTGGTGACCGAGAGGCACTCAAGGTATTAATGAGAGTCATTAGTCAAACCTGGAGTCGAGAATGCTCTTCACAAATGCTGTTGTGCACTTATTTTTGCTGATACAAATATTTGAAGCTTCATTTGAGGCAGTTACACATTAACAAAGCAGAGTCGTTAACCTTTTGTTTTTCTCTATCTGTGGAATCTGGTCGGTAGCTTGCTCAGTCCCTCAATAACAGGAGCAGCTTGGATCAGACTAGTCCAACAATGAGCGAAAAGCAAACTGCTGGAGGAACTCCACAGGTAAGGCGGCATCTGTGGAGGCAGATGGATGGTTGATGTTTCGGGTCGAGACCCTGCATCAGGACCTCCACAGCTGCTGCCTGATCCACTGAGTTCTTCCAGGAGTTTGTCCTTTTGCTCCAGATTCCAGCATCAGCAATCTCTTGTATCTCCGTTATCCACTTGGTCTGACTTCAGAAGGGACAGGCTCAGTAAAGGTCAGGTAGTCTGGCATAGTGTTCAGGGAAACATCGATTCCCTGATTAAGGACAGTCAGCATGGCTTTGTGTGTGGGAAGTACTGTCTGACAAATCTCTTGGCATTCTTCGAGGAGGTAACCAAGAGGGTAGATGAGGGTAAGGTAGTGGATGTTGTCTATGTGGACTTAGCAAGGCCTTTGACAAGGTCCCTCGCGGCAGAATCACTGAAAAAAAAACTGTTTGCTGTGAATTGATCACAGTGTGGTGTGTGGGAGCTTGCTGTGCTGAAGTTGGCTACGTTACAGCAGTGGTTACACTTCCAACCGTGCTCAATAGGATTTGGGCATAGTGAGGTCATTAAAAGGTGGTAGAACTTGGACTTGGAGAGTCCTGATGCAGGATTTCAACCTGAAACGTCGACAATTTAGTTCCTTCCACAGATGCTGCTCGACCCACTGAGTTCCTCCAACAGATTGTTGCTCCAGATTCCAGCATCTGCAGCCTCTTGTGTCTCCATCAGGAGCAGGAATTAGTTACCGGGCCCTTTGACCCTGGACCACGGCTGATCTTCTACCTCAGCCCCATTTTCCTGGGTACAGAGTTCCTAACGATCACCATCCTTTGAATAAAGACATTCTCCTCATCTCAGTCCTAAATGGCTTACACCACATTATCAAACTATGACCCCCACAGTTCTACTTGCTCAGGAAAATACCATACCTATATCCAGCCTGTCAAACCCTTCAGAATTTTGCAAGTTTCAATGAGATCTCCCAATCTTCTACCCGCTAGAAAGTAAATCCCAGTCGGCTCAATCTCTCCTCATTCGACAAAGCACCATCTCCACAACAGTCCAGTGAATCTTCATGGCATCCTCCTGTGGCAGTACATTCTTCTTATGTAAGGAGGCCCCCAGGTGTACTCGCAACAAAGCCCTTGACAGTTCCTGACTCCTGCTATATAACAGACCATTTTCCTTCCTCATATCCTGTTGAACCTGCATATTGGTCTTCTATAAAGTGTAACCCTGTCCCCTTGAAGGTCAACACTGCCTAAACTCTACTTAACAAGTACTCTGGGGACATCATCCCTCCCTATCTGGTTCCATTTATCACCTTCCAGCCTCCGTCTCTAACCCCACCCTCACCTCCCTCCATCTGCTCCCTTTAATCTCTCCCTCCTTACCTGTCTCTACCATCACCCACCTGCCACGGTCTCCCAACTCCACCCTCCTGGCTCCATCTGCTCATCATCCCCCACCTCACCTGGTTCCACCTATCACCTACCAGCCACTGCCTCACCCCTCCCTCTCACCTCCCTATACGGGCCATCTCCCCGCGACACTTTCAGTCCTGATGCAGGGTATCAACGTGAAGCAGTGATCATCGCTTTACCTCCACAGATGCTACCTGACCCCCTGAGTCCCTCCAGCAGTTTGTTTTTAACAGATATTCAGCTTTACTGTCACATTTACCGAAATGGACCTCACTTTTACCCTCATTCTGTTCTACCAGCCATGCTCTCCCCACTCACTCACCTTGTCCACATCCCCAGAATTGGTTCCACACACCCCTCCATGCTCCAAGTCCCACCTGATTTAGTACCATCACCAAACTAGGAAATATGAGAGTTGGTCCACTCAGCCAACACTGGGGAAGACGGGTTGTTCATCTGTTTCCATTGGTATTCATCAAGAGAGGAATGTTGGCCGGGAAAAATGAGAGAACTCTCAGTTCTGTCACCGTGGGAGGTTGGGCCACCCAATGGGAGCACAGTCGCTCTACAGCACATGGTGTATCTGCAGCAGTTTGTGTCTTATTCCTGAGTTCCTTGACCTTCGCCCCTGGAAATGACCCAGGAAGACATTTTGTTCCATGGCCATTGGGGATAGGTAATAAATGCTGGCCTATCCAACATAGTCAAAGACCCCTCCCACCCCAGATATTCTCTCTTCTCCCCCCTCCCATCGGGCAGAAGATACAAAAGCCTGAAAGCACGTACCCCCAGGCTCAAGGACAGCTTCTATCCCGCTGTTATAAGGCTATTGAATAGTTCCCTAGTACGATAAAATGGACTCTTGACCTCACAATCTACCTCGTTATGACCTTGCACCTTATTGTCTGCCTGCACTGCACTTTCTCTGTAACTGTAACACTTTATTCTGCATTCTGTTATTGTTTTACCCTGTACCACCTCAATGCACTGTGTAATGAATTGATCTGTATGAATGGTATGCAAGACAAGTTTTTCACTGGACCTCAGTACATGTGACAATAATAAAGCTACTTACCAATTTACCTATCCGACAATGCACACAGCCCACAAACAAGTGGAATGATGCCCCGTTCAGATCATTATTTGAGGGTTTTTGAGTGGAGAAACACATGGACAATTGACCAAACCTCTGTGCCCACTGTTACGCACAAGGAATGCCTCAAATCCTGGAGAAGAGCTGACTCTGCAACTTAAGTAGACCCACAGAATAACTCTCCCAGTCATCAGATTCCTTGGACCAGTGTCACAAGCATCGCAGCCTCATTAACCTTTATTGATATAATGAATACTGTGTTTGTCTGCCTTCAATTAGCTGGAAATATTTGGTTTTAATAGGAGCAATTATTAGCCAGAAACAGCATAGTTCAAGGTACCATAATCTCAAGAACGTCTGCTGGTTGGAAGCAAAGTTTGTGGCAGGTACAGGGGTGAAAGGGGCATTGCACACTCTTCATGTAGTACGGTTGGTATTGGCGATGGGCTCTGTGGAATCGACTTTTGAGTTTGAAGTTGATGAATTTTGAGGCAGGACCAGTGGTGTAATGGACCCAAGTGGTGTAATGGCACCCATGGAACTACTGGACTGTGGTAACCTCCACCCCTCCCCTACACACCCCAGCAATTCACTTGTTTGGGGGAGGGAGTTTATTGTTCTCACCAAATCTGACCCACAAACCCACAAATCACCCTCTGAAACAGAGACACAGGAGACTACAGATGCCGTCACCTGGGGCAAATCTGCTTTCACCTGTCACCCGCCAGCCGCTCTCCCAAATCCACCCTTTTCCCCCTTCCAACGGGCTCCATCTGCCCATCATCCACCTCCTCACCTGGTTCCTGGGCATTTCCGTCTTGGAACCTTGCAGCCTAACGGCATGAACATTAAATTCTCCAACTTTAAGTAATCCCCACCCCCCTCCCCCCCCCCACCCCCCCACCCCCCCAACCCCCCTTCCCCCCCACCCCACTCCACCCCACCCCCCCACCCCACCCCACTCCACCCCCCTTCCCCCCACCCCCCAACCCCCCAACCCCCCTTCCCCCCCCACTCCACCCCACCCCACCCCACCCCAGCCCACCCCACCCCACTCTACCCCACTCCACCCCACCACCCCCCCACTCCACCCCTCCCCACCACCCCCCACCACCCCACCCCACCCCACCACCACCCACCCCACCCCACCCCACTCCACCCCACTCCACCCCTCCCCACCCCACCCCACCCCACTCCACCCCCTTCCCCCCACCCCCCACCCCCCCAACCCCCCTTCCCCCCACCCCCCACCCCCCCAACCCCCCTTCCCCCCCCACTCCACCCCACCCCTCCCCACCCCACCCACCCACCCCACCCCACCCCACCACCCACCACCCCACCCCACCCCATCCCACCCCACCACCCCCCACCCCCCCCACCCCCACCCCCCACCACCCCCCCACCCCACCCCACCCCACTCCACCCCACCCCACCACCCCCCCCACCCAACCCCACCCCACTCCACCCCACCCCCACCACCCCACCCCACCCCACCACCCCCCACCCCACCCCACCCCACCCCACCCCACCCCACCCCACCCCACCCCACCCCACCCCACCCCCCCCCCCCCCCCCCCCCCCCCCCCCCCCACCCCACCCCACTCCACCCCACCCCACCCCACCCCCCCCACCCCTCCCCACCCCACCCCACCCCACTCCACCCCCCCACCATGCTTCTTTTCTTCCTTTTCCTTGCCTTTTTTCTACTTCTCTCTTTTTCCCCTCTCTCTCCTCACCTTTGACCCATCCCCCGGTGGATCCGCTCTCCCCTCCTCCCCCACACCTGCCCATCACTGTCTCTTACCTGCATCTACCTGTCACCACCCTGTGGCCACCCCGCCTCCCCTCTGTTCTCCACCTATCACTGCTCTGTTTTTCCCTCCTTTCTATCGGGCTTCCCCTTTTCCTATCTTCAGTCCTGAAGAAGGGTCCAGACCCGAAACGTTGACCGCCTGCTTTTCCCCACGGATGCTGCCTGGCCTGCTGAGTTCCTCCAGCATCAGGGTATTTTTCATCTCCAGATGTATTTTTACAAATGTCCTGACTGGTTGCATCAGGGTCTGGGACGGCAATTCGAATGCGCAGGTATGTAAGAAGCTGCAGAGAGTCATGGACTCAGCCCAATACATCACGGGCACATCCCTTGAAGCGGACGGTGAGACCCGACGCAGATCGGGTGACCGCTTCGTCGAGCACTATTCATTCTGTCCGCCGCAACAGCCAGGACCTCCCGGTGGCCGCCCACTTCAGTTCCACATCCCACTCCCACAGTGACACGTCTGTCCACAGCCTCCTCCACTGCCACGTTGAGGCCAGGCGCAGGTTGGAGGAACAACACCTCATTCCGCCTTGGGATTCTCCAACCTGACGGCCTCAACATTGATTTCTCCAACTTCTGGTAACCTCTCCCCCCCGTCTTTTCTCTCCTTTGTCTTCTCTCATTCCTGTGGCTCCCTCCCCCACCCTCATAACCTGCCCATCCATTCCCCACCTCCTTCCCTTTACTCCATGGTCCACTGCCCTCTCCCACCGGATTCCTTCGTCTTCAGCCTTTTGCCCCTTCTACACATCACCTCTCAGCTTCTTACTTCTCCCCCACCCCTCCCCACCTACTTCCCCCCTCTCACCTGGACTCACCCGTCACCTGAACTCACCTCTCCCCGGCCTGTGTGTACTCCTCCCCCTCCCCCACCTTCTTATTCTGGCTTCTGCCCTCTTCCTCTCCAGTCCTGATGAAGGGTCTCGACCCGAAATGTCGACTGTTTATTTCCCTCCACAGATGCTGCCTGACCTGCTGAGTTCCTCCAGCACTTTGTGTGCATTGTTCCAGATTCTAGCACCTACGGAGTCTCTGTGTGTGTCAGGAGTTAATTCTAGCCATGACCAACCTCTCAAAGCTCTTCATCACAGTAGACGTGAGCGCTGTTGATGCAGCTCACCCTGCTCTTATTGGGCATTAGTACAATTGATGCCCTTTTGAAACAGGTGGGAACATGCGATCACAGCAGTGAGAGGTTGAAGATGGTCGGCACAGATTTTCAGGGATTCAGTGATCTGAATTCGCAGATTTAAGGGACTCAGTGATCTTAGTTGAGGTTCATCCTGAGCAGGATTCTATGATCTACCGGCCGTTCCCGGGGAGGTACACTGAGACAAACATCAACTGATGCTGGAAGACCACCGACTCAGTGAAAGACGCACTTCGGTTCTCACTGGGCTTCTGGTGTAAGGCGACGTCCGTGAACGAGGGCTGCCGACTGACACCCTCTCAGGTTTGGGAGTCCATGCTTGGAGATGCCCTGAAGCTCGGTGCAGCTGACACACGCACTCTGCGGGGAGAGGGCACTCTTTAAGACCCTCCAACCAATGCTCGTACCTGGGGGAGAAATCCCTTGGACTGTTGATTGTGGAAATCCTGTAGAAGAAAAAAATGATGGCATGTGAATATGATTCATCTCAGAGTGAAATGATCTGTTCTGTACTGTGAATGGTGAACACAAATGCACTGGTTTATGCAGTTGCACATTCTCTGAACACGGTATATTTTGGGAAATGAATGGTTGTCAGCTGAGGCAGTGACACCCACACCCTGTGAATGAATGCAGAGTAATGAGAGAGGGAGGCAGAATCCTGGATGCTCACCGCCTCCCCACGTCCCATATGCCATCCATCCTCACGAAAGTCCGACCTTGCAGTGTTTCACAGCAGCTTCCTGCTGCATAGTGGGCCTTGCTCACTTAACGCCACCCAGCAAACTTCCACAGTGTGATCTATACTGCCTTAGTGATGGGGTTAGAGGAGTTATCACAACCCCAGAATGTTGAGAAGATCACCCTTCTTCAAAGTAAATTGGTAAATGAGGTACAGTGAAAAACTTTGCTTTGCACACTATCCATACAGATCATTTTGTCACATCGGTGCATTGAGGTAGTACCAGGGAAAATGATACCAGAATGCAGAATGAAGACACAAGAGAGACTGCAGACACTGGAATCTGGAGCAACACACAAAATGGTCGAGGAAATCAGCGGGTCGAGCGGCGTCTGTGGAGGGAAATGGACAATAGGGAGGAAAGATCTCGACCTGAAACGCCATCTGTCCATTTCCCTCCGTAGATGCTGCCTGACCCGCTGGGTTCCTCCAGCACTTTGGTGAGTATGTGGAATGAAGTGTTACAGTTCCAGAGAATTACAGAGTTCAGAGAAGAGGACAGAACTACCGTTACAGAGTTACAGAGTAGTGCCCCAAGATCTTGTGAAGTCCCCTGAGAGGGCAAACAGGCAAAAACCCAGTCAAGCAGCTGGACGGTTGAGGTCTTCCTCCTGTTCAGGCCCGATGGTCCATTGCAGGCTTACCTTTCTGCACATGGCTTAACATCTTATTTTTCCAAAATATCCCTTATTTATAATATGTACAGTACATGCAGTTCTGTGCTCCATCTGCCATGGAGATCTGGAGCTCCCGGTTCCCAGCCACTTTAATTCCCCTCCTCGTTCCCATGCTGACCTGTCGGTCCTCGGCCTCCTCCACTGCCAGGGTGAGGAAGCTAGAACAGCCCCTCGTACTCCCCCTGGGAGGTCTACACCCCGACAACATGGACATTGAATTGTCCAATATCCAGTAACCTGCTCCCCCTCTTCCCTCTCCTCCTGATCGACCCCGTTCCTCCTGCACCCACCCCAGACCCCATCACCCTGTCTCTTTCCCCTCCCCTACCCGCTCCATTGGCCCACACCCACACACCCCTCCCACTGGGTCCCCCCCCCCCCCACTCTTCCCACCTGCCCTCCCCACCTCTCTCACTTGGTTCCAGGCTCCAGCTTCCCCTCCCATCAGATCCCACCATCTGCAGCCCCCCGTCACCCCCCCACCTCTCACCTCCCGGCCTCTGTCGCTGTTCCCACCCTCCCCCCCCCCCATCTGCCCGTCACCCCTCCTCACCTGGATCCACCCATCACCTGCCGGCTCCTGCCCCACCCCTTCCCTCCACTGACTACCTCCCCTCTATCTTAGTCCAGATGAAGGGTCTCAACCCAAAATGTTGGCTGTCCATTGCCCTCCAGCAGTTTGTCTGCTGCTCCAGATTCCAGCATCTGTAGTCTCCTGTGTCTCCAAATACAATCCGGGCTTGTCATTATCACCTTTTGGCTCAGTCTTTCTTTTACTATTTGTACAGTCTGTCTCACTTGGCATATCCCACAGTCTCACTATTAGCAACACATTACACACGCAAAGAAACATAATCTGGTCCAAACTGCTGTTTAACTGCTGGATTTACTCAGGTGGTCTCACCCTATCTTAGATATTCCCGATGTTCTACACCTCCTTCCCCCACTTTCTCTGCTACTGAAAACTAACTTACTCCTCTCTTTGCCAGTTTTAATGAAGTGTTCCAGACATGAAGCATTGACTGTTTCTCTCTCCACAGATGCTGCCTGACCTGCTGAGTGTTTCCTGCAGTTTCTATTTTTATATCAGATATCCAGAAATTTTTGATTTTCAAGGTTATCAGAGATTACAGGGGCATCTTGATCAGTTAGGGAAGTTGGCCAAGAAGTGGCAAATGGATTTCAATACAAGTACGTAAGTGTGAGATGATGCATTTTGGAAAGTCAAACCAGCGTAGGACTGAAACTATGAACGGTAGGGCACGAGGGAGCGTAATGGAACAGAGAGACCTAGGAGTACAAGTACATAGTTCATTGAAAGTGGCGTCACAGGTAGACAGGGTGGTGTAAAAGGCATTTAGTACGCTGGCCTTCATCAGTCAGAGCACTGAGTACAGGAGTTGGGTCATCGTGTTGCAGTTGTATAAGTCGTTGGTGAGGTCGCACTTGGAGTACTGGGTACAGTTTTGGTCGCCCTGTTATAGGAAAGATGTGGTTAAACTGGAAAGAGTGCAGAGGAGATTTACGAGGATGTTGCCAGGACTTGGGGACCTAAGTTATAGGGAGAGGTTGGCCAGGCTGGGTCTTTATTCCTTGGAACGTAGGAGAATGAGGGGTGACCTTATAGAAGTGTTTAAAATTATGAGAGGCATAGATAAGGTGGATCGTAATAGTCTTTTCCCCAGGGTAGGGGAGTCCAAAGCTAGGGGGCATAGGTTTAGGGTGAGTGGGGAAGGATTTAAGAGGAACCTGAGGGGCAATTTTTTCACCCAGAGGGTGGTGAGTGTATGGAACGAGCTGCCAGAGGAAGTGGGTGAGGCAGGTACAACAGTATCATTTAAGAAGCACTTGGATAGGTACGTGGAGCGGCGGGGCTTGGAGGGATATGGGCCAAGTGCAAGGAGTTGGAACTAGCTGGGTGGGCACCATGGTCGGCATGGACTGGTTGGGCAGAATGGCCTGTATCTGTGCTGTATTGCTCTATGACAATATGACTCATGTCAATCTGTTTATTCACTGCACCAAGCAATTTAATACACTGTTACACAGGACCCAGTCCCTCAGTGTTCAACTGCAGCAGGACCTTAGAATGCAGTCCTTCCCCACAGACGGTTTGTGTTGGCTGCACTGTGCTTCAGTGCATCCCTCAGCACGTACTCCTGCAGATAATATCTGTCTCAGTGTGTGTCCCTGGGAACAGCATCTAATGTGTGCTGCACACCCATTGCTCTCTCTGCTGCCACACAGCACCCTGCATTGTTTGACACACCAAATACTCGAGGAACAATTTTACAGAAGTGCCAACTACATTCCACTACCGACTTTAAGCTTTAAACTAAATGCTTGCTGCGTAATTAATGAGTACAACATGTTGGAATTTCCAGTCTGAATCTCTTAAGGTGCTTGTGAAATGCTGAGTTTGCTCTCATGTCCTGTTCAAAGTGCAGGTAAATAAATTATTTCTATTGCATTAATATTTTGGTACTTTTTAATCAATTTTTATCAGTAATGAACAAAGTGGCCAGGGACCAGCCAGTCAGTGATCTGTGGTTAAATATTCCTCAGAACAAAAGTTAACACATTGCATGCAAAAGTAATGCTATGAAAGTTTCTGGGGATAATGCACAAGCCCTACACAGGAGACTTCACTGCAAGAAAACTAGATTGAACCTTTTTCTGGTGCCCAGGTTGCTTCACTGTGCTGGAGTTCTTGAATTCATTCACAGTTACAATGTTTAAAAGGCATTTGGACTGGTCCATGGATAGGAAAGGTTTAGAGGGATATGGGCCAAACGCAGGCAAATGGGACTAGTCCAAGTGACGGACGAGTTAGGCTGAAGGGTCTGTTTCTGTGCTGTATAACTCTATGGCTGCTGCCCTCCCACTGTGGTCCTGAGAAGGTGGCAGTGGGTGGCCCTCTTGAAACATTATGTAGGATTTATTCTGGTTGGGATTCTTGCTGCACCTCATCAGAGGATCATCCAAGAGCTACCATCGTGCTTGCGTCCAGAGTAAATTGGTAAATTGGTTTATTATTGTCAAAGACCCCACCCACCTGGGTCATTCTCTCTTCTCTCCTCTTCCATCGGGTAGAAGATACAGGAGCCTGAGGGCACGTACCACCAGGTTCAAGGACAGCTTCTACCCCACTGTGATAAGATTATTGAATGGTTCCCTTATACGATGAAGTGGACTCTGACCTCATGATCTACCTTGTTGTGACCTTGCACCTTATTGCACTGCACTTCCTCTGTAGCTGTGACACTTTTCTCTGTACTGTTATTGTTTTTACCTGTACAACATCAATGCACTCTGTACTGACTCAATGTAACTGCACTGTGTAATGAATTGACCTGTACAATCGGTATGCAAGACAAGTTTTTCACTGTACCTCAGTACAAGTGACAATAATAAACCAATACCAACACATGTACTGAGGTACAGTGAAAAACTTTTGCATGCCATCCAGACAGATCATCTCATTACAACAATACATTGAGGTAGTACAAGGGAAAACAATAACAGAATGAAGAATAAAATGTTAGTTACAGAAAAGGTGCAATGTAGGTAGACAATAAGGTGCAAGGTCATAGCGTGGTCAATTGTGAGGTCAAGAGTCCATCTTATCGTACTAGGTGACCATTCAATAGTCTTATAACAGTGGGATAGAAGCTGTCCTTGAGCCTGGTGGTACGTGCTTTCAGGCTTTTGTATCTTCTGCCCGATGGGAGGGGCAAGAAGAGAGAATGTCCGGGGTGGGAGGGGTCTTTGATTATGCCGGCTGATACACCGAGGCAGCAGGAAGTGTAAGTGTGGATGGAGCCATGTGTAGTCCAGGCTGGGAAAAGTTGGGATTCCAGTCTGAATGGGATACCGATCAGCAAACATTACAGCTAAAAGCCTCTGAGAGTTCTAAACTGCAAAAGAAGACCCTGTTATGCACAAAGCCCTTCATCTCCACAGCTCCAGACGGAGATACAACTGGACAGTTGCTTACAATGAGGCACTTGGGGAAGGTGCGGTGTAGCTACCAGTGGGAAAGGGAAGATGGCCTGAATAGCCTTCCTAATCACCTCATCACTATTGTAAAAGAACAGAAGGCCATTCAGCCCATCTAACCTGCTCCGACATCCATCAAGATCATGGCCGATCTTCTATAGGCTCTGCAGCCAGGGGAGGCATCCTCCCTGCATCTATCCCAGAGGAATTTTGTAACTTCCAATGAGATCTAGTCTACTTATTCACAGTGCAGTGAGTCGTGGGTTTGATCCTCGGGCCAGACCAATGGATGAAGGTAGTTCTGGTATCGACTAGTGCTTCGAGGGGCTGGTCACGGCACCCATCAACTCCAGCCTCCCAGGCAACCTTGACCCACTGTAATTCACCTACTGCCAAAACAGGTCTATAGCGGACGCCACCTCCCTGGCCATATAGTCATCTCTGGAGCACCTGGATGACAAAGTGGAGAGTGAACAAGGGTGGGTGTGTGGTGAAGCACTCATCTGATGAATGGCATTGCAAGAGTCCAGAGGGGGCTTCGCCACAGGCAGAATCTTCCTTTTACCCAGACATGTGATCAAGGGTGACCTGCTCCCACTGTGGGTCTGTGGGCTCTGGGGCAGGTGATGAGACCAATGGGGGGAGCTGGGGGGAGCACAGACTCTGCCACAGATGGGATCTGACCGGGTGGGCGGATGGGGAGTATGAGAGGCCGTCCTCTTGCATTTACACGGAGCCTTTGTGTGTTGCCGATGCACGGCCCCAAGGTTCTCATTGCCATCCCCATTTCTCCTTCTTCACATGGAGTGGTTGTTGGCCGGAGATTCCCAGAAGTCAGTGAGGATGTTGTATTCCTTTGCTCAGTGCACATCCATCACGGAAACCAGCCTCCCCTCCACGGACTCTGTCCTCGCTGCCTCAGGAAAGCAGCCGGCATAGTCAGAGACCCCTCCCACCCCGGACATTCTCTCTTCTCTCCCCTCCCGTTGGGCAGAAGATACAAAAGCCTGAAAGCACGTACCACCAGGCTCAAGGACAGCTTCTAATCCGCTGTTATAAGACTATTGAACGGTCCCCAGGTACGATAAGATGAACTCTTGACCTCACAATCTACCTGGTTATGACCTTGCACCTTATTGTCTGCCTGCACTGCACTTTCTCTGTAACTGTAACACTATATCCTGCATTCCCTTCTTGCTTTTCCCCTGTACTACCTCAATGCACTGATGTTGTGAAATGCTCTGTATGGATGGCATGCAAGGCAAAGTTTTTCACTGCACCTCGGTGCATGTGACAATAATAAACCAATGACCTTGAATCATTCGGAGACACGAGAGACCGCAGATGCTGGAATCTGGAGTGAAAAACGAATTGCAGGAGGAAGTCAGTGGGCCGAGAAGCATTGTGGAGGCAGCCTGATGTTTCAGGTCGAGACTCTGCATCTGGAGTTGGACAAGCGAATGATGTGGCCTGCCCAACTTGGGAATCAGGGAATGTTGGCCAGGGGCAGGACACTGATGACGGCTCACTTGTTCTTGAAGTGAATGTGGAGAGAAGTGAGGTTCAGCACCTCCCCCTGTGATACCTCAACGGGGGGTAATGGGGGGGCTACAGCCGACAGGTTAACCCACACGTCAGGCACGTTGTAATGGTGTGTGAGACAGGACAGCGTCAAGGAAGCCTCACCCTGACCTCCCCACCACTCCTTCACCTCCCAAGGATTTGAATGAAGTTCATCACAGAAATCTTCTTTGTTAAAGTTCACTTTATTGAAATCAAAACACTTACAGAAAAATTCACTGATTTACATGAAGAAATTTTAACCATTTAATAAAATAAAAATCACATTTTAATTCTTAAAATAAAACTGTGTGTGTGGAATGTGGGAAGTGAGCCTGGTGGTACAAACATCTGCTCAGCAGATGGGATTCAGACACGGGGGCAAGGAAATTGTTGGGATACCTCGATGATTTCCCCATCACTTCTCCTGGTGACCCAGGCACCAACCTGTGCCTACCAGATCACACCTCACTTTCCGAACCCTCCCTGTGGGAAACAGGATACAGAGGGGCAGGGTGTAACATGAGCCTCTCCAAGGGTATTGGTGTGATGGACCAGGACCCCAGGAACAGGTTTTGGAGACCCAGAGCAGCTCATCCTCCCTGGGGGGTAGGGTTCCAGTCTAGCTTTCATAGTCTCTGTGGTAACACTGATAACGTTTTCTGTTTTGAGAAGGGAACCCATGTCATTGGGATGCCCACAGGGTCACACCCACCTGCGCGCCCCAACATCCAAGCAGATGGGAGGGCGTCGGGAGCAGGGACCGGCACCCAAGGGCCGTCGGCTCCCGGATCTCCACTGTAACAGAGGGGGCACCTGGAGGACGCAAGGGAAGCACAGTCACCACGGCAACGGCCGATCTGTGGTCACGCTGGGCCCACCGGCTCCCACCCCTCCACCCACTGCCCTGTCAGGCTGACCCTCCCTCAGGACTAGGGCTTCAAATCCCGCCCTCCCTTCTGCACCCCCATGCCCGTGAGCTGGAGGAAGGGTCGCCACCGGTGATGTTGACCTCTGCTCCAAGGCGTGTAGCCCGTGGAAGTGTGTCCCACCCCATTGCAGCTCCGGGGTGGGGAGGGAGGAAACCAAAAAATTCTTCCCAATCCATGTTGCCCCTGGAGACACCATCGTGTACAGACATTGCCCCCATCCCAACAACAACAACCTGAACCCCACCCTCACCCTCACTGACAACCCCCCCACCCTTCCCCCAACCTGTAAACTGTACCTCGGCACCAGGTCATCAGGAGCCGATGTAATAATTCTAAAACAATACTGTTGGACCGATAATACTGGCCTCAACTTTGTGTGCAAAGGTGCAGGGGATGAAATTCAATGGCGTGGACTTGGGGGGGCAGATACCAAGTGGGTGGCAGTGAATTGGGTGGGCAATTCACCTGGCCCACCACAACCTTTCCACTCGAGCAACGAGTAACCTATGGAGGAGCTCAACGGGTCGACCAGCATCTATGGGGGGAGAGGGACGGTCGACATTTCGGGTGGAAGCCCAGCTTCGGTGAGCTGAGTTCTTCCAGCAGGTTGCATCTCCATAATGGTTACACCGAAGGTCAGGAGTGTGCTGAGGGCACCAACACTTGCCACAGTTGAATTTCACCCCGGAATCCCTCACCTATTCTGAAGTGGCTCTGTTATTCCGACCCACTCAACACAGACGGCCGAGTCTCTCCTTTCAGTGCAACAAAGAGTTGGATTTCACAGAAGCCACACGACAAGGCCGCAGAGAGGAAACTCTGGGCCCTTGTTCAGAAGCAGCATGAGTACTTTTCACCAGGGCAATGCTACCACTGTCCACGGTGAAACCAACGGCCGAGAGGTCCTCGGAGACCTGAGAATGACGCTTGACCAATCACCCCCTCTCCCCAGTGAAAGCATTCGAAGAAAACACAAACCGAGCCCCAGAAAATGACGGGGCGTCTCGTCTCGTTTTTCAAGATCACAGTTCAGTTCCTGAACAAACACCCTGACAGTGGGAGCCCAGGACAACCCTTCACAAACCAGAATATCTTTTATCCCAGTGCTTTCACTTGGCCAATTCTTCAAGCAATACGAGCAGGCAGGACAGACAATTCTGATTCTCCCCGAAGGGCAAGTCAAGAGTGTAAACAGTAGCTCAAAAGTGACATGACTTCCACAGGCACATACGCCTCACGTTGTGTGGTTCCTGCTCCAGTCCCTGTTGAAATACTCCCTCTGTGCCGTGCACAAGGGCAAGGTTGAGTGCCCCTCCTCTTCCTCCACCTCTCTGCTAGGCCTCTGTGCTGCTCAAGCGTTCCAGTTCAGTGGCAGAGGCTTTGGGTTGTCGTGATGAGGACTTCCTGCGTCGGAATCCTTGGGCAATCTGCTCGAATGTCTTGCCCTTCGTTTCAGGCACCCTGAAGTAGGTGAACAGGGTGAAGCCGAGGAGCAAGCAGGCAAAAATGACAAACACGTAGGGGCCACACAACTCCTGCAGAGAGAGAGAATGCAGAGAGCATTGTCAGGGTGGGGATGTCAGCTGGTTCAACAGCATCAAGTCTAATCTGATTCCAGGCTTTCAGTCATATGCTCAAGGAGGTCATCTTGTCCATTGTCAGTGGTAGCCCAATCTAACACTAATCCCACTGCCCTGCGCTCTCCCCACAGCCCTGTGTCAGTCCCCAAACTAATCCCCTGCCCCACTCTCTCCCTGAAGCTTCTGATCTATGGATCACCCCGATGATTCAACATTCCCTGTTTTTTATGGCTGGGATGCGTTTTCACTATTCCGTGCCCAACTCCCTTTATCCCCATCAGAGTGCTGCTGTCTGTGGACAGACACACAATCTGCCCACCTCCTGCTCACTGGCACCATTGGTGCTGTCTGGGCATGGGGTGTGGGCAGCTCCTCCTACTGCTATGATTGCATTGTTAACCCATCTACAACAGCAGGAGACCTCACCTCTTGGGATTGAAGTAGATCTGTTGGTTGTGACGTGATACATCACACACTGCCAGCACAGAAACAGGCCCTTCGGCCCCACTCATCCATGCAGACCGAGATGCCTACCTACGCTAATTCTGTTTTTCTGCATTTGGCCCAAATCCCTCGATCCCGTTCCTGTCCATGTACCTGCCCAAGTGCTTTTTAAACATTGTGTTTAGGGATTTTCCTGATCCTATCTCCGTTGTTCTGAGTTTCAGCTCTGTGATTCTTCCTCTGGCTCTGAATACCTCAATCATTCTCAAAGCTTGTTTTTATAGAGACATACAACAGGGAAACAGACCCTTTGGCCCAACTGATCAATGTTGATCCGAGGTGCCCATCTAAGCCAGTCCCTTCTGCCTGCGTTTGGCCCATGTATCTAAATCTTTCCTATCCATGTACCTGTCCAACGATCTTCTGAAAGGAATTATTGTACCTGCCTCAACCATTTCCTCTGGCGGCTCATTCCACATACTGACCACCCTCTGGGTAAAAAAATTGCCCCTCAAATTCCTATTTAATGTCTCCCCTCTCACCTTAAACCTGTATCCTCTCGTTCTCAATTCCCCAACCCTGGGGAAAAGACTGTGCATTCACCCTATCTATGCCCCTCTTGATGTTATACACCTCTATAAGATCACCTCTCAGTCTCCTACTCTCCAAGGAATAAAGTCCTAGCCTGTCCAACCTCTCCGTATAACTCAGTCCCTCAAGTCCTGGCAACAGCCTTTAAAATCTTTTCTGTGCTCTCTCCAGTATAATAACATCGTTCCTATAGCAGGGCGACCAAAACTGAACACTATACTCCAAGCGTAGCTGCACCAGTGTCCTGTACAACCAAAACTTGACCTCCCAAGTTCTAAACTCAGTGCCTTGACAGATGAAGGCCAGTGTGCCAAACGCCTTCTTCACCACGCTGTCTACCTGTGACTCCCCTTTCAGGGACCATGTGCCTGAAGTTCGAGGTCTGGTTCAAGGTCTCAGTAATATAACAAGTGCTTCCTCTGCCCAAGTTCCCTTTAAACACCAAGACCCAGTTCCCACACTCCCTTTAAGCACCAGGACCCCAGTTCCCACACTCCCTTTAAACTTACCTGGTTCACAGGAAAATTTATGATAATAGTGTGTAACATCCAAAAAACTGTGTTGGGATATGAACAGAAATAACATCCAATGGTGCAGGGGTGCAGAGGGATCGTAGGGTCCAAGTCCCTAGCTCCCTAACAGTGGCTGCACAGGTTGGCAGGGCGGTAAAGAAGGCGTGTGGCGTGTGGCGTGCGGCGTGCGGCGTGCTTGCCTTTGTTAGTTCAGGCACTGAGTTCAAGAGTCAGGAAGTTACGTTGCAGCTTTATAAAACTCTGGTTAGGCTGCACTAGGAGCATTCAATTCTGGTCACCCCATTACAGGAAGGATGTGGAGGCTTTGGAGAGCGAGCAGAAGAGGTTCACCAGGATGCTGCCTGGATTAGAGGGTATGAGCTATAAGGAGAGGTTGGGATGTTTTCTCTGGAGCGTCGGAGGCTGAAGGGAGACCTGCTAGAAGTTTATAAAATTATGAGCAGCAGAGATAGAGTCGACAGCTGGTAATTTTTTCCGAGGGTTGGAATGTCTAATACCAGAGGACATGCGTTTAAGTTGAGAGGGGAAAGTTCAAAGCAGACGTATGGGGCAGGTTTTTGTTTTACACAGAGAGCGGTGGGCGCCTGGAATGTGCTGCCAGGGGTGGGAGTGGAGGCAGATATGATAGAAGTGGTTGAGAGGCTCTTAGACACATGAATGTGCAGAGAATGGAGGGAGTTGGCCCAAATTGATTGGAGGAGTAAGTTAGCTGGAGGGACAGCAGAGGAAAAATGGAAGAAATTTCTACAGGAAATAAGGACAATGCAGGACAGATATATTCCAAGAAAAAAGAAGGTTTTGAATGGAAAAAAGGCACAGATGTGGATAACGAGGGAGGTGAAGGATAAAATAAAAGCAAAAGGGGAGGCGTACAAAGTAGCAAAAATTAGTGGGAAAACAGAAGATTGGAACGATTTTAAAAATCTGCAGAGAGAAACTAAGAAGGTCATTAGGAAAGCAAAGATGAGTTACGAAAGGAAGCTGGCGGACAACATTCGGAAGGATTCTAAGAGTTTTTTTAAATACATAAGGAATAAAAGAGAGACACGGGTTGACATAGGACCAATTGATAACGGTGCAGGAGGTATTATAATGGATGATAGAGAGATGGCAAGGGAATTGAATGAATATTTTGCATCGGTCTTCACCGTGGAGGACATAAGCAATGTGCCCGTTAGTCAGGAGTCTCACGAATTGGAGCTGAGTTCAGTTGAGATTAATAGGGAGAAGGTGCTTGGAAAACTAAAGGGGCTTAAGGCTGATAAGTCTCCCGGACCGGATGAGGTGCATCCCCGGGTTCTGAAGGAGGTGGCTGTGGAGATAGCGGAGGCATTGGCGATTATTTTTCAGGAATCGATAGATTCTGGCATGGTTCCGGAGGACTGGAGGGTAGCGAATGTAGTTCCGTTGTATAAGAAAGGTGGGAGGCAGCACAAAGGCAATTACAGACCTATTAGTCTGACGTCAGTGGTGGGAAAATTATTGGAGTCTATCCTCAAGGAGGAGGTTACCGAATACCTAGAGGCGCAAGGCAAGATAGGACCTAGTCAACATGGTTTTGTGAAGGGGAGGTCCTGTCTGACCAACCTATTGGAGTTTTTTGAAGAAATCACAGGTAGGGTGGATAAGGGAGAGGCGGTAGACGTTGTGTATTTAGACTTTCAAAAGGCCTTCGATAAGGTGCCTCACAAGAGACTGATTAATAAGATGAGAGGTCATGGAATTATGGGCAGGGTAGCAAAATGGGTGGAGAATTGGCTGGTTGGCAGGAAGCAAAGGGTGGAAATAAAAGGATCTCGTTCTGGTTGGTTACCGGTTACTAGTGGTGTGCCGCAGGGGTCGGTGTTGGGGCCTCTCCTTTTTACCTTGTACATCAATGATTTGGATGATGGAATAAATGGTTGTGTGGCTAAGTTTGCGGATGACACCAAGATAAGTGGAGGAGTAGGGAGCATAGAGGAAATAGAAAGAATGCAGAGGGACCTAGACAGTTTAGGAGAATGGGCAAGGAAATGGCAGATGAGATTCAATGTTGAGAAATGTGCAGTTGTACACTTTGGAAGTAGAAATAAGCGGGTAGATTATTATCTAGAAGGAGAGAAGATTGATAGTGCGGTAGTACAAAGGGACTTGGGGGTACTCATACAGGATACCTTAAAAGTTAACCACCAGGTTGGATCGGTGGTTAAGAAAGCGAATGCTATGTTGGCATTCATCTCGAGAGGTATAGTGTATAAAAGTAAGGAAGTGTTGATGAGGCTCTACGGGGCGCTAGTGAGGCCTCATTTGGAATACTGTGCGCAGTTTTGGGCCCCGCATCTTAGGAAGGATGTGCTGACGTTGGAGAGGGTTCAGAGGAGATTTACGAGAATGATTCCAGGAATGAAAGGGCTTAAGTATGATGAGCGTTTGTCGGCTCTTGGACTGTACTCGCTGGAGTACAGAAGGATGAGAGGGGACCTCGTAGCGACATTTAAAATGTTGACAGGTAAGGATAGAGTAGATGTGGCTAGGCTGTTTCCCTTGGTGGGCGTGTCCAGGACCAGAGGGCACAATCTTAGAATTAGAGGGTACAGTTTCAAGACAGAGATGAGGAGAAGTTTCTTTACCCAGAGGGTGGTGAAATTGTGGAACTCCTTGCCACGCACAGCAGTGGAGGCCAGATCAGTGGGGGTATTCAAGGAGGAGATAGACAGATATCTAAATAGTCAGGGTATCAAGGGATATGGGGATAAAGCTGGCAAATGGGATTAGAATAGTTTTTTTTTCTCTTCTTTTTTTCCCACCCCATTTCTTTTTCCCTTTTCCTTGGAGCAGACTCGATGGGCCGAATGGCCTGCTTCTGCTCCCTTATCTTGTGATCTTGTGATCTTGTGAGATGGACCAGCCAGAAGGAATGAGTTTAATTAGGTGTCATTGGCTTAATTAGTTCAGCACAACATCGTGGCCCGAAGGGCCTGTTCCTTTACAGTACTGGTCTGTGTTCTGTGTTCTGTGTTCTAGTACAGAAAATCTGTCACCCAGCTCCACCAAAGCCCTGAGTGTGCTGGATTACCAGCGTTTATGCACACCTGATTTTAGGGTGGTCCTTAAAGTGATTAGGAGCGGGTCTGGGTGGTAATGGGGCTGCTATCCCAGCATCCAAAGACAGGACGGGCCAGGCTGTGTGGTCCGAGGGTGCAGTGCTGGGCAGGCTCTTACCTCGATGTATGGGAAGCACATCCCCACCAGGAAGTTGCAGGTCCAGTTGCAGAAGCCGGCGATGGTCACTGCCGCTGGACGGGTACCCTGGCTGAACAACTCGGCCGCGATGAACCAGGCGATGGGGCCCGGTCCGATCTCAAAGAAAGCGACGAAAATAAAGATGGCCGACATGCTGAGGTAGCTCATCCAGTTGTGTGTGTGCTGAGGGAGAGGGAGGGGGAGAGGGTCACCAACAGCTCAAGAGACAACAAGACAACAAGATTTTCAGGAATTAAATGACAATCTGATGACGGGCGGAGAACCCCACAGGAAGGCAGCTGAGGCAGGCTCTTGTGTTGGAGGATGAAGAAAAGGCGGCTTCCCTTTTGGGACCATCAAGTTCTCTGATGAACCCAGTAGGAAGTTCAGGAGAAGTTCCTTCATCCAGTGGGAATGCAGCACTCGCTCCCACACTGTGTGGTCAAGGTTCAAGGGTGAAAGGAGTAGAAGGGGACAACGTAGAGGAGATAGAAAGGGGAAGGAATAAGGTTCACATGGAGTAGAAGATCTGTCACAGGATAGAGGGGCAGAATGGCCCATTTCTGTGTTGGCAACTTGAGCAGTGAAGAAATAAATACTAACGTGACCCTTTTGTGACCAAGAGGGATCCCGGGAATGAAAGGGTTAATGTATGAAGGGTGTTTGATGTCTCTGGGCCTGTACTCGATGGAGTTCAGGATGGGGGGGATCTCATTGAAACCTATTGGCTAATGAAAGGCCTGGACAGAGTGGATGTGGAGAGGATGTTTCCATCAGTGGGAGAGTCCAGGATCCGAGGGCACAGCCTCAGAATAAAGGGACGTCCCTTTAGAATTGAGATGAGGAGGAATTTCTTCAGCCAGAGGGAGGTGAATCTGTGGAATATGTTGCCACAAGAGGGCTGTGGAGGCCAAGCCATTGGGTGTATTTAAGGCTGAGATCGATAGGTTCTTGATTGGTAGGGGGGGTTAGGGGTTATGGGGAGAGGGCGGGAAAATAGGTTTAAAAAAATCAGCCATGATTGAATGGCGGAGCAGACTCGATGGGCCGAATGGCCTAATTATGCTCCTATCCCTTCTGGTCTTTGAGGGATGATCTGGAGGCTGGGTGGTCATTACAAACACCCGTAAAGCACATGGAATGCCCAGAGGTTATACAAATGCAACCATCACAGGCACATCCCTCCCCACCATCGGGAGTATCTACAGGAGGCGCTGCCTGAAGAAGGCAACATCCATCATCAAAGATCCCCCACCATCCAGGCCGTGCCATCTTCTCACAGCTCCCATCGGGCAGGAGGTACAGAAGCCTGAAGTCCCCACCACCAGGTTCAGGAACAGCTACTTCCCTTCAACCATTCGGTTCTTGAACCAACTTGCACAACCCTAATCACTACAGTTTAGCAACACTGTGACCACTTTGCACTAAAATGGACTTTTTTTTGTTTTTTTTTTGTAAAATTGTGTATAATTTATGTTTAATTTATGTTTTTCTTGTGAATGCTGCTTATCTGATGCTCTGTGCCTGTGATGCTGCTGCAAGTAAGTTTTTCATTGCACCTGTGCACACATGTGCTTGTGCAGATGGCAATGAACTCGACTGTGACTTTGATGTTTGCTACAGCGGGGTGTTGGGTTGGGGTTTCACACTCCCGGGGTCCGGTGCTTTAGCACCAAGACCTCACTCACCTGCAGAGCCAGCCCGAAGGTCAGGAGGATGGCACAGCTGCACATCCCAGCCAGGCCGATGATGAACAGGCTCCTCCGGCCAGCGTGGTCCACCAGGAAGACCTAGGGAGAGACACACACGTAACAGTGGGCAGCCAGAGACACTCACCCATCCCTTTATTTGTTCTTTCACAGACAACAGATGTCACTGCCGACGACAGCACTTATCTCCCACCTCTCATTGCCCCTGGACCAAGGGGGAGGTCCAGATTCAACCAGATTGGTAGGTCTGGAGACACATGGGCCAGATGGGGTAAGGACGACTGAGGCCTCCCCTCATCTCTGGGACATCGATGAACCAGCTGGCTTGTTACGACAATCCAATGATCTCGTGGTCATTTTAAATTCCAGATGTAGCCTTACGGAGTCATACATCACGGAAACAGGCTCTTCGGCCCAACCCATACATGCCGATCGAGATTTCTCTCCAAGCTCATCCCAGTTTCCTGCATTTGACCCATAATATCCCAGTCCCATGTCCCAATCCATGCTCTGAATTTATCTGCCTTACTGTCAGGCTTTTGACATTAAGGGTTACAGGAAGAAGGCAGGAGAATGGGGTTGCAAACAAACCCCAGCCATGACTGACATAAGATACCAGAAAGAGGGGCAGTGCACCTGCACCTGCACCTGCTTTCATCAATGGTGCTGAAGTCAAGAGGGTTGCTAGCTTCAAGTTCCTTGGAGGGAACATCACCAATAGACTGCCCTGGTCCAACCACGTAGACACCACGGACAAGAAAACTCACCAGCGCCTCTACTTCCTCAGGAGGCTGAAGAAACTTGGCATGTTCCTCACCAACTTTTATCGATGCGCCATAGAAAGCATCCTATCCGGATGCGTCAAGGCTTGGTACGGCAACTGCTCTGCCTGGGACCGCAAGAAACTGCAGAGAGTTGTGGACACAGCCCAGCACATCACAGAAACCAGCCTCCCCTCCATGGACTCTGTCTACACCTCGCTGTCTCGGTAAAGCAGCCAACATAATCAAAGACCCCTCCCACCCCCGACGTTCCCTCTTCTCCACCCTCCCATCGGACAGAAGATACAAAAGCCTGAAAGCACATACCACCAGGCTCAAGGACAGCTTCTATCCCGCTGTTACAAGACCATTGAACGGTCCCCTAGTACAATAAGATGGACTCTTGCCCTCACAATCTACCTCATTATGGCCTTGCACCTTATTGTCTGCCTGCACTGCATTTTCTCTGTAGCTGTGACACTTCATTCTGCATTCTGTTATTGTTTTACCTTGTACTACCTCAATGTTGTAATGAAATGATCTGTACCGATGGTATGCAAGACAAGTTTTTCACTGTACCTCAGTACATGTGACCATAACAAATCAATTTACCAATGGTCTTATTAAAAAAAATGCAGTTTTGTCCATCAGACCTTCCTCAGTGTCTTATCCCTGCCTGTCCTGTCTATTGAACTTGCTCACTTTGACATTTATATTTGCCTCAACTTGCACATGTACTACACCATTACTTTGGGTCCCACCCCCCTCGCAGACTAGTTTAACCCCTCCCTAGCAGCATTTATTGAATTGAATGTGAATTCCCCAGGTGCTGGGTGGGATTCGAAACATGTCTCTGGATCAGTGGCCCAGGGCCCAGGGGTGTGGATGAGGGTGATGGTGTGTTCTAGTTGGTGTTCACACGCCACACCACGATTCCTCCCACCATGCCACATCTGGATGCCGGCCACTTGTCCAAGTTTGACAGCTGGCATCCAGATGTTACAAAAGTGGCACTTCCTTCCTTCTGGTTTATCCGGTCCCTGCACACTGCGCTGAAGGATAAATCCAGGTATCCTGTCCTGTGGTCAGACTGCAGGAACAGGGGCCATGCTACGCAGCTCATCAACTGCTCCAACGACTATAGCAGGTGAAGGCCATTCGGCCCTCTGGGTCTGCTCCAACACGGCACATTCAGGGCTGATCACCCACAACAGGCCCCTGTTGCCATCTTCTCTCCAAGTCACATGATCCCTCTGGCATTAAGAAAAATCTGGCCCTCCTGCCTGAGGATATTTACTGACGGCCTCCACTGCCTCCTGTGGGGAAGCATTCGACAGTCCACCACCCACTGGGTGAAGAAACTTCTCCTGACCTTGGACTTATTTAAGATATGGCGCACCCCATATCCCAAGGCTGTGAGGGGTTCTGGCCTCCTTTTCCATTGGGAATATCCTCCCTGTATGTAGTCAGTCCGTCCTGTTTGAACCTTATGTGCTTCTATGAGATCCCCTCCCATTCTTCTAAACTCCAGTGGATATCGGCCGATCCAGCCCAATCTCTCGCCGCGCCTCAGTCTTGTTGTCCCAGGACCTGCACTCCCTCCCTGGCAAAAACAGAGACCAAACCTGCACACAAACCTCCTATTATGGTCTCACCAAGGCCCTGTACAACTGCAGAAGAACAGAGAAACAAAGGACTGCAGATGCTGGAATCCAGATGAAAAGCACGCTGATGCTGGAGGAGCTCAGCAAGCCAGGCATTTCTCCACGGGTGCTGCCTGGCCTACTGAGTTCCTCCAGCATCTTCGTGTTTTTCATCCTGTACAACTGCAGTAAGACATCTATACTTGTGTACTCGAATCCTCTTGCTACGAAGGCCTGCGTCCTAACTGCTTCCTGCCTCTGAACACTTGCTTTGAGCAACTGGTTCTACAAGGACACACACCTTCCTGCTTCCCTTTTCCCAATCCGTCATATTCGGATAATAATAAATTTTTCTCCTTTTAGAACTAAAGTGGATAACCTCACACTTATCCACGTTAAACTGCATCTGCCATGCACTGGCCCACATTAACTGTACTTCAAAACCTTCCCTCCATATCCCTGGCAACTTACCATCCCCAACTCAGTGTTAGCGACGCCAGTAACCACTCTTACCATCAGCAACTGCTCTGCCCAGGACTGCAAGAAACTGCAGAGAGTTGTGGACACAGCCCAGCACATCACGGAAACCAGCCTCCCCTCCATGGACTCTGTCTACACTTCTCACTGCTTTGGGAAAGCAGCCGACATAATCAAAGATCCCTCGCACCCCGGACATTCTCTCTTCTCCCCCCTCCCACCTGGAAGAAGATACAAAAGCCTGAAAACACATACCACCAGGCTCAAGGACAGCTTCTATCCCGCTGTTATAAGAATGAAACGGACATCTTGTACATTAAAGCTGAACTCTTGACCTCACAATCTACCTCATTGTGTCTGCCACTTACTCTGTAACTGTACTCTGCATTCTGTTATTGCTTTTCCCCTGTACTACCTCAATGCACTGATGTGATTAATCTGTATGGACGGCGTACAAAACAAGTGTTTCACTGTACCTCGGTACATGTGACAATAATAAACCAATTACCAATTCCAACCAGCCAACAACAGAGGAGCCAGATTTCAGAAATGTATCCCATGTTTAGCCCTTGACACTCAGGATGAATGTATGAACAATGTATTAAATGGTTTGGTGCAGTGAATAAACAGAATGACACACAGCACGGATACAGACCTTTCAGCCCAACCAGTCCATACCGACCACGGTGCCCACCCAGCTAGTCCCAATTTCCTGCGTTCGGCCCATATCCCTCCAAGCCCCGCCCCTCCATGTACCTATCCAAGTGCTTCTTAAATGATACTGTTGTACCTGCCTCACCCACTTCCCCTGGCAGCTTGTTCCGTACACTCACCACCCTCTGTGTGAAAAAGTTGCCCCTCAGGTCCCTTTTAAATCTTTCCCCTCTCATCCTAAACCTCTGCCCCCTAGTTTTGGACTCCCCCCCCCCCGGGAAAAGACTGTTACCGTCCACCTTATCTCTGCCTCTCATAATTTTAAACACTTCTATAATGTCGCCCTTCATTCTCCTACGCTCCAAGGAATAAAGACCCAGCCTGGCCGACCTCTCCCTATAACTCAGGCCCTCGAGTCCTGGCAACGTCCTCGTAAATCTCCTTTGCACTCTTTCCTATAACAAAAACTGACCAAAACTGAACACAGAACTCCAGTTCTGACATGTTTCCTTTACTTCAGCGCTGGGAGTGTGGTTACATCCTTCAGCAATAACTGTTTGCATGTGTGGACTAAACTAAACGTAATAACTGGCGTCAGCCCAAAGCCGAGACATTGTCGGTGTGAATCTGAAGTGTCCCGAGGGCGTTGAGTGGGACGGGATCTGTGGAGGAGGGTGGTGTTGCCTTGCGAGGGGCTCTGACCCTCTCGTGTCGGTGTGGCAGTGGTACAGCGCAAGTGGGCAGGGTAGGTGCAGGGGGTGGGTTGTCATGATATGTTGATTATTTCTGACCCACATCCCTGGCTGATTGTCAGAAGGGAGGACCCCCTGCTGATTTCCCTACTCTCCTGTCCTTCCCACAGCTATGTGGACAGAGAACATGAGAAACAGGAGCTCCCTGTGTCTGCTCTGCCATTCAGTTACAGCCATGGTGGATCTGCTCAGCAGCACGTTCCTGCACTAACCCCATATCCCTAGATTCCACTCGTATCTCTGTGCCCTGAACACACCCCAAGACTGAGCTCCACTGTTCTTTGCAGCAGGGATTCCACAGATTCCCCACCCTCTGGATGAAGAAATTTCTTCTCATCTCTGTCCTGGACAGCCGGCCCTTCTTTCTTACTCCGTGGCCCACTGCTGGTTCGAGTCTTCCCAGTTAAGGGAAGATCCTCCCCCTAAATAACCTGTCTGGCGCCTTGACAATTCTGTACGTTTCACATGGCAGATATCCAGAACCGTCCTGGCTGAGCACAGGATGAAATTTGGGATTTCACTGGACTTCTGAGTCTTTTGGCAGGGCTTGGTGTGTTACGAGGTCTGGCTTGGGGCATTAGCCTCAAATTCTAGATTATTTTTGGCAGGGAAGTCTGATTGTCTAATCCCTGGTAGCAAAGAGTTTTTTAAAGTTCATTTTTTTGGGACCTCAACGTCTCTGGCATTTATCACCCATTCCTAACTGGGTCAGCAGAAGGTGCAGGGGAGCCGCCTCCTTGAACCGCTGCAGTCCTTCTGGCGAAGGTGCTCCCTCAGCGCTGCTGGGGAGGGAGATCCAGGGTTTGGACCCAGTGACGGTGAAGGAACGGTGATAGGTTTGCAAAACAGGATGACAGGTGACTTGGAGGGGAATCTGCAGGTGGTGTTATCCACTGAGGAGAGATTCAGTGAAGATCTTCATTCACTACTGATCAGAGTAGTGAATAATCCTGTTAAAATGTATAAAACGTCCCAAAGGGGCACGACAGGGTGGACAAAGGGTTACAAGGATAATGCATCTTTGTAACTCTCTAACCCTGAGGTGCTGGGAGTGCAGTCATTGAGGACATTCAGGAAGCTCAGTAGATTTTGTGGGAGAATCTATGGATTGGGGGATTGAGTGGGAAACCAGATTTGTCATCCATTCCCTAGAGCGGTTCATGATCATAAGCCCGTGATTCACAGAAACATTGAAAACCTACAGCACAGTTCAGGTCCTTTGACCTACAAAGCTGTGCCGAACATGTCCCTACCTTAGAAATTACTAGGCTTACCCATAGCCCTCTATTTTTCTCAGCTCCATGTACCTATCCAAAAGTCTCTTAAAAGACCCTATCGTATCCGCCTCCACCACCGTTGCCGGCAGCCCATTCCACACACTCACCACTCTCTGAGTAAAAAACTTACCCCTGACATCTCCTCTATACCTACTCCCCAGCACCTTAAACCTATGTCCTCTTGTGGCAACCATTTCAGCCCTGAGGAAAAGCCTCTGACTATCCACACGATCAATGCCTCTCATCATCTTATACACCTCTATCAGGTCACCCCTCATCCTCCATCGCTCCAAGGAGAAAAGGCCGAGTTCACTCAACCTGTTTTCATAAGGCATGCTCTGCATTCCAGGCAACATCCTTGTAAAGGATGATTTAGGGTGAAGCTCCTACTGTGGTACCCAGTGAGTGCCATCTATTGGAGGCGCCATGTTCTGGAGGAGATGTTAGATCCCAAAGGTCCAGCAGGCAATAGTTATCCCATCATCCACAACAGTTCAACTGGCGATCCACCCCTGTGCAGCTTCTGGCAGCTTGCTGTGTGTAAAGTGGCTGCAACAGTCTTCAAAATACAGTCCACTGTGTACTGGAATCCAACAGTACGGGAACAGGCCCTTCAGTCCACCGAGCCGTGCCAGCCATCTAAGCACCAACTGAACAGTCCCCAGTACAATAAGATGGACCCTTGACCTTCACAATCTACCTCACTATGACCTTGCACCTTATTGTCTGCCTGCACTGCACTTTCTCTGTACACTTGTGACACTTTATTCTGTGTTCTGTATTGTTTTATCCTGTACTACCTCAATGAACTGTGTAATGAATTGATCTGTATGAAAGACAAGTTTATCACTGTACCTCGGTACAAGTGTCAATAATAAACCAATTCCAATTCAACTACCCACTTACACTGATCACGCACATTCTCATCAAGCCCTTCCCCTCCACCCCAGATCCTACCCCTCACCCACCCTACAGTGTACTGGGGGATGTGGGAGGAAACTGGAGCACCCATGGGAAACCTAAGCAGTCACAGGGAGAACATGCAAACTCCACACAGACAGTGGCGGATGTCAGGATCGAACCCGGGTCTCCAGCACTGTGAGGCAGTGGCTCTACCCGCTGTACCACTGAGCCACCCTTGGTGTTGTCTGTTAGTGATAAGTTACAGAACTTCATCTCTCTCCTTCCTTCTTTCTAACCCCATCTTCTGATCTTTTCCCTGTGTATTTTCACAGCCTTTCTATGCAAATATCTCTGCATTTTTCCCTGTAAGGAATGCCATTGCTCTTTGGACTGAACATGTTCCGAAAACCCACTCCCAGGTTCCACAAGACCACCATTCCTGGTTACTCACCGAGACCACAGTGAAGATTGTGTTCACCACCCCAACTCCAATTGTAGCATACGTCGGGTGAGAGACTCCGGCCTGCTGAAAGATGGCTGTGGAGTAGTAGAAAATCTGGAGGGAAAAGAATGACAAACTCTTACAAAGTGGAAGAGAAATCAGGCACTGTTGTAGACCGTGAATGTGCAGAGAGCCACCCATCCAACAAGGACCTCGCAAACTAGAGGGAGGTCCTCCTGCCTTCTTGGTTTGGGATTGCAATCCAAGGGTCTTTCGCTGAGGCCAATGATGGAATGATACAGCACAGAAGGAGCCCACTCAGTCCATCACCTCTGTGCTGGAAGTTTGAAGGAGCGACCAGTCAGTTCCTTCCTACCCCATTTCTTCCTCGTAACTTCACAACTTTAACCTTTGTGAGAAGTGGTTCTCTACATGGATTTTATTGAGGCGTTTGACAAGGTTCCTGATGGGAGGCTCATCCAGAAGATTAAGATGCATGGCATCCATGGTGACTTGGCTGTTTGAATTCAGAATTGGCTTGCCCATAGAAGACAGAGGGCAGTGGTCAACAGGACTTATTCTGGCTGGAGGTCTGTGACTAGGAGTGTTCCGCAGAGATCCGTACTGGGACCTCTGCTGTTTGTGTTATATATAAATGACCTGGATGAAAATGTGGATGGGTGGGTTAGTAAGTTCGCAAATAATACAAAGATTGGTGGCGTTGTGGACAGTGTAGAAGATTGCCAAAGGATACAGCAGGATGTAGATCAGTTGTAGATATGGGCAGAGAAATGGCAGATGGACTTTAATCCAGCCAAGTGTGAGGTGTTGCACTTTGGCAGATCAAGTGTAAGGGGACAGTACATAGTTAATGGCAGGACCCTTAACTGCATTGATGTACAGAGGGATCTTGAGATCCAAGTCCATAGCTCCCTGACAGTGGCTGCACAGGTTGATGGGGTGGTAAAGAAGGCGGGCGGCGTGCTTGGTGTTTGAGAGGTTCTTAATGTGCAGAGAATGGAGGGATATGTTGTAGGCAGAAGGGATTAATTTAGTTAGGCAGTTAAATACTAGTTTAATTAGTTTGGCACCACATGTTGGGCCGAAGGGCCTGCTCCTGTGCTATACTGCTCCGTGCTCTGTTTACTTATTTCCATTCTGACAATCGCCATTGGGTCTGCTTCTGTCTCTCTTTCAGAGAGCGTCTTTCAGATTGTAATCACAAAACTCCCCTCCACCTTCGCACTGGGACATTACGGGATAGGGGTTTCACGTTTCTTTACAACATACAAGGAGGCCATTTGGCCCATGATGAGTCTATGCTGGCTCACAGAGCAATCCGATCCCCTCCACCAGTAACCTATCCTCCCCACATTCCCCCTAGATTCCACCACTCAAGTCACACGAGGGGCAAAAACAGAAAATGGAGAAAGGTTGACTGATGTCACTTCCCACAGACCCTGCCTGACCAGCCATTTAACCTACCAATCCACACACTGGGGGTCGTTTAACCTCCCAACCTGCACGTCTTTGGGATGTGGGAGGAAACCGGAGCACCCGGGGGAAACCCACGTGGTCACAGGGAGAACGTGCAAACTCCACACAGACAGCGCTGGAGGTCGGGATTGAACCCGGGTCTCTGGAGCTGTGAGGCAGCGGCTCTCTGCTTGCTGAGCCCCTGGAGTTCCAACTCTTACCCCTCAGATTTCCCCTGAGCACAGTTATCTCATGTAGTCTCCCCTATAACAGGGTGAGGCAAAAATGTTGTCTGTGTGGGCAATTCATGCAGTTCAGGTGGCCCTTGGTTGGCGGCAGCTAGCCTTTGAAGGGAGGGAGGGAGGGGGAGAGAGAGATACAGAGAGAGAGAGAGAGAGAGAGCGAGAGAGAGAGAGAGAGAGAGAGAGAGAGAGAGATAGACACACAGACAGACAGAGAGGCAGAGAAAGAGAGTGAAAGAGAGAGAGAGAGACAGAGAGACAGAGAGAGAGAGGCAGAGAGAGAGAGAGGGGGCAGAGAGAGAGAGAGATACAGACAGACAGAGAGAAAAAGAGACAGAGAGAGAGAAACTATTTGAATAATTGCGCTCAGTTTAGGTCCAGAGGTAAGAGTTGGAAATCTGAGGGTTAAGTTCTTCACGTGGAGGGTGCTGGGTATCTGGAATGACCTGCCAGAGGAGGCAGTGGAGGACACTTGGACAGTATTTGGATAGGCAAGGAGTAGAGGGGTACAGGCTTAATGCAGGGAAATGGGATTAGTGTAGATAGGTATCATGGTCAGCATGGACAAGATGGGCCGAAGGGTCCGTTTATGTGCTGTACCCTCCTACAATTCCATGACGACCTATTTCAATGTCACCACAGTTGAGTGAGCGGTCAGTTTACTCTGGTCCAGCCGGCAGAAATGGTCTCCGAGTCAGAGGTTGGACATTGCAGGCTCCACCCCAGGAACTTGTTCCAAGCTCTGCTACTGAGGGAGTGCTGCCTTACCGAAGGTGCCGTCCTTCAGCTGAGTGGTTGGAACCGAGGCCCTGCCTGGCCTCGCAGATGGGTGTAACAGGTCCCACATTCAAGGAGCAGGGGACATCCTCCTGGGAATCAGGGCCGATGTCCGTGCCTCACCCAACTTCACAAAGGCAGCTTATCCCATCATTCCCCGGCTGCTGCACGTGGGATCTTGCTGTGCAACAATTAGCCACTGTGTTTCTTGCATCGTCATTAGCAGCAAAGATAAAGGACTTCATTGGCTCTAAAGGTCTTTGGGATGTCCTGAGGCACTGAAGGTGTTACAATGTCTGTCTGTACTAACCTACCGATACTAATAAACACCTTCAATAAGTAACTTCATCATTTGCCAGTGGTCAAAGTTCTGAAGTAATTGATGAACGAAATATTTCTTCACCCAGAAATTGTTAAGCGGGATTGCACGGTAGTGTAGAGGTTAGCATAACGCTATTACAGTGCCAGCGACCTGGGTTTGTACGTTCTCCCCGTGTCTGCGTGGGTTTCCTCCGGGTGCTCCGGTTTCCTCCCACATTCCAAAGACGTACGGGTTAGGAAGTTGTGGACATGCTATGTTGGCACCGGAAGCGTGGCGACACTTGCGGGCTTCCCCCAGAACACTCTACGCAAAAGATGCATTTCACTGTGTGTTTTGATGTATATGTGACTAATAAAGAGATCTCATTGAACTGGATTGTGTAAGGGTTTTCAGTGCTATGGGGCCAGTAGTTGGATTGAGACTAAATAGACCCCACCAAGATGGACTGAATGGCCTTCTTCCAGATGGTAGATCCTTGCACTCCATGACCCAGGGGAAGGGGCATTCAGGGTCAGAGACAGAGCTGGTGAAGGAGCTGAAATAAATGAAATGGCTGGTTGTTCAGCCAGGGGAAGAATGAACCAATCACCGAATCCAGCCCCAGCACAATCACCCACATCGGTTTACAGCTGGAGTGATTTCACCCCCATTAATAGGTCAGATATGCAATCGTACATCAGCTAATTATTTACAGAAGATCATAAATCTTGTCAAACTCAGTCCTTTCACCTACTAAGCTCTGCACGTGGGCTTCTAACATCCCTGGAGTATCCATTTCAAACACTGGCAGTTCCAAAGGATCACTTCTCCGGGTAGGGATCGTACACCTGATCCCACAACCTGTGTCACCAGCACTGAAATGCCTGCAGAACTACACACAACTACAAATACATCCTGTTACATACATGGCTTTAAAAATCAGCTGTTAACATTAACCTTAGCTTTGTCACCCACCACAGTAGTCACAAACACACATTGTATCTGATCCCATGAACTCAATCACAACAATCTCTGGTTGCTTCTTAAGGCTCTCCATCTTTGTCTCTGCCCTCACTCTGTCTCACAAGCTGACTTCCTCTGGACACAGGGACTTTTCCTCTTTCCTACTGCCCTTCCTGAAAGCACAAAGTCGTCCCCACTGACCTTCTCTCCCTCTGTTGTCTCCAGTGCTCACTGTATAACTGTTCTCAGTCTCCATCATGTGGGGCTGATATCTGTCGGTCCATACCTACTGTAACATCTCTCATGGGATCTTCATTTCCACAGTGCAACTCAGTCCTCTCCTAAAGCACCCAGCTAAATCTGGCCTCGATCCAGGCCTCCTTAAACAACAGAAACCACGTCAAAAGCCTTGAGGTTCAAGGACAGCCTCTATCCTGCCATTATAAGACCATTGAATGGTCCCCTAGTACCACAAGATGACCTCACAATCTCCCTCGTTATGACCTTGCACCTTATTGTCTGCCTGCACTGCACTTTCTCTGTAACTGTAACACTTTATTCTGCATTCTGTTATTGTTTTCCCTTGTACTGCCTCAATGCTCTGTTGTGATGAAATGATCTGTATGGATGGCATGAAAAACAAAGTTTTTCACTGTACCTCGGTACACGGGACAATAATAAACCAATTTACCGATTTAATTTACCAATCTGGACTCTGCCACAACACTCGTGCACGCCCCCCTTCTGCAGCAGGGTCCTCCCTGCCGAGGGTAACTGATACCACACCGACACACAGCTTCTGCCTTCCACCTCACCTGCGGACCAGCCACTGCACTGAACCAGCTCCCTCCTACTACCCACATAGATCGCAGACTTGTCCCCTGAACTGCTTGTCAAATATTGTGAATATTTCCAGTGCTCCGAAAATCCAAGAGGCACCCTGGCCTCCGATTCCTCAGACTGGACAATCCTTCCCCCGGGACCTCTCAGCCTCTGGTCCGTCTGATACCTTTCTTTAGCAGGTTTGTTTCTCAGTCCCATGGTCAGTCCCACTGATCCCTTCTGATTGAGATTCATGTCCACCAGGGTGCAATGACAATAACAAACCAATACCAATGAAACAAGGGAAAACAATAACAGAATGCAGAATAAAGTGTTACAGTTACAGAGAAAGTGATGAGCACAAAACAACAGTGGTGCAAACTGAGGTAATGCAAAAAGTGACAGTAACGGAAGAGGTAGATTTAAGGGTCCGAGAATGTGGCAGCCCCACCGGGAGGGGATGTGAGAGAGGGGACTGGTTCAGGAGTCTGACAGCAGCGGGGAAGAAGCTGTTCCTGAGTCTGGACGTCTGGGCTTTCAAGCTCCTGTATCTTCTCCCAGAAGGTAGGAGAGAGAAATTGGAATAGCCAGAGTGACAGGTGTCCCTGATGACACTGTCAGCCCTCCTGAAGCAACGCACGGTGAAGGCGGACAGGATGGAAGGAAATTACGAGCCTGAGACGGACTGGGCAGTGTCTGCAGGTTCTGTCGGCCCAGAGCAGAGCAGTTGCCGTATCAGGCTTATAGAACTCATAGAGCACTACAGCACAGTACAGGTTCTTCAGCCCACAATGTTGCGCCGACATTTTATCCTGCTGTAAGATCTATCTAACCCTTCCCTCCCACATCGCCCCCCATTTCTCTATCATTCATTTGTCTATCTAAGAGTCTCTTAAATGCCCCTAATCTATCTGCCCCCACAACCTCTACTGGCAGTGAGTTCCACACACCCACCACTCTCTGTGTAAAAAACTTACCCCTGACATCCCCCTTATACCTTCCTCCAATCCCCTTAAAATTATGTCCCCTCGTGTTAGCCATTGTCGCCCTGGGAAAAAGTTTCTGACTGTCCACTCGATCTATGTCTCTTATCATCTTGTACACCTCTATCAGGTCACCTCTCACCCTCCTTCTCTCCAAAGAGAAAAGCCCGAGCTCACTCAACCTATCCTCATAAGACATGCTCTCCAATCCAGGCAGCATCCTGATAAACCTCTGCACCTTCTCTAAAGCTTCCACATCCTTCCTATAGTGAGGCGACTAGAACTGAACACAATACTCCCAGTGTGGTCTGACCAGAGTTTGACAGAGCTGCAACAGTACCTCGCGACTCCAGGCTGAGGTGTAACCTGTCAGGATACTTTGTAAAGTGCATCTGCAGAAGTTTGAGAGAATCCTCATGGACAAGCCGAACCTTCTCAGATACCTAAGAATGTAGATAAGTGGATGTGCTTTCTTTATTTGAAGGGACACCTACTGCCTTATATCTTGATGCTATTAAAATGCAGTACTTATTCATTTGTTGCATTGTCCTTCTCGTAGACAGCGCTACCAATCCCTGGCTTTGAGAAAAGCTCTTAACATCCTCCCCCTGACGTGGAAGGTATATTCATTGTTGGTGTTGCCAACTCAAATTCCAACCCACTTTCCCCTTCACTGCTGTGCTCGTTCACCACAGGCCTTGGCCCTCTCCTCCATGTCCTCAGCAGCAATGGCTACATTTGCCCCAGCCCAGAAAGACCCCGGAATTAGCTGCAAAGGCTCAGTCCTCACCCTGACCTTCATTGTCCTCCATCAGATGGACAGTTGTCAAATTCCATCTGCAATGTGCTCGCTGTTCTGGGCTTGGGAACATGCCTGAATGAACCTGCTTCACTGTCTTAATCACTATCTTCACACTGGATGTCCTCGCTGATGTTAATTCCAGTTTGCCTGAACTCTTGAAGCAAACCCATGACACTCAGTCTACAAAGGTAATTGCCCCTTTGTGCCTGTGCCTGATCAATCATTCACCAATCATTTCCTCTGGACCGTGGTGTAGCCCTTGGCTCCTACTCTGCTTTCACATGTCAAAGGCAATATTTGAAGACTATAAGACCATAGACCAGAAGACCAGAAGACCAAAGAGCAGAATTAGGCTATTCGGCCCATCGGATCGGCTTCGTCATTTGATCATGGTTGGTTTGTTTTTCCCTCTCAACCCCATTCTCAAGACCTTTGAAGCCAGTAGATTAAAGTGCCTCTGGCAGGTCTGTACAACGGCCTTGTAAGAGACCTCACTCTGGTTCCTGTCTCTTGCAGACTTCCTGACGTTTTAAATATTTCCAGCCATAAAACCAGTGACACAGTTGCTCCCCATCCCTCGCACATGGCCTCCTTTCTCTGTTCTGTCGTAGAGTCACAGAGTTGGGATCAACCTAGATGGGGATCTTCATTGGCATGGACCAGTTGGGCTGAGAGGCCTGTTTCCGTGCTGTGTGACTCTAATGCAGCAGGGAAACAGGCCCTTCAGCCCAACTGGCCCATGCCAGCTAAGATTCCCATCTAAGCTCATCCCATCTGCCTGCATTTGGCCCACGTCCCACTCAACCTTTCCTATCCATGTACCTATCCAAGTGTCTTTTAGATGATGTTAGTGTACCTGCCTCACCCTCTTCCTCTGGCAGCTCGTTCCATGTACTGACCACCCTCTGGGTGAAGAAGTTGCCCCTCAGGTTCCTATTCAATCTCACCCCTCTCACCTTAAACCTGTGCCCTCTAGTTCTCAATTCCCAACCCAGCAAAAAGACTGTGTACATTCACCCTATGCCCCTCACAATTTTATACACCTCTATAAATAATATCACCCCTCATTCTCCTATGATCCAATGAAAACAGCTCTAACCTGTTCAATCTCTCTCCATAACTCAAGGCAACATCCTTGTAAATCTTTTCTTGTAAGTATTCCAAATGTGGCTTCACCAGCATCTTGGAAAACTGCAACATAACATCCTAACTCCTATACTCAGTGTCCAGACTGATGAAGGCCAGTGTGCCAAACGCCTTCTTCACCACCCTGTCCACCTGCGACGCAACTTCCAGGGACACCACTTCCCCAATAAGTTTGATGAGACTCTTCGCCCACAGGAAGATTTCTCCTCAACTTCAAGCCTGATTACCACCCTGCTACTCCCTCAAGCAACAACACCCCAAACACACTGCTTTGCTAGGTTCCTTGATACTGCCAACGAGTAAGACAAATCTTCCTCCTCTGAGGCAGTCTGTTATTTTCGAGGATGACTTCCATTCATTCCGGTTCTGTGGGAATTCTGAGACCAATGTGGGAATCACAGATAGGGTCGGTGATGTCTGACAGGGTAGGTGAGGTGATCCACTCGTTCCACTATCTACATGGGCCTCTGTGTGTGCTCCCAATGCACAAACCCAAGGTTCTCAATAGCATCCCAAAAGTTCCTTCTTTACTTTGAGTGGTCATAGGCAGTGTCAGTAGAGATGTTGCATCTATTAAAGGAAGCTTTGGGCACATCCTTCCTGTCCACCTGGTAAACTCTTCCCACAACTGAGCTCGGAATAGAGCAGGTCGGGAGTTGGTGACCCAGAACAACACTGGTGACCCAGAGTAACTCAGGCCTCAGTGCTGAGGATGTTGGCCTCAGAGAAGGTGCTGGTGTTGGTCACTTTTACAGTGCCTTGAGGTGTCCACTGCAGGTAGTCCAGGTCTCAGAAGCCTACAGAGGGCAGGATTCACTGCTACCCAGTGGACCATGAGTCTTCTGCCAGGTCTGAGCTCGCGATCTTCAAACACATCTCTTATCTCCTCAACTGACCAAAGACTGAGCTGCCGTACTGAAGGCGGTGGTGGATTTCATCATCGAAGGCCACCTTCACCGAGGTCGCTCCCGAGACGTGGGCTGGTCTGTTTCTCATCACAAACCTTTCTCATTGGAGGGCAGTGTGGTGCAGAGGGCTGTGGTGGCAGAGGACCTTGGTCTTGTGGATGCAGAGTGTCAGGCCCCTCCTCTCTTAAGCTTCGAAGAGCAAGTTAGAGATCAGCATCTGAGAGCATGCAACGCAAGGAGCATCAGTAGACAGCAGCTTGATGACTAAGCTTCAGTGACCTTAGTCCTGGAGTGGGGTTTGAACAGTTTCCCATCAGACCTGAAGGTTAGCTCCACTACTGCAAGAAGTTTATTGGAGGCAAGGTGCAGTGTTGTGGTGAAAAGCACTGAGAAAAGTGTTGGGACGACGACACAGCCTGGTGTGACTCCAGTCTTCACTGCCGATGGTCCTGTCTGTAGACCTGTTGTTAACGTCATGCTTGCATGCCATCTTGGAGCAAGTATAAAACAGAGACCAATTCCTGGTGGGCAGCCGAATTTGAGGAAGGCATTCCACGGTTGCTCCTGATTGATGGAGCAAAGTCTTCAGTGACGCAGGAGGACGTGTATAGGGGCTGGTGCTCCTGCCTGCATTTGTCTTGAAGTTATGGAGCAGTGAAGATCATGTCCACCGCCTCTCTGGATGGACGGAGTCTGACGGTGTTTCGGAGCATCGTACAGGGACAAGGAGAGTGGATCGGGAGGAAAAGAATCGATCAGAGGGGGCAAGAAGGATTGATCGAAGGGGGGGAGGGTCGACTGTTGCCTTAAAAGTGGAACTGGACAGACACAATGGAGAGAATAATTTGCTGGGCAATGGAGGAGCCAGGAATGAGCCTGTGCTGAGATTGGGCAACCAGGAATGAGGATGGTCTTGGGCTGAATGGCCTTGTCTTGCAACTCTACAGAGTGCGTCGGAGTGTGGGTCTGGACTGTACCCTGTGCAGGGGATTCCAGACACGGAGTCCCAGACCCTGCAGTAAATGGGAAGATTTCACTCACCGCATTGATGCCAGAGAACTGCTGGGAGACATGTAGCATCAGAGCCACGATGATGGGTTGCCGGTAGCTGGAGGAGCAGAACAGCTGCACGATGGAAACCTTGGGCTCCTTCTCGATCTCCTCCTTCTCCTTCTTCATCTCCGCAATCTGCTTGTCAGTGTCGGATGTTCCGAGGAGTCTGCGCAGACCTGCAAAGTGGACAACTCAGCCCCAGCTCACGGAGGGGACCTGCAGAGGTTCTAACACTGGCCAGGTACTGTCCTACACATCTGAGAACTGCTGCCACTGCCCTCCAGTGGAACGTCTCACCTGGCAGATGACTCTTCCAGCCATTCCATGTTCCCCCAGTACTGCCTCTCCCACAGTGCAGCACAGAACTACTCTTCCTGCAGTTCGAAAGTCCCCTAACACTGCCTCTCTGACAGTGCAGCACTCCCTTAGTACCACCCCTCACACGTGTGACCCTCCCTCAATACTGCCTCTCCCACAGTGACCCTCCCTACCATCCCGTCACAGTGTGACCCTCCGTCAGTACTGCCCCTCCCTCAGTACTGCCTCTCCCAGTGTGACCCTCTCAGTACTGCCTCTCCCACAGACTCTCCCTCAGTACTGTCCCTCCCACAGTGTGACCCTCCCTCAGTACTACCCCTCCCACAGTGTGTTGCTCCCTCTCCACAGCATCTCTGAAAGTGCTGGGTAGCTCTTTTACAATCTGCATGGAGATGAGGCTCTGATTCTTTGATTCCATGAAGAAGAGCAGGGAGGTTTCTCTGTTTTCCTCCCAAATTTATTCCTCAATCAATATTGCAAAGACAGGTTACCCAGTCCCTATCAGCTTGCTGTTTATGGGATCTTTCTTTAACAATGAGTCCATGTGAAAAAGCTTTTCATTGGCAGTGAAGTGGTTTGGAGTGTGAAGGGACCCATAACAAAGCCAGTCTGTATTCCCCACCCAGAATACCATCTCAGTGGGAATCACGTGAGGTGCTGGCAGAGAGAAACCGGGAATATTTAAATATTCAAGGAGTGAAGAGGGTGGATGGACTCAAGACTGAGACAAATGAAAAATGTTGCAAATGCTGGGAAGTTGAAAAATGAAACAGAATATATCGGAAATAGTCAGCAGGTCAGGCAGCATCTGTGGAGGGAAAAACAAGAGCTAATGTTTCATGATGCTGAAATCGCATCAGAACTGGGAAAAGTTTTAAATAAGCAGATTTGAAGTTGTAGGGAAATGGTGGAGTGATGGGGAATGTGCAGGGCTGGGAGTGGTAAATTGGTTTATTATTGTCACATGTACTGAGGTCCAGTGAAAAGCTTTGTTTTGCCTGTCATCCATACAGATCATTTCATCACATCAGTGCATCGAGGTAGTACAAGGGAACACTATAACAGAATGCAGAATAAAGTGTTACAGTTACAGAGAAGGTGCAGTGCAGACAGACAATAAGGTGTAAGGCCACGATGAGGTAGATTTTGAGGTCAAGAGTCCATCTTATTATATTAGGGGACCAATCAATAGTCTTATTACAGCGGGATAGAAGCTGTCCTTGAGCCTGGTGGTACGTGCTTTCAGGCTTCTGTATCCTCTGCCCGATGGGAGGGGGGAGAAGAGAGAATATCTGGGGTGGGTGGGGGTCTATGACTATGCTGGCTGCTTTACCGAGGCAGCGAGAAGTGCAGACAGAGTCCGTGGAGGGGAGGCTGGTTTCCATGATATGCTGAGCTGTGTTCCCAACTCTCTGCAGTTTCTCGTGGTCATGGGCAGAGCAGTCGCCGTCCCAAGCTGTGATAGCCATTGCTAATAGTTGGGACTCTACAGCTTTCAATAAGGGATGCCGTTACCTGTAGTTTACTTCAGTGAACAGCAACACCCATATCCCCTCCAGTGGGAATGCACTGCTGGGAGTGGGGGTGGGGGTGGAGGCAGATACAATAGAGGGGCTTAAGAAGCTCTTAGTTAGGCACAGCAATGTGCAGAGATTGGAGAGATATGGACACTGTGCAGGCAGAAGGGATTAGTTTAGTTAAGCATTTAATCACTAGTTTAATTAGTTCAGCACAACATGGTGGGCCGAAGGGGCTGTTCCTGTGCTGTACTGTTCTGTGTTCTAAGGCAGCAGATCATTCTATCGACAAACTCTTCTATCATGCATCACTTTCACCCTCTGCCCAATAGGGCGTGCAGTGGTTCAGTCACTGGAAGGGTAGTCCAGAGAGCAGGACTACTGATCTAGAGACAAGAGATCAGGTTCCTGCAATGGCATCTGGGGAATTTAAATTCAGTTCATTAAATCGTCAGGAATTTAAACCAGGACTGGCCTTGGTGTGGAGTGTGGTGGTGGAGCTGGGATAGAGCGGGTCCCGTCTCAGTGGTTCCACCTTCAGCCCTCGTCCTTCTCGGTGACAGAGCTGCAGGGGACCTCCACCAACCGCACGTTTCCATTCTCGTCTCACACCATCTTAACTTGGAAGCAAGCCACCAGTCTTTCACCATCACCTGGTCTAAATCCGGGCACTCCCTCCCCAGCGGCACTGTGAACACCTCCACCAGAAGTGGTTAAGAGGGCAGCTCACTCCCACCCTCTTGAGGGCAGTCAGGGACAGGCAATAAATGCTGGCCTTGACACTGATGACCAGACCCCACAAATGTGAAAATGAACCTGGGACGGTTTCTTGTCTGCCTGATAAATGATCATGTACACACACACTCACACACACACACACACAAGCACACACGGAAAAGCACACACTCTCTGACTCATGTGTGCGTACCTTAATTGAGACCAAGTTCTTTTCATAAGTTTTGCCCCACCCTCTTTCTTACCTTTGACAAGCCCCCATGCTCAGCCAATCAGAGCTAAGAGTACAGATCGACAGAGATTCTGATAACTAACCAAACTGCCCTGCTAGTATGACGCACTCTCGACGCATTCAGCTAACCCAGGCCCAAGTCATCGCCATGGCAACTGTCACCAACACGGATTTAAAGTTTCAAAATAAATGTTGAGTGCCGAAGGATAATTGCTGTTTATAGAGTGCCGGGGAGTGATTGCCATTATAAATGTTCAAACCAATGTTCTGAGCTCCTTCCCTGAGAGGGTTCCTGCTGAGTTCACCCGCCCTGTTTCCCAGGGACACTGACTCATTCCGTGTTTCCACGGAAGCCACAGCTCTCTGCAGTTTCTGCCAAACAGATTGGAAAGGAGCCAAATATTTCATCAGAACAAGAACAAAAAATGCTGTAAACACTCAGCAGGTCAGACAGCATCTGTGGGGAGAGAAACCGAATCAACATTTGATGACCAATGACCACATGTTTTAACAGGAGGTCATCCAGTGAAACATTGACTCAGTTCCTCTCCCCATAGATGCTGCCTGAGCTGCTGAATGTTTCCAGCATTTTCTGTTTTTATTTCAGATTTCTGGCATCTGCAATGCTTGGCTTCACATCAGAGATCAATCTTAAAACTGCCGCCCCCTTCCCACTCCACAGAGCTCTCTCCCCATCCCTCAGAGTACTTCACAGCTCTGGCTAGTTTCACTGCTGTCATTTCCAGGAAATTAATTCCTAGTTACGATAGTAAGGTTTAAGAGGTATTCAGACAGACATATGAACAGACAGGGAATAGAGGGATACAGACAATGTGCAGGCAGATGGCATCATGGTTGGCACAGACACTGTGGGCTGAAGGGTCTGTTCCTGTGCTGTACTGTTGCATGCTTCACGTTCAATTTTAAATTCTGAGGCTGATTGGCCGAATCTCTCCACCTTACATGAGAGCTTCTTGGCAGTGTCCTGTTTTGTGTAACTCAGACACCTTCGACACTGAACCAGTGGGTAGCTACAAGAAAGCTCACCAGCACCTCTACATCCTCAGGAGGCTAAAGAAATTCGGCATGTCCCCTTTGACACTCACCAACTTTTATCAATGCACCATGGAAAGCATCCTATCCAGGTGCATCAGGGCTGGGTACAGCAACTGCTCTGCCCGTGACCGCAAGAAGCTGCAGACAGTTGTGGACACAGCCCAGCGCATCACGGAAACCAGCCCCTCCTCCATGCACTCTGTCTACAATTCTCGCTGCCTTGGTGAAGCAGCCAACATAATCAAAGACCCCACCCACCCGGGTCATTCTCTCTTCTCCCCTCTCCCATCAGGTAGAAGATACAGGAGCTTGAGGGCACGTCCCACCAGGCTCAAGGACAGCTTCTACCCTGCTGTTATAAGAATACTGAACGGTCCCCTAGTATGATAAGATGGACTCTTGACCTCACAATCTACCTCATTATGGCCCTTGTACCTTATTGTCTGCCTGCACTGCACTTACTCTGTGACTGTAACACTTTATTCTGCATCCTGCTATTGCTTTACCTTGTACAATATAAGCCAGATCAGCCACAATCAGCTATTGGCAGGCACGGTAGTGTAGTGGTTAGCGTATGCTATTACAGCGCCAATGACCCGGGTTCAATTCTGGCCGCTGTCTGTAAGGAGTCTGTACGTTCTCTCCATGTCTGCGTGGGTTTCCTCCGGGTGCTCCAGTTTCCTCCCACATTCCAAAGACGTACGGGTTGTGGGCGTGCTATGTTGGCATCGGAAGTGTGATGACATTTGTGGGCTGCCCCCAGGACACTCTACGCAAAAGATGCATTTCACTGTGTGTTTCAATGTACATGTGAGTAATAAAGAAATCTTATCTTATTGAATGGCAGAGCAGGGTCGACGGGCCAGATGGCCTCCTCCTGCTCCTATTTCTTATATTACTACCTCAATGCACTGTTGTCATGAAATGATCTGTATGGATGGCAGGTAAAACAAAGTTTTTCACTGTACCTCGGTACATGTGACAATAATAAACCAATTTACCGACTTATCCTCAATTCCTCCACAGAAGGAGCAGTCAATCCATGTACGGGGATTCAACTCAGAATAAGATTAACACTTACGATCTGGGAGCAAGTGTAGCAGGCAAGTCCCCCAAGGCACCTCGCACACCCATAAACCAGACAGAACTTCTCATCCAGTCACACAAGAAGTTTAACGGAGAAGAGAGTAGCAGGGAGGTTTGGGGTGGTGGGGTTGGGGGGGGGGGGGGAGGGATTTCAGAGCCCAGGCAGCTGAAGGGGTAGAGTAACTGACACTGGGGATGATCACAAGGGGCAGATGCAGGAGGCAGGCGTTTGGTTCCTCGACCCTGTTCCACAATTGAAACAAAATCATGGCTCTGATCTCTGCCTCTCCTCCTCTTTCCAACCTGCTCCCCATGACCTTTCTCTCCCTGGAGATCAAAATCTGCCTGAGTCAGCCTTGCCTGGATCAGATTTCCCCCTCCACACACTCTGTGGCGGGGAATTACAAAGATTCACAATCCTCTCCGAGAAATAAATTCCTCCTTAGCTCCATATTAAATAGTGCCCCCCTCCCTGGCTCTAGATACCTAGATACCCCCCACATGGGGAAACATCCTCTCAGCAACCACCCTGTGAAACCCCCTTAGAATCTTATGTTTTACTCTTCCAAACTCCACAGAGTGCAGGCCAAACCTGCTCAACCTCTCTTCATACATTTAACCCCCTCACCTCAGTGAATTCTCTGCACTGCCTCCAACACAAGAACTCTCTTCATTAAATAAGGAGTATTATTTACCTTCCTTGTACGGCCTCACACATACACTGACATATACTCGTGCACAGACAGACACAAACACTGACATACACTCCCATACAAACACACACTGATGCATACACACACCGACACACACAAACATACCTCTACACACACACCAACACCAATGGAGGTTTGTAAAACCATGAGGGGCATAGATAGGGCGAGTGGTCTTTATTCCAGGTTTGGGGAATCAAAAAAGGACATAGTTTTAAGATTAGAAGTGAAAGGTTTTAATAAGAACCTGAGGGGTAACTTTTTTTTTTACACAGGGGTTAGTAGATATATGGAACCAGCTGCTGGAGGACATTAGGTACATGTACATTAGGTACATTTAAGAAGTATGTGGACAGGTATGTGGATGACAGGATGTGGGCCAAGGGCTGGGAAATGGGATTAGCTTGAATATACATCTTGGTTCCAATGGACACGTGTGGGCTGAAGGGCCTTGCTCCGTGCTGTATGTAGTGTAGCGGTTAGCGTAATGCTTTACAGCACCAGCAACCCAGGTTCAATTCCGGCCGCTGTCTGTAAGGAGTTTGTATGTTCTCCCCGTGTCTGCGTGGGTTTCCTCCGGGTGCTCCGGTTTCCTCCCACATTCCAAAGACATACAGGTTAGGAAGTTGTGGGCACGCTATGTTGGCGCCAGAAATGTGGCGACACTTGCGGGCTGCCCCCAGAACACTCTACGCAAAAGATGCATTTCACTGTGTGTTTCGATGTACGTGTGAGAAATCTTATTATATCTATGACTCTATTTTACACACACACACATGGATATACACAACCAGACTGACACACATATGTAAACATATAACCAGAGACACACAAACACACAGAAATGTACTAGCAAATACTCAGACAATACTGACATACACATTTACACAAGGCAGTCATACACAGACACACTAAGAACCAGGCAGACACAAGACAGACAGACTCATGCACTTCCCCAGTCACAACCCCCTCCCCCCCACAGACACACCTTCCAGTCACACCCCCACAGACACACCCCCACACACCCACAGACACGCACATGCTTTATTTAATTTACGCCCCACCCTCTGTCCTAACCTGACGAGCCCTCATGTTCAGCCAATCAGGAGCACGCAATATCAGTGGTGTGAGTGACTCATCACTCTGTTCATGAACCTGCTTAACCCCGGATATCCACCATCACCATGGCAACCTTCACTAATCCGGTTTTATACTTTCAAAAGAAATCTTTAGTGTTCAAGAATAATTGCTGTTTATTGGACTCCTGGGGCCTGATTGCCATTAATAAATGTTCAGAGGATTCTGTGAGCTTTATACAGGTTCAAGACTCATTGTCAGCCTTTGCTGCTCCGAGTTTCGCTCTCCCCTCCCTGCCTCCTGAGGGCGAAGATTCATGATGCTGCATAACCCAGTGAGAGCCAATGCTCCTCTGCCCAGTCCCTGCCTATCGTACAGATGTGGTGAAAGCAGGATACCCAATGTTACATTGGAGCTAAATTTTAAATGTACCACCCTCTGCTGAATCCTCATGTTAAAGGAATATTTCGCATCTACCACGGGCAGAAGGTACAGAAGCCTGAAGTCCCACACCACCAGGTTCAAGAACAGTTACCATTCGGTTCTTGAACCAACCAGCAAAACTCTAATCACTACCTCAGTTTGGCAACACTGTGACCACTCTGATCACTTTGCACTAAAATGGACTTCATTTTTTTTAATTCTAATTGTGTTTTTTTCTTGTAAAAATTGTATAATTTATGTCTTCCTTGTAAATGCTGCTTACATGATGCTATGTGCCTGTGATGCTGCTGCAAGTAAGTTTTTCATTGCACCTGTGCACACATGGACTTAAATTTAAATTTTTAAATTTTACTTACAGCATGGTAACAGGCCCTTCCGGCCCAACGAGTCCACGCCACCCATTGTAAACCCAATTAACCTACCCGTACGTCTTTTGCAATGTGGGAGGAAACCGGAGCACCCGGAGGAAACCCACGCAGACACGGGAGAACGTATAAACTCCTTACAGACAGTGACGGGAATCGAACCCTGATCGCTGGCACTGTAATAGTGTCGCGCTAACCGCTACACTACCGTGCCGCCCCATGTACTTGTGCACATGAAAATAAATTCGACTTTGACTTTACTATCATTGGCTTATTATTGTCACATGTACGGAAATACAGTGAGAAGATTTGCCTGCGTGCCATCCCGACAGATCAATCCATATATAAGTACATCGAGGTCATACAAAAAGAAAACAGAATGCAGGATATAGTGTTACAGCTACAGAGAAAGTGCAGGCAGACAATAAGGTGCAAGGGCAACGATGAGGTAGATTGTGAGGTCAAGAGTTCATCTTTAATGTACAAGAGGTCAGTTCAAGACTCATAACAGCGGGACAGAAGCTGTCCTTGAGCCTGGTGGTACGTGTTCTAAAGCTTTTGTATCTTCTGCCTGATGAGAGGGAGGAGAATGACCTGCAGGTTGGTGGTTTAATTGGTCACAGTAAGTTCTCCCTCGTGTGTTGGTGTGTGGGAGAATATGGGGAGAGTTGACAGGAAGGTGGAGCGAATAAAAAAAGTGGAATTCATGTAGGATTAGTGTCCAGGAGCAGGTGATGGTCAGTGAGGATGTTGTGGGCCAAAGGGCCTGTTTCCGCGCTGTGTATCCCTATGTGTCTATCGCACTGTAATTCCCTCTTTCCCACTCCGGGCTTCCTCTATCCCCTAAAAAATCCAATGGTTCAGGAATGTTACCACAGATGGAGCCAAGAGGTTGGGACAAACCTCTGGGCACGGCCACACAGGCCATTCTCAGGCTTTCTGAATCCTACAACAGGAGTTGCACCCAGCAAGCGGACTTGAGAGGCCTGGCAGAGCCCTGGCTTGCAATTGTTGGATTCCCCCAAACACCTCGGGTGTTGGAAACTCCAAACAGGCACGCAACAGTGCAAACGGGGGGTAGTGTGGGCGGGAAGAGGAGGAGTGGACTCTCAGGGCAAGATCACTGCATCTTCAGGCAGCAGACAATGAACCGGTTCTCCCCCTCCCACACTCAGTCCATGCCATTGGCTTCCACAGCCTGTCAGGAGAATCGGGGAAAGGTCCAAGGTCACAACTTGCTCTGGGAGCAGGAGGTCGCTGAATTCAGGGGCGATATGGTTGACCACCTGCACTTGTGGTGATGGTCCTCACTGGTCAGTGACAAAGTGGTGGCACTACCGGTGCAGTGATCCAGACATCAGGCCCGATGACATGGAAACACGAGTTCGATTCCCACCACAGCAGCTGGTCAACTTAAATCCAGTCACTTCCGCAAGCAAGGACAGGCAGACTGGTGTCAGGAATGGTCACCCCCACTGTGGGTCCAGGAAGAAATTCCTCTATCCTATTTGTGACACTGGACCCACAGCTCAGCTACTCAGTCAGTTCAAGGGTAATCAAGGGTAAATAAATGCTGGCCTTGCCTGCTATGACCATGTCCAAAGACTGAGGCTAAAAGTAAAATCTATTTACTATGGTCGCAGACTTTTTCCCAGCGTGGGGGAGTCTAAAATTAGAACTTAAGGTGAGAGGGGAAAGATCTAAAGAGCATCCGAGGGGCCAGTATTTCACACAGAGGGTGGTGGGTATATGGAACGAGCTGCCAGAGGAAGTGGTGGAGGCGGGTACAATTACAATGTTTGGACAGGTACATGGATAGGAAAGGTTTAGAGGGATGTGGGCCAAACAGGCAAATGGGCTGTCTAGATTTGTCGACTTGGTCAGCATGGACGGGTTGGGCCAATGGGCCTGTTTCTGTGCTGTATAACTCTATGACTCTGATAGGTAATTCAGAGGAGGTTCACTTGGATGATCCCAGATATGGAGGGATTGTCTTATGAGGAAAGGTTGAACAGAGTTTAGAAGATTGAGAGGGATCTTATTGAAATTGGTAAGATTCTCAGGGGCCGGGTCAGGGTAAATTCTGGGCGGGTATCTCCCATCATGGGGAGAGTCCAGAACCAGAGGATCCAGTCTCAGAATAAGGGGGCACCCACTGAAGACTTGAGAAGAGGAAGTATTTTTTCTCCCAGATGTTTATGAGCCTGTGGTTAAATGGCTGGAAGTTGTTCAGATTTTCAATCATTATTGGAATCGAGATTACGGGGGGAAGGGTGGGAGAGAGAACAAGGAAGGTTGGATCAGCCACGACCTTTTTTGAACGATGGAGCAGGGGTGAAGGAGCTGGAAGGCCGAACTCCTGTTGAGCACAGTAGTGTAGTGGTTAGCGTAATGCTATTACAGCGCCAACGACCCGGGTTCAATTCCGGCCACTGTCTGAAAGGAGTTTGTACGTTCTCCCAGTGTCTGTGTGGGTTTCCTCCGGGTGCTCCGGTTTCCTCCCACATTCCAAAGACGTACGGGTTAGGAAGTTGTAGGCAAACTATGTTGGCGCCGGAAGCGTGGCGACACTTGCGGGCTGCCCCCAGAACACTCTACGTAAGAATTGCATTTCACTGTGTGTTTCAATGTACATGTGACTAATAAAGAGATCTTATCTTATCTTATGTTGTGCGGCCTTCTGGTCACCATTGTAAATATGGGGAAGACAACAGCTAAATGTGCACAGAACCAGATCCCAACAACAGCAGCATGAAGATGGGGGTCCCCTGCATAAGGTAGACTCTTGACCTCACGATCTACCTCGTTGTGACCTTGCACCTTATTGTCTGCCTGCACTGCACTTTCTCTGTAACTGTAACACTTTATTCTGCATTCTGTTATTGCTTTCCCTTGTACTACCTCAATACACTTTTGTAATGAAATGATCTGTATGGATGGCACGCAAAATGATGTTTTCCACTGTACCTCGGTACACGGGACAATAATAAACCAATTCACCGACTTACCCTGGACCTCTCGGGGTTACGTTCCCACACCCCTGCCTCCACCCCCCGCCGATCACCCTTCACTCACCCTTCCTGGCTGCCTCTTCCCTGCCGAGCTTTATGTAGAGGTAGCGCGGACTTTCAGGGCAGAAGGGCAGGAGGATGGTCTGCAGGATGGCTGGTGCGCCCGACAGCCCGAGAAGCAGTGGCCACAGCCGGTCGTTCCCCAGCAGGAAGCTCAGACCAATCACCTGCCGCAGGCAGAAGGAAAGGTAAGTCACCCCACAGGACGCCCCAGAATGTTTCACAGCCGATGACCACCGTTAATGCGAGGCCTTGGGGACCGTTCCTGTGTTGCACTGTAACATGCAGTCACTGACATAATGTCGGAAACGTGGCAACCGATCTGTGCACAGCAGGATCTCACAATGAGGTGATGGTGACCAGATGTGCTGTTACAGTGAGTCCGGTTGAAGGATAAATATTGGACCCAGGACACAGGGGAGAACTCCAGCACCATCAGGACCTTCGAGTTTATAAAGGTTCATAAAATCATGAGGGCCTTGCACAAGGTGACAAAACATGATGATGCTGGAGGAACTCAGCAGGCCAGGCAGTATCCGTGGAGAAAAACAGGCGGTCAACGTTTCGGGTCAGGACCCTCCTTCAGGGCAAGGTGGATGGTCACTGCCTTTTTCCCCAGGGTAGGGGAGTCTAAAACTAGACGGCATAAGGTGATGAGGGGGAAGATTTAAAGGGGACGTGAAGGGGGAGGTTTTCACACAGAAGGTGGTGGGTATGTGGGATTGGTAGAGGCGGGTACAATTAATGGACCAGTAGAGACACAAGAGACGGCAGACATTGGAATCTGGAGCAACAAACAATCTGCTGGGGGAATTCTGCAGTCGAGCAGCATCTGTTGGGGGGAAGGAATTGTCGATGTTCGGATTGAAACGTGGCATCAGGACTGATGTAGGGTCTTGACCTGAAGTGCCAATTCCTTTCCCTCCACAGATGCTGCTCGACCTGCTGAGTTCCTCCAGCAGATTGTTTGTCGTACTTAGGTGGACATGAGTCAAATGCAGGTACGTGGGACTAGTTCAGATTAGCAGCATTGTCGGAATGGGGTAGTTGAGCCAAAGGGCCTGTTTCCCTGCTGAATACCTCTATGTGATCTTCCCATCCCAAGGGGTGCTGAGATCTTCATCTAACCTCAGCCAATGGAAGAGCTTCAGGATGCTGATCTTCTGCCTGTACCTGACCTCGTGCACGAGGATTGGACAAGTCCCCAGGCTCCACACAGCCCACATCTTCCCTTCCATCTCCCAAAGCCAACCTCACAGCCTGAAGGCAGTCCATCAAAACCAGAACAACTCAGGACATTACAGGGTCAACGGGCTGCAAGGCCTCGTCCACCCTGCAAGATCCCAAGGATAATTAAATGCCTCCCCCGCCTCCCCACCTGACAAAATGTGAGCCACATGGACTGAATTCCCTTCACCATCACTCTCACAAGGGCTACTAGGCCGTTCAGCGCTATCCATGTCCGATGAATGAAAACGCTCGAGCGAGCAGCTAACCACTAATTCCTCAGAGA